>NW_026126433.1:31715000-32915000 GCF_943737965.1 Phodopus roborovskii
CTTATAACTTAAATCATTTCTATTCATCTACATGTTGCCACATGACTCATGGCTTTTACTCTTCTCTCCTCCTGCATGTCTTGTTTCCTTTGCATCTGGCTGGCAACGCTGCCTTTCTTCTTCCCAGAGTACTCTCTGTCCAAAAAATCCCTACTATACCTCCTGCCTAGCTATTGGCCATTTAGCTTTTCATTAAACCAATCACAGTATTTTTACACAGTGTAATCAAAAATCTCAAAACAAGTCTTCTTCTCTATGGCTGAGACACTTGCTCACCAGTCAGCTAGAAAGGACTTTTGAAGTAGTATGTCAAAGCCAGCCTGGTGGGACTTTCAAAAGTTAACTGTGTCCATTCCTTCCCAATTCCACATTCAGAGATGTCACATAAAAATCAGGCCATTGTGAGAACATTTACAGTGTGGAATTCAGCAAAGGGCCTTTTTCCTTTGTGGTGCTGTTTATCATTATTTGAATATCACTGAAAATTCCCTCAAAGTTGGTTCTACAGATAAAAAGATCCTTTATACCAAAGTATGGCAATACCTATAGAACTCCAAGGAGGTAAATTAAAAAAAAAAAAAAAAGATAGACTTCAGTACCCTCCCCTGAAAATGGCTAAAGCTGCAACAATAGGAAAATTCTATCATTTTCCTTATCCAGTGAGTCCCAGCCCCCCAGTCCTAATGCCACTCCTAAGGCCCTGCTGTTCATACTCTTGAACAAGACAGATTTAATTCTCCCTAATAGTGTTTAGCATTTTGTTTTGTACAGCAAGGCCACATTGTAGCAACTGTTCCACTCCACATAAGGGCAAAGCCACAGTAATGACATGGTTTTCCTATGGAACTGCTGAGGTCACCATCTGAGGCCATCTGAGGCAGTTCCTTGTATGACAGAGGGACAGGAGCCCAGTAGGTCCCTCTGCAGACTGACACCCCTCCAGTCTTGCCTCCTCTCATCTGCCTCTGGCTCCAGATCGTCCCATTTTCATCCCTGCCTTCAGATATTAAAACTTTTACTAAACATAAATTCGTGGAGTGTTGGAAAATAGACAAAATTCATGGTTAATGAATTTTGTTATTCCCATATGAGCCTGAAGTTGAAGATGATCTCTTTAAAAAACATAGGCTCTCTCAAACAAATGAAAAGCTGTCGAGAAGAACACAAAAGGCACTAGTGCCCCTGCCTAGCTTCAGAAGTAAAATACAAACAACTAAAGTTTCTACTTGTGCTGTCTGGCCCATCACACTTCCTTCCCTCCAAGAAAAGAGCACTTTGGGCTGGAGGACCGCTCATTCCTAATGTGCTTGCCATGCAAGCACAAGGACTTGAGTTCAATCCCCAGAACCAGGTGGGGGAAAAAGTCAGCTTTGTTGCTACCTGCTAATAATCCCAATGCTGGAGAGGCAGTGTCAGGAAGAGATGTACTGTTCAGCCAGCCAATGAACTCGAGGAATTCTAGGCCAGTGAAAGAGTCTATGTTTAAAAAAGAAAAATGAGGTTGACAGTGCCCAAGAAATGACACCGACAGTTGAGCTCAGGCCTCCACACACATGCACAAATACCCTTTGGAACATCCAGATACGGAAACATTTTTTAAATGGGATTATTATTATTCCAATGCATCTCTCTCTTTCTCTCCTCTTCTCCTCTCTCTCTCTCTCTCTCTCTCTCTCTCTCTCTCTCTCTCTCGCCCCATAGGGTCTCACTTTGTAGTCTGGGATGGCCTCTAACTCTCTGCCTGTCACAGGCTGGCCTTGAACTCAAGGCAATTCTCGGGCCTTAGCCTCAAGAATGCTAGGATTACAGAAATGAGCCACCACGCTTGGCTATCTTTACATATTTTATTACATGTCTGTATGGAACTTAGATACAGCCCTTAATTGATGTACATTTTATTTCCATATACTGTAACATTTTAATTTTGAAAATAACACGTTTGAAATGATTTTCCTCAGAGTACTGAACTGGTATTTAAACCCATACATCCAGTGCTAACAAACTAACGACTATTTTAAGGCGGTTACTGTGTCATCTCATGCTAATTTGTTTGCATGGAGCATAGTCTGTTCTCACATTACTGGTATCTTATTTGTACTTCTCTTTTCATTTCTGTCTGGTACTTTATTATGCAGATGTTTTTCATTGCGATTTGCTTAACTTCATCATCCTTTCCCTTTATGGTTTGTTCTGTTTGTGGCTTTTTTTAAGATGCATTCTCCTATCCTTGGATCATGAAGATCGTCTGCCATACTGTTCTACAGAGGTTTTTAAGTTGCATTTTAACACATGGAGGTCCATTATACATCTGAAATGCATTCTTGTCCAAGGTAAAGAAAGTAGTCAATACTTTCATACTTTCTCTAAATTGATAACTAGAGCCCATTAAATGATGTTAAAACAACTGGACATTGGTAAAAAGAAACATGTATTTTGCTTCTGTGGTATTCCATGTCCCCTTTCCTTTTCCAAGGGTCCATTCATGCATAACTTTGCCTGTCCATTCTCTACTCTGGTCTGATTGCCTATTTGGTTAACTTCCAACAATGCCTACATTGTCCTGTTCTATTCTATTAGGTATGTCCCACTACTGTACCAGGCTTTTTTTTTTTTTTTTTTTTTTTTTTTGACCACCAACCTGCTCCCAAATCATGACATAAATACTTTTTATTAGTTATGAATGCTTGGCCTAACTCAGGCTCATTTCTGGCTAGCTTTTTTTCTTTAACTTAAATTATCTTGTTTGTCTTTATCTATCTTTTGCCTTGAGACTTCTTACCTTTTCTTTCTGTATGTCCTACTCTTCCTGCTAACTCTATGGCTGGTTGGTAGCTGCCTGGCCTCTGGCCCTGGGCGTGTCCCCCTCTTTCTCTTCATTCTCTTCTCCATCTTCTCTCTCCTGCCTAGAGTTCTCCTCCTACTTATTCTTTCTGCCTGCCATCCCTGCCTATCCTTCCTCTGCCTAGCTATTGACCATTCAGCTCTTTATTAGACCAATCAGGTGCCTTAGGCAGGCAAGGTGAAACAAATGCAACACATCTTTACATAATTAAATACACATCCTTACATCATTAAACAAATACAGCATAAACAAATGTAACACAGCCACAACACACCATCTCAATCTTCAGGTTGACAAATTCCATGAAAATCCTTACTGGAATTTGATGGAAGTAGTGCTCAATTTGTAGTTCAATTCAGAAAATGTTGTGGGCTGCACAGCACTCCCCAGATCTATATGTTGAAGTCCTAACTCTAAATACCTCAGAATGTGGCTGTATTTGGAGACAAGGTCTTATAAGAGGTAACTAAATGTTAAATAGGTCATTGGGGTAGGTTCAGATCAAGCATAACTGGTGTCCTATAAGAAAAGAAAGTAAGATGTGGTAAACATATAGGGAAGGCCATGCAAAAATATAGCAAGATGGCAGATGGACATCAGTAAACTAAACAGCCTCAGAAGAAACTAACCCTGCTAATACCTAGATCCTGACCTTAAACCCTCTAAATCTATGAGAAAACTAACTCCTGTTGTGTAAGTTACTTGGCCTGAGGTGCAGACTGAGTGGCTCTTGCTGAAGTGCTCAGAAGAGTCATGCTTCAGGGTTTTCTTTAAATTTGAAATATCACCAGCACTATCATGAGTGAGTATCCCTAACATCAAAGTCTTGAATCTGAAATATTCCAAACTGAGACTGATATCAGGAGATGCTGATGTAGCAGTAATATTGGGTTTTTGTTTGGTTTTGTTTGTTTTTTTTTTTTTCTTTTAAATCTACAAGCATGGTGTTTTAGGCCCCAGGTCGAGTCAAGCAGCAGAAATGCATGCAGGACTAAGATTATAGCTAGGTGAGTGGCAAATGAACACACAGTAGTCCAAACGAATGAGTGGGTGCATGGGTAGATGGTAATTTGACTAGGCAGTTTCAAGAGCAGAGTCCAAGCTGGGCTGAATGCCCTGGGACAATAAGGACTGCCAGACTCTTGACATGTTCACCAGTGGTGTTGCTTTGAAAGAGTTAGATGTCCTCGTCTTCTTGGGGTCTAGCTGAGGGATTTGCACCCTTTCTATAGTCTGGTATATTTGTAAGCTCGTGAACACCATTTTCCTGAAATTATTTCAATACATTCATGTGCTCATGTGGTCCCCATTTACCTTGATAAATTTATCCTGTGGCACTCTTTATTTTCTGAAATAAATTTTTTATCATCATGTGGCATGCAGGTCGTGCCTGTGCTCTCTGTGTGCTCACTAGCATATAGTCATCCTGTCTCTGTGTTTGTACTCTAATAGGAGTCAAAAGCTGCTTTGTGTGGCTGGAGAGGTGGCTCAGCAGTAGTCAAGAGTTCTTGTTGTTCTTGCAGAGGACCTGAGTTTAATTCCCATCACCCACATGATGACTCACAACTCCAGATCCAGAGTATCTGACATCATTTTCTGATTTGTTGTCACCAAGTATGCATGTGGTGCACAGACATACATGCAAACAAAACATTCATACATATACAACAAAATAATTTTAAAACCCTGCTTGTTAAAAGGAGTCTCTCGGGACAAGAAAAATTATCATTTTACAGAATATGGAGCAGGGAAAGGCCTCGTCTAGGCATGACTCCATCAAGACTTAGTGCAGCCCCAGACACAGTAGATGGCTAATACACACCAGAGACTCTGGGAATTTCTCTCAGGAGTGGGTGCTGGGTTACTGCCAGATACTCTCCTGCCTTGTAATCCTCTCTTGTATTTGTGTCAATGTGCACATCCTTAGTAAACCACTTTACAGGACAAAGCTAAATCACTAAAAATCCCTCTCTATTCACAGAATAGGATGTCTTGCCTGAAGTAATGAAGCTCTGGATGGTGCTGTCTGTGTTGCAGCTGTAGATCCAGGAACTCAGCCAGGTGCAAAGGTATGGGAGATGGAAGACACAACCCTCGCTCAGAAGGCATGCAGAGAACCACTGAAGGAAATGGCAGCACTATATCAAAGACTGCAGGGTCCAAGGGTCAGCACGCAGGCCTGCCTCTACCTCTGCAAAAGTCCTGAGCGCCCAGAGTTACAAGCAAGCACAGATGATCCTGGTAGCCTGCGGCATCAAAGCAGTAAGTTTTCAGAGGGAGACCATGCCTCATGTGTACCTCCAAAGCCAGGGGACCAATGACACACACTCCTGCCTCCCAACTCACTCCAGAGCTCAGATGAATGTTTTTCATTGTAGAGTGTTACTGGGCCTTTAGATTCATTAAACCCACTGCACGGTTTTAAATTTTAGAAAACATTAAGAAACAGACACTAACAAAAGAAAACTGGATTTATATACATGTTAGCCAAAGGAGAGTTTATCTAGTTTCCTCCCCACTGAATCCATGGTCATCTTACAAAGACCAGAATATAAGTAAATTTAACTGTAAACAGTACAATGAGCTAATTGGTCCTTATTAGGGATGGAGAGAGAGTAGGGGTAGGGATTGAGACCTGGGCTTCAGATTGTCTTTACCAGGTTTTTTGTTTGTTTGGTTTGTTTTTAAATTTGAGTCTTGGAAGAGAGAAACATTGTTTAAATTCTCCCATCCTAAAAGAAAATAATTGATGTAGATGAGTGGGTAATGTAGAATCCCCATCCATTCTGGGCCTGGGAAAGTTCTTTGTCCATAATTTGATTTTCTTTTAGTTTAGTTTTTAAGAATCCTATATTGTATATTAAATTTACATCCTTCTCTCCTCCTTCCTCTACTTCCTCCTGCATCCCTTCCATTCCTCAAATTCATGATCTCTCAATATATATATACATATATATCTATGTATATATATGTATGTGTGTATGTATGTATATAATTCATGCATAGACAAGACTTCCTCTCTTTGAAACCACCAGAGGTGAGTGAAGCCTTGTGAGACTTCCCCATCAACACTGGCATGTCAGTTGGTGGTGTCACTTTTTAAACCTGTTTAAGTAACCATATTGTTAAGACTTCCTGTGTGTAGCTTCCCTGTCATCTACAATAGACATATCCCTCAGCAGTTGTCCTATCCTGCTCTTCTGACTCTTATAGTCAGTCTTTCTGTCCCTCTTCTACCATGTTCCTTCAGCCTTAAGGTATAGAGGTTGTGTTGTAGATAGATCAGTTGGGACTGAGCACAGCCTCCTTTCAAGTTGTTGGTCAGAGGACTACATGAGACACCCAAAACAATATAGGCTATTGCCCTTGGTAGTGACCCAGAAATCGAAGGTAAAACCCTGTTACTGAAGGCACCACATACTCTGGACAAAGGACTTTAAAGGAATCGAGCTGGAATTGACATGAAAACCTTCTCCCTGAGCATAAGCTCTCAGAGTACCAGAAAGAGCTATGCAAGCTGAGAAGAGAGAAAAGCAATCAATAGTGCTACCCAGCTATAATACCTGTGAACATCAGCAATGGCCAGAATGGCAAGGTATCCTAAAATGTACAATAGCAGCGGCTCAAATCCTGGGGGTAAGCAACAGCCATCCTAGTTGTTCATAAGGCCCACTCAATAGGAGGACATTCATTACAGACGTGGTAAACATAGCCCACTATGTGTGGCTAGTGAAACCAAGGACCATATTGGAGAACCCACTACTGTCACTTACCTACCTAAACCAGTGTGATTTCTAACTGCATTCTGAGTACTCTAGATCCACAAGTGGTTGTAGCTCTTGCCCTTCATCAAAGATGAAGACCATGGCAGGAAGCCACATCTGACCAAAATGCATGATTCCATTCTTCATGTAGGTGGATAGTATAGGCCTTTCATTTCTTTCTTCAGAGGCCAGCTTCAGGATCCAGACTCCACATTCCTATCAAACATATTAATTTCGCAAGTGAAATAAAGGTGATAGGCTGAGAACCAAAGGAAGGGGTCTGAGCGTGGAGCTGAGGCTTCTCAGCAAAAACAACTTTTAATAGCCAGTTTCAAAATGGAAGCCACTACTGCAAAGGGCTTGGGAAATGGAGACCTCTGGCTTTCAGCTGCCCAAAATAAGACAGAGAACTCGCCAGTGAGACAGCTCAGTAGGCAAAGGCTGCCAACCCTGACCACCTGAATTCTAAATTCAAACCTGGGACTCACATGGTCAAAGGAGAAAGATTCCTGTGGGCTGTCGTCTAACTTCTACACACATTCAGTGGCAAGTGCACACACACACACACACATACACACACACACACACACACACACACACATCACCACCTCCACCACCAATAATAATAAATAGTGCAATTAGAATAAGTAGATAAAGGATGGCCTAGAGAGAGAGATAATGGCATGATGTCAGTAGATAATTTAGCACCACAGATGTTTATGTGTAAACATAGGAAGACAACATTCCAAAGCAGCTCAGCTTTACTGATGACTTAGGCAATATAATCTGTGCTTAAATACAGATGTTGTCATATGAGTTGGAACCTTTAGTGTTCTATTTAGTATTTACTGCTAAGCACTGCTGGGCACATGGGATTTTAGATAGTAGGAAGCTATTGAAGTTTCTTTACAAAGAAAATCATGTTAAAGTTTTACTGTAGGAAGAATTTTCAATTAATTTTTAATAATCACACAAAATATTAGTTTTCATTATGACATTCCATACACATATACCACTGCACTTTGCTTATATTCATCCCACCCCATCCCCTTTTCCCCCTCTCAATAGTCTCCCTCTAAAGTCCCTGTGTGCTTTTATTTTGTCATATAGAAACTTTAGATTCTATTTCTAAGAGTAAATGTAAAATTTTATCTCTTCCTTCTCCCCTCCCCTCCCTTCAGGTCTCTTCTGCCTCTTATAGACTCCCTTCTACTTTCACCTCATACACACGCACACACGCGCACACACACACACACACACACTCCCATACATAGACACGCACACACAGAAACATACACATACACATGTACAGATACAGACACACATATATAGACATATGTATAGACACACAATACACATATACAGACACATATTTTCCACATGTGAAGGAAAGTATGCAATATTTGTCTTTCTCATTCTGGCTTATTTCACTTACAAGATGGGGAATATAATTTTGAAAATGTGAATACAGGGGTTGGAGAGATGGCTCAGTGGTTAAGAGCACTGACAGTTCTTCCAGAGGACCTGAGTTCAATTACCAGTACCCACATGGAAGCTCATAACTGTCAATAAATAACTCCAGTTTCAGGGGACCTGACACCCATGGCAAAAAAAACAATGTACATAAAATAGAAATAAATAAAAAAAATCAACTTCAAAGAAAATTGTGTAGACAGAGCAGAAAGGGTTAATACTTGGGTGTTAGGTGATGGTGAGACATGTTTCTTTTGTATCTCAGTATCTTCAAACATCCCACAGTGAGTGTGCCTTACATTTCTCAGAGGGTAGAAAGTCTCAAGAAAGAAGGCAGGAAGAGCAACTGCATAGCTGCATGTAGAAAGTCCATGCTCCAGCTTATGATGTGGCCTTTCCCCCACAGGATTCCTTATCCTTTTCCTCACCTGAGGCTCTCCTCCAAGTTGCCATTCTTCTGACATTTACCTGTTGTTCTTATCAGAATGGAATCCCCACCCCTAAGGGCAGGCAGTTCACAGTTGTCACCACACAAACACTGTTGGAATGAATTGATAATGGCTTTAAAGGACAAAGACACACATAGCAACAAGGAGGTGGTGACAGTAATATGGACCAGGGAGGGAAGGTGGCCAAATAGAAGAAAGGGAAAAGTGATAGGGAAGAGAAAGGAGCATGGAAATTGTGGTGACATTTTGTTTGTTCTCTAACAAATAAAGCTTGCCTGAAGATCAGAGGACAGAGCAAGCCCTAGTTAACCTACAGGACCTAACAACTCCTCATCTTCTTTTAATAAGAAGTGGAGGTGGGAGGATATTCTTACGGGAGAATTGGTAGGAATTGCTAATGGATTTCTTTTGGACAGCCAAGCACATACCCTGAGATATGCATACAGGTGTGAGGAAGAAAGCAATGGCTCCACTTTGGGGTGAAAAAGGTACAAGGAGAAATGTGTGGTGACTCCTAGGCTCTACCTTAGGGCTTATTGGCTTGAGCTGTAAGAACAGACAGTAGATGAGGCTCTAGGAGAAAAGCCAGTTCAACTTTGGAATTCAGTTTGATGTGTCCACCAAGATACTCAGAACACCCAATGAGATGATAAGGGTCTGAAATTCAGGAGAGATGTGTGAATGGAGACAGACATATGGACAGAGTAGTGGCAACTGAAGCTATCAGAATGAATGAGAACAGCTGTAAAATGAGAAGTGCCAAGTCAAGCAGAACACCTCCTTAGGAGGCTGGCACTTGTGAGAGAAGAGAGACCCTAAAGAGGGTCTGTTGGAAAAAATAACAATGTTGGGAAATTATATGGGGAAAAAGAGGCATTCTGATTGAAGCAAGAATTGAAAGAAGGAAGCAGTATGTTGAAATAGGAGGCAGATTTTGGGGGTCAACCTCTGTGATTAGCGGTAAAAGTAACTCTACATGTGCTGGATTTTGTGAGCTAAGTCTTCTAACAATGTAGACGAATTTACAAGAAAAACAGGTCCAGAACCTGGGGCTGAAGAGATGGCTTGGCAGTTAAGAGCACTTGGTGCTCTTCCAGAAGACTTAGGTTCAATGCCCAGCACCCACAAGGCAAGTCAGACTCTTTCATAACACCAGTTTCAGGGAACTGGACGCCTTCTTCTGACACATATATGCAGGCAGGCAAAACACTTACACACATAAAAATAAATGAATAAAAATCTTTAAAAACAATGAATATATTTCTCTTTGACACACGTCATCTAAACCAAGTCCTCGCTGACTTGAAGAAGCTGGAGAAGAAACCCAG
The DNA here is from genome assembly GCF_943737965.1 of Phodopus roborovskii. NCBI lineage: Eukaryota > Metazoa > Chordata > Mammalia > Rodentia > Cricetidae > Phodopus > Phodopus roborovskii. The sequence continues at coordinate 31,724,857 of NW_026126433.1, forward strand.
AATTTCAAGGGCTGTCATTATTTTTGCTTAGTTCTTATAAGCAGCCTATTGGCAGTGACAATGACAAACTCCCCAAGAATCCTGCTGGTCTAGCCAAGTCCAAAAACCAACTTCAGCTTATCCAACAGCCTCTATGAGGAGCCTCTGTCATGGAGTCTTGGCGCCACATGAACCCTGGGACTTTTGGTTTATATTCCAGAGGAGCCATCAGACATGAGCAGAAACATGTCTGTTCACCTTTCCATTACAATGTCCCACAAACAATGAAAATGGCCTGAGGCTGGGGGAGAGCAGACATTCTGACTCTTAAATTTGGCAGTCCTACCTTCTACCAGGCCACTGTGGTTTTGGGAGAAGTTGAAAGCTATGCTTCAAAAGTAATTATAAATGAAGGATCTGGTTAAGCACAGCCACAGCAGGGGGGAGAGAGATGAGCTGCATCTTTGCAGGAGACATCAGGGGCTATGGTGAGTATGTGAGCCTGACTGTGGAGTGAGGCATGCAGTGACGTCTCGGTAGATGGCATGTGTTTGGGAGTGTGCATATTACAGCAGGATGGTCTGCCCTGAGTAGTCTAGGAGACAGAGATGGACAATAATTCAGGCTGACAGACAAGTGACTGGTAACTGGCAGGGTGTTCATGAACACCCGCAGGAGATTACACTGGCTCAAACACTTTGATGGCATGCAGGGTATGGTCACTGAGAGAAAATCTTAAACAGTCAGAGGCAACAGACTCAGCTGAGAGATGAGATGGGCAGGCCTGCTGCCCTCAGGAAATGCCTGGCCCTGGGAACATTGAGGGAGGAAAGGGGAAGATAAATGTAGTTGAAAAGAAGTTCTTAGATCAGCCCATGATGGTGGCACACACCTTTAATCCCAGCAGCTGGGGGCAGAGGCAGGCAGATGTCTGAATTCAAGTCTATCCTGGCCTACAGAGAGCGTTCCAGGACAGCCAGAGGTACACAGAGAAATCCTGCCTTTAAAAACAAACAAAAAAAAAGGTCTTTGATCTACCCAGTGACATTCTGGGTTTTCCTCTCTACCTTTTCCAAGTCAGTGATGAAGACTATAACATTCTCCTCTAGGTCCCAGTTTCACGTTGCGCTGGTTCGTCCTCAATGGAAGCTGCCTTAATAGGCAAGAGTGTCTTTTGGAGAGGAGAGAGAACCCCTCTAGACTTTGAAAGAACAGGAGCCTTTTAGACTTCCTCAAGAAGTCCCATGTTAAAGAAGAAAGGCCTCTTCTTTCTCTTAGCTCACTGGTGATGCCCAATGTGTTTAATGGCATGGAGGCAAAACTACCCATTTGAAGGCCACAAGAGACAGGGCTCATGAAGGAGTCAAGTTTAACAGTAAACCCCAAAGTGAGATCTCAGGCTAAGGGTACCAGTACCATGGAGAAAGGGAAGTACACAACAGAGGTAAGCTCTGTCTTAGCTAATAAAGCTAGTGAATGCTACAGATGAGAAAGAACTGACCCTAAGATCCAGAGTTAATAGTTTACAGTACAACATATGGCCTGGAGGGAAGGCACAGTTGATAAACAATTGCCACACAAGTATTAGGACCTGAGTCCATTGCCCTAAACCCAAGTAAAAATACTTAAAGTCGTAATGCAGTCTTGCAATTCCATCTGTAGGAGGAGGCAGGAGGTGATCTAGCTAGCCAGCTTAATTGGCAAGTTCTAGGCTAGTCAGTGACCTTGTTTCAAAAGAGGTAGACAGCATTTCTGAAGATAGATAGACTTTTGTCTTCCAGCCTCTGCATACATGTGTACACACCCATACAAACACACAGAGGTACACACTCATGCGTGCACCCACACACACTTTAAAAAAAATATTCTTACAAAGTCTGAGTATGATTAGTACCAGGAATGTTCTAAGAGAAAACCACCTCTGCCTGGGGGTCCAGGGAACGTCTCCCAGCTAAGACAGAAATAAATAAGTCTATTGAGGTCAGAAAACAATATTGTTTGCATGTGTATATGCACAGGTGCATACCATATGTCCCCTGAACAATAGTTTGCATATGATAGACACATAATAAAGGTTTTGAGTTAATTCAAGAACTGGTTACTATATCTCTCTCTCTTGACCTCAATGTTATTCTTCTTCTTAGAAATATCCAGAGAGCTTCATTTTTAAATAATACTTGGTAAATAAAACATCAGTTAGACATAGAAATTCCCATTTTATGACATGAGATGACATTTTTAAGAAAGGATAATGAGATGGGTCAGTGGCTAAGAACATTGGCTGCTCTTCCAGAGGACCCAGGTGCAATTCTCAGCACTCACATGGCAGCTTACAATTGTCTGTAACTCCAGTTTCAGGGGACCCAACACCCTCATACAGTGCAGTAAAAACACCAATCAATACTTATAAAAATCAATAATTTTTTAAAATGATCCATGTGGCCTACAGCTAGAGGGAAATCATTGTTCTTATGATCATTCTAGATCAATTTCTGGACACTCACTGTATACCAGGTGCTCTAAGCGTGAAATGTGCTCAACCCTCTAATTCTCACAATGTTCCAGCATGGTGGGGGTGTTTCAGATGAGGATTCAGGCTAAGTAAACGATAGAATTAAGATAGTCCTACCACTCAAAATGCATCCCACCCTTAAGTTGAAAACTAAAGTAAAAGGTGTCTTGAACTTTGCCCCAGTGTGCAGATCAGAGATCAGCAAGTATTAAAATTAAATGCCATTTTTAGCGCCATAATTTTACCAGTTCATTCCCCCCCTAACTCCCTTTGTTTCTTAGCAGAAACTGGTGAGTCCTAAATTCTAAGTGCTTCTTGTTGATCATTGTTGCCCAATTGAATATACGTTGTTAAGAAAATAATGTTAGGGTCTGGAGAGATGGCTCAGTGGTAAAGAGCACAGGTTGCTCTATCAGAGGACTAGGGTTCAATTCCCATCACCTACATGGCAGCTCATAACTGTCTGTAAACACCAGTTCCAGGAGATCTGACACCCTCACACATAAATGCATGCAAGCAATATATCAATGTAAATGAAAGAAGAAATAAATTATTAAAAGAAAATACTACTATAATCATAGAGCTGATCATTTTCCCCATCAAATAATAATGACAAGTTGACAGGCCTGGGGAGTAAGAAGATATGCCGGTGTTAGCTTTCTTGGCATCAAATTAGTATGTTTGCTTTGGTCTCACCATCTGGAAAATGGAGCTAATGAAATGTTGGCCTTATTGGGGCACAGCAAGACTAACAAACCAATGTCTGTAACCTGAGCAGTCTAGGTTTTCTTAGCGGAAACAAAGATTATCACCATGTATTTATCCAAATAAGATCATTAGTAACCTTCCTCGGATTTTCCCAGTACTCAGAACACCTTAATCAGAACCCAATCTATTACTATAGAAGGATAAAGTGTATCCCTTCACAGTAGCCAGGGATGGCCCACACAGACAGATAGGTTCAGCAGGGAAGAACCCACGTGTGTGGGCCATGTCTCTCATTTTCATGACATCAGCTTTTCCATCTGGGTCACTATTCTGCCTCATATGGCAAATGTTTCTCTTTGTTGAAGCAGACCCTTTGGTTTCCTCACATATGAGAGTGAGGCTCTGTGGACACAATCCCAAAATTGAACAAGAGTGGGAGACAGTCTGATCTGAAACCTCAAAGACAGACTCCCAATGTAAAAAAAAGATGACTATTTCTACTTCACTGACTAGCTTAATATTTAAGATTATAGCAAATATAATCTGAACTTTGTTTCCAAAGGTCTATTGAGTGCATGCTCCATGGTAGAACCTGTTCTATCAGGTGGGGGTATAAAATTGAACAAAGTAAACCAGTTATCACCACCAGCCCAGTCTTATAGACTTCATATTCTAGATGGAAAGACAAAACAGCATTCTTGTAGACAAGAGTGAAAATTAATGAAACATGACCCTGTACATTTATGAAAGGAATAAATAAATTAAAGACTACATATCATCCCCATGTATCTTCTAAGGAATATAATGTACATTTCTCAGTACTGTATGGATTATTAATGAACACTGTGAAGGCAAGATCCTACAACCTGTATCCTAGAACTCAGTCTTGTGACTTATTAGGTCACAAGAACTCCATGGAAGGTTGGGTGGCTCCCATGTGCCTAAGGCCTGTGCGGTGACTTGTGACCTGTGAGCATGCTGGAATAGGTCTATTCTTGGAGATGAGACAGAAAAAGCCAGTGAGGGACATCATAAGATGTCATTAGATCTTTACAGCAGCACAGAGCAGATGACGAGAATGTCTCCACATACAATTTAGTTTCCTTTTCTAAAATAAGTCAAGATGCAGATTCACCTGGTTTTGTTGACACTGGTAATTGCAAAAAGAGAGCCAGCAGCCCTGGAACATTTCTCTTACCCCAACAGAAACCAGCCTAGAGATGAGGAGGATAGAACTCAAGAATTTCTTTGAAGGTTTCCAAGAGCGAACCCTGAGAGAAAGCTGTGGAGGGAGTATCTTTGATAAACATGAACTATAAAGTGAACATTCTTTCCCTTACTCTTTTCCAGGACCTGGTGTGGACCACAAGCATGATGATGTGATGCGCTATTCTTCTGCTTCGGGGGGTGAAGGATCATATGGATGATGTACCTTCAAATGCAGAAACAAGGACTTCTCCAGCCAGCTTGCACATGTTTTCTACCTTCAGATCTCATTAACTTATGGCTCTTTGGTAGCTTTGTCCTCTTAATTAGCAAAAATAATGCAGGTATGCTAAATCCTAATAATTTGCCCTCTTTCATTGGTTGGGTTTGGAATTAGAAGAACTGGGAAGTGGAGAAAAAAGAGGAGTCAGGGGAGAGACAATGTGGAAGAAAAAGATGCTTTCCTATCAAGAGTTTATTCCTTCAAGGGAAAACCCATTATGGACATTGCAAAAGGAAATGGGTGTGGCTTTCTCTCTGAAACCACACAAAACATTCTGTTCAGACTGAGCCGCAAGCAGCTGGAAGAGAGTACCTGAAAGGACACTGAGTCAGATTCAAAACCTCCAAATGTCAACTTTCTTTGTACAGAAGAGTCACCCACACATCTGCAGAGACAGATGTGAGTGCGGGAACCAGCCCAACAATCAGTTCAGGCTCAGGCACAGGGGCAGCAGAGGGAACACTTGTGGCCCTCCACAGCTCCAGCAGATCTGAAACTCACAAAGGCCAAGAAGCCCTTGTGTCTAGTCTCTCAGGGGAACAGACAAAGCTCTTTTACACATTCTAGATCAGCAGTTCTCAACTGGGGGGTCATGACATCACTGGGGGTCAAAGGCACAGTGGTTGCTAAGGCCATCAGAAAACAGACATTACAGTTCATAACAGTAGCAAAATTATAGTTATGAAGTAGCAAGAAAATAATGTATGGTTGGGGGTCACCACAACATGGGGAACTGTTATTAAAGGGTCACTATTCTAGAGAATTTGAGGGTGAGCACTTCTACTTGGCTTTCAGCCCGCTGGTTAATATGTCTTGTGAACATCACTACTATCACTACCAAGTAGGACTTGTTGGTGCTAGCTCTGGGCAGGACAGAGCACTTGATCTCCGGAACACCAAGTTGAGTCTCTTCTCTGACTTCTGGACTTTGTGTTCTCAGAAGGACAGAAAATGTATCTTAAGACCCTGTCTCAGCGTGTGGTGGTCATGCAAGCCTCACATGCTATCCTCCAAAGGATACTTCTGTTCCAGTCTTTCTCTGAAAAACACAAAACATCTAGGTTGCCCCATTATCATTGTGTGATTTTTTGCTATTGAGCAAAGAGACAGAATGGCATTTCTAAAATATTAGGCTAGCTGATCGTATCCATATAGGCTGGAATTGAGGAGAAAGTCCAAGAACAGTGAGACAGACTTTTGCATTAGTCTGGTCTATTCTTACTAAGGTTGATGGTCTATTTAGAACATAATGATAGGTGAGAATTTAAATCATCAATCCAGAACTATTTCTAAACATGTCTGGTATTCCAGGCCCTTTGGTAGGAACTTGAAAGCAGGGTGTTATCTTTAGAGACTTTCCAAAGAGCTGGGTGAAGTAATACAACACACTACCAGATTTGTATATGACAATATCAGCTTCTCCATCCTCCCTCTCTGACTTTGCATTACCTCTGTGAGAAATTCTAATTTTTATGTGCTTACTTTGCATATGCTTTTAAAATTGCCAGGTCTTGTGCACAAAAATTATGAGTTAGCCCTAAGGGAGTTAATTAAGAAAAGAGGAATGGGGGAGTTGTAAAAGAGGTAAAACAGCTGACAAAAGAAGATGCTTGCATTTAAATCGAGGTGAGTGTGGAGGGTTTAGTTACCCTTCCCTAACCTCAGATGGTAAGCGCAAATGAAAATAGTCTTTTTTGGTATAATCAAGGTAAAGGTTGAAATGAGACTGCTTTGATTAGGATAGCCCTTAGTCCAAACAAGAGTGTTCTAGTCAAAAGGAGGGGGGGAAGTAAACAAAAACAGAGAGTCACACACAGAGAAAGGGACCAGAAGATGAGGACAATTAGCAAGAACACCCAGAAGGTGGAGGGGAAGATTCAAGGAGGCAGTCTACACTGTAGCCTTTGAAGTGACCCAGCCCTGCTGGCATCTTGATTTGGGGTGTCTGGACTGCAGAACTGGACTGTGAGAGGACATATTTCTCTTGTATTCAGCTGTTGGGTTTGTGGCAACTTTTTATGGAACTCTAAGAAAGTGATTTAACAAGGAGAAATAAAGCAAGCCTTAGAGTGGGGAACTAGTCGCTCACACTGAGAACAGATGATATGTGATACCCAGGATGACGGTGATCACTAACTCTGGGAGTTGGACAGAAGGGTTCAGAATTAGCATAATGCTTAGCTATGCCTCATTAGTTAAACAAGGTCATCTTAAAACCATTTCTACCTCAAGCAGCCACTTACTTGGCATATCTGAATCATCAAATTATAACAACAACAAAAGAGTGGACTAAAGGCTGAAGGCATAGCTCAGTTCTACTAAGTGGTATAACATTTGCCTAGCATGTGTTTGAAGCCACACACACACACACACACACACACACACACACACACACACACACACACACACACACACACACACTAGATAAATAAAATAAGTTCTGTGACTGTGAGCCAGGGAGGCCAAGCTGCCAAAAGTCATAGACTGTATGTCAGCCCCATGTGCCCATGCGTCTGACCCTGCTCTACATGGGCAACTTGCGTGTTGTGTCCAGTAGTCCTGCAGGCACAACCAGAGAAGTGGAAAGAATTCCAAAGCCTCAAGTCAAGAAGACACTGAATCTGTGTATGGAAAATGAGACTCAGAAAGAAAACCCTCTTTGCATGCATATTATCTGTAACCAATCAAAACAAACATGCAAGCTTTCCCTTGAAGCTACTGGGAAGAAAACTGAATACTTTTCTATCTTGGTTGGGGATGCTAAGTGGAAATTGGTTACTTTATCCACTACTATCAATTAAAAATGCCAGTGTATACTGCTCTGTCTTTATGTACACATTAGCCATTATGAGTAATATAACCATTACAAGGCTTTTCATAATTTGTTCCACTCAGAACTTTATTTCACTACAAGACAACCTCAAGTTCTGCAAAAACACATTTTCTTTTCTCAAAGCAATAGTTCTATTCTGGGGAAAATACTTCAGACCCCTCCACTGCAGCAGGCCGGATAAAAGCATACATATGGCACCATGTTCACTCAGGACATATCCTGAGTGAACTCTCTCATCTCAACCTTGCCATCTGCTCCTCACCCTCGCAGTCAACAAGAACTAGTGTGAACTAAAGTGGTCTGAAGGAAATGTTGATTGAAAGAATGGTTTTGAGGGAAACCACTTGGGGAAGAGTGGAGAAATGAGAACCCCGGTGTGGTCAGAGGTATTTGGGAGAATGCTGGGAAGTCAGTGTTCTACTGTGATCATGAATATTACAACAGGGCTTTGAATTTTGTTTTGAGCAGCTACCTACTCAAAACAAGTAGTGTTTTGAGATGGTTACCCAGATAGTAGAAACAGATAGGTGCTAGTATTGGTGAAATAATAGGTCAAATAAAACTGGGGTGGGGGAGGGTCTGGTATGGCGGCACACATCTGTAATGCTGGGGAGGCAGCGGGAGGAAGTTCACCACAAGGTTGAGGCCAGTCTGGTCTCCATGGAGAGTTTGAAGCCAGTACAAAGTGAGATCCTGTCTCAAAAACAAAATAATAAAAAAGCAGAGGACAGACTAAAAGGGAAGTTTAAAATCCAGCTAACTATAGTGCACACAAGAGGTGAAGACTTTCTGAACTCAGGACCAAGAATAGGAGTACAGGATATTAAAGTCAACAAGACATGGACGGTCCTTTGAGTGGGATGTTTTTAATTTTTACCTGCATTTCCCAATCCATTCCCCAAAGTGGAATCCAAAATAAAGGTTTGTGTGCAAAAAATTTATGGTGATCAACCTGGTACAAAAGAGATCAAGATAGTGGGAAGAGAAAGAATGGAGAGGCAACACAAATTCATACATACCAAATTAGCCACGGCAGGGTCACCATTACTCAGCATCTCCTGGAGGCCTTCCAAGGAGCCGCATGCCATTGGTTTAGGGTAGCTCCTCAGTATCAGTTCACTGGACACAGGAGCTGAGCATAAGTGACAAACAGGCTCCTGGCTCATTGGATGTCCAAACCAGCATCAGGGGAAGCCTTGGACAAGAACTGAGAGGCACACGATCCAAACACAAGCTGCCTTTTAATATAAGTGAACTAAACCAGTAATTGCCTGCTTCAGACTGGTCAACCAGGCAGTAGCTACACTAAGTGGTGAGACTGAGAGCATTCAAGGTGGTGGGTAGTACTGTACAAAAGAAAAGAAGCCAAAACTACTGCTGTTCTTGGTGATGCCTCTAGTCAGTCATAGAGCAGTTTGGAGGTGTTGATCTCTACTGAAGTTCATGTTGGGAATTCAAAGCCCTCTGTGGGACACCAGGAGCCCCACTGTTCTGACCTCTTCTGCTTTCTCTATCTTATTTAACTCCAGTTAAGGTCTTTCCCACTTCACAGCCTTTATATTTTTATATCTGTTATTCTTTCTAAAGCCTGGAATTTTTTTTTCTCTCTAGAAACCTCCAGGCTCAATCCCTCACATCCTTTAGATGTCCATTTAAATGTCAACAACTGCTTCATTCTCCACAGCACATCCCCACTTAATATATATTTATTTACTTGGGAATCAGCTCCTCCTTCTCCCTCAAAAGAATGTAAGTGGGGGCATACACCTACCAAGAAAAGAAAGAAAAACCACTGAGTTAGTTTTATGCAATATTCACACTGTTCTGGTTAAAAAATGAGGTGCATAGGCAGGCAATCACACATTATAAAATATGAATTGTGTAATCTTAGTGATTCTGTATGCAATTAAAATGCTCATACTTTGCATTGTGAACTGACATTGCATAATCTAGAAATGAGTGGTTCAATTCCTGCTAATGGTTTAAAATTGAATTTAATGATTTCATTTTTCTTTATTAAATAGCAAATAAAAATCCATGACAAGTTGAGAGTCTGGGAAAGAATGGAAAATGCTTCATGTTTAACTTCCTTTGAGAGCATTTCCACTTGCAGTTTTCATTGTGCATAGGCCCTACACTCTGTGTGGCCTCTTTTATTGCAAAGGAGGCAAATTAATCCCAGGCACGAGTCCCATCTAATGATAGACAAGGTGTTATCATTTTATTTGGAGTGCATCTGGGGTTGGGGGCATTACACGGGAGGGACCTTCCGATCTGCCCGGAGACCTTGGCTGTTACACCTCAGATGTAGTATTACTGCCACCCTGTGTTCAAATGGCTCATAGCACTCAACTCCAAGAGAAAGTTCACAGACAAGAAAGCAAGAGAGGGCCCTTCAGACCACACTAAAGCTACCCACTCACTGCAGCCAAGCTAGTGAACCAATAGAATTATTACTGTTGTTATTATTGGTTCTAAGCCTAGCTTTAAACACCTGAGCCATCCCTCCAGCCCACCACAGAATTATTATTTGGTGGAATTTAAATGAAGGAAGTGGTTTCATCCATGGTCTGTATACACCATTTTAGAGCTGGAATCATTGTGTGTGTGTTTCCCTCCACGGTTTCTGTCATTCCCACTATCCTGCTCTTTGAAGTCCCCTGTGTTTGTCAAACACACCCAACTCTTGTGTGAAAAGCCAGGTCATAGACCCTCTGAAAACATCACCATGAAGTACTGCAAGGACACATGGGGACTTCCCATGACATGTGTAAGAACTGGCCAAGTAAGAGGCTGGTGGCCAAGTTCATTCTGGTACCTTCTGGTTACAAAGTAAGAAAAAAGAACAATTAGTAGATCCTCCCTAACCAGGGACAGTAGGAGAACCATCAATCCTGTATTAGGAGCAGATTACAAACCATTCCTTTGACAACAGAGTGTTTGATGGCAAAGAGGAGCTGAAGAATGGAGAGGTAACGGCTCTGCACTAACAATAAATGAAAGTGAAGCAAATGTCCCGGAAGTCTTAACTCTTGCTTGGTCATGGCTCTGACAGCCTAGTCCCTGGGGATAAACAAAGGATACTGATGAGTGCTAGGAATGACCCTATCCTTCACCACTGAAAAACACACTTTAGAAAAAAAAATATTTGGGGGACTGGAGAAATGACTTGGCAATTAACAGCACTTATAGAGGACTGGGTCTGTTTGCCAGCACCCACATGGTAGTTCATAACCATCTGTAACTCCAGTCCCTGGAAATCTGATGTGCCTTTCCAGCCTCCATGGGTACCAGACACAAATAAATGTAGTCAAAAACTCATGCACATAAAATATAATAATAAAATAATTTTAAATATATGTATAGAAATGGTGGATTTGGAAGATAAACACTGGTTAGTATTTTATAAATCAACCTCTGAATATATGTGTTAAAGGAATACACACACACATACATACATACATACATATATATAAATTATAAGTAATCTGGAAAAAATTTAGTTCATAAAATTGCTAGTAGTGTGTGTGTGTGTGTGTGTGTGTGTGTGTGTGTGTGTGTACATATTTGAAAACCATTAGACTTTTTTGTGAAGTGTGTCTTCCTATGTAGCCCAGACTGACCTGAAACTCATGGTGATCCTCCTCCCTCAGCTTCTTAAGTGTTAGGCTGCAAGTGTGAACTATTACACTCAGCAAGAAGCAGATTTTAAACATTTTTATTATACTTATTTATTCAGGAGGTATGCATTCTACGGTGTACTTATAAAAACCAGAGGACAATTTGTAGAAATAGATCCCCTCCTTCCACCATATGGTCCCTGAGGCTCAAATTCAGGTCATCAGGTTGGTGGCAAGTGTCCTTGCCATCTTGCCAGCTCCTATCATACTGATTTCATTTTATTTTAGGTGCGCGGGTTTTGCCTTCGTGTATATATGTGCACCACATGTGTGTCTAGTGCCCATGAAGGCCAGAAGAGAGTGTTGAATCCCTGGGACCTGAGTTAGATAGCTGTGAGCTTTCAGGTGGGTTCTGGGAATCAAAACTGGTCCTTTGGCAAAGGATTGGATTAACCACTGAGCCATCCCTCCAGTTCTTCTCTTTATATTAAAAAAAAAAACAAAAAACAAAAGAAAACAAACAAACAAACAAAAAAGTTACAATATGCTATGCTTTAATCCATTTAACTTATACCCCACTTTGGCATTATTAATTTTTCTCTGATGACAAATAATCATATTAAGTGTAATTATATATAACTTTACACTGTTTCAGTTTTTCCTCAGAATTCATTCCTCAAAGTGTAACAGGGCCCCACACTTAGGAGGCCCCAGACCTTAGCACAACTGACTCCATGGCTGAAGTACCATTCCAATTGTAAAACTCAAAAGGTGGGCAGCACCACCTGCCAAAAATAAAACAAATGCCTAATCCATCAAATTCCACATAGTTAGTACATTCAAAATGTACTAACCTTACTTTTTGGCTTCTGTCATCCCCCTTCTGGTTAACTGTTCTTGTTAACTGAAGTATGTCGATGTAGAATATGGATTTTGTGCTTAAAAGCTCACCCCAAAAAAGGCTTGGGATCCCAAATACCCAGTGTAGCTGCGGGCTGGCTAATAAAACTTTCTCTTGGCTTACACCCATGTCCAAGCAGTCTTCTCTGGCGAATATTCCACAACAAAAGTAACATAGCTAGGTTAACAGGTATACATTTTGGAAAAGCTCTATCTGAGCTTCTCTCTAGGTAAGCTAGAGCATTTGGAGTCCCACAACAGCATAGAAAGTTACTCATCTTCCCACACCTATGAGAACATTAAATTAAAAGGAAAACCTCTTTAATTTAACTTTCATTCCCTTGAGGATGAATATTTTTAATGTAATTAAACATCCTGAGAAATGTCTATTGGAATCTAACTGTTTAAAAATTGTATCCATCAGCCAGGTGTTGGTGGTGCACGCCTTTAATTCCAGCACTTGAGAGGCAGAGGCAGATGAATCTCTTTGAGTTCAAGGCCAGCCTGGTCTATAGAGCTGGTTCCAGGACAGGTTCCAAAGCAATACAGATAAACCCTGTCTCAAAATAACAACAACAAAAGATTTATTTTATTATCAGTTCAGTTTCAAACTGTGTGTGTGCGTGTGTGTGTGTGTATCTATGTCTGTCTGTCTCACTGGCTTGTTGACTCAAATGGTAGATGTCACTGTATTAGCCAATTAATACATTGTATAGACAAAGTAATCCTTACAATAGGCTGTTATCCTTGAACTATCACATCTCCAGAGGACAAATTAAAAACAAGAACACAGGCTGTAGATCAGGACCAGCTCTGGGACTTAGTGATTGACCTAAATATTTCTGCATCTCAATTTCATCCTCTGTGCTATCATCCTTATAGTTTTATTTAACCCTGAACCAATATGACATTAGATTACACTCTTGCAATTAAGATTTCAAAGTATTAACTGACAATGGTGGCTACCTCCACACCCACCTGAAGGGATAATCTCCAACCTCACCAGAAGGGTGAAGTTTGAAGTTTCCTTCACATGCACACCTAATTCACATATTGATACACAATAAAGCCACTTAATAAATATTAATAACCATTAATGATGACTGACTAAATGAATAACCAATGATGGTTCCTTTGCTTCTAATATGTCAGGATAGTAAGGACAACAGGTTTCTCTGTGTTCTCTTGAGGGGTCAAGAAAAATAACTAACCAGGAGGACTCAAATGACCCTTCCTGAGACCTGCCTAAGCTCCCCAAACAGTAAGCGGAGAAGGGAGCACACCAGGGTGGGGATAGGGGTCTCAGGCTGTTTTACAAAGCAAACTTTACAAAAGGAGGCCCTCAGAGACTTCTGTCTCAAAAGCAATATTGCTTTAGTACCCTCTCAAAATGCTACAAACCCTATAAGGTATTTAAACTGTTAATACTGTTTAAGATAACTGTACATATAGGTTCATAGCAGGGATTATTCACGATTGCCAAAAGATAGACGTCAATTAAGTTTTAATTGAGAGGAGCAAAGTGTGGTATAACTACACAACCGAATAGCATCCAGCCCAGAAAACCAATGGAGTATTGAGCCATGCTGCAGTCTAGATGAAATGTGAAGATATTATGAAAAAAGCCAGTCACACTACAGAAACTGAAACAGGAGGATAGCATGTTTGAGGCCAGCTTGAGCTACACAGTGAAACCTGTCTCTAAACAAAGGTAGTCACAAGGGACAGACATTGGGTGACTCCACTTATATCGGATTAACAAAGTATTCACAAAGAAGTAGCAGTGGGCAGTGGCTTGGGTAGGGGAAATAGGGAGGTCACTGTTTGGAACAGTTTTCTTTATGGAAGATAGACATAGGAGTATCAAAACTTCTAAGTCACAGGAAGTTTGAAGCCAGCCCAGGCTCCACAAGACACTGTCTCAAAAGATGAACCAACAAACACCAATTCCAGAGATGTATTTCCTAATGTTCTGGAAGCTCAAAAGTATATCATGAAGGGGCCCAGATCTGACAAGGGCCTTTTTTACTTATTCTTATTTTATGTGTATGGGTGTTTTGCCTGTATATGTCTGTTTGCCACATACATGAAATACCCACAAAGGCCAGAAGAGGGCGTAAGTAAATGGTGGGAAGTAAGTAGTAGGAACAGTTGGCAAAATAATATGAAGATAGTGCCATTGACCTGTATCTATGAAATGGCTAAGATGGATAACTTTATATTATATGTTGAAGTTTGACCCCCTAAGCCACAAAGAGGTCGGGCCATAAGAGATGATTAAATTATGTTCTAATAGATTACTACCATGTGATGGAGGTGGCTTGCTGCCTTCTGTTTTTGTTGTCGTTGTCGTTGTTGTTTTTTGTTTTTGAGACAAGGCTTCTCAGTGTAGCTTTGTAGACCAGACTGGTCTTGAAATAACAGAGATCCACCTGCCTCTGCTGCCCGAGTGCTGGGATTAAAGGCGTGCACCACCACCACGTAGCTCAAAGTGGATTTGCTATTTCAGTGAATCTGATTCTTCTGTCATTCTCTTGCTGTGGTGATAATACAGCAAGAAGGTCCCCACATGGGGCTGGAGAAACGGCTCAGTGGTTAAGCTGACTGCTCTTCCAAAGAACCTGAGTTCAATTTCCAGTGCCCACATGATGGCTCATGAGGGTCTACACTTCTAGTTCCAGTGGTCTGATAGCACTTGGTTTTTTTTTTTTTTTTTTTGCTGTTTCTGAGACACAGTCTCATAAAGTCCAGGTTGACCTCAGACTTTGTGTAACTAAATTTTTGAGCCTCCTACCTTCATCTCCCAAGTGTTGGGATGAACCACTAGCCTAGTTTATGTAGCATTATGGATCTAACCATGGATTCCCCATACACCCTCATACAGCAGGCTCTCTATCAATGGAGCTACATCCCTATCCTAAATCTCTGTTCTTTATGAATTACCCAGTGTTAGGTATCCTTTATAGAAGTACGAAATAGACGAAAACATTATGTATATTTTACTATACTCTAATAGTTACTACTAATGCTATTTAAAGGAACTCACTGGACTTTGGATGAAGGAAGTGGAGTTCCTAGAGAGCAGGAAGGGCATGAAGTTCTGTGTCTCATCTCTTATGTCTTGCCTTATACATCTCCTCCATCTCTATTCCTTATAATAAATCG
This sequence comes from Phodopus roborovskii, assembly GCF_943737965.1. Taxonomy (NCBI): domain Eukaryota; kingdom Metazoa; phylum Chordata; class Mammalia; order Rodentia; family Cricetidae; genus Phodopus; species Phodopus roborovskii. The sequence goes on from NW_026126433.1 coordinate 31,740,063, forward strand.
ATAAACAGTACCAAAAGCTTGTAAGTCATGAGTACTTATCTTATCAGGCCTGAGAGCACCACATCCTGGGATACTTTTCCATTTGCTACCAATTAGCCATTGCTTTTGATGCTGTTGTTTGTTTACTTATGTTTTTGTTCTTTTTCGACAGGGACTCATTGTAGCTTTGAACTCTTATTGTAGCCCATGATGGCTAGCCTTGAACCCTTGATCCTTCTATCTATCTCCCAAGAGCTGACACTGCAGCTAGGCATTATCATTCTTAGCTTAGTTTGCCATTTTCAACAAAGAAATTGATCAGATTTACCTGGCTCCTAGGGCTTGAAGTCTTTCTAGCTACTTCCCAGGAAGGCCCTGTGCCCTTCCTGTGCTAGACAGTTATAATTCTCCTGACAGCTCTTAGGACACTGTGGAAATGAATTCTTGGCCATGTTCCTTGTCATTCCATAATGCAGGATAAAAACAGCCTACCATGGGAAAAGATGTCTTCAAAACTAGTTTTACACAAAGAAAGCTGATAAAGGTGGTATGATAGCAGTTGAAGGGCAGAAGGGTAGGTAGCTCAGCAAATCCTCTCCAAAAGGCTGCATCAGGCACTGGTGTCCAGGAAGGTATACATTTAATAAGACTATAGCAGTGGTATCTATAGCCAGCTCCAGATCAAGTTCCTGGTTGTGGGGTGGGAGGAGGTGGGGATGGGGATAGCCAGAGAACAATATTGATAAGCAGATGCTTGAAGAAAGTTTGATTTCTACATTACCTTTAATGTGGAAGCAGAGAAACTTGAGGGTCAGTTTTATCTTGAAGGCTCTTAGCTTATTTAGCTTCCTGTGCATGGAAACTCTTTAGGGGAAGATTTTGAAGCATTTTCAAATACATTCAAGAACAGAGGGAGAAGATGCATTCTCCCCAAGCCCCACAGGTCCCATTAATAGATTTTGAGCTATTGAAATTGCCATAGAGAGGGGGCTGGTTGCATGGGTAGAGGGTGGAAGGAAGGGGAGAGGGAGATGAGTGGAATTAGGATGCATGATGTGAACTCCACCCAGAATCAATAAAGTTTTTTTAAAAAAAAGAAGAAAGAAATTTCCACAGAGAAGACATCGAGTGTGAGCAGCAGAAGGTGAACTAAAGAATTACAGTTGGGTCTTTGTCTTTCCACTGGCCAGTGGCAAACTGTCCCCACCCACTTTCCAGAGCACCAGTCCTTGGTATCTGCTGCCAGAACCACAGTGCCATTTAGTCCCAGGATTACCTTCCCACAATTCTATGTCTGGAATGACTTCTCATTGCTCAGCATTCCCTTTGTGTCTCCAAGCTTAGCAGGGCTCTGGAATCTTCTGATTCATTTCTAAGAAATCACAGTGATGTACGTCAACTTTAAAAAAAAAAAAAAAACTCAAAACCATTTTAAAAGTAAGCAGTTGGTTAGTTCAAGACAATGTTTATTTCATACCTGTCACCAGTCATTGCTTCTCTTCACTCACTGGGCCAGTTTCTTAGTTGGCTTAGGCTTCACATCATATGGTATCTTTTCTCTAAATGAAGGATGTATTGTCTGTGATTTTGCTCAGGAATCTCCCAGTGTTCAATAAATTGCCAATTTTATCATAAAAGAGAATCTTATGGTTTAGTTCTGCTAATTAGTTTCTTAAACTGAAAGCTCACTAAAAAATAATAATGTATACTGTCATCTTTTTATTAAATTATTCCTAGTGAAAGCAGTATTTAATGTAGTTTCCAGTTATTTTCTTTGCAGATTTTTCTGTTATCATGAATTGTTGGGAAGATGTGGTATGTGTTGCTTGTTCATTGGATAAGTGTGTGCTCATCCATCAAAGACATGCATATCTCCACTCTACCTGATATAATAAGCAAGTACATAAACACTTTAACTATAGTTTTGGTATAAACATAATTTAAGAGAAAAATCTGATAGGGATAATCTTGTATGTTGCCAACCTTTAACCATACAGACAAACTACAATGTACAAACTCTATGCACAACATACTCAAGGCTTGGTTTGTAAAGTTGTGGCTTCTGTGTTAAACTTGCAAATTCCAGCCAGTTTTTCCAGCCCTTTTTCTCTGTGTTCTTAGTATGGGACTTCTTATGCTCTTCATCCCTAGGGATTTGAAAGCACTGTATTTGGGGAAAAAAAATTAAGAAGTATAATATGGAAAAATGAAGCACTTAAAAGTTTAACTTTCAGAGATATTTTAAGTGCAAATATTTGATCTTTAGAATTTGTTTTCTTGGCCTTTTAGGGATGCAATAAATCCCACAGGTCTGTGCAATAATTTAATTGTGTAAAACTCATTTCTTATTTTATAGCCTATAAGTGTGTCTGACTTTTAAGCCCTTTCCGAAAACTTCGCTGAAATAGTAACACATTTAAAACTTTCCTAATTGAAAATTAAAAAAAAAAATCCATACAATATATTCCAATCACGGCTTCCCTCTCTCAACTTCTCCCAGATTTTTCTACCTTTGTGCCCATCCAATCCCACACCTTCTCTGTGTCTCCCTTTAAAAAAGAAACAGGCATCACTTTTTCTTTCCTTGTTTTTCGAGACAGGGTTTCTGTTTAACAGTCCTGACTCTTCTGGAACTTACTTTTTAGACCATGCTGGCCTTGAACTCACAGGGATTCATCTGCCTCCGCCTCCCAAGTGCTGGAATTAAAGGAAACATGCATGTATCACCACCACCCAGCCAGAAACAGGCATCTTAAAAACAACAAAAAAGATAATAAAAGTGTTTGCTGTATAGCCATGTCTAGAGATGACTATAAATTGCAACCAATTTGTAGGGAGTTCCAGAAGTGTGTAAACAGGAGTTTGAGACCTATGCCTGCCTGCTGGGGGTTGGTCTAGGAATTTTTAGATTCTTGTATGACAGCAGGGGCTCCTGTTGTCTTCTCCTGTCAGATGGCTTCAGTCTGACTCTCTCTAGTCCGCTAGAAATGTCCAATTAAGGCTGGAGAGATGGTCTCTTCTTCCAGAGGTTCTGGGTTCAATTCCCAGCACCCACATGTTAGCTCACAGCTGTCTGTTACTCCATTTTCAGAGGATCCGATCGATACCTTCGTGCCCATAAATTAAGGTTAAATGACTTTTTTTTTTAAGAAATGTTCAATTGGATCACTTAAGAAAAAGTTCTCCTTTGTCCTGTGATGTTCCTGTGTAAATATCTCAATGGGTGGTCCCTCATCAAATCAACACATCAATGAAGCAGGCTAGGATTTCAGAAAATTACCCTATCCTAGACTGAAAACAGCCGGTTTTCAATGGCACCTTCACCATCCAACACACACATATATACTCAGTATCAAATAAAAAAGTAAAACGTTTACAACCTTGATACAGATATAATGTGTATTATTAAAACCCTAGACTTGCAAACAGAAACTCCATCAGGGCCACTGCCATCATCAGCTCCACCACCACTACGGCAGACACGTGACAAGTGCGGGTTCTGCAGGATGAGTGACACACGCTGGCAAGTTTCCGCCTGGTGGCGCCAGTGCAGAGAACGCAAGAGCAGGCTGGGCGGGGCAACAACAAGGAAAGCCGACCATGAGCAGCGCGCAGGCTCACTGCACCACCTTTTCCGGAGCAGACGGGCCGAATGGATGGTTTGCCGTGAAATACCGCGAGAGCTTAAATCCCGTACATAGCCCCTCCCTCCTCATAGGTTAAATCCTGCCCCGGGCCCGCCCCGTTAGCCACAGGCCCCGCCCCTTAAACAACTCTTTCCGGCGTTGTATCGCGACGGTGGTTGGCTGGCGAGGCAGACAACATGGCGGCGTCCTTGCTGGGCTCGCTGCTGCGGACTTTCCGGCAGGTCAGGCCCTTGCCTTTCTCGCCAGCCCATTTCTCACCCCCGAATCCCGTGTCCTGTGGGTTCCCCCGTACCTGTCAACTGTCATGCACACGGAGGACCGATCTCAGGGCTCCTTCCATGCGCTTTCCCCTTCCGGCTTAGTTCGGAGAGGCCTAAGCGGCAAGCCAGAATTTGGTATTTAAGCTTGGAGCTGTGATTTAAAGCTAAGAGGTTGACTCCGGCGTGTAAATGGAGAAGAAAAGGGGTTGGAGAATTGAGGCCTCAGAGGCTCTGACTGTGCAAGGGAACAGCTGTCTGTAAAGGAAGACAACCAAAGACATGCGGTGGCTTGGAAGCAAGTGATGACAGGTTTTCGAACAGGGAGCAGGCCGTTCCTCTAAAGCTGAAAGGTTATTAAAGGGCTGAAGCTGACTGTAGACTTGAGGAGTAGCAGTGTTATGGTGCGTACGGAAACTGGAGAAGTCTTCGGGAGAGTTTTGCAAGGGAGGGGTGTCAGCCAGAGAGACCTGAGTTGTTTTTCCTTTACCATGACAGAAGCAACATCATATTATAAGGATATATTAGATATAATCAACAACATCTTAAAGGGGGAGATCCACTAAAGTGGGAAATGATGATCCAGAGAACAGGGTAGGATCGCCAGAGCTCGCCTTTGCAAGCTGGAGGTGACATTGGGTTTTGTGTATGAAGCTTGATCTCAGGATTGTATACGGGTCACGTGTAGCAGTTTTGTTCGATAGAAATGTAAAGCCAACCACAAGGGTGATCGGTATTTTTTCTAGTATTTAAACTGAAGTAAAGAAGTAGCTACAGTTAATTTTGATAGATATTTTTAGCCAGGTATGTCCATCCATATTTTAACAAGTCAAGATTATAGTTATTTATGAGACATTTACATTCCTGTGTTGGAAGTAGGTTTTCAAAATCTTATACTTAAAACATATTGCTATTGGGATGCTAAATTTGGCATCATATAGTGGAAAATGCAATTGTGCTAAAAACAAAGTTGCTTGATATTTAAAATTTAAGTGAATTAATGTCAAGAATTATGTCCTCAGATGTGCTGCTCATAGCCATATCCATGTCTAGTGGCCACTTTAACAGAGAGAGTTGACATAACCGGAGCGGGTGTAAAATGTAGTACAAACGCTGCTGAGCTGATAGGTAGGGAAGTTTGGGAATTCTGACATTGCTTCTGATTTTATAATTAAGGAACATTGAAGTCATCAGAACATTAGGGATTGGGGGCAGGGGACAATGAGTTAAAAAAAGAGGAACATTCCTGCAAATTGTCCTTTGATATTCACATGTGTTATAGTATGCACATGCACACATAAATGTAATAAATCAGTATTTTAAAATATTAAGTCTTGAGCTGGTGAGATGGGTAAAATGCTTGCCACCAAGCCTATTTAGTTCAATTCAAAGACCTATGTGGTATAAGACAGAGCTGACAGAAAGTTGTCCTCTGACTTCCACATACATGCCCATACACATACATACAGTACTGATTCACAAGTTGTCCTCTGACCTCCACAAACATGCCTATCCATACATAAAGCAAATAAATGTAAGTATTTTTCATTGCTTAGAAGACTCAAATTTACAGGATTGGAAAAACATTTATAGTACCCATGATCATTGTCTGTGTCTTTTAGGCAGTTCCTCCATCAACATCAAGTCAAGTTCGAGGTTACTATGTAGACTGGAAAATGTTGCGTGATGTGAAGAGACGAAAAATTGCTTATGAATATGCAGATGAGAGACTTCGGATCAATTCGCTCAGAAAGAATACCATTTTGCCAAAAGACCTTCAGGTTAGCCAGTTGAGTACCTTTTTTTCCACAGAACCACTAACTGATGTTATTTCAGATTCTTTTTTATGCTGTTTTATTGCAACTTAGTATTAATGTAATTTCTGGAGAATAAGGTCAAATACTTGTTTACATAAATAGTCTTAAAACCAACTTTGGTAAGTTTTGGATAAAGGATAACTGTTCACTCTTTTCTGGTTCTTCATCCATTTCATTATACAATCCCTACATAGTACTGAGTGGCAACCACATAGAAACTAAGAAGTATTTTGATGAAAGGTCTCCCCAATTTTATCCCCGTCTTGGAACTTTCAAGGCATTTGTAGGTATTGCTGATGCATGGACTAGGTATAAAACCCATGACCTGTGGTCCTTACTCAGGGCCTGCCCTCCTGAACTTTTGCCCTTTCCATGTCTATGTTTAGGCAGTTTTCCATTTAGTCTTACTTTCTTCTCATGTGCTTCCTGTTAAATAAGAGGGTGTCACCCTGTTTGGCTTCTGCAGCATATGGTTTTACACTTAAATGATGACAGAATATGTGCACTGAAGAGCTTTGTAGTAAATTATAAACTCAAGGCTACTGACCTTACTGAAAGTTCATAGAAAACAAAACATTTATGCAAATTGGCAGAATGATTTAATCTGTTTATGTACTCTCCTTCCCTGCCCCCTTACCCCCCTGCTCCCCCATTGATTTGACACAGGATTTGTTTGTGTAGCCCTGGCTGTCCTGGAACTTGATCTGTAGACCAGGCTGGCTTCAAACTCTGCCTCTGCCTCCTGGTTCCACATTCTATCATAGGGTCAGTGGTACATGCCAATACATCTGACAAAGTGGTATAAGAATACATACTAACACACTATTATGTAACAATAAATTTTTACTGACAACCTGAGCCTAATATGTCATACTTTTTCCTATCACTTAGCAGTTTCATAGACATTACTTGTACAAGATTCATGGATATTGCAATTTTTTTTTTCATGTAAATCTTGTTTGATCACCTCCTTTATTTCTGCAGTAGTCAGACTTTCAGGCTCTTGGTGATCCAACTTATTACTAGTCTCAAGCCATGGTTTTTCCTACTGTTTCATCAACTCAGAGGTTTCAAGCTTTCATACTTCAGAGAATTAATGTGTCTGTCTGGAGGCAATAAATGCATTCACATATTTTTTTCTAAATGATCTAAACATGAATGTATAGAACAGTATTCACAACAGCTCAAAACTGGAAGCTACTCAGATTTCCATCAGCTGTAGAAAAGATCAAGGAATTCTAGCACACTGAATAAAATGAGCACCAAGGAGACTGAGCATATTAATGACACTTGGAACAGTGTAGGTGGTCTCACAAGCATATTGTCAAATAAAAAAGCCAAACAAATGAATAGAAAGAAAAAGGGTTATACGAGCATATTAGATACAGTTTACAACAGGGAAGTGTATTTACAGTGTTAGTGAACATGCTAGCTGATAGTCAGTGCCCCTAGAAAGAGACACAGATAAATGCTGTAATGCCATTTATAATTCAGTGCTGGCTACACAATATATATTGTTTATAAAAGTACACTTTGCAATTATGGTTTGTGGATTCTTTTCATTGTAATCTTTAAAACATCTTGGAAAAACATCATTTCTACTCAGTTTCCACTTAAAGATTAAGTCTTACTGCCACATCCAGTGTTTGGCTAAGATTCTAGCCCATCTTTCCTTTGCTTTAGGTCTGAGTTGTGATCTATGTTATGATTTCCCTCTAGGAAATAGCTAGTGAAGAAATTGCTGCCCTTCCACGGGATAGCTGTCCTGTGAGAATCAGAAATCGGTGTGTTATGACATCCCGTCCACGTGGTGTAAAGCGTCGTTGGAGGCTTAGTCGAATTGTGTTCCGCCACTTAGCTGACCATGGACTACTTTCTGGAGTTCAGCGAGCAATGTGGTAAATCAGCTTCAGAACCTACTCAGCTGCCCAAGAAGTCAATTCTGGCTAAAAGATCAAACCCTAGTTTTTATAGGGTCTAGTTTGCATAATCTACCTGATACTGTCTACAGTTAAATTGTTTTTAGGTTTTTAAATGAAGAAATGCAATATACATATTACTCCCATACTGGTTTAAGAGAGGAATAAAAATATTTTCTGTGGGAGAATGGTGTTTTCCTTCAAGTTTGATGTTTAGTAAAATAACTTGTTTTTTAATAGTGGTTTGACAAAACAGTTATAGATGTCCATCTAATTGACTAGTTGCCTTTCTATGGCATTGTACCCCTCAGCTTGCTTCCCTGGCCTGCAGTTACTCTCACTTTTGGAATAACAATAGAGGAAGAGTTAAAGAGGGTATCTTAGATCATGTTTAGTGTTAACTTTGTGTGATGGTGAATAAAAGGACTGCTAACTAGTTTTTTGTTTCATCTTTTTAGTTATAAACAGCTGTGAGCTGCCATGTATGTGCTCTGGAAGAGTACCCAGTGTTCTTAACCACTGAGCCACCTCTCTAGCCCCTAGCTGTCCAACTTTTAATGCTTATATTAATCAGTGAGTTCAGATAGGGCTAACTTGACCTTTACATTTAAAGCTCACCTGTTGCCAGTAGCTTACACTTATCAACAACACAGCTCTTTTAAGTTATATTGCTATCAACTCATTTTCCCTTACCAAACACCACTCTTACTGTATTCTAAATCTTCTAATATGCAGTCTAGTTTGTTTCATCAGTCTATTTCATGTTTCAATACCACAGTTCTAGGGGCATTATAGTTCCATCCACCCTTTCTGTATTAAGTTCTGACTTTTACCTAATTCTTAATTGTAGTTGTAGTGATTCTACTAGGTTTTTCTTCTAGACATCTAATTGCTTTCTCTTTTTGGTGGTGAGCCTTTAACAGCTGAGCCATCAGTCCAGCCCTAGTTTTTTTTAAATACACTACAAAACAGCAAAACTGATCTTTTACGTAAAAGTTCAACTTTATTGAACAAAGGAATAGATGAATTTTCAAACTTTTGCATTGTGGTTGTATTTTTATAAGCTAACTGATCCACGGTAGTACTTACCAACATGTTTGTCTATTTTTATCATTTGTATTTTGTTTAAATTTTATCTTCATAAATATACTTAATCAATTAGTACATAGTAAAACATGGCACACACATTGCTTAAGCTGATAATAATGGATGAGTCTCTAGTAACTTGCAAGTTCATGTACAAATTTGAATTGCAAAAATTTTGGTTTTATTTTTGCATTAGTGGGAGCTGTCAGTTATAGACAGGCAAATACTTTGTTTTTTATCTCTCAGCCAGAACAAAAGTAACAGTTTTATTATGTAAGATTTCCTTTTTACATTTCAATAAGAATACCATAACCTTTTCTTAAAAACAAAATGACTAGGATGCTAATAAAGGAGAAAGTTTAATAAGCATATTTATTTAAATCAGACCCTCCAATAAGAAATGGAGAATTTGCTGTCTTTACTTAGAAGGCTGTGTAAATAGTTATCTTTCAAATTTTATGTGCAGTTCAACAACATTCCCTTACTGGAAACACGAGCATTCCACATCACAGTTCCCAAAGGACTTAAAAGTCTCAAAATCCCGTGTCTTCTCGGGCTTGCTTCTCTCTAGATTCTACCCATGCCTTATTAATGGTTCGTTTCATGTCATCATCTCCATCTTCATAAATTTTCTTTAGAACGTTCATTAATCCCTCACTAGGATCTGTTTCAGTGTCATAGGAAGGCTTTCTGTGAACAAAAACAAGTCTACAATGAAGAATTTAAGCATGGAAAGACATTCTTAGATTGTAGCTGATAGGAAGAAGAGTACAGAGAAGGGGGCTAGAATATACAACCAAAATAGCATGCCTAGGTTCAGCCTCGTAAAACTGCATACCCACTTGTACCTGGCACACAAGGAAAGAGCACCAAATGGCAAGGACTAATCATGAGGAGTAAGATTTCAAGAGAAAATATGTAAATGTGAATAATTTTTCCAACTTACTGATTTTTACAAGTATGGTTCTTCACACTGCTACAAGCAGGTATTATGGTATGGGTGCATAATGAAATAAATAAATTTTTATTAGAAAAACCACTAAACTTGAGATCTATGGGATCTGGGCCTAGTGTTGAGTTATACTCTTTAAATTAATGTGGTAAGCAATTCTAGTTCAATGAATGTCAAAACAGCCAATCAGCTTTACAATTAATTTTTTATATAGGTCTCATTATTTAAGCTTAGATTTAAATCAACTCCCCAAATAGTCAAATATTCCTAACTATTCTACCACTTCCCAAATGCATTCTGGCTACCAAGTGAGGAATGACCAAAAAAAAGAGTAACTGACTCAGTACAAGGCACTGCCAATTACAGGAGTAAGCTCAAAACTGATCCACAGTGGAAGTCATCTGTTAGGATTTTTAAAAGTAAAACTGGATATGGTAGTAAATGCATATACTCTCATTACTTGGGAGGCAAAAGAGTTTTGAACTGCATAAAAAAAAAAAAAAGAGAGAGAAAGTATCCTTGTCACATAAAGTCAATCATAGGTCAATCATAGTGAAACCAACTATACAACTCAGAAACATGTAAGGAATAAAATGCTTTGGGGATAGCTAACTCTTCTTGAATTCCTAGAGCAGATTTATTTGAGACCAGGCCATAATATCTACAGACACATCAATATGCCCAGGAATAAAATAATGCTAAAGAATAAGCTACACAAGAATTGTCTTAATTAAACTGGTCCTTGCCCTCCTCAAATAGGCTCTGATAGGCTGGCTGTAGTTGCACACATCTTTAATTCCAGCATTCAGGAAGCAGAGGCAGATGGATCAAGGACAGCCTAAAAAGTTCTAAGACAGCCAAACCACATACCAGAGAGATCCTCAAAAAGAAAGGTTCTGATAGTTGATAGCATATATAAGACAGCAGGTGATAAACACTTTGCTTGTACAACTATTATCCATAAAAATGAAACCATAACCCCAGATAAAAGTATTAAAATTATTAACTTACTCTTTCTCTTTGCATTCCTTTTCCACCTGAGTTAAGTAGTCCCATCGTGTGTTTTCTGCTTTCTTTCTACATAAGATGATAACTGTATCAGTCTTCACCTGGAAAAGGAGAGGAGTAGGAGCTTGTAACATAGAAATAAGCATGAGTATTAAAAAAAAAAAAAAAAAATGCTGTTACCCAATCAAGTGCCTAATGTGTTAATATTCATTCTTGATGCTAGTAATACTTTTATAGGCCAGAATACAAACAAGTGAAACCTGAATACCTTCAATGCTAATGCCATCAAGACTTGAACATAAGGTTGGAGATATGGTTCAGTTGGTAGAGGCTTGCTCAGAATTCATGAGGCTCTGGTCTGATTCCTACTATCACATAAAACAGGGCACTGTGGCACACACCTGTAATCCCAGTACTTTGGGGATAGAGGTAGGATTACTAGGAGTTCAAAGTTATCTTTAGCTTTTTAGTGGAATGGAGTACTGTCTGGGCGACCAGAGATCCTTGAGCTGAACCTACCTTGGTTCAGTAGGTAAAACTCACGTGCATGTTTTCTGGTTGATTTTGTGTCAACTGACAAAAGCTAGAGTAACTAGAAAGAGGAACCTCAACTGAGAAAGTACCTCTATTAGATTGACTGCTGGCAAGTCTGTAGGGCATCTTCTTGATTGATTGACAGGGGCTATATAATCCCTGGGCAGGTAGTTTTGGGATGCCTAAGAAAGCTGAGCAAGTACCAAAGAACAAGCCAGTATTCTTACTTCATGGCCTTTCCTCCATGGCCTCTGCTTCTGTTTCTGCCTTGAATTCCCTTCATGTTACTTTTGGCCTTGGTATTTTACCACAACAGCTTAACTAGGACAACATGTTAATGCAAACACAAGGACCTGAATTCAGACATCCACAACCCAAGTAAAAAAAAAAAAAAAAAAAAGCCAGGTGTAGTAGTCATACACAATTAGTCCCAGCACTCCTATGGCCAGATGGAGACAGGAAATCCAAGAACCTTGTAGGCCAGGTAGCCTGGTACATATAGTGGTGACCCAAGAATATTATCTGTCCCAAACAAGGTGGAAAGTGAAGACTGACATGAAACTGTCTTCTGATCTCCACATATGCATCATAATGTACATATACACACAACGACTTAAAAGAGAATGTTAATGGGAAGTGTGGGAAGAACTTCATTACAAAGGGCTTCAATGAGTCAAATGTGAACCAAGTGAAACCTAAAACCCAAAAGGAGGACACCATAGACACCTAGCATAGCAGAAAAAATACCATCGGGTGACAGTGGTGCACACCTTTAATTCCAGCACTTGGGAGGCAGAGATAGGTGAATATCTGCTTTTGAGGCCAGCCTGGTCTACCGAGCAAATTCGACAAGTGCCAAAGCTACAGAGAAACTCTGTCTCAAAAAGCAAAATGAAACAAAGAATAGCTCCTAGATGAAACAGTTGTAGTGTATTGAAAGGACTGGGTAAATCTTGATGATTTAAAGAAAAATAGATGGTAAAGTATCTGAAAGGAGAGCAAGGAAGGGAAATAACATTTAACTCAAAATGTGTGTAACTCCAAGATGCCTTGATTATTCCTCTGATTATGAGACTAACAAACGATGCTACTGTAGTAAGAACTGAATACTTAACACATTGCTTTTATTACTACTTTTAAGCAAATACATAACATAGAAGAATTACATGTCTATACATCTGATATATTAAACACCATTTTTTAAACTGGAAAGAAAAAAGGGATTGCATGAGTTTGTTAAAAGTATGAGCAACAGGATTTTTTTTAATGAAAACTTCCTTGTTTTTTTTTTACAACTTCAACAATTAAGCAAAGTACTTCAGAGATCCTTATATGCATCACAAATTTACATATAATACAACTAACACTATTTATGTTAGTACTTCCTATTTATTTATCAGTATATCATTCCTCCTTTGTGAAATTACCACTGCACAAAGAACTACCAGGGGCCACAACTGCTAAGGGATATATAAAGCTCGCAATAAAACTCACTCTTAATCACCAAAAACAGTTCCCCTTACTTTTAATATATTCTACAACAAATTAGCAAACTTTCTTCAAAGGGCCAAACAGCAAATTACTTATTTTACATTTCATGGGCTAAATGATTTATTTTGCCACTGTAGTAGAGAAGCAGACACCAAAAGATAAAGAATGATTATTCCAGTAACAAACTACTTACACATCAAGCTGTGAACTGCACTTTACTGGTACCAGATACAGCAGAAAAATTTTAGTTCATCTCTGACCTAATCAGCTAGATTTAATGTAATTGAAGTTTTTACAACACACACACACACAAACACTCACTTTTTTTGAGCTGCTTTCCACAGAGATGGGTTTCAAGAGATTATTCACAATCATGGAGTAATTCTTGCCATTGAGATTTTTTACCAAAAGATCAAATGACCTACAAACAACAGAGAATTCATTATCTTTCTGGTTCTGTGATAGTTATTCTATGGTTCTTGAGACAGTAAGTCACCAGCTTTGGTTTAAGGCAGTGGTTTTCAACCTTCTTAAATAATGCGACCCTTAATACATGGTTGTGGAGACCCCAACCATGAAAGTATTTCATTACTACTTCATGACTGTACTTTTGCTATTGTTAAGAATCACAATGAAAACATATGCTATGTGGGATATCTGATATGTAACCACTGTGAAAGGGTCACTTGACCTTCCAAAGGGGCTGTGACATGTTGAGAACAACTGGATTAGTATGTAGACTTGGTTGTTCCACTTTAAAGTAAAAGTGTAGTTAACGCTAAGTTTCAGCAGAATTTTGGAAGCCGTACAGAAAGACAATTCCTATGATAAAGCAATGATAGCTATACTTCCAGTAACGAGAACATACCTCTCCGTGAAGTGTACCTGCACATTCTCAGTGGGAACTTGATGCACTCCAGTTAAGGTAATGTAGATTTTCACAAACTTATCTGATTGATCCCATCCTAGCAAAACAAAAAGATGAGCAGGAATATCTGAAATTATCTATATAATATGGCTTAACATAAAACTCAGTTAATAGGAGCTGAAAGATGGCTCAGCAGTTAAAAGCACTGGCTGTTTTCCCCAGAGAACCAGAGTTCAAAGCCCAGCACCTGACATGGAAGCTCACAGCAGCGTCAACTCCACTCCCAAGGTATCAGAAACCAGAAATCCCCTTCTAGACTCTGAGGCATGCAGGTGACACACAGACATACACATAAATAAAATTTACAAAATAAAACTCAGTAACAGAGCTTTACTGTCACTCTAGAAACAGAGACATGAAAAAAATATTAAAGTTAAAAAATTCTCAACATAACTCTAGTTCCAGGGGATGTGACACCCTCACACAGACATACATGCAAGCAGAACACAAATGCACATAAATAAAAGAAATCATTAAAAAAATTCTCAATATGGAGAAGCTATGTCTCAAAACAACTCCTGAAAATTGTACTATTCCTGAAGATAGGCATCCAACAAGTGGGAGAATGTAGACTAAGATTCAGTTTCTAAATGCAAAGCCCATGACCTTTTTATTCATTAGAGTAAAACTAGGATCATTACATGCATTTCATCTTTCTTAAAATAAATATATATATATACATATACATACATACATACACACACACACACACACACACACACACATATATATATATCTTCCCTATAGAGTCCGAACCCTTAGCTTTATGAATACCAGAGTTTCATTCCAGCTCAAATTTTTCTATTTTAAAATCTAAACCACCAAAAGCTGGCATCAAACTTGCAATCTTCCTAGCACAGCTTCCCAAGCAGCTAGGATTACAGGAATGTGCCACTATGCCCATCAAATACAAGAAGATTGGCTCATTTACTTGTTTTGTTAAATAATTTTGCCCTCCATCTAAAACTTGATCTTACCTTGGGGAGTACACACTTATAACACCAGCACTTGTAAGATGGAAACAGGAGTATCAGGAGTTCAAAGTCATCATCAATTCAACAGTAAGTTCAAGGCCAGCAGGCCACATACTCAGACCCTGTCTCTGGGAAATTAACAACTCTCCACTACACTGAATGACTAAACAACAATACTGTTTAATTCAATAACCATTTCTACTTCTCAACAGTCTAAAAAAAAATGCAACTGCAGCCTTTTCAAGACATAGAATAGTTTAAGAACCCAATTCCTAAGCACAGCACCATGATGCACAGCTAGGTTTCCAGTTACTTGGAAGGCACAAATGAGAGGATCTCTTGAAAACAGTCTAGATAACATATCAAAATGCCTGGCCTCAGAATAAAACAGAATGAGACTAGTGGCGCACAACTGTGACCCCATCACTCAGTAGGGAAGGTAGGAGCATCTCCACAGTTCAAGGGCAGCATAGACAACAAGCAACTATCTCACACACAAAAAAGCAAAGCTCAAACAAGTAAATAGATAAAAGATCCCAATTCTTCACCATAAATCTGTCAATTTGGCCTCCCAGTAAGTATAGTATCTAATGCCACCTTGGTATATGCTGTTATACTATATAATAGTATCTAACCCACACCAAATGTTAACATTACAAATAAAGAGCACAAACTTCATACAAAAGACTACGTAACACAAATTCATTATGAAGTAGTTATTCCTGCTTGGCAGAACACTACATATAGCAGAACGGGTCATACCATAATTACTGATTTTCACAGTGTATCCTGTTGTAAGAGGAGCAACCACAGCAGCTGGCTTTTCATTGTCAAGTTCTGGTTTCTTCTGTGATTTCTGCTGCATCTTGTTCTTTATTTCTATCTCAATCTTGGATTTTTCACTTGAAAGAGTATCACGCACTCTTTTCCTAGTGGACTTTTCCAGTAGCACTTTGACCTCTTCTAGGTCCTTCTGCAACTGTGTTAAGGTAGAAGTAGGTTAGGGTAAAAATAAGATCTACCACCCAATTCAACTTAATGAAATAAAACAAAAAGATAAGTTCATTTTAATGTTTTTTTTTCATTTTAGTTTTTTAAGAGTTTCAAAAGTAATTATTTCTTCTTGTTTACTGATTTGTAAATAAGCCACACATTGTTTTCATTAAAGGAAAACAATCTTAAATCAATAGTAATTGTCTTTACTTTCCAGTTTGGTAGGCTGGCACCTGCCTGTTTTAAAAAAGTACAAAAATAGAAGGAAAATATTTATAGATGTCCTTGTAACACCAAGTCTAAGCATCAAATATTAGAAAAATTTAAATATTGTAGTAAAAGGTGAGAATTCATTTGACTGGGAAGAGCGAAGGCAACTTTACTGAGGTGACAAAGGCTGCACTTTCAGTGATTGGTTTTCCTATCTCAGAATGTGAATTTTTAAGACTAAAGATAAAAAGTAAAATACCAAGATGGCTCAGTGGATGAAGGTGTTCACTGCCAAGCCTGATGCAGAGTTCAATTCCCAGGACGCAGGTGAAGGCTTCCTTATCTCTACACGTGCCATGGCAAATACACATAAAAATATTCTGCTTTCAAGAAAAAGTCTTGTTCATCAGTTGGGTCGATCTTTTGGTTAGAATTTGAGACCAAGAAAGGAAACCTTGGGTATCAAATCCCTTATGACTCTTGGGAATTGGTCTTTGCATATCTGTTTTCTTCCAATGCATCATATAACTCTTCTAGTTTCTAGATAATTATGATGTTGTGGGACATCATTAAAGACAATGCTAGAAAATCAATAGGTAGGGGCTCAGTAGTTAAGAGCCCATTCTGTTCTCCCAAAAACTAGCTGTTTAGTTCCCAGCACCCACACCAGAAGCTTACCAGAAATTATAAGTCTTTATAATTCCACCTCCTGGGTGTCTGATGCCCATCACGGGCATCTACACACGTGTTATATACAGGCAGACAGACACAAAATATCCAATCAAGCTTTGATGTTACTGTGATTAAATGCTTGAGATTTTTCTGCTTTGAATGGCCAAGATCAAACACCAATGACAGCTTATGCCAGAGAAGATGTGGAGAAAGGGGAACACTCCTCCATTGCTGGTGGAATGCAAACTTTTATAGCTACTGTAGAAACCAGTATAGTGACTTCTCAGAAAATTAGGGATCAACCTACCTCAAGACCCTACAATACCTCTGTTGAACACATTCACATCACAAGGACATTTGCTCAATTATGTTCATAGCAACATTATTTGTAATAGCCCGATCTTGGAAACAACTTAGATGCCCCTCAACTGAAGGATAGAGAAAATGTGGTACACCTACACAATGGAGTACTACTCAGCGGTGAGAAATGACCACGGACACCCTATAATTTGCAGGCAAATGGACAGAACTAGAAAAAAAAAAAACCATCCTAAGTGAGGTAACCCAAAACCAGGAAGACAAATATAGTATGTACTCATTCATAAGTGGATACCAGACATAAAGCAAAAGATAGCCAGCCTGCAATCCATAACCCCAGAGAAGCTTAAATCCTCTTCCAGAAACAGATGGAAGCAGATGCAGAAATCCACAACTAATGGGCCAAGTTCCTGGAGTACAATCAAAGTGAGGGAGGAGCAACAGTCTGAACAAAGGAGAAAAGACCATGATGGGGAAACCCACAGAATCAGCTAACGGGAGTTGGTGAGAGATCAATGACTGTGGTCTGACAAATATGGAACCTGCATAAGACTGAACTAGACACCCTTAATATAGGTGACAATAGTCTTAGGACAATATATGAGGCCACTGGCAGTGGGTCCAAGACCTAACACTAATGTACAAACTGACTTAGTGGAGCCCATTCTATATGGAGAGAGATATCTTGCCCAGCCTAGACACAGGGGTGTGGAAGTAGAGAGGTGCCTTGGTCCTGCCTCAACTAGATGATGCAATAGACTCAGATTTCCTAGAGGAGGCCTTACACTCTCTGTACAGCAGATGGGAGGAGAAGGGGGGAGGGGAACTGGGATTGGGATGTTAAAAAAAAAGAGCTAGGTACCCTGATCATAAAAACAACAATCTTACTTTATACCTTCATACTAAATAAAAGGCTTAATGTTAAGTCTTTAAATGACCCATTTACAACTGAGAGTCCATAACAGAAAATCACAATCAAAATCTAGGTGTGCAAGAATCCAGTCCCAATGAATATATCTACAACATAACTCCCTAACCTAAGGCGTCTAAGGCTCAGGGTTAAGTGTGGAAGAGGTCAAGACTGAAGAGCCAGAGGATCTGAGTTTGTTGTGAGATTGTCTCCTAGAAATAGAAGCAACGGCCCCCGCCCCAAAATCTTACCAGTACAACTGCCTAAACACGAGTAAGGACAACAATAGACATGCTAAAGTAAAAAGGAAAGTCCATGATATCTCAAAGGAAAGTCCATGGTATCTCAACCCTACCCAAAGAACTACAGGCAAACAAGAAAGACTAGATGAAAAAGGCTTCCCCAAGGAAGAAGACAGACTTGAGTAGGTATGTAATAACTAATGAAATAAAAGAGACCATGAAACTGAAGGGGAGCAAATGGAAGGCTTGGAGAGAGGAGGAAATAAAATTATTTTAAAAAACTTTTAAATGCTAGACATTAGGTAGCATTTGAAGTAGAAAGGAATTAGCCTTTTCTACTTCACTACTACGGCTAGTTCTCCGTGGCCTTTATGATCTCATTTGTTGTATTTACTTACAACAGTTTATAAAATGCACATCAGAAATGTTTCTGCTCACAATCAAGAAATAATGATTCTAAGATCCAAAACTGCACACTCATCTTTTGAACAGATAATCAAGGTGTTAAGTTCCAAATCCTTCAGTGGTTTCAAAATGACCAGAATAGGGATTTACTTAACAAAAAGGAGAAAGGAAACATATCAAACCTAAGAGGTTTTGCTTCTGACTGGAAAGGGAACCCCTTTTCTAGCCGACTCATGGCAGAATTCCCAGGCCTCTTTATGGCCAGTGTTAGCTCTAAAGATTCTTTAGTAAGGTGTCAACAGAAGAATTGTTGCTTGGCTTTTGATTTTGCAGCCCTGAAACCAATAGTGCATCCAGACTTTAAGGTGAGTGACTGAGGACAGTTTCCTATCTACTTTTATCTCACAACTTTTTTTTGCCTTCTTGGCATGGATTTGTTTTCTGTATGTATGTATGTTCCTTTAAATCTACCTCATCAATGTGCACTAGGGACCTCAAAACCAATGTGCTTGGCCAAACTATTTAGTGAAACCTATTCCTGCAAACAAAACTTGCTCAAAATGGGAAAATAATCCATGTTTCCCCCCAAAGACATGGAACTGTGCACCAGGTACACATACACACATATATGTATCACATCCAGGGAGACATACAACAAATCCATAAAGTGGTACCACACACTCACTTGGATAGTATCATGAACAAATACCCAAGAAAAATAAATGTTATTGAGTATACAGAGAACTACTATCTTTTATACAATTCTTTCAGAAATGGTAGGTTCCCAAAACTTGCCTTATTATCTGACCCATAAACATGCCCACAAAACAACAAAACTTGTTTACAAAGACTCAAAATTGTCAAAATGGAGAAATGAGCATGTGCTAACAGATGAATGTTCAATGGGATAGCATTCAACCATAAAAAGGAATGGTGTATTGATATACCACAGATGAAATAGAAACATGTAAGGTACCAGGCCAGCTGGTGCCTTATCCAATCTAACACTCGATGGATTTCTTTTTTGAAGAAATGAAAATATTCTGCAACTAAATAATACTGATGGTTGCACAACAGAAAAATTGAATTGTACATCTGAATATGAAGGAATAAGGTAATTTTTTTCCCAAAAGAAAAATGTGCCCCTAAATGCATACCCCCCCAATCTAAAGTTAAAAGTTCCTTCCTTCGGAGAGGGTTATTACTGAACCTATGTGCACAACTGTTAAGTAGCCCTAGACTCTCCACGTGAGCACATGGTACCCGAGGCTACTTACTTGTGGCAAGATACCCAGATTAATACTTTAACATAACTTCCTAATTTTTCTGCCTTTAAAGCGGATGTCTTGCTTTTTAAAGTGAGGGGAAATTTTTCGAAAGAAATCTTAACAGATAGCCAACGCTTCTGTGAACACAGTATTTCAATCACATAAGGCCTACATAAGCTACAAAACGAGCACTTACCATTCCTATTTTGTAGCTGAGTTTTGGAGCTTGAGGCTCCAAAAACGTCAAGTCACCCACGTCCGTAGTTTACAGATCTAAAAAACGGACGCCATGCAATCTACCATTACCTACAACTAGGTTTCCAATTATTTTATACACTTATTACATAAAGATTGGGGATGTAAAGCAATGTTGGAGCGCTTGCCTTAGCATGTGCAAGGCCTGCAGGTCCGCCGCTGGCGCTGCTAAATGACTAAAGCTAGTCGTAAGCGCAGCTCTGGGCGTTTAGAAATAACACAGAACGTATAACCACGCTGTGGTTATACCCATGAGTAGGGTATCACGGCTAGCCGTGCAGAATTCCTTCCAATTGCCCTCTGCCCGGAGCTACCAGCGTTTGCAATGAGCTCTGATTAACGGAGGTCCCGGATCCCTAGGCAGTGGCCGGGAGCGGAGAGGGACCCGCGCCGGCAGCTGGGCTCCTGACACACCCCCGACCTTCCGACCGCGGCCGTGCGCACAGGGCCCAGGCAGGTGGCGGCGCGGAGGTCGCGGGCCCACGACAGGGGCATGGCTGCCGACACGAGCCCGGGGTTAGGCGCAGCCGCCGGGCGGCGTGGGCCAGTGGTCGAGGGCGACCCCTACCTCCTCCAAAGTGGAAGTCATGGTGAGGTCGGGCCCGAGGCCGGAGCTGCACCGGTGCAACGGAGCCGAAAGGAAACGCGGAACACGCCACCCGAGAGCGACACAGCAGCACAGGGAACGACGCCGACCCGGCGCGATCCCGCGGCCCCGCCCTCCGCACGCGAGGCCTCTGGAACCTTCGCGAGGTTCCGCCGCCAGCCCTTGAGGCTCCGCCCAGCTCCGCCCCGCCGAGCCTGCTCCCGCCCTCCTACCAGGTCTCCTAGCAACACTCAATTCTCGCGAGCGACCGAATTCTCACGAAGCGTCACGCCTCTTCCCTTTCCGTCCCAGCAACCTAGACGTGTTTCCGCTACAGCGTAGCCTTGCTGCGCAGTCGCAGCACGGAACTACGGCCTGACCTAGCGGTGGAACCAAGGAGCAGCGGTTTATGGACCCAGGGGAAGTGTGTAGAGATGGGCTGCTTCCGCCTCTAGGACGCAGACCCAGCCCGGCCGCCATCTTGTCTTTGGCTACTGTGAGCTGTTGGGAGAAAAGAACAAAGGAGCGTCCCTAGAGCAGCATAGTTAGTCCAGAAAGGACAGGTTTGTTAAGAGAGGAAGGTTCCTAAAGGGTTTTTAAACGTGCTTTGGAATTCGGGATACGTCCAGCACCCTTGACGTGGCGCCGTCTTGGAGGACTCTAGGAAGGGCTGTACGTGCCCTGAGACAGGCTCCTCGGCGCGATGGTGGGAAGGCAGTGTAAGGACTCGGGCATTACGCTGGCCTGCCCCTGTCACCTGGCAGAATGCACTCAGGCAGGAGCCCGGTCAGCCCAGGTGCAAAGGACCCCTGTAAAAGAGACCCCGCCCACTCAAGGCTCTCTTTCCCATTCCTCTCTTTCCCGCTGTCTCACGGGGCAGACAGGACTTTTCCTGTCTCCCTCTTCTGTCCTCTCTGTCTCTGTGTCTCTTTACCTTTTTCTCTTTGCTTTCCCCTTCCCTCCCGTTTCTAATAAAACTTCTCACTTAAGCTCTGTCTACCTGGCACGTTTGTCCCTCCTGCCATGGAATCTGCCAAGGTTCCCCCTCGTACTTTATCCTAACAGGCACCACGCCTTCAGTGGCCGAAATTTTGATTCTGCTTTTCCTTTATGAGCTATTGAAACAAGATTTCCAGTGCCTTTGTTCTTTACTAACGAGTCAGTTATTTTGTAGTTTGCACCAGCAGCGTTTGGAGTAAGTGATCCCATGTGGAAAAATTGTTAGAACTATATTCTGGTTATAGCAGCCTGGATTAGTAAAGCTCCAGCGTTCACTATTTATTTGCAAATTATTTTAATTTCTGGCAGCACAGAGACATCTATAACACAGTTGAAAACATAAACAGTACTCACTGGGAGGTCAAGCAGTTTCTGTCAGCTTTAAACATGCCTAGAAAAGCAAGTAGAATCTACAAGTTAGAAGGGAAATGCTGCTGTACTACATTTTACATTAAACTATTGTAATTACATTATATTGCAACATGTGTGGATTTCTAACCCAAACTTGCACAGAATTGTTAAGTCAAGCAGGAAAGTACACAGTGTTTGCTTGTATTTAAATAAAAGTCTGAGACAAGACCAGGGAAGGAGCTGCTAGCAAATGGTCTGGGCCAAATGGTCAAAAGACATGCATTGCAACATTTGAGAGATCAGGCTAGGTTAAGGGAACTGGAAACCCAGTCCTAGGGAAGGAAAGGTTTGAGGTAGAAAGTAGAGTTGAGTTTCTGGGAAGAGCCACAGATACTGACAGACTTGAACCAGGTTTCTTTGAGACCTAAAAGTATTTGAGTACAGATACAGTGTTATGAGCTGTAAACATAATGTTTTTGTGATTGGTTTCCTAAGCTAAGGTCTAGAAGAGAATTTTCCAAGATGACAAAAAAGTGTTACTGTTAGGGAGCCACTAGAGATAACTCTGACATGGTTTATACCCAATTGCAAGTCTTTATTCCTGGTGACTGGTACTATACTCATGTATTTGGAACCCTAGTGTAGACCCAGGTGATTAGGGTAAGTACTTTTTAAAGGCAAAACCACATCCTAGTATTGTAAGGATGAAAAAATACTGTCCAACTATCCCCTGACCCCAGGAAGCTAGAAGTTTAAAAATACTAAATACCTTAAATTCCAGACCCTGCCCTCAGCCAGTAAATAGGCAAAAGGTCACACTCCTTGCCACTTACCTTTGTAAATTGCTTGTGAAACCCCTGCCCCAGTGACCTAATCTAACTGCCATTTGTCACCCTACCTAGGAGCCCGCACAAATGGCAGACCTCCAGGGCTGTAGAAAACTGATTGGTCTATAAATCGAGGGCTTGGATGGTTTACATTAATTGGTCAGCACCGCACCTGGGCTCTGGATGCTATGAAGTGATTGGTTTACGATGCATGGGCTTTGTTGTAACCCTATAAAAGCTGTCTCAATTCTGTACTCAGGATCCTCAGTCCTCCAACCCTGTGTGGCATATGACTGTGGACCCCAGTGCACTTGGAATTAAAAGTCCTCATGCTTTTGTATCAAGACCACTTCTCGTGAGTGATTTGGGGTGTTGCCTTTCCTGAGTGGGAGCGTGAAAGTCCACACTCTGTGGGTCTTTCAGCATCTCAGCAGATGCAGGGGGATGTTTTGTGCAAGCAAGTAGTTTAACAGAAGCAAAGCAGTTAGCTGGAAGGGGAAGTTTGCACAAGTAGGCAATCTTAACAGAAGCTCAGTTAGCTGGGGCATCTTAATCTTAAGTTCCTAGAATAATTTCCCATGAGTTTCTCCATCAATAAGGTTCTTAGTTATGGTTTCCATTTCTGTGAAGAGACACCATGACAATGACAACTCTTATAAAGGAAGACATTTAATTGGGCCTGGCTTACAGTTCACAGAGATTTAGTCCATTATTGTCAAAGTGAGAAGCATGATGGCATGCAGGCAGACATGGTGCTGAAGAAGTAGCTGAGAGTTCTACATCTTTATCTACAGGCAGTAGACGGAGAATGAGCTATGCTGGGCATAACTTGAGCATATAAGACCTCAAAGCCCGCAGTGATGCACTTCCTCCAACAAGGTTACATCTACTCTGATAAGGCCATAGTTTCTAATAGTACCACTCCCTATGGGGGCCATTCCTATTCAAACCACCACAAATTCTATTTAAACATAAAATGGCCTCAGCAAGAATACAAGATGGAGGGACCTCTGTATTGTGTTGCCCTGTCACATTACTAGTTGGCTGGTAGAGGTGTAGAAAGATCACTTGAATTCTAGTTCTAGACCAGCCTGCACAAAGTAGCAAGATCCTATAAGAAGTGGACTGAACTAACAGATGTATGTTTTGTTATTTCAATTTTTAAAGTGTCCAAACAGTAAGTAGGAATGAGAACTGCAATAAGAACAAATACTCCATTTTACTACATAGAAGCATCACCTGGTCATCTTATTTGCATGGCTCAAGAGTCATATTGAATTTTCTATCTTGGGTCTTATATCATGTAGCAAGTCCTGTCAATTTAATCTTTAAATGTGTAGAAACTCAAAAATACTTTTCATACCCCTTACTGTTACCTACTTTTCATCTCTAAGGAATTGATATACATGTTAGAAATTTTGGCTAAACAAATCCAAAACCTGTAGAACAGGCAGACTGGAATGGAAGATAACAGGTAGACTGTGCTCCAGGATTTATCCGTAACAAGCTGGGGAAGTAACAACATGAGCTGGAGCTGGGTGTGGTGGTGCACACTTTTAATCCCATCACCTGGGAGGCATGAGCCCACAGATCTCTGAGTTTGAGGCCAAGCTGGTCTATGGAGCAAGTTCCAGGACAGCCAGGGCTTTACAGAGGAAAGCCTATGTTGGATGGCCTCTCCCTGCTCCATAAAGGACATGAGCTGGTTGAAACTCTATTCTTCTCAAAACAACAGCCTTGTCTGTTTTTAAAACATTACAATTGATAGAGCTAGGCCCACCTAGATTATTCAAACTCTTTCCTACACAAAGTGAACTGTTTAAGCTTATGACTTTATGGCAACACTTAGTGTTTTACTGAATAACTAAGGAGGATAGGCATACCAAGTTCACACTACACAACCAGCTATCCATTTCCCCCACACCAGTCTCATGCTGTCCTCACCCAATCACCATGCTGTTCTTTATACCCTATTGCAACTTGAAGTGTATTAGTCTTTTTCCTGTTAGAGTAGTTTTTCTTACTTGGGGGTAGTTGTAGATATTTTGCTCATCTCATACAAGGTAGCCACCTCAACTTCCCTGCAGCAATGGACTATAACTTGGAATTGTTAGCTAAATAAACACCTTTATCCCTTTCTTTTTTTAATATATTCTCACAGCAACAGGAAGGAAACCAAAAATGTTCTTTTCCAGGAAGTTTGGGAGTCAAGTTCTAGATGTCTTTGAAGAAAGGTTTTTACATTGTTTCAGATTCAGTTTCAATGTTTTCTTAGCTTTTGGGTTTTGAGTTCTCAGAGTTCTCTCTCATGTCTAAGCAGGAACTAGAATACCTAACTAATAACAATGCTTAGAAATTAAAGGGAAAAAGGACACATTTCTTATAAACATGTATTTGTACATATGCCATAAATAGTAGTTGTAGTTTTTATTCAGATATCCATGATCCTACCTTAGACCTCGTGATACAGGAATACCTATTTCTAAATTCGAATATTCTAAAAATTTATGTTCTGGAAACAGTTGTTTTCTTAACACCCTCAACTCCCTAATCATTCCTCTAGCAATACTGCACTCCTATGACATCTTTTCTTTGTATTGGTCTGTACTTGTATTAGTACAGATTTATGACCATCTATTTTAACATACTCCTAACCACTAAGCCAGTTTCTAGGCCCTTGGTTATTTACCTCATCTACTTAGCATGACAGTAAACCTTAGTTTCTCCCAATCCTGGTGATTATTCCCATTCTATTTCATTTCATTTTTAAGATTTTATTTTTTGTGAGTTCCCCACCTGCACTTAGGTATGTGTGCTATGTAATTGCAGTGGCTGTGGAGGCCAGAAGAGGACATCAGATGGTTACAGATGGTTGGGAGCCACCACATGGGTGCTGGGAAACAAGCCAAGATCTCTGCAAGAGCAGTAAATGTAACCACTCAGTCGTCAGTTCTCAAGCCCTTCATTTTCTTTTAATAAGCATTTTAAATAGTTCAAGCCTCACATCTTAAGGAAGTCAACAAAAACATGATTTGGCTTCTTTAGTTGTCAACAAAAGTCTCTATGTATACTATATAGAAGCAAAGCTCAATAGACAAAGTGATTACATGCCTAGTCCAAATCAGCACTAGTCAAAGGACATGAAAACTTGGTGTACACTTAAAAGATACAAAGCATGTAATTTTTGGAGCCAGTTCCTTGGATTTTAGTGCCTCTTCAGATCTGTCTGGCCTTAGGGAGCCATGCTACAGATGTTTATATTTCATTTTAATTCATTGCCTTTAAAGGTTATTAAACTATCTCAGGATGATCTCCTTTACTTGTAATCAAGGAACTTGTCTTCAATAGGCCACTGGCACTGGTACTGTTTTGACTGTCACTCTGCCATATTCATCCTGGAGCAAAACGCCCATACATGTTTTCTTTCTAAGTTGACTAACATCAGTGTTATATAAATAGTCGGGTCAGATGATTCAAAATAAAGTCAACTTGAAAAAAGTCAGACATATGGACTTTAAAACAAATGTTTATTACTGTTTAATGGAACTTAATGGGCAACACAAAGCATCAAAAACATCACTGGCTCACAAAAACAGCCACCTTGTTACTTTCTTGGTCACGTTTGTTTATTCACAAGGTTTCATTCACACATCTACACAAGATACCAATCTGATTCAAGTTCATAACAATTATAAAAGTAAACATTTATTGAGACAATGTACAATAAATTGCACTTTCTTAACAAGCATCACATTTACATTAATAGAGTACTATACATAATACATGGCATTATGGAAACAACTAATTGGTCATTGTTTATAGAGGAAGAGATTGATGGCTAATGTTGATTTTTATAGTCAATTAGCACTCCCAAACTAATCAACTCCTTTATTCTAACCTATTTTCACTGTAGATGCTGGATAAAACCATGTCTCATAAAAACAGCATAGGCTTGTACTACCTCCTCAGTAAGGCAAAGGCAGGAGTTGGAAAGAAAGGAATGGGGATGACAAAAGCTTTCTCCCTAATTTGAACTAAAAATTCATGCATTAGGCAAAATGCCAAGAATGGTGAAACCAATGTAGAAGGCTATTGGGACACGTTGGATCCTGGGATCATCTCCTGCTTTATTCTTGTGCTTTCATGACCTTATATCACAAATCAGTTTCTTTGACCCTTTTCTGTATGTAATATAGTAATTCAAAGTTGTAGTTTAGTGGAAATAGTCTTATATTAATCAATTGCCAATAAAAAGTAATGTTCATTTTCTCGATGATTCATTTTTCTTAAAACTTTTCAAATACACTTAATGATAAGCCAGAGATGAGGGCAGAATGAGGGGTATACACTAATGGACAGTTTTATAGCAGGTGGCATGTTTTATTGGAGGTAAGCTCAAGCTGTAGGTTTTTGTTTGTGTTTTAAGAGGAAATTGAGACTGATACACGGGACAGCTCACTAGTAACTTAAATCCTATAAGCATCTATTTGTCTTATAATTCAAGATCAGCATCATCTGAGGAGGTATAGTCTGTATGGGGGTCCTCATGTTTGCAGAGTTTAAAAGTTAAGGAAGTAGGTAACATAAAGTGCCTTGTGTGTATTACATATAAGCCACCATAAGAAAGGAAGAATGCTCAGTGTGACCCTCAGCACAAAGACTAGACAGAGTTTTATGCTTGGTCATTGGAAACAGACCACAGAGCTGTTGTCCAGGCTTCCAGTTTTGATCACTAAGTCTTGAAATCTAATGTGTATTTGGTTGCATGGTATCTAGGTAAACAAAAGAAACAGGGATACCCTATAAAATTTTACCACACACACACACACACACACACACACACACACACACACACACACACACACACACACCCTACACACATGCAAACGCACCCCTAACTATTCAAACCATACAACACAATTGTTCATTATCTCATTTGCTAGATATTAAAGCAAGAGAATCATCTATTATAGAGTATTATAAAGAATAAGTTATGCAATACAATCATTTTCTAAGTGTCTTTCTTAGAAGATAACTAAGTCTTTTTAAAATATCCACTTAAAGGCATCCTAAAATGCAGACAACCACCTTAGTGTTGGATGCACATGGTTGGTGAATTATTAGCACAGTTGATTTCATTGAGAGCACAGGAAAGCTCAGTCCTGATATTAGCTAAACATTTTATTTTATTGTAACAGGGCCTTGCTATGTAATCCTGGCTACCTTGGAACTCCCTGTGTAGCCCATGATTGCCTTGACCTCACAGGCATGCCTGTGCTTCAGGCTCTTGAGTGCACAGATTGTGGGTGTGTATCACAACAACCAACACTGATACCTGACCTAAGAGATTACTTTAAAGGTCTATGTTTTCATCTGCTGTGCCCCCTCACCTGTGTATTGATTCAGTTTTATTACTTTAAAATATGAAACCACTAATTACTAACTGGAAAATAGTTGAAATGGAATAGGGGTTGGAGAAAAATTAACATATACTGTAGGAAAAAAGTGAACATTTTAAAAAAACAAATGAAGCAAAAACTAAACTTTCATCATCAGTACAAAGGGGATTTTTCAACTTTATCAGGTAGATTCAAGAAAGCCAAAGAAAAAGAAATCACTAATTTAACAGATGGTGAGAGGACAACAGCTACTGTATGAAAATATAGGCTGCAGGCCTATGTGGCATTCCTATTACTGTTTCTGATATGGACTAATATACTGAAGTGTAGTGAACCAAGACTTCTTTTGCATTAAATTATATGTACTAAAATAACCAAACTGTGACTTGGGCTCAGGATGTGCGCCAAACATTGGCACTCCAAAATTACAGTGTGGTGCCTTTCAGCTTTTGAAAATACATTAAATGAGACCATCAAGTTATACAAGCCAATGAATGAGTTGAATCTTCATTGTGTAGAACTCAATGAAAAGAGAAATGATCACTTCCAGATGCTGTAAATATTAGCATTTTTAGAAGAGTGTTTTATATCATGTAAATCTTGGGAAAGGATAAAAGTACCATGTTTGAAAGATATCTTGGATACTTGGCTGGTTTATCTTTTTTCTATAAGGAATTCAAGAGAATAATTTTAGCCGTTATGGTGCCTGCCTATAATCTCAATGCTTGGAAGGCTGAAGTGGGAAAGTTCTAAGAACCTGTCTCAAGAAAAGAAAGTTGCAATTCTCAAATATATAAAAAAGTAAGTGAAATTATGATGAGAACTGACTTTATGTTTGTATTCTGAAGTTCTTAAGCAATAGTGAGGAATGTATAGGGGCATTGCTATGGTGAAATAGTGAACAAGAAATCACATTTCCTCCTGAATTTTCTTTCCAATCTTTACTTTTGCTACTAATTCAAAGATGGTGTAATGCAGGCAATTTAGACATAATACCAAAATACGAATATATATGCCCAAGTGTCATATGGTACTGGAAAACAAAGAGGATTATGTACTACCATTATGCCTTTTGTAAGAGTTAAATAGAAACTTACAAGATAGATTTACCTCTTAAAATATATGCTCCTGGTGATTTTGTTTGAAGAGAAAAAGCAAAGGGGCCATGAACTGGAATAGGTCTTTGATCCAGAGCCATTCTGTTTCCCTCATTTACCACTTATGAAGATTATGCAACTTAGGTACTCTGTGGAATGTATTTATTCTCAGAAGTTAAAAAGAGCTGTGAGTGGTATTAGAAGTTCATAAAAGTACACCTTAATTTAGCTGGCCATTTGAAAAAGTGACTTGTCCAGGGCTTGCTGGAGTCCTAGTGCACAGTACCAGTAAAGCTAACTGGCTGCACTAAATGATTGACAGAAACCATGTAATGGTCTAGCCATTATAGCCAAACCACTATGTAGGGAATGTTAAGTTAGCAATAACTAGAGTGTTGGGTTACTGCCTTTTGATAAAAAGAAATGAACCTTCTGATGAAAGACACCAGAACTAAAACAAAAATTTCTATATGGAGAGTATTGTCTGATAAGGGTAACATATCAAACAATTATATCAGTTTTATGGCCTGTAGATAATAGAAACATTTAGAGATTAAAGAAACTTCACTTACGAGAACTCAAAAGCGATTTTAGAGGAAAGGCTCTATCATGTGCAACTTGAAGGTGGGGGTAACGTGCTCTGTCTGAGGCTTACCTCTTAGAGTGTGTTATTACAGCTACAACATATGGCACAGAGGAGAACTTCTCTGGCACTACATAGTTTAAGATGCTTTGGAAATATTATGCTTATAGAGCCAAAGAGGAAAATAAATAAGTGTTACTATACATAACTGACAGTAGTTTGGTTGCTGTAAAGGGACCAGAAACTTCCATAGCATCTTAGGAAATGGAAAAATTAGTTTTGTTCTTATCAAAGAATTTCTTGTAAGGGCTATTTATACAGTCAAATATAATTGAAAAAAATATTTGCACCATTTTTTTTAACAGCAACCTTGCCTTTCCATGAGTTAAGTATTTCTATAAAGGTTTAGTCAATCAAAAATGTGAAAATGGACTTGTTTTCCTTTATTCCCAGGTGTGTAGGGCACACTGTTTAGGGTAAGGGAGAAGTTAGGAAAGTTGCCTAACACTAAGGTGCTAGGAAGCTCTCTTCAACTTCGTTGGCAATATCACAGCCTTTAACAAAATACAGAACATCAGTGTTTGCTTTAACAAGTTTGTTAGCATACAATGAATGAATCATCACTGTTCCACTCAAAGTGCAATGCCTAACACAGACCTTCTGAGACTTCTCCAGTGAGGGGTCACTAGGTCTGCAACTTACACTATCCATTGTCTTTGAGGATACATTAGCCACAAGTCACCTCTGTGTTCACACAAAGGCACATCAGGAGAATGAGCCCCATGTGGAGTTCCTTAAGTGGACCTGCTGGGACCCCAGAGCCACATGACTTTATTGCACATTTACTGGAGTCTCCGTTTACCTAGAGTGCAGTAGCCCATCTACTCCACGGATCTTGGCACTCCATTTAAAAATGTATCCAACTCAAAATAATTTAGGGGAAAACTCTGAAGCCAACCCTAGTCTGTTCTTTTCTTGGGACAGGCGTAGCACTACTCTGGAAGTCACTTTCAGTGCAAAACCTGTCAGTGGCCATGTGTGATCCCACAGTGTGCTTTATCTGAATAATCCTGGAAAGTTTAAGCAGTTTAGTTTCCCTTGAAAAACAGAATTCTGTGACAAAGATCTTACCATTTTAACCTTGGAATAACATGTCTCCATTTTTATGTGACATAAAAATTATTATGAATAATTAATTCTAAATGAAAAGCATTTAGTTCTAGATTACTTATTTCCAACTAAATTTCAGGCATATAAAACAATGTGTAATACTACGATGGATCTGAATGTGGCTTTCCATGAAGAAGCTCAGAAATAGATATTCAACACAAATCAGGCTGGCTTAAATATCATCCCTTTGAAAAATGTCATACACGAAAGACAGTGCTACTAAAGATCCTAACTTGCTTTCTGGTCTCCTTTACTTTCTTACAAAGGGACAACGGGAAGAATTCTCGGTGTCTGTTGTTTTGATCATTGTGCTCTGTGCTCCACTGAGGTTGGAGCTATGTGCTTTCCTTGGGTGGCTGCGGAACCTGTGGTGGCTGTAGTGGCTGGGTGCCTGTGGCTGTTTTGATAGAGTTCAGGGTTTTGCTAAACCAAGAGTTTTTTGCAGCTTGTATTTCATTCATAAGTGCTCCTCTCTGATGCTCAAGTTCCTAATGGAAGAAGAAGATCACAGGTTACATAAATTAAGAAATTAAGAGACACTGTTTAGATTCACCAGGCCTTTGTAGCCCTCCCTCCCTCAAAGCCCAGGAGACATTCAGCTGGCTTCCTAATGGAAGAGAAAAGTTGAGAGCTAAAACAATTAACAATGAAAATCCAAGATTTCTATGAATGGTGAAATTAACCACATTTTATTTCCCCTACCTCCCTGCCATTTAGATCCAAATTTGGGGTTTAGGTTGCAATTGGAGACTACATGTTTAAAACCACAAATAAATATGAGTACAAATGTATTTCAATTAAAAAACTGCCCTTGAGAACATTCAGGATCCAGACTAAACACTGTTAAGGATCCCTAAAGTAGCCTCAGGGTGGGGTTACTGGTAAAAAGCAAACAGATCAGCCCACCAGGAAGTCAGGCATTTTTTCTAATTGCTATTATCCAAAGCAGAGGGAATGGAAAAGGAATCTGGCAAAATCAGCTGAGGAAAAAAAACAAAACAAAACAAAAACAACAACAACAAAAAACTCCAAAGGAAAGAGTGGAAATAGCTTGTCTTGTGAAGATAAGAACAATAGAGGGGATTGACCCATCCTTTTCAGATCAGCCAACCAAAATGAAGGACCCAAGACAAACATTTCAGGGTAAACTGGGGGAAAATCACACTACTAAGTTCTCACAAAATATAACTTTAATCATTGTAAATTAGTTTAAACTATGTTTGTGTCTATGAGTCATGCTATAAGATGTGATGGCACAGGACACATCAGGGATACGAAATATGCCACATGCAGGATCATCGTGACTCTCAGCAAAGACAGTATTCTAAAGACCAGCTTCTTTTTAAAGAACAGAGTCTCACTACATAGCCCTGGGTGGCCTCAGACTCCCAGAGATCCACCTACTGAGTGCTGGAATTAAAGGTAGGTGCCTCAATGTCTGTCTTAGTCAAGCTTAGTCAAGCATGGGTTGAGACCTTCCACCAAGTAACAGAATGCAGGGGTGGGGAAGGGCATGACAAAAGTTTGGCAATGTTAAAAAATTAATTTAAAACCAAATGCATAATGAATCTGAGGTGTTTCTGTCTGTACTTGCCCATATCCATTATCTGACTTCACATCAGCCTTGATTCTGAACACAACATGTGCATGTTGCACTGGGCAGGCCATCATGTCAAGCTGCACCAACAAATGCTACTTCAAACACTTTGGCTCAGATTTTAGACAACTGTATGCTAAGTGTTACAGAGGTTTTTTTTTTTTTTTTTCATTGTACATACAAAACTTTCTGTTCTTATAGAAACATAGTGATCTGCTGGGCAGTGATGGCGAATGCCTTTAATCCCAGCACTTGGGAGGCAGGGACAGGTGGATATCTCTATGAGACTTTGAGGCCAGTCTGATCTACAGAGCTAGTTCCAGGACAGCCAGAGATCTGCTGAGAAACCCTATCTTGAAAAACAAAAACAAACAAGAAACAAAAAAAAAAAAAAAAAAAAAAAAAAAAAAAAAAAAGAGGAACAAAGAAAGAGTAGTAATAAATTTATGGAAATAATTCTTACTATTTTCTATCATTTCTCAGCACATAAATATCAAATTAATATGTCTTTGGATTATATTGTGTTAGACATGTTTGGTTTCAAAAGAATGTTGTTTGAGGGCTACTGAGATGGCTCAATGGTAAAGAGCACTTCTGGAGAACCCATATTCAATTCCCAGTACCCACATGATAGCTCACAGCCATCTGTAAAATGCCATCCATTTCCTGGGCATCCAATGCCTTTTTCTGTCCTCCATAGGTAATGCACATGTGGTGCATCTAAGCAAAACACACACACACACACACACACACACACACACACACACTCATACACATGCACACACTCATACACACAGGCACAAGCACACACATAGGTACACACATACAAAAATAAATAAATAGATAAACAAATAAATAAGCTGTTTGAGTTGTTGACAAGTTTCATTAAAAACAAGCCATGAAATGAATTTTGTCTTGAAATTAGAACAGAACTTACAGTTTCTCCAAACGTATTTCTGACATCTTGGTATTATGTATTTATGTGAAGTGGCATTTTCAGAATTGATAATTACAAAATTAAAATATGAATCAACTCTGAAACACTGAGAATATCTCTTCTGTCCTGTAGTATGAAATATCCAGGCAAAATTATTTTATCAAAATAAGTATGCTATCTTATGAACCAAATTTATTTTCATCTTCAATCAATGGTAAAATTATATGTACATTAGAATTGTTTAAAAACAAAACTTTCCAGGGCTGTAGAGATGGTTCAGTGGTTAAGAGCACTGTCTTCTCTTCCAGAGGATTGGGGTTCAATTCCCAGCACCCACATGGCAGCTCACAACTGTCTGTAACTCCAGTTCTAAGGGATCTGACACCCTCACACCAATGTACATTAAATACATTAAAAAAAAAAAAAAACTTTTCATGACTTACTGTCAGTGCACGTTGGATTTGTAGACCTACTCTGTGTGTCTATGGTTGTATAAATCCCAGAGTTAAAGGGTTGTTTGTGTTGTGACTGTTTGACCCTCTACCAATCAATGGGTTGTTGTGTTGTGACCTTTTGACCTTACATCAATCACCAACCTGAATTTTGCACTTGGCTTCCACTAGCTGCAGTTTAGTTTGTGCCAGCTCCAGCTCCGTCTCCCTTAGCTGCTTCTTAAGTGAGTGCTTCTCATCGTCGGCTTCAGTTCCCTGGTCCTCTCCACTTATTGCTGCTGGCTTTAAAGCTCCTTCCTTGCTAAAAATGTCACTGCAATGTTTGCATGCCATCATCTTCCCCTGAAATATACAACAGAGACACCCAACATTAAACTGTATTCTATTAGCTAAACAATTTTCCAAAATACATGATTTTTAAAGATGGTGCAGTCTTCAAACACTGTCCTGTTTCTGAAGAGACTGTTGGACTTGTGCTGTCACCAGATGGTCACAGTCAGCACAAAATCCACCTGTCCCACAACAGGTACTCCGCTTGCACGTCCTTTTGTTTGGCTTTCAGCAAAGACAAACATCATTGCTTAAGAGAATAAAGGTGATACAACTGCATGCTCCCATTGCTGGCCATGCCCACCCCACCAAACAAGCTATTCTTTTCAAGAGAGCGCTGTTTGTTGTTTCACTAAAATTTTAAAAAATAAAGTATATTAACCACTCTTTTATTCTGAAGCCCACTGTTGTATGAAGCTCAATGTGTTCATCCATAATATTAACCATAGTTCTTTGACATATACACAGAGTAACTTCACCATACATCTGAAAGCTTTGGTGCTATCTCTTCATTAGCTTCTACAACATCCTGGCACTCAATCATTAGATTCTTGATTTGACATCTTCTAGCATTTCTCAGTTCAGCTCCAAGTCTTTTAGTCTCACCTCTCCAATCCACTCCAGTTTGTCTTTCATTTTGTCCATAATCTACTCTTCTCATTACTGTTGAGTAATACTCACTAGACACATTAAAAAACAACACTTTCAACCTCTTATTTAACCTATAGCAAAAATTAGCCTAGTTCTGGCACAAAATAAAACACACTAAATACCTGCCATATTTTATTGTTGACTAAGTACTTTTGATGATTAAGTAAGATGCATACTGACTTTTTATTAGATTATAAATGATGGAAAATTACAAAGCTAGGTAAGCAACCTATGCAACCTCTTTCATCTGTCTTGGGATAGGGATTGTTCCTTGATATTGAACAAGGGGCCTAGTGCATGCTAGGTAATTGGTCTACAATGGAGAGCATCTACTCTTAGATAAACAATTTCATTAAGTTGAATAAAATAAAAGAATAGGCTTATGTCACAAAAAGGAGGATAATATTTTGTCAGAGAAAATAACACAGAGAATACCTTCATAGAACTCAAGGAATCTGAAATGGGCAGGCAGAGTACAGGTGACACAGCAGCTAGAAGTGAGAAATCAGATTTCTTTGTGGCCTGGTGTAAAGGTCCTTATATACCATGAGTGAGTCTTTCTACCAGCCCTTTGCTATATGACAAAGATAGATTCACCCATTCTATGGAGCTGGGACCTGGTAGATAAGTGTGGTGGATAATGCTAACTCCTATCCAATATCCTCTCCTTTCTTAGTAATAAAACCCTGATTTTATTCGCTCAGGAAGCATGGCCAGACAAGTGGTGGATACTTCTTAGACTCCTTTGCAGTTAAGTGTAACCATGCATTAAGTTCTGATATGTAAGCAGAAATATAGTTCAGAAGGTTTCTAAGGCTGCTTGCTTAGGAAGATTGTGATCTGCTGGAAAATGTTGTTGTTCTATCTTTGCATCTCCGCTGGCCTAAAGTTCTTCTTTGGAGTGTTGGAATGTTGGAATGTTGGTATAAGCTTCAGTCAATAATGTGGTGTTTATGTGACCTTGAAGATGGAAGCCCTAGGGGTATAGTGAACAAAAGGAACTCCATTTTCAAGGTAATGGTGTTACTTTTACTAGGATAATGTGGGCATGGTTCACCATTGACCGAAGATCCATTTCTCTAGTCCTAGGCTGCTTTGTAAAAAATACATTATCTTATGTGTTTAAGCCAGTGTTCTTTTGAGTTGGTTACATGTTTAAGTATAAACACACACAGAGTGATGCAGTAAAATTTGTATATGGGCACGATCATTGTGATTACAGTATGGAGGATGAACTGGAGATGTCACAGCATTATAGGACACGAGAATCAAACTGGTACACCATACCAAATGAGGTGCAGACGCAGCACTGGAGGCTAATGACCAAGAATATGGATTAGAGTCTGCCTCTGAGTTTAAATCCCATTTCTATTGCTTACTAGCACTCTAATTCAACCAATGAGCTACCTGTTAGGGGCCTCCTCACAACCACTAGAAGACAGTCATGTCTGTTTCTTAGGAAAGGTATAAGGCTACAGGGAAGATGCATATAAAGCCTTGGTGTGAACAGCATGCTCTTTAAATGTTAGTCACTCTTCTGTGGCTGATACAAATTCACCTTTCTCTTTTAGGATGCCAACACTTTTTATTAGCTAATCTTACCTTCTTGTTTTTCTTTATTCCTAGTCACTGCTTATCCTAATGACATGTCTTCTCTAATGAATAACTAAAACGCTGATTCTGTGTCTTCATCCACATTGCTTCCCCAGAATATTCTTTTAAATCTTTCTCTGTAACTGAATTCTATGCAACGTGTATTATTCCCAAAGCCCTCTGGCCTGAAGTTCTTTAGTGTCTTCTCTACAGCTCTGACTGTCAGCATAAACTAACGCAGAACTGTCCTCTAAATGTTGTTTGTGCGTGTGACTTGTTTTGCAGGATATATAAAATATATTGTCCCCCCAAATAAATCTAAGTACTTTATATAAATTATCTTATTTAACCTCTAAAATTATCTTATGACATAGGCAATGTTTATGTTGAAGAAAACCAAGATTAGATAAGTTAGCTTTTTGATCCTATTAAATGCTAAATTGCCTAGGATGCACTTATGAAACATGAATATGTTCAAACAGAAAGATATCTGGTAAATTAGCACTGTATTCTATTGGTGTTTTTAAGAATATATTACATATTGATATTATTTTAAAAATCCATTTGGTATACTGTTACTTTTATTAGTTCTTTGAGAGTTTTTGTACAAATTGTCTTGATCATATTCACTGTTCCCATGTCTTTTATTCCTTTTTAAATAAATTAAACAATTTCTTTATTGATTCTTTGGGAATTTCCTATCTTGCACCCTAATTCCCCTCACCTCCCAGTCTCTCTATATTCTCCCCTCACTCCTGCAGCACCACCCCAAAAGAAAATTTAAATAATCAAACCAAACCAAACCAAAGCCAGCAAACAAACAAATAAGAACACTTTTCTCAAGTACAGAAATGACATAAGGAGTTTTACCCACCAGGGGGCAGCATAAAAGTAACTGGTATACATTCTCTCTAGAAAACCATTTTTATGGGATTTCTGAGTGTGAGAATGAGTGGGTCTCTGATTCTTGTGCCTTACTTTGGGCCCTTTTCCTTCTGTTTGCCTTGCCAAACTCCAATGTGATCATTTTTATTTTATCTTATTATATTTTACAATGTTTTATTTTAAAAATATTTGTTTGCTGAATCAGTTGGTTACTGACAAGTGTTTTTCCAGCCAATGTTGTTTGCTGTTTCAGAGAGTATCAAGATGACCGTGCAGAACTCCAAATGGAAGACAGTCAATTCAGACCATAGTCAAATGTGAGCTGTTGAGCATCTCAGGTTCTTACCACCCAAGAAAGACACAAGATTCTGGACTCACATATTCTCTCTTTTCCTGCTACCTACCCCTATAGGAACATAAATGTCAGGAAAGACATCTCTGTGGTAGGGAAGAGGACTGAGACTCTTCATAGTGTCTGAGTGTATTACACAAAATGGGGAGAAGGGTCGCTGAGGATGGATTTGGAAGAAATTACATCACAGAAGTAGACCACTTCTTACCTTTACTACTTCCAGCTCCTCCTTGCTGGCTGCTTGCTGTTTTTCCAGTCTGGTGCTTAACTGAGAACATATCTAAGGGCAGAGAAGGGTTTATTTACTAGAAAACAGTATGATTGCTGACATAACTTTATCAACTCACAAAACACACTAGCATGCCAGATCCTGGGGTACATTTTGCAAAGCAGCAGCATTGCAAACCTACTCATTTCTGAAATAAGCAGAAGGTCTTTGAACTCCATGTGTGAAGCATAACTCAATCAGGAGAAACATATTACAGGGTAGACTGGGCTCTTGCTGTCACTAGCTTTCTGTGGCTATCTATAATGAATTCACAGCCTCCCCGTGGAATCACCTATAGAATCTCTATTGAGAATCTACTCTGTACAAGGTGTTATACTGGGGACTCAATGAAAAGAACTCTGAACCAGCAACAATTCCCAATGGGCTTCAGAATATCTCTTTTTCAATCATAAAAGTTTCCTTAAGAATCACTTAGCTCCTTCATGGAAACCAGTGCTATTCTACAATAATCAAACAAAAACAATGGATGTGCAGGGTCTTGAACTATTTAGCACCAGACCAGTAGGAAGTCCCACATTTACTAATAATCTATTTGATAGTTGGTTCTCAAATACAGTATTGGTGGAAACAAATAGAAAGAAATGCTTTCCATGGTGAAAATAATTTAAAAGTAGAATGTTTAAACCTACTGACTGAAACAAGAATCTTTTCTTTTACAAAAATAAATGAAAATAAATCTTTTTTGTTTGTTTGTTTTTTGTTGTTGTTTTTTGTTTTTCAAGGCAGGGTGCCTCTGTATTGCTTTGGAGCCTGTCCTGGAACTTGCTCTGTTGAACAGGCTGGCCTAGAACTCACAGAGATCATCCTGCCTCTGCCTCCCAAGTGCTGGGATTAAGGTGTGTGCCACCAATGCCCAGCATGAAAATAATCTTAAAACACATGTGAAAAAAAAATAGAAACTTGAATGAAAAGCAAGGAATATCAAATTTTAAAGTGTACACTGGACTAGTAACATATATAACCTAACTAGACTTATTTATTTTATGTAGATGAGTGTTTTGTCTGAGTGTATCCAATTTGTGCCCAGTGTCCATAGAGGTTACAAGAAAGCATTGGATCCCCTAGAACTAGAGTTATAGATGGTTGTGAGTTACCATGTAGGTGCTGGGAAATAAACCCAGGCCTTTTGTAAGAGCAACAAGTATTCTTAACTGCTGAGCCATCTTCTCTAGCCCCTCAAAAAAAAAATAATTTTTTTTTAAACTTACACAAGGATGAGGACCTGAGTTCAGAACCCATGTTAAAAGCCTAGTATGGTCGTGCATCCAGAATTAGTAGCCACCTATAGTATAATGTGGCCATTAAAAATGCATTTGCATGTGGCAACAGGTTCCAGCACACACATTCTTAATGTTTACTATGCTGATTTCCATTTAATACCATAAAAAAATCTCAGAATTACCTTTGTCCTTTCTAGAAAAACAAACGAACCAACCCATAACAAACCCTTGTGTCTCCTATGTTTTAATTATTACTCACTATGGTGGTTTGAATAGGAATGGCCCCCGCAGTGTTCGAATGCTTAGTCACCAGGGAGTGACACTATTAGGAGATGTGGCCATATTGGAGTACTGAGGTATTTTTGGAGGAAGTGTGTCACTGGGGTGGGCTTTGAGGTCTCAGATGCTCAAGCTAGCCCCAATATGGCATTTTCTTCCTGCTGCCTACTGATCCAGATGTAGAACTCTTGGCTCCTTCTCCAGCACCATGTTTGCCTGCATGTTGCCATACTTCCTGCCATGATCATAATGGACTAAACCTCTGAAACTGTAAGCCAGTACCAGTTAAATGTTTTCCTTTGTTAGAATTTTTGTGGTCATGGCGTTTCTTCACAATAATAGAAACCCTAACTAAGACACTTATTTTGGCTTTGGGTCCCATTTCTTCTCACTTTTAATATGGGCTGTGTTCCTGCCTGTGGATCTCCCTCACTGGCTCCATACTCCTCACTAGATGTAAATAGTGCCAACAGTACATCCACCAGCAGCCACTTTCTACAACTCTTCAGCCCAGATGTGGCCATGTGGGCTTCTGTCTCACTTCTGTATTTGAATCTTCTGCCAAGTGAAATGCTTTTCTGCTTACTAATCTA
This sequence comes from Phodopus roborovskii, assembly GCF_943737965.1. Taxonomy (NCBI): domain Eukaryota; kingdom Metazoa; phylum Chordata; class Mammalia; order Rodentia; family Cricetidae; genus Phodopus; species Phodopus roborovskii. The sequence goes on from NW_026126433.1 coordinate 31,780,118, forward strand.
CCTCCACAGCATCCTTCTTTCCAATTTTCCACCCAGCTTGCCTCCAAGTCCTGTGCAGCCTTTGAAGTACAGTTCAAACCAAAACATGCTCATAACAAGGCTTCCTGTGCTTGCTCTGGGAACACATGTACTAATAAGAAAAAAAGATACTTCCTCAGTCCCCACATACAGTGAGTTCTTTATGTCTATGCACAGAAATTAGCCCCCATTTTAAGACAAGCTAGGGGATGGTGTGAAAGTACACATTTGAAGTGCTAGCCCTGGGAAGCTAAGGCTGAATAATTAAAGGTTTCTGGCCACTTGAGCTACATTAGACTTTACCTCAAAACAAAAGGATAATAATAAAAAAATAATTTCTATAGGAGAGAAAGTAGATTAATTCATTTTATGATCCCCTAAAGTTTCCAGCTTCACCATCAAAAAGCATTCAACATGCTGCCATCATAAAAGGTGGAAGAGAACTCTGAAATATCATTTCTTTTTGTTTTTTTTTATTTTATTTTTTTAAAGATAGGGTTTCTCTGTATTGCTTTGGAACCTGTCCTGGAACTCACAGAGATCCTCCGCCTGTCTCCTGAGTGCTGGGATTAAAAGCATGTTCTACCAATGCCTGCCAAAATCTCATTTCTAATACATACTCCATGAACAGGAAGGATATTTACATACACATATGTATGTATGCATGTATGTATGTGTGTGCATATTTATGCATATATTATCACAGGCCTACAGTCTCAGCCCTGAAGAAGCCTTATAAAAAGATTCTCCTAATATATGAATGGTTCCTCCTAAAGAAGTAAGAGAATGACACAATTTACCCCTTTACATATTTATATAGCATTTGTTTATATGATGATGAATAATCAATACAGTGATTACCTCTAGTTAGTACAAATAAGGGGAGCTTGTTCTGTATTTTTTTCATGTAAATTTCTACAAAACATGTATTTCACTTATATGCATAAAAACAGACTCAATAAATGCATATATCAGATGTCAACAAACATCCTTTATATGCTGACATCCCAAGAGAGTCATTTGGTCAGAAAATAACATGTAGTACTGTAAATTCTGAAAGCCTAGAACATAAGTATTCAAAGTCTCTCAGGTTGAGGACTCTATCCTATGCTCAGTTACCAGCAAGAGAAAACTGGAGTGAAGGCTTTTGAGGAACACCCTGGTAAGGGAACCAGGAATAACTTCAGGTAGAGACAGCTCTCTATTAAAAGTCCACTGAAGAGTTTCTGCCAGCGCTAGCTTGCAGAGGGCAAGTTTACATAATCAGCCTGGGGGGGGGGGAAGCACTATTTTGAAGCATAAGAAGAGACGGTAACATATTCCCCTAGCTACTGCCATTTAATATATTTACTAAGCTTTGCAATGAGGCAAATGTTACTAGTGTGACCTACTAGTGGGACTGTTTCCTATCCTACAGGAGCTCTCCAACACTAAAAAAAGCAACAGATTGTATTGGCCAACTAGGCTTCTCATGTTACCAGCAGCAAATCCAACCACTGCCCACTGCATAGTAGAGAGTAAGTAAGATACTGTTCTTGGTAAATCTAGAAATCTTCTTTGGAAACAAGAAACAAAACATAAGTGAAAGTAATTGCTTTTATAAAAAATAATTAAAACCCCACATGGCATATTACCTGTTTATACTCAGCAATGATAGCTGTAGTCTTCTTTATCTCGTATTCTGCCTTTTCTAGCTGTTTCCTGAAGACTTCTTTTAGCTAAGGGGTATGGGCAGGAAGGAGGGAGGGAGGGAGGGAAGCAGGAGGGAGAGAAGCGGGAGACAGACAGATATCAGAATAGTCAAATTTGGTTTTCTTTTCAAAGTTTTTTTAAATTCTGTGTATGTATAGAGGGTACGCATATGAGTGTTGGTGCCAGTGAAGGTCAGAATAGGGTGTTGGGTTCCCTAGACCTGGAGTTACAGTTATGGGTTGCTCAACTTGGATGCTGAGAACTCTTGTAAGTGCTCTTAGCTGCTGAGCCATGTCTCCAGCCCTTCAAATCAAATGTTAATCCATTTCCATAAACATCTACATTCAAGTCTCCCTGGTTTCCATAATCCAAACCCTACCACTTATAGAGATGGAGAAGGCTTTCTTTTCTATAAAGTGGAAGACATATAAGAGGTCCTATAATAGAACTGCTTCTGCTTTCCAAGTACCTGATAAAAAGTATTGCTAAGTATCAGTTCAGAAGCTATCTTTATTATGAGTCTACAGCAAACTACCAGGGCAAGACTGTGCTCTAAGCATGTTACTCTTAATGTTTGCTATATTTTGGTCTTCCTGTCTATAGTCCCCACTGCCATTGCTGATACATTGTGGAGTAGGGGAGGGAGGGATGGAATATAAGAGATCTTAAGAACTGAAGGCTCAGAAAACCAGACAAAAGGAAAAAATGAAAACATAGCATTGCATGGGGGTATTTGTTTCAGTCAGTGACATACTAAATTATAAATTTTATACCAGCAGCCACAGTTACTTTTTTCATCAGCAGCTATAGAATTCTATGATAGAGGAAGATTAAGTGATGAAAACACTCAGGTACCAGGATTCTGCCAAGTTGTTGGCCAAACAAGAATGCAAGCAAGCAAAAAAAAAAAAAAAAACCCAGCTCTTGGTAGTCTTTCAATATATACACAGAAAAAAGGATGAGTTACTGGGGCTGAAGAGATGGTTCAGCAGATAAGATGGCATAAAGTTCTTGTAGAGAACATGAGTTCAGTTCCTAGCATTCATGTCAGGAGGCTCACAACTGTCTGTAACTCCAGCTCCAGGGCGTTCAACCCTCTTTTGACCACACATACAAAGATACACATATATATAAATGAAGATAAAATAAATCTTTTTTTTTTAAAGATGAAGTCTTCCAATTCATAATTTGAGATGCTGACATGAAGAATTCATCTTTTAAACATATTTCAATGGGAAAAACATCACAGAACTTTTTTTATAGACCTTGGAAGGTGCTAATGACACATCTCTCCATATGTGTCTTCACTGACACTTTTCTCTGGCTGCTTGGATGAAGGCCTTTGAAATTCTTGAGAATAAATTTGGTTTATATTTAGCATTACTGAATTTCCCCCAGGGAGGAAATTCAGAATTTCAGAAGACTTCTCCCTCTGGAAGTTAGTCATGTCCTGAGCAGGAGATGTTGGTTGTAAGGAATTCTACAATGTCATCTCCAGTACCACACTGTGACCCAGGAAATTAAAGCTATTGATGGAGGCCACGGCTCCTGTCAGAGTCAGGCAAAGCCACCATAGAACTCCAGTTTAGCAGCATTTACAACTACTTCACAAGTCAACGATCTTGGAGACATGACAAAAAATTTCCAAATTCATCAAAGCTCTTGGATCATAACTCAAAGTCATTAAATCTAGAAAAGCATTCAACATTCCTGCTAGACATCTCAGTGAAGACAAACTCCTAAAAGATGTTCAAAGGGAGAATTACTGCTTACCATTCTCCTTGATTGGGGGGGGGTCAATTTTTACATTTATTTATTTTTACAATATTAAGCAAGTTCATGTAAGTGTATCCACACACATATATACACACAGAGAGAGAGAAAAGCCTGCCTGTGCCTTTTACCTGGGCAGTCTCCTCCTCTTGTTTCCTCTTCTCTTCCTCAGTCTCCACCAACCTCTGCTTGGTCAAGAGGAGCTCCTTATTCAGCACATCAGCCTTGTCCTCTGCCTGCAAGTTGGAAAAATGGGACAGCCTTACAGAAGGGGATGGTATCATGTGCATGCTTTTGATTACTTCAGGCCATTCTACTCTCTTCCAACTTACTTTGGGGGTGGCTTTTTCTCCAGCCACTAGGCTCTTATTATCTTTAATCTTTACAGAATAATTATTTATAGCTAATAACACTGAGATTTGGAGAGATCAATCTTAGGTTAAACCTAATATAACAAATATAACTTGGATGTGGGTTTGAATGACATTGAAGTCTGTGTTCTTTCTAAATACTTCTTGCATATTTTTGCATGTCCCAAGAGCACATGTCCCAAGGCCCAAGAGATGGGCCTGATGAGGAGTAAGAGCTTCACACAGAAGATTCGAATTGGAAACCCATGGGGAGGACCCAGAGAAGACACTCAGAGAGGACAAACACACAAACTGATCCATGGACATGTTCTGGTAGGAAAATCTGACAACTAGCTGGGGTAAAGTGGCCCACAGGGTTATTCATTCATATAGGTCTGTGAGCAAAGTAAGCAGAAACTACAAGAGAGAGTGAGGGGCTATGAAAAGCTGCAGTTTGGACTCGGAGTTCCTGTGGGCAAGATCCTTGACCCCCAAATCCTGGCCTCTGCCAAAGAACGAGGTCTCAGCTGGAGAGTGCCAGTTTCCAGTGAGATCCCACTATCCTGCAAAACCTTCTCAAGTTCCAGCTCAGCCCTTGCCCTCTTCCGCCAGCTATTGGCCAGAGCTATTGGCCAGAGGACCACTCTGAGTACCTGCTGGCATCTTCTTCTGGATCCTCATCCTTGACCCCATCCCTGGATCCCTGTCTGCAGAGAAACCTCCTAGAGAGCTTGGACCACACAGAGCTAGAGATATTGAATCTCAGACCCACATAAGCCCATCGGAAAGTACCATAGAGAGAGGGGGGAGACACCACCAACACCTACTGGAAGAAGCTATGGGAAGAAGGCAATACAAGAGAACACCTAACAACAGAAAGACAAACATGACACCACCAGAATCTACGGAATCTACACCAACTAGAATGGAACACAACAATAAATCAGAGGAAGCAGAAGGGTACGACTTAAAAATTACCATCATAAAAATGATAGAGGCCCTCAAAGAAGATGTGAGAAAATCCCTTAAAGAAATGGAGGAAAAAACAAACAAAAAAGTGGAAGAAATGAACAAATTCCTTAAGGAAAGTACAGAAAGCCAAGAAAAAACAATTAACCAGGTGAAGGAAATGGTTCAAGACTTGAAAACTGAACTTGAGAAAATAAAGGCAACACAAACAGAAGGAATGCTGGAAATTGAAAAGCTGGGCAAAAAATTGGCAACTACGGACACAAGCATAACTAACAGAATTCAAGAGATGGAAGAGAGAATCTCAGGCACAGAAGATAAACTAGAAGAAATAGATTCATCGACCAAAGAAAATAATAAATCCAACAAATCCTTAACACAAAACATCCAGGAAATGTGGGACACCATGAAAAGGCCAAACCTAAGAATAACAGGCATAGAGGTGCCGAAAACATATTCAACAAAATCATTGAGGAAAACTTTCCAAATCGAAAAAAGGCCAGGCCCATAAAAAAAAAAAAGAAAACCAAACCCCCCAAATAGGCTAGACCAAAGAAAAAAGACCCCTCGACATATAATAATCAAAACACCTAGCATACAGAATGAAGAAAAAATATTAAGAGCAGCGAAGGAAAAAGGAGAGGTAACATATAAAGGCAGACCTATCAAAATTACACCTGACTTCTCCATGGAAACCCTCAAGGCCAGAAGGTCCTGGATAGATGTTCTAAAAATATTAAGAGAACACAGATGCCAGCCTAGGCTACTATATCCAGAAAAACTCTCAATCAATATAGATGGAGAGAACAAGATATTTAATGACAAAACCAGATTTTCCCAATATGTATCTACAAATCCAGCCCTACAGAAAGTATTGGAAGGAAAACTCCAACCCAAGGAAGGTAACTATGCCCACAAAAATGTAGGCAACAGATAATCCAACTACACCAGAAACCAAGGGTGAAGGAGAACAAATATATTCACAATACCACTGCCAACAACAAACCTAAATCAAACAAGAATCAACAATCAATGGTCCTTACTCACCCTCAACATTAATGGTCTTAACTCACCTATAAAAAGACACAGGCTAACAGAATGGATACGAAGACAGAATCCATCCTTCTGCTGCATACAAGAAACACATCTTAGCTTCAAAGATAGACATTACCTCAGGGTAAAGGGTTGGGAAAAGATTTTCCAATCAAATGGAAATAAGAAGCAAGCAGGCGTAGCTATCCTAATATCTAACAAGTTAGACTTCAAACCAAAATTAGTCAAAAGAGATGAAGATGATCATTTCATATTCATCACAGGAGAAATCCATCAACACAAAGTCTCAATTCTGAACATCTATGCCCCTAATACAAAGTCACCCACATTCGTAAAAGAAACACTACTAAAACTCAAACCTCAGATAAAACCTCACACACTTATAGTGGGAGACTTCAATACACCACTCTCAACACTAGACAGGACCACAAATCAGAAACTCAACAAAGAAACAAAAGAATTAACAGAAGTTATGTCTCAACTGGGGTTAACAGACATCTATAGAACATTCCATCCAAAGACAAAAGAATATACCTTCTTCTCTGCTCCACATGGAACCTTCTCTAAAATCAACCACATACTAGGTGACATAACAAACCTCAACAGATACAAGAGAATAGGAATAGTCCCCTGTATCTTATCGGTCCACCATGCTTTAAAATTGGAATTCAACAACAACACAAATAGCAGAAAACCTGAAAACTCATGGAAACTGAACAATGTGCAATTGCACCACTCCTGGGTCAAAGAAGAAATAAAGAAAGAAATTAAAGACTTTCTAATATTCAACGAGAATGAGGATACAACATACCCGAACTTATGGGACACCTTGAAAGCAGTGCTACAAGGGAAGTTCATTGCACTAAGTGCCCATATGAAGAAAACAGAGGATAGTCACATAAGAGAATTAACAGCCCAACTGAAAACCTTAGAACAGAGAGAAGCGAATTCACCGCAGGAGCAGACGCCAGGAAATAATCAACTTGAGGGCTGAAATCAACAAAATAGAAACCAGGAAAACAATACAAAAAAAATCAATGCAACAAAGAGTTGGTTTTTTGAGAAAATCAACAAGATAGACAAACCTTTATCCAAATTAACGAAAAAGCAGAGACAGAACATGCAAATTAACAAAATCAGAAACGAAATGGGGAACATAACAACGGACACAGAGGAAATCCAGACAATTTTCAGGTCATACTTTGAAAATCTGTATTTCACAAAAATTGAAAATTCAAAGGAAATGGACAAGTTTCTGGATAACTATCACTTACCAAAATTAAATCAAGAACAGACAAACAACTTAAATAGACCTATAACCCACAATGAAATAGAAACAGTCATCGAAAGCCTTCCAACCAAAAAAAGTCCAGGGCCAGATGGATTCAGTGCAGAATTCTACCAGACATTCAAGGAAGAACTAATACCACTACTCCTCAAACTGTTCCACAAGATAGAAACAGAAGGTTCATTGCCAAACTCTTTTTATGAGGCCACAATAACTTTGGTACCCAAACCTCACAAAGACACAACTAAGAAAGAAAACTACAGACCAATATCCCTGATGAACATCGATGCAAAAATACTCAATAAAATACTGGCAAACCGAATTCAAGAATACATCAGAGAAATCATCCACCATGACCAAGTAGGCTTCATCCCTGGAATGCAGGGATGGTTTAACATACGAAAATCTATCAACGTGATCCACCATATAAACAAACAGAAAAAGAAAAACCATATGATTATCTCCCTAGATGTGGAAAAAGCCTTCAACAAAATTCAAAACCCTTTCATGATAAAGGTATTGGAGAGGTCAGGGATAACAGGAACATACCTAAACATAATAAGAGCAATATACAGCAAACCAACTGCCAACATCAAACTGAATGGAGAGAAACTTAAGCCAATTCCTCTAAAATCAGGAACAAGACAAGGCTGTACTCTCTCTCTCCATATCTCTTCAATATCGTACTAGAAGTTCTAGCTAATGCTATAAGACAACAAAAGGAGATCAAGGGGATCCAAATTGGAAAGGAAGAAGTCAAAATGTCTCTATTTGCAGATGATATGATAGTTTACATAAGCGACCCAATAAACTCTACCAGGGAACTCCTACAGCTAGCTGATAAACACCTTCTGCAAACTAGCAGGATACAAGATAAACTCAAAAAAATCAGTAGCCCTACTTTTTTCAGATGACAAAGAGACAGAGAAAGAAATCAGAAAAACATCACCCTTTACAATAGCCAAAAGCAACATAAAGTATCTTGGTGTAACGTTTACCAAACAAGTAAAAGACCTATATAATAAGAACTTTGTGACTCTAAAGAAAGAAATTAAAGAAGATACCAGAAAATGGAAAGATCTCCCATACTCTTGGTTAGGTAGGATTAACATAGTAAAAATGGCAATCTTACCAAAAGCAATCTACAGATTCAATGCAATCCCCATTAAAATCCCACCACAATTCTTCACCGACCTTGAAAGGATAATAATCAACTTTATATGGAAAAACAAAAGACCCAGGATAGCCAAAACAACCCTATACAATAAAAGAACTTCAGGAGGCATCACCATTCCTGACTTTAAGCTCTACTACAGAGCTATAGTTCTGAAAACAGCCTGGTATTGGCATAAAAATAGACAGGTAGACCAATGGAATCGAATTGAAAATCCTGATATTAATCCACACACCTATGAACACCTGATTTTCGACAAAACAGCTAAAATTATACGATGGGGCAAGGACAGCATCTTCAACAAATGGTGCTGGCACAATTGGATGAGGGTGTGTAGAAGACTGCATATAGACCCATGTCTGTCGCCATGCACAAAACTCAAGTCCAAATGGATCAAAGACCTCAACATCAATCCAGCCACATTGCACCTCTTAGAAGAGAAAATAGGAGGTACCCTTGAACAAATTGGTATAGGAGACCACTTCTTGAACATAACTCCAGGGGCACAGACACTGAAAGAAACAATTAATAAATGGGACCTCTTCAAACTTAGAAGCTTCTGTAAGGCAAAGGACAGAGTCCACAAGACCAAACGGCAGCCCACAGACTGGGAAAAGATTTTCACCAATCCTATATCCGACAAAGGGCTGATCTCCAAAATACACAAAGAACTCAAGAAACTAGTCAACAAAACACCAAATAACCTTATTAAAAAATGGGGTACAGAACTGAAGAAAGAATTCTCAATAGAGGAAATCAAAAAGGCTGAAAGACACTTAAGAAAATGCTCCACATCCTTAGCTATCAGGGAAATGCAAATCAAAACAACTTTGAGATACCATCTTACCCCTGCCAGAATGGCTAAAATTAGAAACACCAGTGATGACTTATGTTGGAGAGGATGTGGAGAAAGGGGAACACTCCTCCAATGCTGGCGGGAGTACAAACTCATACAGCCATTTTGGAGATCAGTATGGCGGTTCCTCAGGAAAATGGGAATTAGTTTACCACAGGACCCGGCAATCCCCCTCTTAGGCATATACCCAAAGGATTCACATCCATGCAACAAAGACATCTGTTCAACTATGTTCATAGCAGCACTATTTGTAATAGCAAGAACCTGGAAGCAACCTAGATGCCCCTCAATTGAATAACGGTTAATGAAGATGTGGCACATCTACACAATGGAATACTACTCTGCAGAAAAAAATAATGGTATCTTGAAATTCGCAGGCAAGTGGATGGCACTTGAAGAAACCATCCTGAATGAGGTAACCCAGTCACAAAAAGAGGAACACAGTATGTACTCACTCATATATGGATTTTAGACCTAGATCAAATGATCACCAGCCTATAATTCACATCACCAGACGAACTAGGATACAAGGTGTATTCTAAGAGATTCATATAAAGTCCCTCACAGAACTGGGAAGGGACAAGTCCCTCAGAGCTCAGGTGAAGTGGGGGAGGACAGCGAATGGAGAGAGAAGTAGGAGAAAATGAGGGTGAGGAAAGGAAAACCTGTGCGACCAGGAAGATTGAGCCTGGTTAGGAATAGAAGATAGGAAAGAGAGAGAGAGAGACAGAGACAGAGAGAGAGAGAGAACATAAAAGAGGGAGCCAATATTGGTTTGAAGATAAAATTGAACACAAAGAAAGGTCTAGAGAACTACAAGACTGCTCCCAACTAACAATCTCAGCTTCCATGGAAAGGCTATCATAAATGCCCTTCCCGGAGAATGAGATCAACAACTAACTTCTCCATGGAGCTCTCAACTAATGCCTGTTGGAAACAGGAGCAAACACCCATACATAAACACTGAGTCGAACTAGAACCCAGATGCAGATGGAGAGGACAAGACCAGGCAGCAGAAACACATAGAGACAGCTTACCTGAACAAGGAGGAGCTAATGGGCCCCCAGACTGACAGCTGGGAATCCAGCATGGGACTGACTCAGGCCACCCTGAATATGGGTCTCAGCCAGAAGGACTGAGCAGTCTAAGGGACCTCAGACAGTGGAGCCAGGACGCATCCCTGGTGCACAAAAGGACCTTGCAAAACATCCCCCATGGAAGGATAACTGCCTTAACCTAGAGACAGGAGAGAAGCCCTAGTCCCTACTTCACATGACCTGTCAGATCTACATGACCCCAACTGGATGGCATTTCCCTACATATGGAATTGGGGTGGGGGGATGGGAGGGGAGGGTGTTTAGAGTGCATGTGAGAGGGCAGAGAGGGTAAAAAGGAGGGAAGGAGGGATGGAGGGAAGGAGGGAGGGAGGGAAGGAGGGAGGGAGGGAGAGGGAACTGGGACCGACATGTAAAATAATAAATTAAATATAAAAAAAAATGCTTTGACTCCAAAATTTAAGTTGAAGAACAAGTTACTGGGGAAAAGGATTTCTATTTTTGTTTCCACAGAAAATAAAAAGATGTGGATTCCTTCCAGACTAATGTGGTTTGATCACGCCAGACCGCCTGAAACAGAGTACAAGCTGATCCTACATTCAAAACAGCTGCACAAAACAGCCCTACAGACTACAGCCAGGATTTCTGAATCTTCTTCGAATCCCCCATGATAGTGCCCCTTACCAGCAGGAAGTAGTTTGGAAAGAACCACGCCCAAATTCCCAAATATTGTGTATGTTTGTTTTCATTTAATTGGACTTTGTTATATAAAATAAAATAATAAAAAAAAAGAAAAAAAAGAGAAAAAAAAAAAGCTGCAGTTTGTATCAGAAATCCAGGCTCCTAGATACACAGGGGTAGCTTAGACAGTATGTTTGTTATCTTGGATATAGAAACAAGATTAACTAGAATCCCCTGCATATATTTAACATAGCTAGCCTCTCCTGCTTTTATACTCTGGAGTCCTAACTTCTCTCTCTGGTTCCAGCCACATATTCACATCACAGGGACCATAACCCAAGCCTGCCCCACTCACTCCCGTCTAAATTGTCTCTGTTGTTTTATCCCTCCTATTATACTCCATAGCACTGTGATAAATATGCATGGGACTTACACCAGGAGAAATCACATCTCTTTTGCTTTTCACTGTGTCCCTGACACCACAGCCACCCTGGGGATAGGAGCAATCTCTTAAGTGGTTAGTGAATGAATGAATGGATGTGGCTTTCTAGCGAACTGGAGAAGGAGACAGCTTACCGAATAGTCATTGTTAGGCCATGATAGGTAGCTTTATGTAATTTATTGACAAAGTGTCCAATGTACACAGCACAGTGAGCCCTGTGTGTATGGACTTCCACAGTCTTCTAGGAAATTTCACTCCAAGAGTCTCCTCTATGTTAAACAGTATAGTAGAAGTCTTTCTCCTACCCATCAATAAAATAGGACCAGCTCTCAAATGACCTGACTCTGCCTGTAAAAATAGGTTCTGGACTCTTTTGTATGGCCAGTAGTATTATACCTTGTTCAAGCAGGCATGTCTACAGTATTTAACACTCATAATATTAAACAGATTTATTCAAACTCCACCTGTGAATCCAAATCATAAAACTTTCATCATAATTTGATAGTCTGAATACACCATTAGCAAGTCTTTAGTTGTAATGCTTATTGATATTCGAAGATGGCTTCTGTGACAAAAATACAGGACAGAAATAGTGACTGCAATGCCTGCTTAATCACAAATCAACCGGTGACCTGATCAAAGGCTTGAGTAACCCAAGATGAAGATCTTATACAAATGATTTTTAATGGAACTCACCAAGCCAATTGTTCAATTTAGAAGAAAACAAAAGAATGTTCCCCTCAAGACCTAAGCTTCTGGCTCGTGGTCAGAAGGAGCTCAAACATATTTTCATGGGAAGGCACTAATTTTAACTCTTCTTTCTTGTTCCTTGAGAGTAGAGGAGGGCAGAAAGGGCCTTAAACCACTGAAATGAAGACGCTTTTTTGATGATTTCTGGTCCCTGAGGAATCCTTATTTAATAAGGAGTCTAAGGGTGAGCTGTCAGAAGAAAAGAGTCCTTTGTCTGAGATAAAAGCTGAGGTACTTCTATTGCCCAGGGCATCCAGGACACCTGATCCAGAACTAATGACAACAGCAAAGAATTACTTATTTTGAAAAAGTACCTAGTTAGCATTTATTTACTTCACATACAACCTATTTTCATGTTTGTTAATGTTTACCATTTTGATTAAAAGACTGGATTCTGATCTACTGAAAGCAAAGGTCCTGGGCAAACAGGAGGAGCAGGCAAAGCCAGTCTTTTCACTCCCAGACTGATGCCTTTCCTTGAATAGCAGAAGGCCTGAAGGTTGTGTGACAAGAAAGAACCTCCTTGCAGAGGCAGAAACTGCAAAGTCAGAAGTCAGGAGATACACACGAAATCACAGTTTTTGTTTTTTTCTTCTATATAACTAGCTACAAAATGAAGGTTCTAGTGTATCAATTTTTTAAAAGGCAGAGAGCCATGATATAGCAAAGTAGGAAGGGAAGAAATAAAGGCATGATGAACTCTCTCTCTCTTTCTTTTCTCTCTCTCTCTCTCTCTCTCTCTCTCTCTCTCTCTCTCTCTCTCTCTGTGTGTGTGTGTAGAGGCCAAAGATTAATGGATTAATGTCTTGTGTCTTTCTCAGAGCTCACCAATCTGTCTAGGAGGGCTGGCCCACAAACTCCAGATTTGCCTGTGTCCTTTCCCCCAGTGCTGGGTTAGAGATGTACACTATCATGCTTGGCTTTTACATATGTACTGGAGACTCAAACTCAGGTTCTCAAACTTGCTAGCAAACACTACACCTATTGGGCCATCTCCACTGCCTGGAGAATCCTTTCTAAAGGAATTGATTTAATACCCACATGACGTACACAGGTATTCAATAGTCACTTTCAGTCATTTCAGATTAATACACAAAAGGGATTCTCTTGCCAGTAAGATGACTTTTCAAGCAATATTCTTGTTTGTAAAGTTTTATGTTCTTTATGTAATGCATATTGTTTTTCTAGCTTCATTATTTAAAAAAATATTTCAAAAACCTGTTCTATACTATCATTCTCTTCTACTACTGGACATTGCATCATTTCTAAATTTTATTTATAAGTAACATTGTAGTAAATAAACTTTCATATTCATTTTTTAATTAAATCTTTACTTTTAAACTTTTTCCAAGTTCTCATTTCTTTATTATGGACACAACATTGATAGACACTGTATGAATACACAGACATCAGAGAGAGGCTCATGGACAGGTAGAGAAAGGAAAGGTATCAATGAAGTTCAAGAAAGAGACTCTCACTGACTGGGAGACAGAGGAGGGAATTTATCAGCCATCCGTTTGTAAAGCACAGCTGATCTGTACATTTTTATGATTACCAGACTGGAATCTTTTTTTTTTTTTTTCCTTGAGACAGGATTTTGCTGTGTAATAGCCCCAGCTATCCTGGAATTCAATTTATGACCAGGCTGGCCTCAAATAGTGCTGGGATTAAAGGCGTACACCACCACCGCCTGGCTAGACTGGAATCTTTGTTTCAGAAGCATAGCCATGTTGCACAGATGTCTCATTACCCTTGTTGCAGAGATACTGGTGAGCAAAGTCCTGTGGCTTTCATCCATATATTGAGTGATCAGGCATGGCAAAATCTCAGAGGTCTGAAATCATGTTCCTACTATCGTATACATTAAAAAGTATTTACTTCATGGGGTTATTGGGAAGATTAATGGGGACAGTATTTATAGGTTACTATGCACAGTGCTTAGCATTTCCAGAGTAATCACTGAAAATTTAACCATTTGCTTAAGCATTATATAGGCTTAGTACAAAGTATCAAATAACTTTCATTTTGGTTTAAGCTCATTTCACTGCATCCCTACTGAGCACAAACCTATTTTTTCACTTAGTTAAGTGAATTAAGAAAATTAATAGAGAATAAATGATTCAAAATGGTAGAATCAGGGGGGAGTATATGCATCTGGAAAGCCAGTATGGAACCAAGACTTTCCATGCAGCCCTGTTTTCCTGAGATCAGGCTGAATGGGGACGGTCCTCAGTGATGGCTCTTAGAGTCACATCCTCCTCATGACTTCTGTTGACTTCCAAATGGACTAGGATGAGTTGAATTTGTTGTTAAAGGGGCTGAATAGGATTCTTTTTCTACCTTCTATTTCCTGTTTTCCAAGCAGCACAATTTGTTAGTTTGTTTTTATTTTCAACATCAATTTAGGAGTTGGGGATGCAGCTGAATGATAAAGTGCTTGCCTTTGGTTCAATCTCTAGCTTTGGGCAGAAAAAAAAAAAAATCAGATTTAATGCCGGTTCCCCCAGCTTCATCCTGCCCTGTTATTATTATTTTCCTTAATATTTAGGTTTTATCACCCACTTAAAAGCTTTTGAGTTGGGGCTACAGAAAAGGCTGTAGATTAGGAACATATACTGCATTTGCAGAGGACTCAAGTTTGGCTCCCAGCACCTACATGGCAGCTCCCAAAGGTCCTAATTTCAGGTGCAGGGGATCCAACTCCCTCTTTTGGCCTCCTCAATTACCAGGCACACAGCTTACAAAACACTTAAAAAATTAAAACAAAATTGAGTGACAAAATTAGCTGTCTAAAATGGGAAATTAAAAAGGTCACAGCAAAGACTTAAGCCATCCTTAATGTTAAGCAAACTGTATTATTAGTGAATGTGTATTTAAATCCTATAAATATCCAGTCACCACAAAGGCAATAATTATTTACTCTTTTAGACTGGAAAGTCTCAATTTTTCTGACATTGGTCTGTTATGAATATTCACTTTAGAAGGCAAAAAACAGTAGAATGACTGCTTTCTTCTTAGCAATCATCTCTGAAAATGTTTGCAAAAGAAAGCAGGAAGTCCAAAAACTGTCAGCGATGTGAGGAACAAGGGAAGCTAAAGATCAAAGGGTTTCCTGGCAACAACTACCAGGTAATGAACACATACTATTCGTCTTAGTTATGTTTCTATTGCCATGTTAGAACACAGTAACCAATAGGGAGGAAGGGTTTATTTCATCTTACACTTTCAGATAATGATCTATTACTAAGGAAAGTCAGAGCAGGGACTCAAACAGGGCAGGACTTGAAGGCAGGAGCTGATGCAGAGGCTATAAAGAAGCACTACTACATACTGGCTTGCTCAACCTGCTTTCTTATCCAATTCAGGAACACCTGCCTGGGTGATGCTACCACCCACTGTGAGCTGGGCCCTCCCACATCCATCAAGAGAAATGTAACATAGACTTGCCCACAGTCAGTCTGTGGGCATTTTCGTAATTGAGGTGCCCTCTGCTTAAATGACTCTGGCTTGTGTCAAGCTGGCATGAAATTAGCCAGCACACAACTGAGGGCTTTCTGAATTCATTGTGAGATAGATTCTTTTTATACTTATGTGCTGCCCAGCGTATATAGCTAGTAAGATTCACACAGAGGCAGTCTGGCTTTCGCCACTAAGATGCCTGGTAACTCAACAGACCAGCTCTTCTGGAACAGTGCCTTTTGCTTTTCCTCCTTGTTTTGTTTTATGAGATAGGCTGACCTTGAAGCTGATCTCCCTTTCCTCCTGTTCCACCTCTTGATTACTAGGATTAAAGACATGTACTGCTACACCTGGCCTAACTCTTAATGTATGTTCTTCACATGAGACCTATTACTGTAACAGAAAGGTGCCTCCAAAGGTCAAATTGTCATTAATGCACTCTCAGTGACTAATATTTTTAAGTAACCACACTGGCAGCTTTTAGTTTAGCCAAAGTACTGACAAAGGAAAGAGTTGTTTACAGGATTTTAAAAAGTATGTCACAGAAGCTGATTGGAAGTAATCCCAACCTTTCTCTAAGATTAGCATTTTCCACTCGATAATTAGCTCAAACTGTCCCCTCCCACCTGCCACCCACCCAGTCATCTATCCAGCACCTCACTCACTCATGTCAAGAAGAGAGCAAGCACAGGGGAGGTGGCAAACACCTTTAACTCCTTTAGCACTTGGGAGGCAGAGGCAGGTGGATCTCTATGACTTCCAGGCCAGCCTGATCTACATAGTGAGTTCCAGGACAGCCTGAGCAACATAGTGAGACCCTGTGTCAAGACAAGACAAACAAACAAAAGCAAAGGAACAAAGCGAGCTTTAGGGAACACTTCAGGAGCACCTTGGTCCTCACCCTGGAAGAAGCTGTTGTAGTAACATTTCTATACAAGGACAAACTTACCTGATCCAAGTCGTTCCTCAGAGCAATTTTGCTTGTCACTAGTTCATGGGCAAGGTCATCATTCTCTTGTTCCAACCTCATGCTGGCTTCCTGTAATCTTCTGTTCTCCCTCTGCAGAAAAACAGCAACAGCCGGAAGTACACATTAGAGCCTGAACATAGGAGTAGAAAGAATCTGGTGGGGGATGGGGGAGGGGGCAAGCAGCAGCAACAAAGTGAACTCTCAAAGGTGTAAAAGAGAAGGCACAGTGGCACAGGAAGGCAGGTTGCTGTCTGGGAAATAACAGTGAGTTTAGCCAGCAGTGCGGATGCGACTCTACCGGTGAAGTTTAACAAGCATCGCCTAAACCCTCCAGACAAAACTTCATTAGATAAACCCCTCCACAAAGAGCATGGATTCCAAATGTGCTCCCAATTATGGGAGATTTTCACACAGACCTAGAACACAGACATAAACAATTCTTGTTTGAAACATGCACAGTTTGACCTCTAGAGAAATAGTCCACAATACCCAACAGGGATGATGCTGGTCATTTTCCCCCAAAAATTGTTTCTCTAAGATGAGGGACAAAATTAATTGAAACTGTTCAAAAACAGTCAAACGAAAATCAAGACGTGGGTTTCAAAAAGGAAAAAAAAAGGAGAGATGTTAGTTTGTGATTCTCTACCAACTGATTGTTTTAGTCTTTCTTTAAGATATATTTACTTCTGTACATAATCTGTTTTTGTGTTACTGAGAGCAATGGGCCCTGAAATTATTTTCTAAATGTTTATACTGTTTTCTTCAACGTTTAGATTAAAAGATTCTGAGTGAAATACAATATTGGGTTGTTTTTCTCCCACTTTGAGCTCTCAGGAAAAGTTTAAACTAAGATGAATTAATTAAGTGACTAACTCTTAGGAAGTAAGATACCTCTTGACTGCCACCATGAACTGAGTATCCATGTCTAGAATAGCAGCTTGGTGTCTGATATCACACGCTATCAAAAATGTCTTCTTTGCTACTGTTATTGCAGGAGACTCTAAAGGGACAGACAGGAAGAGCTTCAGGGTAACAAGCTCTTTGTGGTTTTAGATGTACACCTCTGTCAGTGTTTTCTTAAAGTGTGGTAAACACGCACAAAGCACTGCAAAAATACAGAAGACACATGTATGTTCTGGATGATGGTATGGAATGGCAGACTAGAGGTGGTGATTAATTTCACCTGTTGCAGAATAACCTGGTGTTTGTTACAAGACAGAGAACACTAATCCCTAACAACCCACTGCCCTCTCCATTTTTGAATGAGGTCCTTAAAACAGATAGTAAGAGCAAGGCCTGAGACTTTCAAAGAGCCCAAGGACCTGTAAACAGGAGGGTCAGCAGAGAAGTTGAAGGACAGACAACATCCTTTCTTTTAGGAAAAAAATTGACACAAACAGTTGAGGGATATAAAAAGCCTCTTGCAAAAACATGTGCCAAGAAGCAAAAGAGAATTCCAAATTACTCAAATACTAAGAAAATTCATGATAGAATTCCATGTTAATACATATTAGAGAAAAATTTCTAAAGATAGCTAGAAAATCCAATTTTTATAGTAATATGAACAACAGATATCAGCTGTAGGCAGTGGGTTAGTTTTGGCAAAATCACTTTTTCAAATAACCCCAGGTTTTCTACAATGAAAATAATATAGTTACAATTGTCTTTTAAAAACTTTTGTTAAATCCCTTCAATTCAGAATTTTAATTATACTAGAGGAAATAAAACACTAAAATGTGAAGAAGAAGGAGGGGAAAGATGGAGGAGGAGATGATGATGATAATAATGATCTACTGTTAAACAAGATCATTTTCTACAAAAAACACACTGGACCTTTTCCAGTGACCAAGACGCAATTTAATGCCTGGGAAGTTTTTCTTTGCCCTATATGTTCCTGTATAGACACTGTTCCCTGGATAGATAGAGCAACTAATATTTGTTAAAAGTCTGTGTTCCCACAGCTCTACTCTCCATTGAAGTACTCAAGTAACACATAGGGAAAAAAAAAAAAAAAAAAAAAAAAAAAAAAAAAAAAAGGCCTCAGAGGAACTGGATTTCTGCCAGGGGCTGGAGAGTTTGTATTTCTGAGACATCTATTATTTCTTTGTAGAAATGACTCAGATTTTTAAAAACACATTTCAGAAGCTTTCAAAATAAATGTCTCCTTGCCAGGAAACACCAGTAACCAACATGATTATTTCAACATCATGTATCACACAAAGCAGACTGCTTGGGTGGGGAAGAGATTTTTCTCATTTCTTGATAAATCCCTTCAAGAGGCCAAGATAAGACTTCACCACTCTCCCGAGTTACCTGCTTCTCCAGAGACTTTGCTCCCAGAATGCAAAGTTAGAAAATGCCTTCTCAACTATTATTTACATCATACTGATATGCTACCAGTTTTTCAGGTTGCTGTGATTGTGCTGAGAATTGCATTAACCTATGGGTAGTCATATGATGTCCATGGCAAAGTTACTCAAGTATTTAAAAGTAGCACCAGGTAGCAATTTTACTCTTAACCAGAAGCACAGGTCTGATGGATTACAGAAGCAAGCTGTGAGTGAGCACAGCTGAAATTCTGACTGGGAACTTCTCATTTTGATGAAACTTTAACCCTTCATCAGACACACAACCAAAGGGGTAAGAACAAGTGGGGCTCTGAAGAACTAAGGGTCTGAGAATCCCTAGAAAACAGACTGACCCATGAGGCATGCCTACTGGCTTTGGCTTTAGCAAGCAGCTTCAGCTTGGTGTCTGCAAAGCAAGCGCACAGTGGGAAGTGTCAGATGCCTGCTCTGCACTCACAGACAAGGGAAAGCAAGCTATGGAGCCAAACATGCAGCATCATCCTCCAGAGGGCAATCCTGGGTACTGAGGTGTCCTCATGCCATGCCAGAGGCATAGAGTATGACTGGGTGCAACTGAGACTCTGCTGCTGAGACAGGGATTTCCTGGGATGAACATGCCCAAACGTACCAAGGATTAGAACATAGTGTAATGCTTAGGTGTCTTTTCTAGTCTTTCCTAAGGAGCCAGAATGGTTTTCTGAACTGACTACTTTGAATTTTTTTTTTTTTTTTCCTTAGCATTACACTGGGGACAAAGTTGGGTTTGACAGTCTTGGTTTTTTCAAACCAAGGATGTGCCCGAGAGAGAGACCATGAAGTCAGCTGGGTAACTACAGCCAGTGTAGATATCCACACAGTAGATGTTAATAAGGGTTAGATTTGCCAACTTCTCAGAGCCTGGAAACAAGTCAGGCAGATGGCTCCCCTGACCTTACAGAAAAGATTACGGGAGGCATAGCTTATGTAACCCGCATATCACACTTCTGAAACATGCTCCATCTCACACAGCTGACACCATTTGAACAAAAAACATACAACTTTCCTCAGCCACTCCCTCCCTTCCTACACAGGACTTATACAGCTGAGAAATTTGGTTAGTAACTTTTAGGAGGACGATACTGCATTTTTTTTAGAGACAGACACTAATACAGACACACACAGATCAACAACAACAAAAAAACCAACTTACCTCCTCAAAGGTCATAGACCAACTACCGTTTTCAACCATAGGTACAAAGACAATTGAAAAAAAAAAAAAAGAGGAATATCCAGTGGAATTTCACACCTGCACACCTACTAATACATGTAGGAAACGGCAGTAACAGAAACAGATACTTGTTAATACTCTCACTGTTCAGAACGTCATATAGTGAAGTTCTCTCTGTGACTGCAAACATTCAATGGAAAAGTATACTCCAGGCAGCCAGTGGGCAAGTCTCAACTCAGGAAGACTCGGGCTTCAAAACTCCTCCCTTTTCACAATGTTATTTGCAGTTTGCATGACTTATGAAAATGAAAAGGCGGTGTGTGGAAATATTAGCAACTACAGATGACTTGTTGATTTTGTGTTAATGCTAGGTGGGAGGGACTTCCTCATAGGACACAATCAGAAGCCTTGTGGAAAGATTTGTCTTTGAAATTGCTATTCAGGGGAAAGCAAATGGAAAACTGTGCCTGGTTCCTGTTTATTTCTGGGGATGAATTTTTTGTGAAGCCATCTAAGGGATGAGTGAGGAGAAACCAAAGAAACGCTAACTGGCAAGGAAAGGAAAATGAACTCAGCTTTCAGGGAAAAAATGATGCAGAAGGCAGTGGCTATGTAATCACCCAATATTTTGGGTGTGTTGTCTGCTGCTATGATGAATTCTTGGCACATGCTTTAAAAATATTTAAGGGTCAGGAGAAAATATTTCTCTCACAGACGCAGTACAATTTTATTAGCAACAAAACCATTAACTGTTGAAAGTTTTATTTTGGACTCTTTTTCAAATTTTAGTTTTTTATGTGATCTGGCATTTTGCCTGAATGTATGTCTGTGTGAGGGTGCCAGATCCTCTGGAACTGGAGTTACAGACACTTTATGCTGCCATTGAACCCAGCTGGGAATTGAACCCAGGTCCTTTGGAAGGGCAACCAGTGCTCTTAATCATTAAGCCATCTCTCTAGGCCTTGGACATTTCTTTTAAAAGAGTTTATCATCATACTTATATTTTTCAAAAAAAAAACAGTTTTTTGATCTATAAAGATAAATAGCTACATATTTAATGCTTAGATATTTATTTTTACCTATAAGTGATATCCAAGAGAAACCTCTGGATATTGGTAATTACTTAATACTTTCTTCCTTTTCTCATCACAATCAATGTCATCTTTTTAAGGAAATTTAAATATTTAAAGTGCCAAACTAAAAACAAAATTTGTCAGAAATAACTATAGGTGGCAAAACACAGTGCATTTCTTTATATATTAAAAAAAAAAACAAACAAATGAAATCCCTGCAAACTTAGGTGACACCTCAGCAAAGGAGAGTAAATATCTCAGCACCACAGGACACATTTCCATGCTGCAATGAAGGTCCCTGTGCAGAAGCAGCCCTGGGCAAACAAAAACACAATACACCAGGCATCCAGATTTGACCCACAAGCCACTGTGGCTTTCCACTCCAGCACACAGAGAAATTGTGCTACATAGTGAGTTCCCAGGCCAGCCTGTGTGAGTGTGTGACCCTGTCTTCAAAAATAACAAACAGAAAGTAAATAGTTACAGATGATATAGAAACATATTATTGTCATATAGTTTCTCAACAATAACAAGGAAAACATTGGCAGATGCCAGAGATAAATGGCAGGCACACTAGAAAATTCTTGTATGTGTAGCATTTTTAGAGCTCCACATGAAGTGTGCCTGAGTTAGGGGCAGCACCAGCAGTAGCCATCTGCTCCTCCTTAGCTACATTCTTCAGCAGCTACAATAGGTTACAGTGTTTCCCAGGCTCAGAAGAATGTGGAACCTTCTTAAGTTTAACACATTAATAAATTTCTGTTTATTACAGGCAAACAGAAACCATTCTCATGTCCATTATTACTCATTAAAAGCACCTTATTTTACAGGATAGGTATTCCCTAAAGCCAACAACAGCTTCTTTGGTATGAAAGAAATAACACATATACATATTTTCATTAGTAGAACAATATTTTACAAGGATAAATTTAATTCTCTCAACATCCATTAAGTAAGGAAAGGCCCAATGCACTAATGATAAATCAATCAATCAATCCACCATCTTTTATTTTAATGTAAGAAAAAAAATTAGTATGATTTACAGAACTCATTAGAAGAATCATTTCTGAGGCTGGAGAGATGTCTCAGCAGTTAAGAGCACTGGGTGCTTTTCCAGAGGTCTCAAGTTCAATTGCCAGCATCCACATGGCAGTTCACAACTATCTAAATAGAATCTGATTCCTTCTCCTGGCATGCAGGTGTACATGCAGATGTGAAAGACTAAAAGAATAAATAAAAAACTAAAGTTATAAAATTAAAAAAGTTTAAAATCTGTACTATGCTCTTGACAGTAACCATGGATGTTACTACAAAGAAAAATATGTAAGAAAACCACTGAGTAATAAAAAATAAAAAGCAATAAAGAATCATTGAAAAGTAAAAGAAAAGAGGGATTTCTATTTGGATTATATTTGGTTCAGATTTGTATTGGTTTGGTGTTGGTAGGGATCAAGTTGCAACTCCCACATGCTAGGCAAGCCCTGACTGAATTACATTTTGACTTTAGAAAATTGACTATGTCTAACTAAGCTCATGAAGGCAGCTAACCAGTCTACATTTAACTATACTGAATATGGTTATGTATTTAAACCCTAAATTATATGTTTATGATACTATGCATGTCTCAAGCTCAACAGTTTAAACAGTCCACATTCTCCCCAGGAACTCCCCCTACAGAACAGGCAGCTTTTACCATGCTTTGGGAAATTCACTAAATTTAATTAATTACTCGTGTTTTTAAAGACCTGACTTAATTACTATCAGCAGCTCTTAATTAAACAAGAAAAAGAGTGTATCTTTCTTTAAAGATGGACGATGGCTGCAGTTCTCCAGAAGCTTCCCCAATTGACTGACCATACTGCTGAAATTCTTTCCCCAAATTGAAAGAAACCCATGTCCTCTGTGTAGGAAAAAAGTCTTGATTTCTAACATTGATATCTGCTTTGGTGGGTTTCATTACTAAATTTTAAAATGTTCTAAAACAGATATACCTTGTGTTTTGACACAAGTGACTTGGTGGATGGACTGGGGATGTAGCTTGCCTAGTGTGCAAGAAGTCTTGGGTTTTAAGTTCAATTTTCAGCATCACTTAAGTAGGGCAAACTCTTGACCCTTTGCCTCAGCCTCCTGTGTGTTGGTGTTGAAGCTGTTCATCACCGCTTCTAACAAAACCTTGCTTTAGTATACAACTCATTTACACGAAACTGTGTAGCTATCATTGCTGAACATTGCATCCTGCTTAGAATTTTAAAATTATACCAAACAGCATTCCTTCTCTTTATTCCTAGTTGGGACTGCAGTGTTGCATTAAGTGAGTTCAGTAATATAAACTGACAATGTAATAGGCACAAAGAGCATGCTTATATGGGAGGGCATGAAGGGCGATGTTACTGTGCATTGAACCTATGGTCGGTCTCACATATGCTAGACCAGTGTTTTACCCCTGAGGTATTATACCCTTAGATCAAATGTTAGACTGATACAGCAAAACGTGTGACTGTTGAGAGTAACCTCTGCATTCCTGGATCTTTTAATGCCAGTTCTCACTGTTATGCAAAAGCCCTTCTTCAAAATGCCAGCAAGTATGTGAGAAATAATAGCACTAAATTATAACAGTTTATGGTATGACATTTCTGGGTTTTGTTTTTGTTTTTAAGTACCCACAGTCTTTCCAACGCTCTTGCCATGTGGCAAGCTGGAGGCTGACATGGCAGTTTATGCAATATGGGTTCCACTGGTGAAGGAGGAATTGTTCCTGAACAGGTGTGAGTTCTCAATGTCTGTAAGAGCTTCCATAATTAAAAGTGCCTGTTCCCCAAAGAGACCAGAAGATGTCAGAGGTATTTTAAAAGATACTTTGTTAGATTCAGATAATTATAATTTACTTCCTTAAATGTATTTATTTACTTATTTGATTTTTTTCTTTATTCTTTTCTCTGTGTAGCCCTAGCTGTCCTGGAACTTGCTCTGTAGACAAAACTGGCCACTTGCCTCTGTCATCAAAGTACTGAGATCAAAGGCATGCACCACCACATCCAGGTGTTGCTTATTTGTGTATTATATGTATAGGCATGCACCACCACACCCAGCTTTTACTTATTTGCGTGTTCTATATGAGGGCATACATATACCACAGTATGAGTGTACAGGTCAGAGAACAACTTTTGGGAGTCAGTTTTCTCCTTCATTTGTGGATCCAGGAAATTGAACTCAGGTCATCAGGCTTGGAAACAAGTGCCTTTACTTGAAAGAGCCATTTCTCTAGCTAACCTTACTTTACTTATTAAACCAGATTTTTGTGTGCCTGAAGGACCACACTGGTTGATAAGCTAAAACTAGTTGGCAATTACTAGCTTGAAATATACTTATAACTGGATTATGATTTTGCCAAGTAGATCATTGGGACTATACATTGGGACTATACCTATACATTATTAAAACAGTATAGAAATATTGGTTACATAATAAACTAGGAGGCCACTATAATCATAAAAAAGAAATAGTGATAGAAGGAGTGTGACATGTGCAAATAAAAGGCTACAATGGGATGGGAGTGGTGACATAGGCCTCAATAGAGATCAGCCTGGAATACAGAGCAAGGTCCTGTCAAAATAAAACCAAACAAACAAAAAACCAAACCACACAACACTAGAACCTAAAATATCTATTTTTAAAACAGTATGCTTTTATAAAAATGGAAATGTATGGTTTATAAGTGCTTATACATACCTGTCTTGACACAAAAAGGATGTAAGACACAGTTACAGTTCAGGGGTTTCCCAGCCTCTTCGGGCTCTGTGAGGTGGCTGTATTATTTTGTGTTTTTAGATAGGGTCTCACTATGCTGCTGGTTTCAAATTCCTGGACCTGAATGATCCATCACAGAGAGCCACCTAGGGGCATGCAACTGTGCTCAGTATATGCCCATGTAATTATGTAAGTTTGAGCTATCATTTCCTTCTCTTTTATCTAAAAGCACTTTACTCATAATGGTGGGAGTATTCTGAAGAGTAGAATAATCAAACAATTAAAGGGCTTTTATTTTGATCTTTAACAGTTAATCTTGAGTCCATTCATACCTTTCTGTATCATAGGTCTGGCATTAAAACTGGATTTACTGAGAAGATAATAGTGGATAGTCATCAAACCTTCTCTATGAACATATAATCTGTTAACAGATATCTATCATAACCATATGTGGAATTATTTTCATTTCTCTAGCCAGTTTTAGAGGAAGGAAAGAAATATACTAACTGATGATACAACTATAGGGTAGTAATAGTTATGTAAAATATGAAGATGACCAGTGAATACTGGAGATGCATAACCAAGCAAGTTTATATTATTCTAAGTCATGCTTATAGTAGCAGAGTTTAAAAAACCAATAACCATTTATTAAACACCAATTATGTTCTGAGTACTTAACATATGACAGTCTTCAATCTCACAGTAATCCACCACAAAATCATATATTCACGGTGTATTTGACAATCAAGGAAAGTTTCAATGACTCACTCAAAATGCTGACCAGTCAGTCACATAGGGACCAAAATCCTCATCTATGATGTCAAATCCTGTTGCCTTTTCCAGAGAGCCAGGATTTTAACTCAAGTCTGACTAGGAGATCCACAAACCCTGTCCATCATGCTCCTCTGTGAGCATTAATTGCTGTTCTAGTCAACAACAATAACAAAAAGAGAGAGAGAGAGAGAGAGAGAGAGAGAGAGAGAGAGAGAGAGAGAGAGAGAGAGAGAGAAATCAAGATGCACAATGTGATTGCTGCTGCCAATATATACCTTCCCAACTACAGCGGCAACTCTAGTAATGGTGTTTCCATTAGGAATGCTGCCATAATACTTTTCTTGGAAGGGTATTTAGGTATCAGTTGGATACTGATGTAGTGAGGAGGGACTCTGACATATCTGTATGAGTCCCAAGAATTGAGACAGCTAAAGAAAAACAATGACATTTTTTAGAAAGTAAAAAAATAAATTGCAAATCACTGTTTCCCAACACTGCATGCTGTGGCTAATGGTACTAATTACTACCGAAAAGATCTCTCCATGTGATGGCACAATTTTTTAAATACCCAAACTAATGAAGATACAAATGAAATAATTTTGATTCTGAAACTGCATGCAAATGTCATTGTTACCTATGATTTGTTTGTGGAAATGAAACATTGCAACAAACATATTTTACTGTGCTTGATACATCTTTGTGGTTTTTATTTTTCCTCCTGAATTTGTATTTTTAACAACTGCTACAGACAGGGACAGGTTTACAATATCCTTGAGTCAGTCTTGGATGGTCACATCTAAGAGTCTCTGTGGAAGTGGTCATGCACAGCTAAGACAGTACTTTTTGGCATTTTCTGTTTTATTTTCCTCATTTTTGAAATCAGAAAGCCATTTTCCCCTTTCTCTCAGCTTCTCATGAAGATTCACAGTACACATGGAACATCTGGAGTTACCTAAAAATATACAAACTGAAAGAAAAGAGATATTATGGTTGAATACTTGGGAGTGAGTCGAAAATGAAGAAACAGGCATAGTCAGCATGTCACTGTCTGAATAGTTCAGAATGGAGCAGAGAGAACTGAACTCACCACACCTGATGAATTAGGGTAAATCACATCCTTTTTGCCCTGGTAAGTGCCAAGCATCTCTCATACCTTGTATCTATCCATTGGGTCTTCCTGTTGCAGCTGATTCTCCCGCATTGCCTGATATTCTTTTTCATATTTCTTTAGCTTTTTGGTTGGTACCTGCAGTGTTTGAAGAACAAAATGTTAGATAAGAACCTTATACTGATGGGGGGCCACTTTAAAAGTGTCTTCCAATTATGTTTCCGGTATTCCAAAGTAGTATTTCCAACTCAAAGGTGGGGGTAAAAAACAGATTCTAGAATAGAGTTTAATAGACATTTCCTGTGATGGTGAGGGTAGTACACACTGCAGGCTTTGTAAGCAATACTGTTGATGTTATAACCATTCAACTCTGCTGGGACACAAGGTGCCAAGGGCAGTACATAAGCAAATGTGTGTGGCTCTGTTCCAATGTTACAAAAATAATTGGTTTGTACCTGTTCTACAACACTGATAATGTCACAGCATACTTTGTGAATAAATTTAGCATTATTAATTTTAGCTATTGTTAGGTATAATTTACTCTATCATAATGCAAAGTGGAAATTTCTTCTTTATAAAAATAAAAACCTGAGTAACAATATCATAAGCAAAAAGGTTGTAAAGTCTGACACTGAAACCTGAAAATGTAAGATGATTATCTCGAATAAAATAAAAATGAAACAAATCATCTATTTCCTGCTAGGATTATGTCATCTTCAAAAGACAGCTGTTAAATTGGGCATAGCGGCACACTCAGGAGGCAGAGGCAGGTGGAATTCTGTGAGTCTGAAGATGGCTTCCTCTACACAGCAAGTTCCAGGCTAGCCAGGCTACAAAGTGAGAGCCCATTACAATCAAAACAAACAAACAAAAAAGAGATAGTTGCTCATTTTTCTCTAAAGGCCATGATCTTTCAATATTAGAATTCTAAGGATAAACACATGATGTGGGGTCTTAAGTCTGTTAGTAAAGAAGCCAGTGTCTTAATGACCACTATTTATTAATGGTAATATTTTAACAACTGTGCCCAGCACATTTTCTTCACTTACAAAACTGCAAATAAATTTCTACCTGGTAAAGGTTGTTGGTAGATTAAATGATTAAACAGGTAATGTATCTAAAATATTGTATGGTCTGTAGAAAATTTTAATAAAAAATTATTCAGTAAAAATTAACAAATTAGAATCTATTCTGTTCTTTGTGACTGATCAAATCCATTTCAATATTGTATAATAAAAAACTATAAAATTTCTTCTTTTCTTTCTAGTGGTGCTTACATCTACCAACATCTAAGTCCTTTACAGTTCTTTCAAACATCAAAATTCTCTTAACTCTAGACCCAAAGAAAGTTATTTTGGTTTGTTTTAATGTCTATAAACATGCTATGTGTGTCTTCTCCAGGAATCAGTGCAGGCAAGGAAGATGTTTCTATAAAGGATTTGGCTCAACCTAAGCTTCCACAAGCTGCTTCCTGCTGAGTTCACTATACGATGTTTAGAAAATAGAAATGCCAAAGAGAACAGAATTACTTGCATGAAGATACTTAGACTTTTCTAGGTTGAGGATAACATTAACTCCCTGCATTCTAGCCAGAGAGTTTGTTACCAACACTGTTCTTTAGTTCTGATTACCTTGGTATTCACCAACAGAGCACTGTGATGCACCACAGTGATTTGCTGTTGAATATGACTGGGAATTTTTACTAAACATGGTCCAAACCTGATATACAGAGCAACCCATTCAATAACCACTTTATGAGATTTTTTTTTCCACCCAGCTTATAGGGAAATATTTTCCAGCTAGTGAAAAAGTGAGGACATTCTCCAGGGTGTGACTGAACTGCAAAGTCACTGTTGAATCATCTCATGAGAAACACTAATCTTTGATTACTCCATGTCAAGAGACTTTCCCTGGCACACCATGACCAACTAGATAGAGTAGAAAGGAAGGTGCCACCTGCCAACTAAGTGACATCACAGATCATTAGCTAGACAGGAGAAAGATACAAGATCCTGCACTAGCAAAATATCGTTTTTGATTTTGATGATGCCCTCCTTTTCTTTCAGTTTTCTATGTGTTAATCATTCATTCAGAAAACTGAAAATTGAAAAATCGAGATCAAGTAGCAAATCACTGGTGCTGAGACTGCCCTGCGTCAAGGAAAAACAAGGTTTCCAGATTTTAAGCAGTAAACAGAGGACCAGGGAAGGGGAGCACTAAAGGGACCATGAAGGGGAGTGGAGTTCAGCAGCATTCCCAGTGGATCAGAAGTCTTTCAACATTTTTGCAGTTGCAGGAACTAGGCTGAGCATCAGTCCCATGTGGAAGTATTATATATAATTCTACAGTGAAACCATTCATCAATAACTTAAGAATAAGCTTATTCCTTGGGAATCTTCAAACTATTAACTAGGATTTTTGTTTACACGTAAAACTCAAGCTTATTGTTTATTTGAATAGGTTCATTTCAATGTGAAAAAATTAAAGTATTTAACACTATACATTGTTATTGTTATTATTATTATTTTAAATGCATTAACCCCCCTTCCTATCTGGCTGAGACTCTATGATGCTTGGCTTCCTCTTCTTCAGGGAAACAGAACATGTTCCCAGAGCAATGTGTTGCTAGGAAACCTTGCAAGCTTATTTATCTTGTGCTATTGGGCGATACCAAGCATCCACCTGTAATTGGAACGATGCAAAAGGGGGAAGACTGGGGGAGAGTCAGTGGGGTGGATGTCAGACTCTCAGTATGTATGAGGGAATCAGGAAAATGGAGTCTTCACATTCTGGCATTACAGTTCAGAAATAAATACAAATTATGTTATTTTAGGGAGTTTGGAAATTTGTAATTTCTCTTACAGAAAACAGGAATTAAAGAAAACTGTTCACTGTGTAGTTTTCATTAATAGAACAAAGGATCAACTAAAAATTGTTAAAATTTGAAGAACCTAGTATTTCAAGAAAAAAAAATCAATATAAAGAAGGTATGCACTTGAAGAATGCGTTAAGAATTAGCTAGTACGGTGTTTACATGCTGAATGATGTAGTGTGAGGGTTATTTCACCAGCCGGGTATTCTCTACATTTCCAGAACTTCCTATTTGGCTGAATTCAGGAAATGAGAACAACTGACAACAAGCTTCGGTATTTCAAAATATCACTTTAAAGAATGCTGGAGATACAGCTGCTCTGCAGACTGCTCTGCCTAGCAAAAGACCTGTAATTTAGTTTCCTAATCTATTTTTTAATTTAAGCCAGACAAACAAATAAGAAAATAAAACTGGAATTTAACTCTGGTGGGATGACAGCAGCAACCATGCAAATAGCCAGCCAAGGAAGGGCTGACATGTCAGATGACAGCCACACTCTGGGGTGACAGCTTCTTCAGGCAGAACCAATGTCTAGAATCATTCATGTTACAGACATATGGCACAGTACTTGGCCCTGACAGGGACACTCATGCAATAAATATCCACTTACACAGAATTAGTTAAATAGAGCTGGAGGGACCTTTGGATACTGCCTATTCGTCAACCTTTTCTTTAGGATGAAGATGCTGAATGACTGTGACCAAGGTCTGGAGCCCCACTTGCAGAGGGTGGGCCCTCTTGCAGCTAAAATGCCTCCCGATATTATTGATGCCAGTGCCACTTTTTCTTTTTTGCCACATTCATATACATTTTTATTTACTGCTTTTTCTCTTAATCAACTTTTAAAAGCACGCACTTATTTTATAAGAAAACAACTTGAAAGCAGAAGTTGAGGTACAATAACAGCCATTCAAACTACCTTCAGGAGCCTTACCCCTCTGAGGAGTGGATGGAGGTGGGAAGGGGATGGAGATGGGAGGGCAGAAGAAGGGAGAGAGGGGGTACTGGGGTTGGTATATAAAATGAAAAATAAATTTTTTAAATTAAAAAAGTAAAAAACAAAAAACAAAACAAACAAAAAAAACCTGCCTTCAGGCTAGTCCCCAGAACCGTGAACGTGCTGTTTTACAGTGCAGTGCAAAATGAGTTTTCAAATGTGACTAAGCCTAAGGAATTTGAGATAGAAATATTTTAGATTATTGGGTAAGTCCTGTGAAATTACATGAATCACTAAAAGAGGAGACTTTTTCCCGACTTCACTGAGATGTGACTATTGCCAAAGGGCCAATCCACTGCTGCTGCTGCCTTTGGGAAAGCGAATTCCCCGAGTAAAGGAATGTGAGCAGCCTTTTCATGCTAGGAAATGGACCTCCATAAAGGAACATGACCCTGACAACACCTTCATTTTTGTTCAGCAAGATCCATGTCTTCTTAAAGCCTACAAATTTATTACAACCTACAAATCCTTACAACCACTTAACTTACAGGGATTTACTATGGTATTAAGAGGGAGCGAAAACAATGTATTACAAATAATAATTGCTATTACTTGTGCTATTAAATGTTTACAAATAAAAGTCAGTCAAAAGTCTTTCTATGTTTGCTAAAAGCAAGAATGACATACATATTTGAAAATGCCAGAATTAAATCTCTTACTATGCATGCTAACTTAAAAACTGGAAAGAGAAAACCAACCCTCCCCTCCACTTCATGTAACTGACTGCAAGAATGCCAATTTAAGATAAAGTATAAGTGGTTATACCTTGTGTTACAAATGCTAGGATACAAAACTAGGTACAGTTATTGACAGGCAAAGGCCATGTGGCTCCATCTGAAGTGCCAATGCATTGTGCTCTCTCTTATATCACTAATCACACTGGCTGTGGTACTTCTGAAGTTGCATCCAGGCCTTGCTAAGGAAGTAGGCATTATCCACAGGTATCATTATGGTTTCATTGCATTACATTTTTAAAGTGATCTTTCAGACCCTCTAAACTGATAATGATGACCAGTATTTTGAAGGACACCTCACTAAATCAAATGGGCCTTTTCATTTATTTCCAGGATGATAAAGCCTGGTAGGTTATCAATTCAAAAATCATTGATGAATCTTTATTAACTCCACTGCTGGCATTAACACTTTCACCTGCCACTTACTGATGAGAGTAAGTCATAATCCACTGTAACTAGAAAATAATAAAGAGGAGTCTAATAAGTTAAGGCAGAACAGTGACTTCTAATAACAGGAGAGGAGAAAGCAGTCATTATCCTGTTGTCTTGCTTTTAATTCACACCAATCACCCTAGCCTAGTCAGAGATACTGGAAAGGAAGATGGAAAAAGAATACAGCTTGAGTGTTCCTTACAGGAAAGGTATAGGCCAAGGAATTCTTTGGATTTTGTAATCTGGAATATGTACAAATATGTAATGAAATACCTTGGAAATGGGATCCAAGTGTAAATACTAAATTCACTTATCTCCCTTATATGCCTTATATAATATCTAGAAGGTGATTTAAACAGTTTTAGTGCATGTGTATTGTTTTGTGAATATGTGTGTGTGCATGAGAATGTATGCACTTGTGTATGTACTCATGAAGGTCAGGGGAGGCTATCAGGTATCTTGTTCTGTCACTTTTGGCCTTATTCCTTTGAGACAGGGTCTTTTACTGAACCTGGAGTTACCCTGGTGGCCAGACAACCTGGGCATCCTCCTGTCTCCAATCCCCATGTTTCTAAGGTTACAGGTGGTACACAGCCATGATTAGCTGTACCATGAGCTTTCAGAAGCCCTTTGGCCCCAAATAAACACATAAAGGCTTATATTGATTATGAAACTGTTGACCTGTGATTAGGGCTTCTTATTGGCTAGCTCTGTCTTTAATAACCCATTTCCATCAATCTATGTGTTTCCACGAGGCCGTGGCTTACCCAGTAATGGCTGGCATGGTGTTACTCCTCCAGCAGCATCACAACTCTAGCAAGTTCCTGCCTACCTTTCCCAGACTTCTCATCTCCTAGTCCCACCTTTATTGGCCAAACAGTATTTTATTCATCAATTGATAAGAGAAACTTATACAGAAGGACATCTCCCATCAACCAGCTTTTAAGTGGGTGCTAAGATCCTAATTCAGGCAGGCAGATCTTTGTGAGTTCAAGGCCAGTCCAGTCTACAAAGTGAGTTCCAGGATGGCCACAGCAGGGCTGTTACACAGAGAAACCCTGCCCTGGAAAACCCAAATCAAAATCAAAATAAAAAAAAAAAAAAAAAGAGCCTAACTACTCAGGAACTCAGGTCCTCATGTTTCCACAGTGAGTGCTCTTACACACTGAACTCCCTGAACTCCCTATGCATAAACCCTATACTTGTGTTGTGACTGAGACCTGCTGTATGAAATCAGGTATGGGATTTTCTACTTCAGGTAGTACTCAAAATGCTTCAAGTTAGGAATGTTTAATATGCATACTCAACTTTCTCCATTGCCCACATTCTCTCTTTCACTCTCAGTTAAAGAATGTATTCTTGGGGCTGGGCAAACGATTCACTGGTAACGTGCTTGTTGCATAAGTGTGGGACTTAAGTGTTGGTATAACCAACACTTAAAAAAAAAGAACAGAGAAGTAAAAGCCAGGTGTGGTGTTCAGCATCCTGGAACTGGAGGTGGAGATAAGAGGATCCAGGGGACCTGCCAAGACAGCCAGTGCAGCCAATCAGTGAGCTTCAGTTCAGTGAGAGACACAATCTCAAAAAACATAAATCAGAGAGCAACAGATGAGACATCTGAGGTCAGCGTGTGCTCTCCATATGTACACACGTGTGTGTGTGGGCATTTATACTGGGCTTTAAAAAGAATATATTTTTCAAATAGTTTGACTGTCATAAATTGTTTTCTATTAATTTCAAATGAACTTGCTGTAACAGTCTTGACTTTACTAATCAAATATATCAGTTATTACCTTACCTTGTCTTTTTGCTTTATAATCTATTTTGAATACTTAGTAATACTTGAATTTCACATGCAACATGTCTCTTATAAATTACAGTTATTATGTGTGTGTGTGTGTGTGCACATGCGTGCCTGCACATGTGTGCCATAGTATACATGTTGTCAGAGGATTAAATGTGGGAAAGGGTTCTCTACTCCTACCATGTGTGGGTCCCAGGGATCAAACTCAAGATGTCAGGGTTGGTGGCAAACACCTTTGCCTACCAAGTCATTGACCAGCCCAAATTTCTGAGTCATTAGCTAGCCCAAAATTTACTTACATTATTTTGAATTAAATCTATTTCTCAGGCCAGCAAGATGGCCCAGTGGTAAAAGTGCTTGTGTAAGCCTGGTAACATAGGTTCAACTCCCAGAGGCCACATCAAGAACTGACTCTATAATGTAGTCCCCTGACTTCCACATCAGAGTGGTGGTACACACACTAATGTCTCACAATTTAAAAAAGTTTAAATATGTATTTCTCTTATAAGTGTGATTTAGCTATGTTTCCTTATAAACAAATGCAGTCAATCTTTACCTATTTAGGAGTTCAAGCGCTTCCCAACACCACAGGTCTTAAATTTGGACTAGTTACGAGAAAGACAGCAGAATTCTTATTTATTATTATTATGTGTACAGGTGTTTTGCCTGCAATTACTTTTGTGCATCACATATATGCCTGGTCCTCTCAGAGTCCTGAAGGGGCACAGGATCTTCTGGAACTCTATGTTGGTGCTGGCAATCCAACCTGGGTCAACTAATAGTCTCTCAAGAGCCATCTCTCAAGCCACAACAACAGAATTCCTAAGTAACAAAAATGCATCTGCCATATTAACTTAAAGACAACTTATTAGCAGAGAAAAAGAAACCACATTAAGAGTTCAGCCTGGTACATACTGTAATAAATGGCATGGTCTTTTGTTTATATGGGCTTTATGAAATAATATATCATTTTTTTAAACTGATGCTTGGAATTTAAGTGGGCCTTGCCCACACTAGGCAAGTACTCTACCTGTGTGCTACATCTGCATGCCTAACTGAGCAGGGTGAGTTTTGTTTATGCATATTTCACTCAAACCCCTGTCATCCTTGGTTCCATTAATCTCACTACGGAAATTAGCAATATCCTCTTCTCATTGTAACAATCAATGGGCTGGCAGGTTTGATGGGTCTATGATCAACATGGGATCTGCACTGAAAATTATTCAGCTAGCCTGCCAATAAATACAGAATGCCTGCAAAGTTCTCAGTACGGCATTGGTATATTCTGGTGTCTGCTTCCATCTGTTGGTGCAGGGGTATGTATGAGAAATAGAGCTCACCATGTAACCCAGGCTGTATTCAAACTCACTATGTTACCAAGGATGGTCTTGACCCCTGATACTCTAGGGTGCTAGAATTCCACATTATGCTTTTTCCTTCTGCATGTTTATTTATTTTGAGAGGGGGTAGGAAGGGAAGGAGGGAGGGAGGGAGGAAGGGAGAGAGAGAGAGAGAGAGAGAGAGAGAGAGAGAGAGAGAGAGAGAGAGAGAGAGATTGAGGAGGGAGAGAATATATGAGGTCAGAGGAAAACTTTCAGGAATTGGCTCTTTCCTTCCTTCCATCATGAGGGTCCTTGGGGATCAAAAGTCATTAGACTCGGTGGCAAGTGCCTTTAAATGCTGAATGACCATGCTAGCCTCCTGCGCTGTTGTTTGTGGTCAGCAGTAACTGGCATTAAAAATGTATGGAATTATTTCAGGTCAAAAAAATTCCTAACGGCTTTAGAGTGATAACTTAGAAATGCCAGCACTAATCCTCTTAAGGACTCCAAGGCAAGTTATTCAGAATTTACAAATGAGAACAAAGAACAGAAGCAGGATAAGGTTATGCAGTTGTTGACCAGTCACAAGTGGGCAGACAGTAGTCCTCAGCAGCCTCCCCTCTTTAACTTTCCTCTAACATAAGTCAGGGCTACTTAGAAGGCTGAAGGACTAAACAGAAGGCCACACACATGTCTAATAACCACAGTCAACAGATGATCAAGAGGAAATGTGTGGTGTGAAAGGCAGCGAGGGAGTAGCACCCAGTGAGGAGGAGTTGTGCTTGCTTTGGGACTCTTCCTTCTTCAATGAGAAGATGCCATTTCTCCTGTGCTCAAAAGCAACATGTGTGTAAAAGATGGTGACATAAATCCCTGCTTAGTAAATTAAATTAAATTAAATATCCAATATGGCCCTGTCTTAGCTGCTCTTCTATTACTCTAAAGAGATACCATGTCCAAGGCAACACATGAAAGAAAACATTTAACTAGGGGCTTTCTTACAATTTTGGAGGATGAGTCTGTTATCATCATGGCAGATAACATGGTAGGAGCATGGTGGCACACATGGCATCAGACCATCAGCTGACAGCTACATCCTGACCCACAGACAGAGACAGAGGGTAACTCACTGGGCCCGGCATGGGCTTTGAAACCTCAAAGCCCACTTCCAGTAATAAGCCTCCTTTAAAGCTACACTTTCTAATCCTTCTAATCCTTTTAAAGAGTTGCACTCCCTTGTAAGCATTCAAATGTACGAGCCTTTGGAAACCATTTTTATTCAAACCACCACAGACCTAGGTTAATATTCTTCAAAGCAAATGTTCTTGGTAGTCATAAACCCAAGTGCTAAAAAATTGATATAACAGAGCAAAGCTACTAACCATTACCTGCTGCTTTGTACATACCAGATCATTTCTTAGGAAGAATATAGACCATTCCATTTTATATATTAATCATTGGATAAAGAGAATAGCCATAAAATATAGTCACAATCTTTGGAAATTTTAAGCGTGATCTGAAAGGTTTCTAATATAGGGTTCCAGTCACTTCCGCAAGAATTTATCCATCTAGATATTAAATGCATCATGGGTAATCATATTTCCAACAGTCTGTAAATGAAAGGACTGAAGAGGAAATTGACAGGAGCCAAGAGATGTCCAAGAAGAGATCTTGTCTCAAGGGTTTCACCTTGGCCCCCTTCATAATAGATAGCAACTCTGCATAATAGATAGTGACTCTGCACTTTTAACAATAAGAGAAAGGAGACATTAGTCAGAGATATTTTATTCATAAAATTAAGAAAAAAATTAACAAAACATCAGAGCCTATAAAAGACTGTTAGACAACTACTAATACTTAAGGGTCACAATTATGTAAGAGGGTGGAGAAAAGGAATATACTCATTTCTTCTATAACTCTAACTCACAACGCAACAGTAATCAACTTGCTAAGTGTCCTCCTTTTCCATTCATAGTAACAACCTATAGCACTGAACTTGCTTCCATTTCTTCTGACATGTCTGTTTTCCTAATTACTCATACTAATGATACATACCTATAACAAGCTCCCACTCAAATGATTAATTGTATGTGAACCATTTTGGGATGTTCACTGTTTTTTCCAGGATGTAGCCTACTCATCTAGGTGTCTATGGAAGCTTCTGAAATACCGATTTCAACTTTCTTTGCCCTGTTTAAATAGAAGCTGTCCACTGTGAGTGGTACCATCCCTGGGCTGGTAGTGTTGGCTGAACAAGCTAAGATGAGAACGCCAGTAAGCAACTCCCCTCCATGGTATCTGCATCAGCTCCTGCCTCCAGGATCCTGTCCTTTCCTGTTCCCAATTTCCTTCAATGATGAACAGTTATATAGAAGTGTGAGCCAAACTAATCCTTTCTTCTTCAAGTTGCTTTGGTCATAGTGTTTCATCACAGCATTAGGAGCCCCAGCTAAGACACTGGTTTAGAACTTTGACTGCATTCAACCACAAATCCAAAAGCTGAAAGTCTGTACCATTATTTGCATGGTTCCCATCTGAGAAATTTGAGACCTGTGCTCATTCCCCACCCCTACCCTCAGCATGCTTTTCTTCCATTGCTCCTCTTCCATCTGGAAGCTCATGTCAGTCACCCAGAGTGACACTTGACTTCCTCCCTCACTAGTACTCAAATATGTTATAGCTTATGCTTGCTTCCCCACCTCCACCTCCCGTTTGAGCTTCAGCCCCTGCCTGATTCAAGTCCTTATTCCTCCTATCAGGACTGCAGTATAATTTCCAAACTAGTTTCGGTGTCCTAGTACTCTGCTAGAAACACTTTCACTGTAATTTGTTTCAGAAGCAAGTCATAATGCTTCCTAAAAAATTTCAATTGCTTCCCACTATACTTGGGAAAAATACTTGGCAAGGGCATGCTGGTCCACTGAATTCTGATCTGTAATTTCTCCATGTTATATTTTTCAAAAGAACAGAAGGTGATCATGATAATTTGTCCTGTGCATTTTCTACCCCATGTTTAAACATATCTATATATTTTTATAGTAGAGGAGCATGATTTATTACAAAATAAATATATACACTGAAAATATAAAGTAAAATTATTTTTTTTAACTGACAAGGATATTCAGTCAAAAAGCTTAGTGACAAACAATTTTTGTTTTAGCCATACTGGATAATTTGTTATTTTTAAAAACATTGTGTGTGTGTGTGTGTGTGTGTGTGTGTGTATACAACTAACTGAGCTACTCAACTCAAGGATGGATATGCAGTCATTTTAACTCTTGACCAGTGTGTGTGTGTGTGTGTGTGTGTGTGTGTGTGTACAACTAACTAAGCTACCAACTAACTGAGCTACTCAACTCAAGGATGGATATGCAGTCATTTTAACTCCTGACCAGTGTGTGTGTGTGTGTGTGTGTGTGTGTGTGTGTGTGCAACTAACTGAGCTACTCAACTCAAGGATGGATATGCAGTCATTTTAATTCCTGACCAGAAGATAATGAACCTCATATCATTGTCAATATATGGCATAAGCAAGGAATTTAATTCTGGGACAAACTTGTTTAAAATTCTATAAAGTCTTAATAAGAGGCAAGCTGAAACAATTTATTTTCTTCTTTTCACAGCCTTCTTTAAAAAAAAAAAAAAGCATTGACAGCATAAACGACTCAAGAGTTTTATAGCTTAAAATAAATCACCTTAAGATACTGGGATCCATCAGCACTGAGATGGAACAGCTTTTGAAGCTGGCATGTTCCTTGAGAATGCTCATCTTTGTGTATTATTTCCTACACTCATTTCTTTCTGTTTTCACTGCATCCTGTACCCTATACTGATTTATACAAATAGTGCTGGGATTTTTTTTCTTCACTCCCAGGAGGCAATAGTTGCTGTGGAATTTTTATTGTTTTTTAAATCTCTTTTTTGGATTTTTTGCACTTACAAGAGAGAAAGAAGCCATTTAGCCTGCTTTTAAATTAAGCAATAAAAATTCTGTGACTATATTGCTACCCTCATCTGGTGCTAAATTATTAAAATTCTAATTATTTTTCACTTTGCAGAAGTTAAGAAGCAGTAATATGTTAAGTTGGTACACCATACCAAATGGTTTGATTTCATTTTTAGGAGAAGTACTCAAAATCTACAACAACCTCACAGGTAAAATTCCATCTTTAAAGGATTTCTGGGTTAGAAATATATCACTTTCAAATTTTAGTATAGTGTTTGGAAAGTAACAGAATAACTATCAAATTTTAGAAATTAGTATTACAAATAGTTTATATTGCATTAAATTTGAATATATGTTGAATGGTACTGGTTTGATTCTAGGAATTAGATTAATCAATTACAGTTCCAGAACTGGGCTAGAGGAATGCAGTACAGGTGGGCATCACATGTGAGCTAGTCAAGTGTATTTGAAACTAGAGAGTGAGAAGAGAGAAAGAATGCGCAGGGAATCAAAGGGGACACTGTTTTCTATTCGAATCCAACACTACAAGCACTGTAACAGTGTTGTACTAACTATGTAAATAAATAAAAGATGCAAGAAACCTAAAGTAGCATTCACTTCAGTCATTATTGGCAATTGTTCAAAATATCTACAAGTAGGCTGAAGGCTGGAGATGTTTATGCTATAAGAAACTTAACTGAGGATAACATATAAGACAATATATACAATTCTACTATACCAGGCTGACAAAGATAAACAGTTGGAAAGAAAAATGAGTAACCTTTATTGGCTCCATCTAACTTTGAAGGAAGTAGGGCTGGCAAAATCATCACCAACCAGAAGTATTATTAAAGTGTACCAAGACAATAATGCTGCTGTTTTTAGACAACAGCTTTTTAAGGTTTGAGATAGGTTTTTTTTTTTTTTTTTTTTTTTTTTTTTGGTATTGTTGCTGCTTCTGCTGAAGCTGTTTTTTTTTTTTTTTGTTTTGCTTTATTTGGTTTTTTAAAAAGAGTTTATGCAACCTTGGCTGGTCTGAAACTTGCTATATAGATCATTCTCTAATCTCTGCCTTTCAAAAACAAAACTATAAACATACTCATACACACACACACACATACACACATGCTTTTTTAACACGGGAAAAAATTATCCTAATATCTCTATTAAAAAATTATCAGCCTCATTCTACATAAGAATGGGTGTTGTCAATCAGTGTCCAGAATTGCTTAATGTAGCTAAGTTGAGACACTGGACATATTTCCATTATAGTAGATATTTTACAGTGGTGACAATGAGACCTGTAACATTTGCAAAGAAAACAAAACAAACAAAAACCCAACCAACCAAGCAACCCAAAAACCAACGACAAAATTATCCATGCTAGTTAAGGGGGTACACACCAGTAATCCCAGAAGTAGTGAGGATGATCACAGAGTTCTAGACCAGCAAGGACTCCACAACAATACCAGGTCAATTAGACACTCTTTTAAAAACAAAGAAACAACAATGAAGACAAAGCACACACCCTCCAATCTGTCCACTCACTCATTACACCAGCATTTACTGCCTGCCAAATGCACTGTAGGCCTTGTCTTTCCAATAATCACACAATTAATATATACTTTATTTGTTTACAAAGTTAGTACAGTGCTCTGGGGGAGAAGTAAGAGTGGAGGGGTACTGCATAGGTCTACTTTTGATCCTCTGAGAAATGACAATGAAAGCAAACTCAGAGTAAGCCAGCTAATGACAAGCAGGTATAGGGACAATGAACACAGATGGGAGAGGCTACATAGTTAACAACACAATGTGGGATGAAGATCTAGGTAAGCCCTTTGTTCAAAAACCAAGGATACAAGATAGAGCAGGAAACCAAGTGTGGAGGCCCATGCAGCTGCACAGGGCACATATCCATGGAAGGGTACCTGTTTGAGGGACTGCAAGTCAGTTTGGATCAAAGAGAATAGAGGAATTTCTAGCCAAGGCCACAGAGAGCACCAGTCTGGTGAGGGAAGGAGTTCCAGGAGCCCACACCA
Organism: Phodopus roborovskii; assembly: GCF_943737965.1. Classification (NCBI taxonomy): domain Eukaryota; kingdom Metazoa; phylum Chordata; class Mammalia; order Rodentia; family Cricetidae; genus Phodopus; species Phodopus roborovskii. Next base: position 31,821,051 of record NW_026126433.1, read on the forward strand.
CAGAGTGCCTGTTACGGTCTACCTCACATTCCCCACAACAATTACTAAGAGCTATTGTGCAAGCCAGGCTTATACAACCAGGCTGCCTGTGCTGAGTAAGACAAAGGAGGTCTCTGCTTTTTAAAAAAGACATTACAGCTAAATTAAAGCTTTCTTTAATTTATGGTCCAGTGTGCTTGGTTCTACAAGGAAAGTGTAAGCACCACTTATGGAAGAGTCAAGACATAAAGATTACTCACTTGGGGTGGGAAATTGGAAAGCAAATCTGCAGGAGAACTACAAACAGACTGAAAATGGCATTTGTCTGCCTTGACAGCAGTGATTTCACCACACCCCTACAGAACCAACAAGCATAGCCAGTATTCCTAAATGCCAGGCACTGACTGCTATATGTCTGGTATGATTTAATTCATTTGAGCTTGCCATTAATGAAGTAGACACTATTATTATCCTGATTTTACACATGAAGAAACAGGCACAAAGTGACTAAATAATTTCCTCAAGGTTATTGAGCTAGTAGGCTGGGGGTTCACTTAAATCTAGGCATCCCGGATCCAAAGTTCTGGTTTGCTACCTACCTTTTCAATATCATTGTATGTTGGATTTTGTTTTATTTTGTTTTGTTTATTTAAAATCATTATGTTGGGGCTAAAGAGATGGCTCAGAGGTTAAGAGGGCTTACTACTCTTGCAGAGGACCCATATTTGCTTCTCGGCATCCACACATTACCTCACAGTCATCAGTAACTCTAGTTCCTGGGGTCCTGACACTTTCTTCTGGCCTCCCTGGACACTTATACACATGTGGTGCACATAAACTCCCAAACGCAATAAACATACAGACTACTGTTGTAAATCATAATATAAATATATGATATACAAGATGTCTGATATGCATCCCCTAGTGGGGTTGCAACCTACAGACTGAGAACCACTAATCTAGAGGCTGACTCAGAATTTATAAAAGCCTTATGAATAGACTGAGGTTTGTTAATATTGATGGCAATTCCAGGTATGTCTTTTCTGATGATCAACTGGAGATCATGTAGTTATAGGTATCTTTTGCCTATAAGAACTGTGAGCACTTCTGGGCAGTGGTGGTGCCCCCCGTCTTTAATCCCAGCACTTGGGAGGCAGAGGCAGGCAGATTTCTGTGAGTTCAAGGCCAGTCTGGTCTACAAAGCTACACAGAGAAACCCCTGTCTTGAAAAACCAACCAAACAAACAAACAAAAAGAACTGTGAGCACTGAATTAATGGAACTCTGGGAGCTCACATTGGCTCCAGTGTTGCACCTGTCCCTTACAGATTTGGGGAGAACATGTATATGTTCATCAAGTCAATAGATGTCTATTGGCTACAAGGCACTATGCCAACAGCTATGAACAAAGACGGTTTGAAATAATTCTTTCATTAAGAAACTTAGATATTATAAAAGAAATGCTATCATAGGTTACAGGATAGCACACCTTTACAAATTCATGAAAAATTTGAAACAGAGTGGAAGGAGACAGAAAGTGAGGACTGTCATACAGGAAGGTTTTGTTACTACCATGTAAGCCTTGGGATTTTGGTAGGATAGTATAGGCATCTGTAGTTACCAAGTACTACAGACAGATATGCCATAGGTCTGTTACACACATTCTCATTGCCAGGTAGAAGGAATTTTCTGTGAGATAGTAGGAACCAATAGACCCAGACATTGTAGACCACCTGGCTAGCTAGGGCTTTAACATAAAATTCAGGCAGGGTCAGAAAACTCTATAAGCTACTTTTTTTTTTCAGTCAGTCCAATTCCAGATTCTTTCTGATATCTGGTAGTTAGTGGTTCAGAGACCACATTTTCTGAAATAAAAAATGGGCACATGGTCTTAAAAGATGTTTGTATCCATTCTGGATATGAGAAGCAATTTATATCATGAAGGAACCTAAAATTATTAACTATCTTTGTATTGTTTTGGTAGCTTACAGGAGTTAACAGGCAGAGTAAATCTCATCTATTTCGTGGTGTTGGGGATCAAATCCAGGTCTTTTCACATGCTAAGCAAGCATTCTACCAATCACCCCCATCCCTAGAACTCTCTTAAATGTCACAGGGCTGGAGAAATGGCACAGTGGCTAAGAACACTGGCTGCTCTTGCAGAGGACATACATTTTGTTAACAGTACCTATTTGATGACTCACAACCATTTTAAATTCCAGTTCCAGAACATTGACTGCCCTCTTTTGACCTCTGAAGGCACCAAGCATGGACATGGTAAACACACATACATACAGGCAAGACAGTCACATATAAAATAAATAAATCTTTTAAAAATTCTTTAAGTAATCATGAACCAGGCCTGGTAAATGACTGTAATCCCAGTACTTAGGAAGCAGAAGCACAAGGGTCAGGTGTTCAAGCTTCTCCTTGGCTACACAGCAAGTTTAAGGTCAGTGTGGGCTACATGAGACCTTATCTCAAAAAACAAAAATATGTGACAGTTGATCATCATTATCAATTTTACTGGAGTCGGAATCTCCTATGAAGCATACCTCCTGGGCATGTCTGGGGGAGTATTCCCAGACATGGTTAAGTGAAGAGAGAAGACTCATGCTGAATGTGGGCTGCATACTTAACTGGACTGAGATCCCAGACTGAATAACAGAGAGGGAAAGGAGGAAGGCAGGTGTACATAAGTGATTATATCTTTCTACTTCTGGACTGTGAATATAATGTGACCAGGGTCCTTATACACATGCTGCTATGCCTTCCCTACCTTGCTGGACTGTATTCCTTCTAACTGTGAGCCTAAATAAATCCTTCTGGCATTAAGTTGTTTCTTGTTAGGTACTTGGTCCCAGCAGTAAGAAAAGTGACTGAGAATAAATAAATACATTATTGTTAGGAAGTTACTGAGGTTTTCAAATGGAGAAGTAGGGCTGAGGATGTAGTTCTGAGGTGGAGCACTTACCTAGCATGCAAGAGACCTTAGCGTCTTGATTCCCAGCACTGGGGAAAACAAGTTAACACAAACTGAAGAAATAAAAGAGTCAAACCATGTTTTTTGAGACTGCTAATTTGAGGCTGGAGGTAGAGTTTGTCAAACATGAGGTGAGCTCTGGTTCGTTCTAGTACCCATGTAATAAGTCTGACATCCTGAAAACACCTAGCTCCAAGGGTCCAACTCCCTCTCTGGCCTCTGTGTATACATGTGCATATACTCACACAATCACATGTGTATGTGCCCCACACATACACATACACATGCATAAAATAAGCTTTAAAAACAATGTTAATCTGGAAAGGGTGTGTGCTGGGGTCTCTGCAAGCATCACAGCCAGCAGGGAAACAATCCATGTGAGGTGGAGAATGAAACCCGGGACAGCACCACTTCAGCAGGCACTGGGTCAAAACTTCCAGTTTGACCTCTCTGTTTATTTTCTTACACATTTAAATACAGTAAATTTGGGGTTGGGGAAATCTCCACATGACAATTATCACAACAAAGCTTTATGGGTGGCTACAGCAAAACTTCCTTGCAAAGAACACCTTTTTAGCAAAGCACCTGTGACCTTTGCAATAAGAATGAGTTCTATTGACTGATAAACAGTGCCCAGAGTAAGGGCCTAGAGAAGAAGGATTTGTAATAAGTATAAGCATAGATTCTATTGATGGATGATACCAAGTACATGGGACTTCTTTCATAAGGAAGGGATCTATTCACTGACAGACAGAGCTCAATATTAGGCCTACACCGTGCTCAGAATTTGGGGAGTTCATATACAAGCTGGCTCCATAGAAAGCAAAAACATCCACTCCTGGGTGAAAAGGCATCATTTCCTTCCCTTACAGAAAATCAGCCTTCTTTCTCTAAGCTGTGCCTCCCATCAACCTGTATCTTAAACTAAAACAATAAAGAAAAAGAAAGGCAGAAAATGAAAGAATATATAGAAAGTTATAAAACTAAGTCAGGAACAAAGGCCCCTGTGAAGAAGGCGACAAGAGAAAATGGAAGGGAAGGAAACAGTAAGAGAGGTTTAGGCCAAACTATTCCTCCTTTATTACTCTATGTGAGTCTAAACCACTCATGTAATAAGCATTGCTGGGGGCTGGAGAGATAGCTCAATGGTTAAGAGCATTGACTGTTCTTCCAAAAGACCCAGCACCCAAATGGAAGCTAAAAACTGACCGTAACTACAAGATCTGACACCCTCACACAGATAGATATGTACATAAAATAAAAATAAATAAATTATAAAAGTAAGCACTTTCAGCTATGATAAGCTTTTCCTGGGGTTTGAAATTTTCCTATACCTACTAGGATCCTTTAAGGTCTAAGGAAGATTTATTCAGGTAAGGGTATTCTAAATGTCTAGTGGTTCAAAAGAAATCATTTAATTAGACCACTAGAATAGCTAGCTGAAGTCTGTGTCCATAATTTCTCTGAGTCTGGGTATTAGGAGACATATGATGACACAGAGCTGGTAAATAGAGACACAGAAACCTGCTTAACAGAGAATATTTTTGTTACCCAGATGAGAAAATTGTGATAACCAATTAAAATGGCAGTTTTCCCTGCTATGTTTGACAGAGCCAATAATTATATCTACTCTGTGGAGTAATTTCTAAAATAATACATAAGAAGAAGACTACTGAGATTCTGTATGCTGTGCTATTGAAATATTCTATCAGAATTCATCTCTTTAATCATGGAGGAAGCAAAACTAAGAAAGAATTGAAAGCACTATGCATGATAAACTCAGAGTGTGAAGAATAAATACATAATATATTGAGACCAGCCCCCAAAATCACATTTTTGAAAAAAGGTACTATGAAAGTAACTCTAAAAATTGACTGGAATAACTTTTGCGTATAGACAAGATAAAAACATATTTGAAATCATGTTTTCCTCTATACCCAAGTGAAAGAGAGACCTAAGATCAATGGGTTCTGAGTGCTTCTCTGAGATGTGTACACTGTAGTATACACACGAACAACAGTTCTTCAAAGTCTGGAGTACAGTGGTGTTTACATCTCCTATGGAGAATGGAAGATGACAGGGAAAAGAAAATATGGAGAAATGTTTATTTCTGCTCTCAATTCCCTTTAACCCATCCAGCCTCCCCACGTTTCCATGGTAACCAAAGTAGAAGGACATACACAGTAGCCGGGGGTAAAAGCTCTCAATAAGAATGCAGCTGTATGAATTTCAGCTGAGAGCTGCCAATGACAGTTTGTAGTTACTGTTACAATTCCTAATTCATGTTTTCCCTAATAAATTCCTGACTTGATAATTTACCAGAGGATACTGACAAGAGGATAAATACAAGAAGCTAATAAGATTTTGTGAGGCTTAGTTTGTTGGTGTCTTTCATAGTTCACCTATCACATATCACTTCCAAGGGAATGCCTGAAAAGCAAACAGTGAAATATGAGATACTCATCAAGTCATTCTGATGTCACATGCTTCCTCCAAGCCAAGCACAGGATGTGTGGAAAGTATAGAAGAACTCATTACACTGAGTACAGATGGAGAAGAGGGGAGAGAAGGAAGACACAGGTCTGACTGAAACTATGTGGAAATTGTCAGCTATGCCCAAAGTTAGAACACTGAGCCCACTGAACTTGGCAAAAGTTCACATTCTATAAACATGTGGTATTGCTACCCAAACTCCTTGGACAGTGAGGTGTACCAGTATTTCCTTAATTATTGTCATTGAAAAGTACAAGGCAGGTATCACTAATGATCATTAATTTCCTCTGTATATCCAAGGGCTTTAGAATATATATGCAAAATGGTGGAAATCTGGATAACAAGGATTTACCTCAAGGTTATATATCTCATTGATAACTAGAAATAAATGCCATCACTTGAAATACATGGGAAAGCTGAAAAGAAAAAAAAACATAATTACACAGTTCAATTTTCTCTTTATGGTATTTTTTCACTCATTTTGGAGAGGCTGCTGTCAAAAACTGACTCAACTAATTCAGCCTCTTCTCAGGGGAGGCTCTGGAATACAGAAAGTCTTCCGACTTTCTAATAAGAATTAACAGAATGGATGTCAAGAGCACTAACTGAAGGAGGAAGTATTTAGTACACAGTTGGGGTTTAAATGGGCTTCCTACACTTACCACAATCTCTGTGGTGAAATTTTCAAGACAAGAATACAAAAATAATCTAGGGAGCAGCCCTCAGAAGTCTGGTTTTCACTGCTGCCATCAATGAAATATAATTGCGTTTATTTCAAGGAGCATGTATTTAAGACCAACATTTATAACTAGGTACTGGTAATATGAACATTTATGACTGAGTTTACAACTCATTCCGTGTGTGTGTGTGTGTGTGTGTGTGTGTGTGTGTGTGTGTATTACATATACATACATATATACCCATATGTATATTTGAAAAGAGTGTTGCTTTTTTGGTGGTGGTCTGAATGAAAATGGCCCCCATAGACTCATAGGGAGTGGCATTATTGGAGGTGTAACCTTGTTAGAATAGTGTGGCCTTTTCGGAGGAAGTGCATCACTGTGGATGTGCTTTGAGGTTTCAGAAGCTCACACTACGCCTAGTAGCTCATTCTCTCTTGCTGACACCTGCAGATCTGAACATAGAACTTCAGTCATTTCTCTAACACCATGTCTGCCTGCATGCCACAATGCTCCTGGCCATAAACCTCTGAACTGTAAGCCAGAACCAATTAAATGCCTTCCTTTATAAGAGTGTCATGGTCATTGAGTCTCTTCACAACAATGAAACCTTAACTCAGACACTGTTTCAAAATTAATCTTATATAAGAAATATGGCATTTCTCCTTCTCCATCCCTCACAACTACAAACCTTGATATATGTGAGGGCTGTTCTAAGATGATTTGGGTATATAACTTAGAGTATAACATACAATTTAAGCTACAAAATACAAGTTCATACTTGAAAAAGATGCAAGTAACTTCTTGAGCCTAAGGGTGACTCTATCAACACAGAATATAAGTAACTAATAAAATCTGTTACTTCCTAACTCTCGGCAAAAATTTTATTTCTCTTTCCAAGAACAAATTGTTACTGGATAACATAATAATTGTTAGCTTTTAGAAACACTTTGTTGTCTCTATAAAAAATACAGTAATTTAGATTCATTAACATAAATAGAAACCACTACAAAATTTGCCAAGTTAAAGAATGCTTAAATTTAATCTCTTCCCATTAAAAGCTTTGACTCCATCAATTTTACTTCCAGAACAATTGGTTGGCTTAATTTTGAGGTATATTTTCCACTAAGAAACAAAGTTAAACCTAAAACAAAAGACTGAAAAGTCAGTTAACTGGGCTCATAAAGACATATTCCATACCAATACTCAAGATTTTTATACAATTATAAAATGTTAGTATCATAACTTATAGGAATTTAACAAAACACTGATTTCTCAAATGAGAAATTCAAGCATTTAAAATGTATTAAAAATATTTCAGAATTCTACATTTCTATACTTCTTTTTTCAATGCTAGTAATTTTCTGAGGCATGGTTTAAAATATTATTTATAAATGAAAATACATAAGGACCAGGAAACATTAAGCTGAAGTCCATATTAAGCAATTCATTTCCTACTCTGACTTCATAGGAATATATACAGTTGTGTTTGTATGTTATTTCTAATCCGGAAGCCAGACTAGGCCTCCATAATCTCAAAACAACTTACTTATATAACATAGAAACCGAGAATCCAAAAATATTCACAAAGCTTTGTAGAGAAAAGCTGTAATATGGGGCTTCTATGAAAACCCAGAGCAAAGGATCACCAGCCTATAATTCACACCACCAGAAGAACTAGGATACAAGGTGTATTCTAAGAGATTCATATAAAGTCCCTCACAGAACTGGGAAGGGACAAATCCCCCAGAGCACAGGGGAAGTGGGGGGGGGGGCAGCGAATGGATAGAGAAGTAGGAGAAAACTAGGGGGAGGAAAGGAAAACACATGCGACTAGGAAGATTGAGCCCTGTTAAGAATAGAAGACAGGAGGGAGGGAGGGAGGGGGGAGGGAGGGAGGGAGGGAGGGAGGGGGGAGGGAGGGAGGGAGGGAGGGAGAGAGAGAGAGAGAGAGAGAACATAAAAGAGGGAGCCAATATTGGTTTGAAGATAAAATTGAACAAAAAGAAAGGTCTAGAGAACTACAAGACTGCTGCCAACTGACAATTTGAGCATCCATGGAAAGGCTACCATAAATGTCCTTCCCGGATAGTGAGATCAACAACTAACTTCTCCATGGAGCCCTCATCTAATGCCTGTTGGAAACAGAAGCAAACACCCATACCTAAACACTGAGTCTAACTAGAACCCAGATGCAGATGGAGAGGACAAGACCAGGCAGCAGAAACACATAGAGACAGCTTACCTGAACAAGGAGGAGCTAATGGGCCCCCAGACTGACAGCTGGGAATCCAGCATGGGACTGACTCAGGCCACCCTGAATATGGGTCTCAGCCAGAAGGACTGAGCAGTCTGAGGGACCTCAGACAGTGGAGCCAGGATGTATCCCTGGTGCACAAAAGGACCTTGCAAAACATCCCCCATGGAAGGATAACTGCCTTAACCTAGAGACAGGAGAGAAGCCCTAGTCCCTACTTCACATGACCTGTCAGATCTACATGACCTCAACTGGATGGCATTTCCTACATGTGGAATTGGGGTGGGGGGATGGGAGGGGAGGGTGGTTAGGGTGCATGTGAGAGGGCAGAGAGGGTAAAAGGGAGGGAGGGGGGAGGGAGGGAAGGAGGGAGAGGGAACTGGGACCGACATGTAAAATAATAAATTAAATATAAAAAAAATGCTTTGACTCCAAAATTTAAGTTGAAGGACAAGTTACTGGGGAAAAGGATTTCTATTTTTGTTTCCACAGAAAATGAAAAGCTGTGGATTCCTTCCAGACTAATGTGGTTTGATCAAGCCAGACCGCCTGAAACAGAGTACCAGGTGATCCTACATTCAAAACAGCTGGACAAAGCAGCCTTGCAGACTATAGCCAGGATTTCTGTATCTTTTTAGAATCCCCCATTGACAGTGCCCCTTACCAGCAGGAAGTAGTTTGGAAAGAACAACGCCCAAATTCCCCAATATTGTCTATAAATGTTTGTTTTCATTTAAATGGACTTGGTTATAAATAAATAAATAAATAAATAAATAAATAAATAAATAAATATATAAATAACAACAACAGAAAAAAACCCAGAAATACTAAATTACCTTTGTGTGCGTATGTACACATGTTCATGTGTTATATGCATGTGTGTGTAGATGCACAGGGATAACAGAAGTGAATGTTGCCTGTGTTTCTCAGGCATTTTCTATCTTAGGTGTTGAGACACTGTCTGTACCTGAACCTTGAGTTTGTTGATTCTGCTAGCCTGAATAGCCAGAAAGACAATAGGATCTTCCTAGCTCTGCCTCCCCAACACTAGGGTTACAGCTACACAATAAGCTGGGCTTGGATATTTTTTCCTTTTTTTTTAAAACTCAAATGCTGGGAATCAACTCAGGAGGTTCCCAAACTTTTGTTACAAGTACTTTACCACTGACCCATCCCTCCCCCCCATCAACTATCTTTCTAAAGGAGAAATCAACCAGCTGACATTCCAAGGAACCTGAATGGAAAATCTTTCTGTCACCTGGATGCTTTGCTGACAGAAAAACCACAGGATACAGGACATCCTTGACCTGACTCAGGAATCTAAATGAAGTACACGTTACTTAGCTAATCCAGATGAGGTAAACATTTGATATTAAATTGTATTCTATTAAGAGCATAATGATTTTTCTTGCCAGGCAGTGGTGGTGCACGCCTTTAATCCTAGCAGTTGGGAGGCAGAGGCAGGATCTCTGAGCTCCAGGCCAGCCTGGTTAGCCAGAGCGACATAGAGAAACCTTACCTTGAAAAACCAAACAAACAAAACCACAATTTTTATTATGTATTTATGCCACTTAAGAAAAAGAAATAAGGAGCCAAGAGAGGTGGCATGTGGCTGCAATCCTAGTATTTGGAAGGCTAGAGAGTTAGAGGCCAGACTGAACTACACAGTGAATGTGAGGCCAGTCTGAGCTGTGTAGTGAAAGCCTATCTCAAAACACCTGAATTAATTAAACTCTGCTTTCGTGGGTGTGCTTTAAAATCTGGATGACTAAAGAGTATAAAATATCTAAATTAATTAAATAAACTCTGTTTTCATGGGTTTGGCTAAAAAAAAAAGTAGATGTCTGAACAACATATTCAGTGGAGGAAGGAAACTGGGTCCATGATATGAGAGGGTGAGCATGCAGACAGATGGTCGGTCCAGTATGCTATGCTGGAGCACAGCAAGGAGGAGAGAGCATTTATGTAGAATGGCAGTCTGGCAGGAGTGTGCAGGGGCCCAGGCAGAATGAGGAAAGTGTCCATGGGAGTGCACAACTTGGCATGAAGACTTACAGCAGGGTGGAGAAGACAGCTGCACAATTCAGGGGTGGCAGCAGGAATGGCAATTTGGCACATCTAGGAAGACTTAGCAAATAAGTTACAGATCCAAACTTCTTAGTGCTGTCAGAGAAATATAACAGAGAGAACACTGGAATGAGCTCCATGGTACTGAGTTGTAAGGGGAAGTAACAATGCAAAGCCAGTTTTCAAGCATAAGATTAGAAAAGTACAAGTGCAAATGTGCGTATGTGAGTGTATGAATCTGTGTGTGAATGTGTGAGAGTATGAGTGTGTGTGTGTGAGAGAGAGAGAGAGAGAGAGAGAGGGAGAGGGAGAGGGAGAGAGAGTATGTCTTTGACATCTAGCACTGTCTGCTTAACTGACCCAGAAATATATGGAGCCCAGAAGTAATAAACATATATTGTATATATCTTGGTTTCTAACTACTGCTGTCTTATTAAAGAATCAAGGTTACTTGGAATACAAAACGATCTTGAATGCTCTGAGGTTCTACAATCAAGTTACATTCCAAACAACATCAGAGAGGCTGGAAGACAGTTCCTCGAATAAGAACACTACATACAAGCATGAGGATCTGAGTTTGAATCCCCAGCACCTATGTAAAAAGCCAGGTGCAACCCTATAGTGGAAGCTGGTGTTGTGCAAGGACAACAGGACTGAGGGGGCTTGAGGGCCACCAGTCCATCTGAGGTTCAATGAGAAACTCTTTCTCAAGGGAATAAAACAGAGTGCTCAGTGCCTTCCTCTGGCCTCCACGAGTGGACATATACCACATAGATATACATACCTAAAAAATTTCAAAAAAAGCCAGGCAATGGTGGTTCCCACCTTTAATCCCAGAACTCAAGAGGCAGAGGCAGGTGGATCTCTGAGTTCAAGGCCAGTCTGGTCTACAAAATGAGTTCCAGGACAGCCAGGGCTACACAAAGAAACCCTGTCTTGAAAACAAACAAACAAACAAACAAACAAATGTGAAAGATCAAGAAATTGTTTCAGAGCTGGGTAGTAGTGGCGTATGCCTTTAATCCCTGCACTCAGGAGGCAGAGGCAGGTAGATCTCTGTGAGTTCAAGGCCAGTCTGGTCTGCATGAGCTAGTTCCAAAATATCCAGATCTATTACACAGAGAACCCCTGTCTCAGAAGGAAAAAAATGTTTCAGAATGGGAATGGCAACAGCTAAAGAGAGTTGAACATTGGTGCTGCCACTTAGCTCTTTAGTAAATTCTTTCAATTAATTATCTTTCTTTGAAAACTTAAAAGGACCAACTCTCTGGAGTGGTTTTCATATAACCCTACACAGAGAAGGAAAATTTCAGGTGTTATCTCAGGGTCCTCTCCACTTCACTTACTCTACCATATTTCCTGCAAGCTTACCTATAATCCAGAACTCACTGTACAAGTGTAGTTTAAAATTTTACTGACCAGACAAAAAGCAAAAACAAAAACCCGTACATACATAACCCAATAAACAATCAGATGTTTTATAACTAAATTCTTATTTGTATGGTAAGAAAGCTACTCTCAAAATCCATGCCTATATCTAAAACAGGAGTCAGGTAACATCTTCAATCAAGAGGCCATCATATGCAGTCATGTAATACTTGGGCATTTTAAAAGTTAAATATCAATGAAGTCTTCTTTTTATTCTCTATAGTTAATACCAGACTGATGGGAAAAGGTATACTGTATAGCATCATCCTTCAGCATGGTGACCCTCCATCTAGGCCACCCTGAACTGTTTTCATGGCTTTGGTTATAACTGGAAATTTGCTGACTAAAGATCACTTCATTATTTGCTCTAAAGTAAAGGATGATTAGTTTATTTTAAATTTAAAGATCCACAGCTTACCAATTAGTTAGAATCCTTGAAAAAATCTGTAGACAAAAAGCAAAAACATAACTACAATAGCTTGCCAGGTCAAAAGTAAATTAGCTTCCAAAAATGAAAGCAAATGAGGGATAATTCCAGCATTGGAATTTTAACGTTGATAAAATAGGCAAGCACAAATCTACATAGATGACAAATGAAATACAATCCTATTGGAGGAAGTACAAGAACTACATGTTCCTTGTAAGTCCATCCTTGTTCACCATTTCTACCTAGTACCTTAAGTCATACATGAAGAGCTCCTTGCCTTCCATCTTCCTCTCATGTGTTCCAAATGGTCAAAGTGACTACTACTTCAGACATGGTGTAGCCTAGTGAAACATGTGGCAGTCTCTGCTGTTTCTCTATTCTCTTTATATAAAAGCATCTAAGTCTTACAGAATCAGAGCAAGCTTTGTTTTGGCTAAGGAGTACTGGCTTCTATTCAGCTTCAAAGATCTCACAAAGAAAGAAAGCCCTGACAATCAATGGAAAAGGACAATCTGCTGGACAGTATAAAAAATGACTTCCCTTATGCAACACTCAAGTCTAGGTTGGAAATAGAGTACTGGAATATCAGTCTCACCATTAGCAGCAGGGATTGTGAATTTTATTTCAGAGTATCATACAAAAGACATCCTTTCATCATTCCTTATGAAACAAATGGGAAACATCCATCACATAAAGGACTAAGTCTTGTTGGACACATGTTCTTTACTGCCAACTCCCAGCATTCACTCAACTGGAGAAGGTCCAAGAACAATGTGGAGTCTTCTAAGAACCAATAAAATTATGCACTAAGCGCATCCACACCACTTACTGTTTCAGTCTGTCTTAAAGGAGGACAATGATGGAATGATTTTTTTTCTTTTTTTAATTATTACAATTCACACTGCCAGAGAAGCTAGGAAACAAGGAGGACCCTAAGAGAGACATACATGGTCCCCCACAGAAGGGGAAAGGAACAAGATTCCAGGAGCAAATTGGGAGCACGGAGGGGTGGGGGAGTTACGAGAAAGAGAAGGGGAGAAGAAGGGGGGGGCAAGGAAGATTGAGTTGGTGGAAGAATAGAGGAGAGCAAGAAAAGAGATACCATAATAGGAGGAGCCATTACAGGTTTAAAGAGAATCTGGCAGTAGGGAGGTAGAATGATTATTAAATGCTACTTCTTTGTGACAATTTTGTTTGTCAACTTGGCTGGGTTGGGAAAAATCTGGTAAATTAGCTTACTCACAGATATGAACTAGGGATAAAAGGCTTCTCTAAGGTGAACAGCAGTATCCCCTAGCTTGGACCTGGAAAGGGCACACAGGAAAAAGAAAACATTTTCCCAGTCTTTCAGTCCCCATTTCAAAGTCAAGGAAACTGAGGTCAGTCTAATCAGCCATAGACCTGGGATATGTTAGGTTTCTTTCATTTCCAGTTTTGAGCTCTTCCCAAAACATGATTCTAAACTGCAGAAGCTTCTTAGTAGTATTCATTCAAATTGCAGTATATTAGCATGGCAGGACTACTTTGTATCCAAAGTCAAGTAATTTCATTTCTGTATATAAACAAAATACCCTGGTAACTCTGGTACATGACAAGCCCACGTTTTTGATGTGAAAAATTACTACATGAAGATAGTTTAAAAAATGTAAATGGTGAAGTTCTATATCTATAGTGATTTTCATACAACAAATAAAAATAGCTATTTCAGTTTTTTAAAAACAAAATCTATTAAAACACTGATTACTTCCACTACAACTTACCAGTTATTAAACTGTGATAATCTCTCTGACAGCAGTGTCTGCTTTTTTTCACAACAGTTCTTCTACAGTAAATGCTCCATGTTCAACTTCATCTGAGACAAGGTCTCATATAACCCAGGCTAGCTTCAACCTGCTGTGTAGCTAGGACTGGACTTGAATTTCTCTTCCTCTTGCCTCACTTCTTAAGTTCCAAGATTATGTGAGTAACACCATGATATCTGCCAATGTTTTGTTTTTTCATGAACTATATATTTTATCTATGAAAAGTCATAAGTACAGCCATATGTTTTAACCATAGGGATATAGTCTGATAAGTGTGGCCTTAGGTGATTTGACATTATTCAAACATCAGTGTGTATACTTATACAAAGACTGTTACGGTATCACTATATTCTTTATGAACCCATGTAGTCCATATAGCCCATCACCAACTTAAATGTCACTAAGCAGAGCACAACAATACAGCTAGATATAATTTTTATATAATTGGAGGCATAATCTGAGAATTGCCAGCAAATATATATTCCCTTGACATGGACTGAGAGAGATGCTGAAGTGCTAATCAGCAATGTAGTATTTTGAAGAGGGTTGTTGTGAGCTAATTGGGTCCAGAAGAGTTCACGAAGGCAGAGTACACACAATATGCTTAACATTTTGATACAGAAATGGCTTTTCATCTCTGATATAAAGCAACAGGTGATAGGCAACTACCTACAGACCATGAACAAGGCCCTCACCATTCATGAACTTTGCCCTTGAATGTCCTAGACTTCAGAACAGAGAGATGTAATTATCCATTCAGTCTTTGATATTTTGCTATGGCAGCCTGGGATGACTAAAATATTCCAGTTGATGGAGCCTTCAGATACAAAGTACACATCCAAGTTTTCTTTCAACTATAATCACCAGGGACAATTTTTCACCAATGGAGTGAATAAAGCTGTGTCTTGTTTTCTTTTCTCAACTTGACACAAGCTGGAGTTATCTGGGAAGAGGAACCACAATTAAGATAATGGCTCTATCAGATTGACTGTAAGCAAGTGTGGGACATTTTCTTGATTGCTAATTAATAGGGCAGGACCCAACATACTCGGAGTGATGCTACTCCTGGACAGCTGGCCCTGGGTGATAAGGAAAACAAACTGAGTAAGCCATGAGGGACAATGCTCCTCTGTGGTCTTTGCTGCAGTTCCGGCCCTGACTTTCTCACAGTGACAGATGGCTACATGGAAGCAAAAGAGGAAATAAACCCTTACCTCCCCAAGTTGTTTTTGGTCATGGCACTTTTCATAGAAATAGAAACCTAACTAAGATAAAGTGGTATGTGAATCTTCCTTCAAAGGAAGAGATATGCCCCCAGTCTTCATTCTGTCTGTTCTTTCTAACTAAAATATGGACTGA
Source organism: Phodopus roborovskii (assembly GCF_943737965.1). NCBI lineage: Eukaryota > Metazoa > Chordata > Mammalia > Rodentia > Cricetidae > Phodopus > Phodopus roborovskii. Next base: position 31,836,525 of record NW_026126433.1, read on the forward strand.
GAACATGTGTAATAGGCATATTTGATTCCACAGGCTAAGGCATCATCACTTAAGAAAACATAGCACACCTCACATCTTATTGAGGAGCTACTAGCAGTGGACAGACACTGGGTAAGAAAAATCATTCTTCCTTGAGGGTGCTCCCACTGTTCAGTTTCCCATTCTCTAGTGGATGGTTAAATACTCGTGCACGTATGGACAACACTAATTGAACTTAATAGGTTGTCAAAAATGAAACCAAACAAACAAAAATAAACCAAGAAAAAGGCAGAAAGGTCAGTAGCTGAAGTTATGGAGACGGGAAGGAGACATTGTTTGGGAGTTATACAAGGGAGTTGGAGGAAGGAAATGGAGGGTATATATGACCATTTGTCATTGTACACATGTATGGAAATTTCAAAAATAAATAAATTATAATAAAATAAGAGGGGGCTGGAGAGATGGCTCATCAGTCAAAAGCATGTACAAGTTCAGTTCCCAGACCTTAACTCCAGCTCCAGGAGGATCTAATAACCCTGGGCAGCCAAGTGTGAGTGCCTATGTATTCTCTCTCATTATGTGTGTCTGTCTGTTTGCCTCTCACTCACAAACAGGACAGGCAGGGCTACACAGGAAAACCCTGTCTTGAAAAACTAAAACCAATCAACAAGCACTGGTTTTTGTTTTTGTTTTCTTTAAAAGATATTAATATAGCTGGGCAGTGGTGGCTCACACCTTTAATCACAGCACGGGGGGGGGGGGCAGAGGCAGGCAGATCTCTGTGAGTTCAAGGCCAGCCCAGTCTACAGAGTGAGCTCCGGGCAGTCAAGGCTACACAGAAAAACCCTGACTCAAAAACTAACAACAACAAAAGATATCATTCATATAAGGAAAGCTACAGATTGAGAAAAAATATAAGTTTGATAAAGGACCTGAGTCCAAAGCTACAGAGAAACCCTGTTTGGGGTGGGGCAGGAGCACAAAACAGTTAATTCCTTAGATGCTAAAACATACATGACTCAGCAACTGCATTTGTATGTACAAGAGAAATGAAACTCTGGGTTAGGAATGTTCATGGCAGCATTATTTGTAGTAATCAAAAACTAGCAATAAGAAGTTTCATACAAGCAACTAAACAATATTAAGAGCAGGAGAAATAGTTTACCCCAGGAAATAGTACACCAACTGGTTATATATGCCAAATGGACAGCCCTGAAAACATATATACACATGACATTATACAGACTGAGCAGGTTATATTTAGGAATATATATGTGTATACATACATGTAAGCAATAACAATTAATAAAAAGAAAGGCCATGAATTTGTAAAAGAACAAGGATGGGTATTCTGGAGGACTTGGAGGAAAGGACAGAAAAGGAGAAATGTTGGAATAATACTATGATCTCATTTTTTTTTTTTTTTTTAAGTACACAACAAAAAGTTCATCAGCCAACAGATAAACCAAATGGAGGCCCACTCTGAAATACTACAATGCAATAAAAAAGCAGAAACTTATCGCGGTAAATAAGGATCAGGATAAACAAATAGGCCGAATAGATGTTTATTCAGGGAGAAATAACTTACAACCTAGACAGATGAACACCAGGAAATTCAACCTGATCCTCTCCTGTCCGAGTCATGCCAGAGAGAGAGCGCCTTTCCTGGCCCCCTCCGACCTCCTTCCAAAGGTCACTCCGCCCATCTCCACCCCCAATGGGCGTGGTCAGTGCCACAGAACTATCTCCCTACAATTCCCCTTTTAGTCTAAAGGAAAGATTTAGGCTTAATACAAAATTATATACAAAACAGTGAATAACAAGTGTGCTCTAAGAAAAGGAAAATCGAGAACAAAATAACCTACATATCTAGTCCTAGGGTGAGGGCAATATGGAGTTTACAATAGAGTTGTCCTAAGCTGGAAAACGTAATTCTAGTACCTAATATATCTAACTAGGAAGAGAGAATAATAGTTGTGATAGTTTAATCTTCAACCTCATCAAGACCTGAGAAGGAAATTAACAATACTAGAGTAGACAGAGCTAGCCGATAAGAAACAAGTAACCGGGCCAACAACATTGTATCAAATACAGAGTCTCTGTGTATTATTTGGGGCTGGCGCGGCAGCAGGACAATACCAGGCGGCTGGCAGAAAAACCGAACTCCTTGCGGGTGGAAAAACGGAACTCCTTATAGAAACTACTCATACACACCATAGTAGATGAATCTCAAAAGTCAGTATGCTAAACGAGAGAAACCAGGTACAAAAATACTACCCATCACAATACTGAATCTGCATCGTTTTCAGAGGAGACAAAAGTATAGACTGAGTGATGGGGAAATCAGTGGCTGCAAAGGAGCATGGGGTTTCGGAGTGAGAAAATGGATAGATACACATCACAGAATGGGGCAAGGAGGGAGATATAAGATATATAAATTATCTCCTTATAAAGATGTTCTGAAAAGTGAACACTCTAGGTGGACTCTTACTGCAGGAGTCACAAAGACTACCATACTGCAAGCACAAAGCTTTATTAGTCCTTTTTCCTGCCCGGTTTCCAGTCTGTGCCTATGCCAGGCTCCTGTGTGCACTGGAAGTATGGCTGTATGAAGAGATGACCGAGAAAGCCATCACTCATCATCCAGTCACTGCTCTGTCCTCATTGTTTTCACTGCACTCCAGGTTAGCCATTTCTAAAACATGGGGAGACCTATGATTGGATGTGGCTGTGAGCCAAAGGTATTATATGCAGTTTCATGTTTATGATCCTAAAAGGAAAGGTTATGTCCTCATTTCCTTCCCCTGAGGCAAGAAGATGGCAAAAACTGCAATTCTACCCAGGACCCTTAGATGGAAGCAGTTTATGAAAACTACAAAGGCACCAACTGGCCTTGGCCCTTCCAAATGTGGAGTGTCTCAGAGAAAAACCACTGAATTTACAACACTTTAAAACATGAAAAATGTAGCTCATCCTTCAACATTTGTCATCTGCTCAGGGTCTTAGGCAGTCTTTATGAACCATTTTCAGACTAGCAGTAAGTATGTCCTTATCTAATTACAGAAAAATGTATGCATCAACTTCTGTTTAGCTTTCAATATTTAAGATCTGTTGTAGATAAATATGCTGGGAAATCTATCCTGGACACTAGAATGTGTCTAAAGTATATATTTATAAAGAGTGTTTCAGAAAGTTACTGCCGAAGCTTTGTAAATTGCCTCCATTTTTTGGGTACTGAGATTTATTTTCTGAAGCAAAGAATTGTCAACCATTTTCATGTCATATAAACACGGGTTTTAACATAGCAGCAAGTGAAATTTTGCCCCTTTCTGCTATGGTTACTCCAATGAGCCTTTAAGATAGCAATATATGGTATTTTAAAGCCTTTATTTCAGACAACCAACTTATAGTTAAGAGCTAGTTTACCTTCTTGCCATACCATTTAAAACAGACCCAAAACTGGCTGAGATGACTCAGCAGGTAAAGGGGCCCACTGATGCCAATCTCTGGGACTCACATAGTAGAAGGAGAGAATGGATCACATCACACAAACTATTCTCTAATCCTCACATGTGTCTATTCCCTTACACACAAAATAAAATTAAAAAATTTTAATTAAAAAAGAATTAAATATATAAATATAACAGAAGTGGCAGGCAATTACAAGGAGAGATGGAAGTTAGACAGCCTTTCTTTTTATCTTGGGTGACAAAGAGTTAAGTCTCATTAAATCTGCAGGATGGAAGGTTTGCCTTATAAAGAGTACTCAATCCAGGGAGGAGGGGTATGCTGTTCTTCATGCAAAACAAGAGAAACAGCACATCCTATCTGATAGCCCACAGATGTGAAAGGAACAGCTCTGAAAACTCTGTTGTTACCTTGGTCACAAGCAACTATGTACAAGTCAAACCTCCAGTGGAAAACACCAAAATCCTTTGAGCTGGATGGTTTTATCGTATAGCTCTTTTAAAAAGATCTGCAGAAAGCAGCCTATGCTAGATAACTCCATTGAGACCCAATGAGACAGTCTTTGTCATATAAAATAAAAGGGCACGTTTTCCCACAGTGGTAGGCAATAATTAAAATTCGAATACAGATGCTGCTTAGTGTGGACAGAAATGAAAACAACTAGCATCTAATACCACTAAAATGGCATATATTACAGGCAGAAATCTGTGAGTTCAAGGCCAGCCTGGTCTACATAGTTCCAGGCTAGCTAGGACTATAGAATGTGACCCAAAACACAAAACATAGAAAGAAACAAAATAATTTGGGGTGGAAGAGATGGCTCAGCAGTTAAGTGAACTTGTTGCTCTTGCATAGGAACTGAGTTCAATTCCTGTGGTTCCATGATGGTTCACAACCATCCAGAGGGTCCAATGTCCTCTTCTGACCTCCACAGGTAGCAGACATTCACATGGTGCATATGCATGCATACAGTCAAGAAAAGCACTTGTACACACAAAGTAAAATTTAAAAATCTTCTAAAAATGGTACATGTTTCGATTATTGTCACTAGCTACTGAGTTCAAAATTCCTAAGACATATAGACTATATATAACCAAAATAAAATTTATTATGTATCCTTTTCTGACAATCTAGAGGCATACAAATTCAACTACTTTCAACTAACTGGCACACCTTCTTTCTTACATGGTACAGTTTCCATATTAACTAAACTTAACTAATTAGATACAGCTGGCACTGTTCCGAACAGTTCCAGTCTGTGGCCTACAATCTGTTCTTGCTTATAACCTGCTTTGAAGTCACAGACATTTCCAGATTTGAGGGCTTTCTTCCAAGAACATTGAAGCTTCTTGAGATCACAGAGCATGAACCTGATTTTTGCTGCTATCTCTTCTAATGAGACATATACTCTTGCTAATTCTAAGTGCAAGATCAGTTTATGCAAGATGACACACATGTCTTGGACATATCTTTGAATGACTTTTCCAGGACTATAGGTGTGAGCTGGTCTGTCTGTATCTCTTGCCTGGTATGTTTTGTGAGACAAATTTGAATGGCAGTTGGCATAGAAAGTAGTAAAATCCATAGACCAGAACACAATCATCTGTCTCATTTGGATACAGAGCATATGGTGTGTCTCATTAACACCTGTCTACCACACAAAATGCCTTTGACCATCCTTTCAGGGCTTTGATTTTATCTAAACAGTGAATTCACAAAAGCAGAAATATTCACACAACACATTTTATGATTTATACTTTCAAAGGTGAAAAAAAATTAAACCCCTAATCTTATTATTGCCTATCTCGACCTACAAAGGCAAACAGGCTGCAGAGAGTAGGAGCTAATGTGACTAGCTGCCTCAAAAGCAGAACAAGAAGAGCGAGTTTCCTTGAGCCTTGTCAGCACATCACAGAAGCTCCTGGGGGAAACTGGAGTATCTGAAATAAAATCAGTCCTGGTCTGGGAGGTATTTGAAAACAGCTGTCCTCACAGCCATCTTAATCTACAATGTCAAGATAAGCTTAGCCCATACCTTAGTACAGAAAGAATCTTACACAGCTCAGTTGTGTGTCTCTATACACAACACCTTAGCAAAATCATAGACTGTGAGGAGACTTTGGTTTTAATAGCAATAAATGATGATTCAACTCCAACATAAGACTGCTTGAACAGGCCATTTCAACAACTTGAAATATGAAAGGCAGATACCATTACTAAGTAGATAATATGCTCACTCACAAAATTCATTGTTGCTTTGTGAGCAAGCTCTCAGGTTTTATATGCTTCAAGGAAAGATCTCAATATTCTTAATTATTGGGTGAAAACAAATATTGGTATAAAATCCTTTATGTGAAATATTTATAAAATTTGATAGGGACAGATGATAAATTAGCGGTTCTATGGCTTGAGGAGAAATTAGGGAAATGCTTCATGAGCACAGGGACTCTGTCTTGGGAGTGTGTATTGGTAGTGTGTATTGGTTTTGAAAAATGTTTGATAATATTTTTACAACATTGTGAATCTATGACGTGAAACCTACTGTTCGGCTGAGGCACCTAACGTGTATAATTAATGCCACTGAAGGGTATGAATTATAATAGTTAAAAGACAAAGTTTGTAATACACATTTTATCACAATTAAAAAAATGAAACAAAAACACAATGAGGTACTGCCACACCCACTAGAATGGCAAATTTAAAATAAGAAAGCTGTGGGTATAGCTCACTTAACATGAACAATGCCTTGTTTTTCTACCAAAGACACACTTTACAAAACAATTAAAATCCATAATCTCCAACATAAGCCATTATAGTAATATCATTTAGTAATATGTTAAATGACCCATTAGTGTTTCTTAACTTGATATGGAATTTTAAATCCAGATTTTCTCCAATGCAAGTGAATCTTTAGTTGATATTATAGCTTTACCCTTATCCATACAAACTGTGACTGTATAGAAACATCAAATACTTTACATATTGCATTTTTTTACTTTACATTTTCTTAGAGCCTTCTGAAAGTGTATGCTATATACCTGACCAAAATTGCTTTGCTTTTTATCATCTCAAATCTCTCCATATGCCAAAAATTTAGAGTTGCCTCACAAATAAACTACATGACCACTTTCTCTGAAATGACAGTCCATATACAGATACACTCCTATAACAGCAGACTCTTCTATCAGTATGACATCAGCTCAAAGGCCTTGGATATAGGAACTGTTTGTTCTTTATTTTAATCTACCTACATCTACTACTATATGGCTTTACATAGTAATAAAAACTGAATATTCTTTCCTCCAAAATGCTTCAGACCATAATTATTTCAGATTTGGTATTTTTCTTTTGGAATTGTTAGGCATATAAAATAAGATATCTTAGGGATAGGACCCAAGCCTAAATATAATATTCATTTCTATTTTACATATACTTTATATACAGACTGAAAATATATTTACAATATATTCTAAAAATATAACTGTTTTTACTGCCACCCATGACAGTAGGCCAGGAATGGATTTTTCCACTTTTGATGACATGTCAGTATTTGGAAAATTTTGGATTTTGGAGCATTTGGACTTTAGATTTTTAGTGTATGGATGCTCGCCCTGAAATGCTAATCAGTTGTTGCTCAGAAGTCTCTTCCTCCATTTACTACATGAACATTCCATTTTTGAGCTGTACATCTAACATCCATCAGTGACTACTCAAATATACAGAAGAATTGTGGAAGTTTGTGTCACAATAAAACATGAGTTTTTCAATATTAAGATCTCCAAAACCATAAACCTCAGGAAGGTAGGAACCAAATGGACCTATTTTCTTTACTCTTAGTATGAACACATTACTGAGCAAAGTAAATAATAAATACTTTTAATATTAAAGAGCTTAGGTTCTCAGGAGGCAGAGGCAGGCCTCTGTTGAGTTCAAGACCAGCTTGGCCTACAAGAACTAGTTCTAGGACAGCCTCCAAAGCCACAGAGAAAAACCCTGTCTTGAAAGGTAGAGAGAGAGAGAGAGAGAGAGAGAGAGAGAGAGAGAGAGAGAGAGAGAGAGAGAGAGAGAGCGCACACCTAGGTTAACCTATTAGACTGAAAAAAGGGTGGCTGGAGACATGGCTCGGAGGTTAAAAGCACTGACTGATCTTCCAGAGGTCCTGAGTACAATTCCTAGCAACCACGTGGTGGTTCACAACCATCTATAATGAGATTTGATGCCTTCTTCTGACATGTAGGCAGACCACTGTATACATAATCAATAAATAAATCTTAAAAAAAAAAAAAAGGACTGAAAAAGAAACAGGCCACATGACAGTTACTAAAATCAAGCTTGCTTTTCCACATACAGAGCTTTTGGAGTTTAGACAAGCATGGTTATTTTGCTATTTAAATACCCTAAAGAAAGGGAAGAAAAGTTTGAGAACAATGCCAGTCATTGTCAAAGCAATATTCACCTTCAAGAGGCATGCTTCAATAATTCAGGAAATTATAATTATAGGTTTGTCACCTAACTTATCACCTTGATTTTGAATATCAAAGTGATATATAATCAAAGGAATATTTAATATAATATCTACTACATGAGTGTAAAGCACAACTGCTATGCATTGGGAATAAGAATAAGCAGCACAGACCCACAGCCAAAGCCTGTACTCAAACCTTGCTCCCTCTACTTTCCAGCACTATGACCTTGAAGTTACTTAATAAGCCTTAAAAAATAAAAGACCTCCACCATGAAGTTAGCATGAAGACTGAATACAGAGAATGTGTTCCTCTTTTCATTCTGTGTCCATGTGGTGCTGTCAAGATGCCCAATCTCAACATCATCAGAGAAATACAGATGAAAACCTCACTGAAACATCACCTCACCCCAGGAAGGACAGCTATTATCAAAAAGTCAAGAAATAACAAATGCAGACAAGGAACTAGAGAAATAGTAACGCTCACACACTGCTGTCAGACATGTGGATTGGTACAGTCATTATGGAAAACAGTATCAAAATTTCCCAAAAACTAAAGATGGAACTACCATATGATCTAGCAATTCTACTACTGAGCATATACCCCAAAGAGGGGAAATATGTACAGTAATAACTAAAAGATACTTGTAACACCATATTTATTGCAGCACTAGTCACAATAGTCAAAATATGAAAGTAATCTAGATGCTTTTCAGGGGATGAATGTATAAATAATATATATGTTTATATAATATAATACTACTTGGTCAAAAGAAATAATTAAATCCAAATATTTTCAATACTTTGTTATGTCTCACTGAGTTGACAGAAGAAAACAGAAACAACAAAATATTTTTCTTTCACTTATCTCAATTACTTATTTACCCAATTTTAGTAGCATGTTTGTCAGTTTAGCCTAATAAGGAAGAAGAAAAAGCCCTTGCCTTTTGGCAGGAAATCTGTTAGGCAACCTGGGTCAGTCTCAACAGCCTTCATTTGCAACAAATGTAGTACTCTAGGCCTCATCCTTTCTTGAACACAAATATTATTACATATTTATTGTATTGTGTGCCCATGCACATGCACACATGTGCGAGTACATGCTCTCTGCCCTAAGGTAGGACAACCTGTGCAAACTGGTTCTCTGCTTCCACTGTGGGACTGAATTCAGACCATCAGGCTTGGTGGCAAGAACCTTACCCATTGAATCATCTCTCCAACCCCCACGCTTCCATCTTAACAATAACCGGGAAGAAGGTGAAGATACTGTAAGGTAAGTCTCAAGAGAAAAATGAACTTCAGAGAGTTCAGCCAATGCAGTCATCAATTAAATAGATTCAGATCTTTCCTATCTTGTATTCTCTTCTATGTACTGTTCTCATCACTGTGAAAGCTGTTCATTAAAGCAATTAGTACTTACGTCCCAATCTTCAGTGACAAGTTATACCTTATTTCTCAAAGTTATACATTATTGTTCAGATCTTTGAAGAGTTCAAGTCAATGACAATTTGTACTACACATTTACAGGTGACATTAAAGCATTAAGTGGAACGCATATTTAAAAGAAGGAAACTGAGAAGCCTACATTCAAAACTAAAAGCAATTTGCACCTTTCAGACAGTGGTGATAAAAATGATGCTTTTATATGAAGGAATTCAATTAATGTAATTTGTTAGGCTAGATTACTCTACAGAGATTCTGGGGGGGGGTCACACTTTTGTTATCTAGAACTATCCTGATTCTTCACATTTAATACATACTATATAGTTCTGACACTGCCTTGGATATATGGAATTTCAAATCATTAAAATTACCACCATCTATTAGCTTAGAGTAATACAGTGATAGCTAAGAATGTGTGCCAAAGACCTTTGCTTTACCCCAATCCTCCCCTCATTTCAATTCTTAGGATAAAAATGAAAGAGTGAATGATTGGCAGGTGCCTCAATGCACTTCTCTAACAGTAGGATGCATATGTTCAGACAGGAGACCACTGCCATGGACATATTTTTAACTCTTACACTCTAAGAACAGCCTTGTGAAGGATGTGTGCCAACTGTTTCAACAGACTGCAAGTAGAGCCCTTGACTGTTAATAATATTAGAATTATTCCAGAAAGGAACTCTTGAATCTGAACAACAAAGTCTAATTCCATGGAACTTCACATCCTTCCCTGCATCCTGTGTTGTCCAGATTAAGAAATGCTTTGCTAGGGAACTGTTTCTAAAACAAAAAGCACATTCAATGAAACCTGCAAAGGGTGTGCAGTAGGTTCTTAAAGTCAATTAAATGGAACCATCCTTTATGTCTCTGAAAGGTATCTGCATATGTAAGAGAAGTCCCTCATTGTACAGACCTCCATGACCAACTACATCGATGTTTAGAGTAGCATGTGGACTAGCATTTTAAAACTCCTCTTTCTGGAAAGAATCACAACTATCTCTTTACAAATAATTGTTTTCAACAGTGTCTCACACCTATAATCCCATCACTCAGGAGGCTGAGGTAAGAGGTCTGCCATGATTTTCAGTCTCAGGTGAGCTTAATACAGTGTTATACTCAAAAATTCTTGAGACTAATTCCCACTTTCTCGCTTCTTTCTAGCCTTCCCCAACTGCAGTTGGAAAAAGTAAAAATTCCCACATATGCTCCTGGAAGTGTTGTTCTTTCTGTCTAGACTACTTTTCTTCCCAACATCCTGAAAAATTCTGATTTTTTTTCTTTAAAATTTTTCTTAAAAGAAAGACTAGCTAGTGATGCATGCCTTTAATCTCAGCACTCAGGAAGCAGAGGCAGGAATCAAGTTCCAGGACAGCTGGGACTACACAGAAAAACTCTGTCTTGAAAAACAAAGCAAAACAGTTAAAAAAAAAATCCCTCAGAAGTGAAGTAGGCATAGCTAAACATTACTGATAGACATATAGATACATTCATTAATGCAACTTTGATGCAGAACAATTTAGCCTAATGAATTTTGTAAAATGTTGCTTATTTGGCACAAGTTTTTACTATGCAGCCCATCATCCCTTTATTCATTCACTAGAAACACTGTCTGCTGACAGTGCCAGAAAGTACTCTAGTCAGAGTGGGGGAAACAACCCACATGGAAAATAAATCTCAGCATATAACATAACTGAGGCAGGGAGAATATCCTGTTTCAGGGAGGGCCTGAAGTTACAGAGTATCACAGGAACAAACGGGCAATGCCACCTACATATCTAATACTGTTCACATCATCAGCTCAGTTGCTTGCTTATACTGCCGTCTCCCCAATTGGACTGCTATTTGCTTGAAAGTCTTTGAACACTCAGCACAGTGCTAATTGCTACACAAGAGGAGGTTAAATGAACCACTAGCAAAATAAATGTGTAACATAAATAACTGTTGCATTACCTTTTAAACAGCAAAGAGAGAGCTAAGAACACAGCTACACTCTAATGTACACTCCGCAATTGGTTTTATAGATGCCCCTCAACTGAAGAATGGATAAAGAAGATGTGGAACATTTACACAATGGAATACTACTCTGCGGGGGAAAAAAACAATGGAATCTTGAAATTCGCAGGCAAAGGGATGGAACTTGAAGAAACCATCCTGAATGAGGTAACCCCGTCACAAAAAGAGGAACATAGTATGTACTCACTCATATATGAATTTTATACATAGAGCAAAGGATCACCAGCCTATAATTCACACCGCCAGAGAAGCTAAGATACAAGGAGGAACCTAAGAGATTCATACAAGGTCCCTTACAGAAGGGGAAAGGAACAAGATCTCCTGAGCATATTGGGAGTGGGGGTGGACAGTGTGTGGAGATGGGACTAGGAGAAAGAGAAGGGGAGGAGAGAAAAGCATGTGGTATTAAGAAGATTGAGTCAGGGGAGGAATAGATGAGGGGGGGGTACCATAAAAGAGGAAGCCATTATAGGTTTCAAGAGACCTACAAAACTGACCCCAACTAACATTTTCAGCAACAGTGGAAAGACTACCATAAATGCCCTTCCCTGATAATGAGATTGATGACTAACTTATCCACCATCATAGAGGCCTCATCTAGTAGCTGATGCAAACAGAAGCAGACACCCACAGCTAAACACTAAGCCAAATCCAGATGCAGAGAGGGAGGACAAGACCAGGCTACAGAAACCCACAGAGACAGCTCACCTGAATAAGGAGGAGCTAATGGGCCCCCAGACTGATAGCTGGGAATCCAGCATTGGACAGACTCAGACCCCCGAACATCGGTCTCTGTTAGAATGCCTGGGCAGCCTAAGGGACCTCTGACAGTGGAGCCAAGATGTATCCCCGGTGACTTTGGGAGCACGTTCCCCATGGAGGGATACTCCCTTAACCTAGAGGCAGGAGGGAGGGCCTAGTCCCTACTCCAAATGACTTGACAGGAAGCTATCACCCTACATGTGAGGTGGGGGTGGGGTGGGATGGGAGGGTGGTGGGGGGGCATGGGAGGGTGGAAGAGAGAGAGGGAGGGAGGGATGGAGAGGGAAGTGGGATTGATATGTAAAATAAGAAAAATAAATAAATAAAAAGAATTTGGTACATAGAACTGGGATATGTAAAGTAAGAAAAAATTAACAAAAAAAATTTGGTACATAGATCTAAGAACAGAAAAAGTTACTCAAAAACAAAACAATAACAACAAAAAACTTTGCAGATATAATAGTTTGGTACTTGCCCAGAGAGTAAAAGGCCTAGGGTTCAATCCTCAGCACAACTAAATTAATTAACTTCCACTTCTTATGTGCATAAATACTGATAGATATATTTGTCACAAACACAGAGCAGACAAATAATTATCCTTGCATGGTTCATTACCGTTTTCTAGTATTATTCACTGAGTATGTATGGCACGTACAGTACCCAGAGTGCTAGGCTCAGGGGAAAATGGTAAATAAAACCAAACATATCTCTTGTTCTTATAGAGGTTAAGATTAGTGAGAGAATAACAATAATCACACACACACACACACACACACACACCAAGAATTATTTTATTTGCCAAAGAAACTCCAAGAAATCAAACCAGGGTGTGGTTAAGACATGGAGAGAGAATTCACTATCCTTGAGCTAAGATAGAAGAAAAACTATCTGAACCTCTAATAGAATTCATCAACTTTCAGTTATAAATGTAGGTTAAGAATATACTGCATTATATATAAGTATACCAATAAATACTATAAATACTTTAAATCACTCTACAGACATTACATGCATCTCAAAATACTGCTTATATTTTTCATTTTTGGCATTGCAATTGTTATTAGACTTACTAGCATATCTTGCTATCTTCTGTATTAATAAATTAGCATATGCTACAGTATCAGAAATTTGGTTTTTATTTCCCTTGATCAATGTATTCCAATATCATTAGTTTCCTATGTAGCTTTGTGTACTTTGCACACTTAAAAATATTTTCCTGCCCGGTGCTGGTAGATTCAACCAGTCTGCCAAAACACTCCATGACTCCAAAACTACTGAGAATCTCTGGACTACAGAGATGGACGATGTCGGAATAACAGCATTGGTACCCTAGAGCTTCATTGGCAAGATTTCTGTTCATAATTACTTTTGGAAGGAATAGGAAACTCAAGTGCCCATTCACTTAAAAGTTTCAGGAAAAATGACGGGAAAATGGATGGAATTAGATATCATCATGCTAAATGAAATAAACCAGACTTGAGAAGATAAACATTTCCCCCCAAAAAGCAGAATCTAAATTTTTTAAAAAAAGCAGAAGGGGGGATATTCAAGGGATTGGAAAAGAAAAGGGAGTGGAAAGTGTGAGTGAAAGTACAATGATACATATGATTGAAAAAAACTCTCAAAATAAAAAGATTCACATTCTAGAAGGAATGAGGAATGAAACACAATAAACATTAAAACAGAAGTTAGTAGAAACATTTAGCACAGATATCAGTACTATTATTAGGGCTATGTTTTTACAAATACATGTTGACTGTTATTGCAAAAAGCTTTTCAAATAATTATAAAGCAATTTACAAGTTATTGCATTGAGAAGATCTCTAGTGCAAGAACTAGAGACTTGTACAGACTGGGGAGACTAGGTACAGACAGGGTACAGAAGAATGGGGAATAGTTGATCCATAGCAACTGTTTTATAGTTAGGAAAACGAATTGTGGGCTCTATTGTATAGTATGGTGATTACAGAGATAATAATAATAACAACGTATTACAAATATTTTTAAGGTAGAAAAGTTGGGTCAAACTTATAATCCTGGTACTTGGGATATGCATGGAGGAGAATGAGGACTTCAAGTCCATACTCTGCTATGTAGAGTTCAGGATCAACCTGGACTACTCAAGTCTCTGTATTTTTTTTTTAAGAGCTAAAATAAGGAACTTTGAATGTTCTTTACCACAAAGGAATTAGATTGTCTTTAAATATATTCCACAACATTTACATGTATCAAAACATTGTGTGATACTTCAATAATATGTAAAATTATTAATGTTCCACTTAAAAGAACTTAACTTTAAATGTTTACTTGTTTTTTATATGTACATATGTGTCTTTCTTGGTTAATTTTCTCTTGCTATGAAGAGATGCCATAACCAAAGCAACTTACAGAAGAAATAGTTTATTGGGACCTTGCTTACAGTTTAGAGGGTTAGAGTTCATGTCTGTCATGGCAGAAAAAAATGGTAGCAGGCAGGCAGGTATGGTGTTGGATTGGAGCAGCAGCTGAGAGCTGACATCCATATCTATTGGCAAGCAGGAGGCAGAGAGAGCTAAGTGGCAATGACATGGGCTTTTGAAACATCAAAAAGGAGGGTATGGGCCCTCAGCAATACACCTTCTCCAACAAGGTCACATTTCCTAATCCTTCCTAAACTGGTCCACCAACTTGGTGAAAGTATTGGAATACCTGAGCCTCTGGGAGCCATTCTCCACACAAACCACCCCGGCATGTTTGTGTGAGTGTTAACAGCTATCCTCAGAGACCAGAAGAAGGGGTTAGGTGCCCTGGAGCTGGAATAGCTGGGGGCCTCCCTACATGAGTACTGACTGGCTTCTCTGGAAGAATAGGAAGTGCTCTTAGCTGCTGAGCATCTTGGCATTTAGCATCTCTCCAGGCCCCAAATAATTTAATTTTTCAAAAAATTAAAAAAAAAAAATAAAAGCAGGTTTCTACTACATTTTCAGCCTGCAAGAAATATGAATGTAGGCATTACAATCAGGGCTAGAGTTATTTTTGTTGTTTGTTGTGCTGAAAATCCTAAGGCAGCACACAGTCATTACATTGACTTTTAATAATACCATTTGATATTGAGCTTGAGCTCTGCAGTGAGTTTTTGACACACTACTGCCTTCTCTAATAATTTAACACTAATTTAAAATTTCTGTTAGCCACACCTAAAATCTGACTCATTCAATTTTAAAATACAACGTGTCATATAAGAAATAAAGCCTGACTACCCCATCTAGTTTACACAGCCCTATATTATAACCTGGCTTCTAATTTCCTCTCCAACTTCATTTCTACTTGGCTGTCCCGAGTCTGAGCATCACCTTCCATACCCAACCCTTATAACTAAAACCACACTAACTCTCTGGTTCCCACATATGTCATTCAGATATCAGATGGCTGGAGTTAGGAGTTTCACTTACTAGCATTCTACCCAAAGTAAAGCCTGGTAAACAGTATCACTAGCTCATGTTTGTGTCTCACCTTTCCCATTGTAAGATTCACAACAGTCACCAATTATTGTTTTATATATCTAGATCTTCTGTGCTAAGAACATAATGTAGCTAGCATGCAGTAACAGATCAATGAATGTTTGGTTGATGGTCAAACTAAATAAAAATGTCAGTGGCCAACACAGAACAATAATAATCCTAGAGTGTTTTCACCCATTGGGAGTATGAACTTAGGAAACAGATTAATAACAATTAGTGCTGCATATTTCATACAATCTATTAAAGGATATTTAGAATTGACTTACAAATTAACCTCATCCCCTTTTTAAGTACATAAAGACTATTTCTCGGAATCTCAGACAGCAGTAAATCAGTAAATAACAGACCCATTGTAATAGGTGTTTGTTTAGGGATTCCATGATGTAACTTCCATGAGGTCATCATCTATAATGGCGTTAGACTTTGTGGTGATAACTGCTTTGAGGTCACCCATACTCCTGTAAGTAACCCTTCATCCATGTTCTAAATCTTCAGAACAGCCTATCCCTTACTACTCTACTCTGGAATTTCATAAGAATGTACACTGTGGACCAAATATGCTGATATTCTGGTCTTAACAGGATTTGGTGGGAGGCAATTAAGTTCTGAGAGGCTGACTATTCTCTCAGGAAGAATCATAGGGCACTTGCTCTTTCTGTGTTCTCTGCCATGATAAACTACAAGATAACAATCATCTGTGAACAGGACCAGGGCCCACATCGGGGATCCCACAGTGCTGACACCTTATCTCTTTGAGACTCTAGGTGGGGGAAGTCACCCTCACCCAGGCTACTGTACTCTAGCTGCAGACTGAAAAGACTAAACTATTTCCAATGACAACACCGTAACAGAAATCATCTTGCCCTGCAGGCAAGCAGTCTTCACTCAGTAACTGCCAACAATGTCTTCTGACTCCACATTTAGAGTCTGCCATTCCTATTTTAATTCCCTCCATATCAGAAAGACAGCTAGTTTTAAAGTTATGGAATCTTCCTTCCAATGCCAATCTCAGTGTTGTTAGCAGTCCACTCCCTAGAAACCTTCCCCAGGTACTTCAGTCATAGCCTGTCAAGAAAATAGCAGTATTTCCTGTTTCTTCCCTGCTTCCAACCCCCTGCTCACCACTAGAGCAAATTCTTACTTAGGGTCAAGACAAAAGCTAACAAGTTAAGGGTTGTTTACAGAGGCTCAGGAGTGTAACAAAGCAGGTTTCCCTCTAGTCTCAGCTACTTCCTCCTCCCTATGTGATCCCCAGGGTGGGGAGTTATTTAACTTCCCAAAATCTGTATCTTATCATCCATTAGACAGTGATGACAACTCTGTCTCTATGGTGGTTTCAAACATTAAAAAAGAATTTTCATCCAGAGCATCTACCACAGATTATAGGGTTACTGAGAACAGGGAGCTAAGGGATCAAAACTATGAGGTTTGTTTGCATATACACAGTGAACCAAATGCCTACAAAATCCTATTAGAGGATTTAATCCCAGCACTCAGGAGGCAGAACTGGGCAGAACTCTGTGAGTTCCAGTCCAGGATGATCTACAAAGTGAGTTCTTGTCCAGTCTATATAGTTAGACTATCTCAAATTAAAATAAAATTAAAAAAAAAAAAGTTCTATTAAATACACACTCCTCCAAAGGGTAGCATGCATATAAAAAGAAAGCCTAAGTCTCATAGGTGTGCCCAGGAAGGAAGCCTGTTAGGGTAGCTAAGATGTAGCATCTCTAAAGTGTCTTTCAGAAACACAAAGGAAATCCACAGAGCTTCTAAACAAATGTATATAGACAACTGAACTTCAAGCTCACCTGGTCTGGAGTAAGGGGGAATGGACGACGGTCAGTGAAAGAGGAAGCTGAGGAAGGCAATACGGTGAAAAAGAAAGTGAGCTGGCAGGGCAGAAATGTCTCCTGTGCTGAGTCAGGAGCACACTGTGTATGTGCTTGTGAAGATGTTACAGGCCAGGCCAAGGAAGAGGAGAAAGAGAACAGCCAAGAAAGAAGTGGTACGTGGCAAAATGATTAGTAACAGATGAAAATTCAAACAAGAGTTCAAGATTTGGAAACATCAAATCTTTTTAATGTTTAGGAACTTTAAAAAAAAAAAGTGATAAAGAAGAATTTTAAGTTTATGCAAAATATACAAGGTAGTCCACCCAAATCTTGACTGGCCATTTTCAAAATCTCATGTCCAATGTCAGCAATCATCCAATATTTAATCTTTTGTAACTGGATCCTTTTGCTAGTTTCATGTTTGTCAATTTTATCTATATTGTAGCCAATATCAGTATTTCATTCTTTTATAATTGGTATTTGTATGGATATACCACTGTGTGTTTAGAAATTCACCACATTATGGATCTCTGGATTGTATCTAGATTGGAGCTATTGAGAATAACTTTGCTATGTCCAGTCATGCACTCATGGGTTCTATTCTGTATCAACTCAATTTACCTAAAGTTATGGAATCAGTTCCAAAGGCACATAGATCTGAGAATCAAAGGCAGAACATCATTCATGGTGTATGATGGAGCTATAAATCTAGGTGTTGTATGGCAGCAGTATTGTGCCCCAGGAATGAGGAAGCTAGAAAATTCAGGGATGGAGAAATAAATAAAGTGAATGCAAAGGAAGAAGTTAATTAGATGGCAAGAGATTCAGGATGCCTGCCAGCATGAGACCAGGCCCAGCCTTGCTGCCTAGCTCAAAGTTTGCCCTTGCATTTCAAGGACATATCCAGATGTCCATGCAATAAATTCCCTTTCTTGTTTCAAATACAGGATTCTACTGTTAGAATCTTAAGAACCTAGAATCATCAAAATTGATAATCAAATGAGGAAAGATTTGATTCCCTGGACTAATATGCTAAATGTCAAAATATGCTAAATGACAATAAAACATATTCAATAAACAATTTTAAATATGGAAGAATAATTGGCTTTATAATGTTTGATTCTAATCAATATTTGAAATGTTAATTAGTGATGATTTAGAAGTAACTGCATTAATTTTATTACTTTCCTCATCTATGGTATATGGAATTACCATGATTTTTTTTTTTTAAAATTTGGCTTGCTTGATGTAATCCACGTGCCAAACCACTAAGTGGGAAGAAACTGCAGAATGCTTACCCTCATCTTCCATCTATAGAACAGAGAAACTTTAGTTCCCTGAAAGAGGCCCCTTCCGTTGCTGGTCCTGTACTATTTTGGTAACTGTCAGTTAAGAATATCTATCCAGTGCCAAGATAGAATAGCCTGCGTTATATATCTAAGTGGCTTTTATTAAAGGTCAAGGTTAACCACTGGTCAATCAAGTCTCCTTCAGAGACAGAATGATATTAAATTTCAAGATATGGGACATGATAAAGCCAAAATGGGTCATTTTCCCTTTTTTTTCTTGATATCTGTGTTGGTTAGTTTGTGTGTGTGTGTTTTTTTTTTTTTTTTTTTTTTTTTTGGTTGGTTTGGTTTTTCACCTTGACAAAAGCTAGGTCACTCAAAAAGAGGGAACCTCAATTGAGAAAAATGCCTCCATCATATTGGTTGGTAGGCAAGTGTGTATAGCATATCCTTGATTAATGATTGATGTGGGAGGGCCCAGGCCACCATGGAGAGTATCACTTCTAGGCAGGTGGTCCTGGGTGGTATAAAAAACAGGCTGAGCAAGGTATTGAAAATAAGCCAGTGAGTAAAATTCTTCCATGGTTTCTGCTTTTGTTCTTGCCTCCAGGTTTCTGCCTCAAGCTCCTGCCTGACTTTGCTCCATGATGGAGTGCTATTGTAAGCTGAAATAAATCCATAAGTTGCTCTTGGTCATGGTGTGTATCACAATGATAGGAACCAAACTAGAACAATATTTAACTTTCCTATTCCAACACCATGACAATCTTGTAGTCATTTCAACCTATTCCAAATTGTTCTTCTTTTCATTTGAAGCAATTACGTCTTCCTAAGTTGTATGACTGTATCTATTCATTGCAAGAACTAGTGAAAAAGTGTATACTAATTCCTGACTCATGACGCCACTGTCAATTGTCCAGACACTTGTCAACAATTTTCACCTTCATTTTACTATTGCCCAATGCATTTTCTCCCTTGAGTTATGTGGTCCTTGCCTGCCCAATTTTGCCACATTATTGTTTATGTAACTGAATCTATCTGCTAGGCTGACATCATACATATTCTCCACTCTTGCTTCCATATCACCTTCCAACCATTCTGAGTTCAAGTACCAGATCTACACAATCATCAGAGTAGAAAGCTTCAATTTTCCTGTAGTACAGATGCCCTAATCAAGCGGGCAAACCAGCATTCCCTTTCTCCTATCACTTGCGCCCTCTCCTTCCACATCCCCACCATACCTTATCTATCAGCTCATTCTTACTTTAGATGGCCTTCAGAAGCTCAGAATAGACACCCTTTCCCAGAAGGGAGGAAACACAGTAAGGATGTTCTTCATTTCTCCCATGAGGAAATTGAGGCTTAGAAAAATTCAGTAAATTCCTGAAAAGTAGCAAATCTAAATCTTGAACTGACACTCAGTAAACTTTACTTTTTTCTTTTCTCTGAGACAGGGTTTATCTATGTAGCCCAGGCTAACCTAGAACTTGCTCAGTAGACAAGGCTTGCCTTAAACTCAGAGATCTGCCTGCCTCTACCTCCCTATCTGGGATTAAAGGCGTGTGCCATCAAGGCCTGGCTTCCAAGTTTTTTTTTTTTTTTTTTAAACTATATGTGTGCACTCCTATACGAGGGTTCACATGGAGTCCAGAGGTCAATGTTAATATCAGGTGTTGTTCCCTAGGAGCTGTCCACTTGTTTTTGAGACAAGGACTTTCACTAAGACCTGGGACTGGCAAGTTAGGCACTTGTCACTTGAACAAGATCCTCTTATCTGTTCCCCAGTGGTAGCATTCTAAGTGTATACCATCATGCCTACCTTTTTATATAATTGCTGGGCACTGAACTCAGGTCCTCTTGCTTGTATAGCAGATCCTTTACTGGCTAAGCTAACTCCTCAGCACAAAAGATCATGTAACTTCAAAGTACCTTAACAGTCAGGTCTGGTAGTCCATACCTGTAATCCCATCACTCAGGAGATTGAAGTGGGAGGTTTGATGCAAATTCAAGGTCAGCCTAGATAACACGGTGAGTTCCAGGTCATCTTGTGCTATAGTATAAGACCCTTTTAAATCTTCATCTTCCCCCCTTTAAAATAAAGTGCCTTAAATAGTCATCAGCCTTTGAGACAGCACTAGATACTCCTTGTTCACAAAGGTACTGCCTTGTCCTTACCTAGCAAGGCCCTGGTCAGCCTCCGAAGCCAAACCTACTGTCCAGCCTTCCTTTGGAGGCTTCTTCCTCCATGCTCAATGCTCAAAATTATTCTCTAGGTCAGTGATTCTCAACCTAATGCTGCAACCTTTAATACAGTTCTTCATGTTATAGTGACCTCAACCAAAAAATTATTTTGTTGCTACCTCATAACTGTAATTTTGCTACTGTTATGAATTGTAATGTAAACATCTGACATGCAGGATATCTGATATTTTGAGAATCACTGCTTTAGTTGGTTCTAACTATAGTATCCCAGAAGTCTCATAAATATTGACTTTGGTCCCTTTTCTTATAAAACTTGGTGAAGGGGACTTTGAAGGGTGGACAATCTATTTGTGCCTAAAACATTGTACTAAAACAAATATTAAGCCACTCTACATTTTAGCTCTGATTAACATACATCTGATAGAAACATTCCTTTCATGGCTGGCCATACAATAAGTTAGAAAGCTGAAATAATTCAGCACAGTATAAATTGACATTGAACCTGAAATAGTCATGCCTGCTGGAGTAAGAATTATTTATTAGGTGTATGCACTGTTTAAACATGTGATTATGCATTTTGAATTTAAATACATATTCAAAGCCTTCCCTGTAACACAATATGTGTACCTGGTGTGACTTTCCCCTTCATTTACACTAGGCAGTCATAAACAGCTAAGGCTGGACACAGTAGTGGTACATATGGGCAGTTCCAGCTTACTTGAGCTCAAGGTTTCAAGGGCAACCTGACAACACAGCAAGACTACATCAAAAAAGGACAGCCTGCAAAAGGACTAGAAAAGGCAGAGGTGGGAGAGACTGGCCACTGTATTTATAGGGAGAGGGCCCAGGAAGCCTTCAGAGTTCCTCAAGTGTTTCCGTGAGCATCTCAGCTAAGTTAAAAGACTCATTTACTCCTAAGGGGGAGTGGTGATATGGGTTGTGTCTCAAAGTACACACCAGTTAACTTTCAAATTTTATTTATATATATATATACACATATATATGTATATATATACATATATACACATACATATATACATACACACACGTACACACACACACACATACATATATATGTATATATATATATATACATACACACACACACACCTTCAGGGCTAATAGATGGCTCAGATTCCTGACAGTCTCTGCTTGATTCTTGGGACCCACAAAATGAATACCACATGCTACCGCTGACCTCCACATGAGTGTGCACACTTCTAAGTAAAAGGTTCAGTGTCGATACCTTAGAATCACATGTTTCACCATTTAGGGAACCAATGTATTTTCTCTTATGAAACAACCCAGTTACAGAGAAAGACCTGATCCTGTATTAAGCATCTAAATCTTGTTCAAAGGTCAGCCCGGCAAGTTAATAAGGGTGCTACCTCCTCCCAGGGCAGAAGTGACTCAAATTGGAGACATTTTGCTTCATACTGTAGAAAAGCTAATGACTTCTCTCATATGATTTTGAGGATTCATCTCAAACAAAGCAAAAAAAAAAAAAAAAAAAAAAAAAAAAAAAAAAGTCAATATGGAATGTAAACCAGATGAAAGAAACAGTGAACTGTGTGTCCCAGAACAATTTTTTTCTAGGTTCTCCAGATAAACCAAAATCAGCCATTACCTCAAAAATATTATCTTAAATTCCATTATCTGAATTTCTTCAGGAAGTTTAGTATAGGGCTGGCAAAATGGCTCATTGTTAGATCTCCAGGGCCTACAGAGAGAAGGGGAGAAGTGGCTCCCAAAAGTGGTCCCCTGATCTTTACATGCATTGTAACCCCACACAAAATACATTACATGTAAGTTTTATTTGTTTTAATTTTGAGACAGGGTCTCACTGCACAGCTCTGCTGGCCTAGAACTCACTGTGTATATGAGGCTAGACTTGAACTTGCACAGAAGTCTGTCTCTGCTTCTTCAGTACATGTCTAGCTAAAAGGTAATTTTTATTTAAAAATTTGGTATAAAAAGCAACAATCTATGCCTTTTGTATTAAGTTTTCCATATCAGTGACCAAACCTACATAAAAATCTACATAAATTAACTACACATGGAAGTGATTCTTGAAAACCGAATTAAGATTCAGCCATGCATTCATTCGAATTTCCATTCTCCCTCCCTTCAAACATGTGAATACAATGTCCATTTTTGTTGGGCAGTGAGATGCTGCCTGTAACTCAGGAACTGGTGAGCTCTTCAGCTCCTCTGTCCTCTCCACTGACACTCTGCTTGCTTGCTTGCCTTTGTGCTGCTAAGAATCAAAGCCAAGGTGGTTAACATAACCTGCAGGTACTCTGGCCGAGCTATATCAACTGCACACATCTGCTTTTGTTTCTTCTCCCCTTTGGTCTGGAAAACTCCTTTAAGTTTTTGAAGAGTCAGTTCAGACTCTACAAAAAGTCTTGGCAAAACCATCACAAAGAAATGAAAAAAACTTTTGAGTTCATATGATAGACTATTATGAAATTAATGGAAATAATGGAATTTAAGTATCTAGGACTTTCTTATCCTAACTCAGAATATATATCATTGTAGGCAATTATAAAAATAGAAATTATGGGCCTGGAGAGATGGCTCAATACTTAAGAGCATTTTTTTGTGTTTTTCAGAGGACCCAGGCTTGATTCCCAGCACCCACATGTTTGCTCACAGCTTTCCTTAACTCCAGTTCCAGGGGATCTGGTGCCCTCTTCTGACCTCCCTGCACACCAGGCACATACATGGCCAAAAACATACATGCAGAGAGAACACTCATACACATAAAATAAAATAATCTAAAAAAGAAAATTAAAAATAGAAATTGTGTATATTTTAATCAAACATGCAACTGGCCAGATGACTCTCTTAATAAACACCCCCGGAAGCATATTATGGGTTTGTTTTTACTGTCATTCACCTACTTTTTAAGCTGAATCCAGAAAACATGATGAAAAGGGAGAGTCCAATGAAGCCCTATGCATTCTCACCTGGATGGTATTATCAATAACACCAGCTTCCTTCTATAATACTTCTTTCTACTAGGTGCTCTAGAATTTTTTCATAGTTCTTCAATGTATGTCTAAGACATCATTTTCAAATAATCATACTGCTTTACAAACATTAAATAACTAATCAGTGGCCAATTCCTCCCACCTCCTCCTCTATTCATTATCTTACTTTTAAAAACTACTTTACTCAGATCAGCAGCTAAACAAAGTTGAAACACCACATCCCTTTGGTAAAACCTTTAAGTCTTTGAATCAGTCCAGAATTTGACCCTTTATCTTTTTTCATGGTAATTTACTACTTGGGAAAAAAATAAAAAATAAAAAAATTAAAAAAAAAAAACCCTGTCACATTGTACTTTTATTATTCTTGTGCCTTAAAATAGAGAAGTGGGTTTTCATACTGATACGATCTAACTGTTATGATAAACTTTTCATTCTGTTGCTGTAATGCATTGCTAAACCTGTCAAAGAAGGACAGGCACAGTTAGGAGAGACATGCATCACTGTGATTGGCCAGTGAAAAGCAAACATTGTAAGAACATATTTTTCTATCATGCCAGAATGCACACACTAAGATGATAAGCAGAAAATAAAAAAATTAAACCTTTTTACAAATATTAGATCACACCTAAAATTCTTCAAGCAGTCAATTTGTTCTAGTACTTCTTTGAGATAATTTAAGATCTGAAAACTATCTGATCTCTAGATAGCTCAATTTACAAAGATGTTATGGCTCATTGAAAGAAATGTTCTACTTTAAAGAGACTGAATGGAATGCATGAAACTGTAGCTAGTTTCACCTAATACTCACATTAAGACACAAAGCAAAGTGGTATTTGGCATTATAAAATTCTCCTCAACCTCACTATAGTAGTATTTAAAACACACTATTGACATGTGTTTTTTATGCAATGAAACCACTGAAAGCCTACAGACCTTGCTGTAGCCTGTAACAAAGTCAAATGGTGTTTTCCTTTATTTCACAGGAACCTACCCCTCTTTCACTAAGGAATGTGACTGTCCAGTGTGTTATAGAAAGAACAGCCCCAGTGTAGTGTGCCACCTACCATGGACCTGGGCTTGCTGATGGCCACCAGGCTAGTGAGGAAGTCTTCATCATGCAGCTGGCTGAACACATGGGCATCATAGGCCACCACAATGGAGATTTCTTCCATCATCTTGCCAGCTGCTGCTCCTTCCCCAGCTCCAGACCAGACTATCCAGGGAAAAACTCCTGTGGCAGCTCGGTGCCAGTGCACACACCCTCCTGAGATCCAGGGGCTGTGTGTCAAAATCCAGAGAGAGAAAGAGGAGGGAAAAGACACAGCTGCTCTCAAAAGCTTGCCTAGCAGTTCACTACTAGTGGAAAACCCGAGGTAGTCTCTTATCTATGCAGGAAGTATACACCATAATCACCTTCTGCATTCTCAACTCAGCACATGGAGAAATTCAGGTTGCAAAATCCTCTTTAAACTTAAAAAAAAAAAATAAAATAAAAAGCAGAAATAAAGAAAGATTTCCTAACTAGTAATATCCTTTATGAAACTCGCCTAAAACAAAAGTTGATTTATGTTGTGTCCTTGGTAATGAAAACATTTTCAAATAGTTCATCTTCTTACTTCATGTTTACATGAAGATTCTTCAAGGAAGAAACATAGATTTTTCTTAAACAATCAGTGCTTACTTTTTTCTTATTCTTAGAAAACAAAAAGATGACAATCTTTAATTATTTCTCAGAATTTATAGAACTTTTGGTGCAGTTAAAATTTAATCTCCTAAAATCTGACAGGGGAAAAAAGAATTCTTTTCCCTTGAGTATTTCTGTTTAAAAAAAAAGTTCCAAAATTTAAAAATGAAACACACAATTCATTTGGGACAACAATGCCAGTTGATAATAATTTTCCTTTCTCCCACTAAAAAATACAAATATCTGATGTTGTTCTGGAAGGAAAACAAGGGTCTCATTTATAAACCGTTTTCTCCCCCTTAATAAATATTCTTCCTTCTTTTATATTTAAAGTTACAGTTTTCTTTTACTTACTAAAGCCAGCTTATAGTCACAAACTGTCTGTTCCTTAGTTACCACAAGTGGTTTTTGGAGGACAGGCTTTATGTTTCAAGAAGAAAAGTTCCTTAACCCCCAAAGATATATAACACTTGCTTATTCCAGGTACAGTACTGGGCAGAGAAGAGAGAAGTCAGGTTCAGTTCCTACAAAAGCCTATTATCTGAATCCTGTATCTGCTGGGTGTTAACCATACTACAGGTACGAGAAGTATTTTTGTTTTTGTTTTTGTTAGTATTAGACATCAAATTGGTGGCATCTACTTAAAAATAAAAGAAATACTGCTGTGGGTCAAAGTCTTTAGGTTTCATCACTGGTACCAGGATGATGTTATCTAAATTCATTGGCTTGTGAGAAATTGGGTAAACAAACTCAGAATGAAATGTAGTGTCTATTTTCGCTAAAAATTTTCATCTCCCATAGATTAGCATGATTACTGGTATCTTGAGCCATTTAAATATGGCTAGGGGAGTTCTGCAACTTCTGCAAGCATTCTGTAATAAAAGCACTTGCTCACACATGGACAAACTTCCCTTGCTAGGAAACAACCAAGTCTAATAGGCTTACTTAAATAGAAAATGCAATATCTTAAATAAATTCTCAGGATTAAAACAGCTTCAAGCTGTGTTTGAGCCTTACTGGAGCCAGTAAAGCAGTTATACTCCACCCCATCCCCCACCACTCTATAATTCAGCTTTGTATTTAGAGCATTATTCTCATTAAGAATTTCCCAGTACATTTATCTTAAAGATGACTAGCCAAGTAAAAATTAAATGATAATCAGGACTCACGGTATCATAAATTATCTGGGCAATTCATACCTTATAAATTCCTTTTTATCTTTTCAGTAGTATTTTTAAAGATCCTGTGAACCTCTTCATATATTCATTAGCACCAGAAGACTTGAGATTTCTCTCTCGCGCGCAGCGTGGCTCTCTAGATGTGAAAGCCGGAGCAATTGCTTTCCTACGTTCCTCGTTCCTGTCAGCAGTGACTCAATGCTTCCACACTATGATATCTGACTAGGTGCGCTGACAAAGACACCTGTTGTGAAAGGTAACCAAACTACTTCCCATCATGCCTTTCTTCCTGCTGGCAACCGCCCAGGGGCAAACAGGAATTATAACCTCATCTGAGCAGTCCCTCTGTGCCCAGCGACAGCACATTTAGAGAAACAATAGGTAATCTTGGTTAAGAACACTTAAATCCAAGAGAGAGAAAAAAGCACATGGGGAAAACAACAGAGCACTGCACCTTAAGGTGCTAAGTCTTAAATTAAGATCTAAGGTATCAATGCATATGCAAAAATAGATTGAGAAAAACCATCAAAAGTTGGAAATAGTTTTAACTTTACATAAATGGAAGGTGGCTTTCTCAGAAAAACAATTCCAGAGGCTCTTCACTGACTTCCTTAAAGAATTGTCTGATCCACAGACTAGAGTTCTCCATCTCCACTTAGTGCTTGGATTTTCTTGAGCAACAACTACCTAGGATTTCTAATTTCCTCCTTCCCCTCCCCTTTCTTCGTCTTTATTTTATTATTATTATTATTTTTTTTACCATTCCTAAATATTTCTTAAAATATACATTCTGAGTCTTGGGAGGAAACTAAGTTTTTTTTTTTTTTTCTTTACATAAACAAAAAGCAGGCTCTTCAAGAACTGATGTGAGAAAAAACTTGTTCCTATACTGACTTTTTTCTCTTTTTCAACATATTTTCTGCTGTCTCTAAAGAATTCTGCTAACACACTCCCAAGCCTCAGCAGCTTTTGTTCACTGATATACTCTGTTTACTTTCACAAGTCACCCTTCATCTGCCTCTGCCTGCCCACTCTGGGACTGAAATTCACTAGGATCATCTTCCTGAGTGTCTGCGGTTCTGGACCTCACAGCATACACTGGCTGGGAGAAATGGCTGGGAGTAGGGTAGAGAACTACCTGTGACCAAAGATTATATCAAGCACGGAGGACTCCGAGGCTTAGAGATGCTGTGTATCTACAGGCAGTAGAAACCAAGGCAAACACAGGTACCCACCCAGTTGAAACAGGAACAAGCTGGCTGTCTATCCCAGGGCAAGTCACATAAACTTAGCTAGGTTTCAGTTTCCTCTTGGTCATGTAAACTGAGAGGGACAGACTAGATCAGTGGTTTCCCCAGTAAGGAAAAGCAAAAGTAATGTGTCTTGTTTCCTTCCACTAAATGGGCTAAATGGGGAATATCAAAGAGAGAATGCTTTCTACTCTATCAGAGTAGAAAGAGCAGGGTAACATGAAATCTAGGTTTTAAGAAAATCCCCAGAGTTGCTATGTGTTTCAATTAATACTGCCTACTTTGCAGCTAACTTGAGATTTTCTAGTAACAAGTATTAACCATGAAAAGGGGATTCAATGAAAAAGCACTTTTGACACGTTTAGAGCCTTTCTGCTTAGAGCCAGAGTAAAATATAATTTGAAAAATTTTCCAGATGTTTTAATATTTTTAAAAGATTAAAATTTAATCACCAAACTTTTTTTCTTTAATTAACACACAAAACAATGGCTTTCAATAAATACATATGCCATTGTGCTTTGTTTTTATTCATGCCCCTCCCCCACTGCCAACCATACCACCCCCTGCCTGGCTTTTGCTGGTCTTTTCTTCCCACTGTTTGCTTTCCTGTCACACTATTCCATTATCCTCCTTTTTTCTCCTTCCTTCCCTCTCTCTTGAAATCTCCCTCCTTCTCACAGTCCTTTCTGCTTTCATAATCACTCACCTACATGTATGTACAGATGTGTTTCTACATGAACATGAAATCTATATAAACACAGATTTGAATCTGAAATGGTTTCCTTTGATGGTTTCAAATGATGGTTTTAAGATGGTGCACTGAGGGGGCTAATTTGCCCTAGAGACTGTTATCCCCCAAGTCATCTTTCTAAAACTATACTTTTTAAATAAA
Source organism: Phodopus roborovskii (assembly GCF_943737965.1). Lineage (NCBI taxonomy): Eukaryota > Metazoa > Chordata > Mammalia > Rodentia > Cricetidae > Phodopus > Phodopus roborovskii. The sequence goes on from NW_026126433.1 coordinate 31,865,475, forward strand.
AGTACACTTGTTTCCCACTAAATAAGTTTGAGTTGAATAACATATCCTTGCCTTACAAGAACATCTATTCTGAAATGTCACATTTAGGAACAGGAACAGCCAAAATGAAAATCAGGAAAACCTGACCATGATGACATTTTTTTTTTTTTTTTTTTCCTAGTCTGTGTTCTCTCCAAACACAGCACAGGAAGAGCTTCATTGTGAAAACAGCACTTGGTTATCCACCAAGAAGCTTTAAAAATGATCCCACCTCAGGAAAAATTTCTCTCACCTTATGAGAGAAGCTGCAAAGACTTCCCTGTCTCAGTTTCTACCTGCTGAACATGCTCATCACAAAGGCCATAAAATCAGGTCAAATGGAAAGGACAAAGTAACCCAGGCAGAGATATAGCCCAGAGGTCAGAGGTCTGAGTGCTCATGTGCACAGAGGAACCCTGAAAAAAACCACTGTTCCTGCCTAGTGACCCACACACTACCTTCAAGTGCACCCTCACACTGGGTTTTAACAGGGGATAAACATGGGCTAGGTGTTCAGGGATCTCTCAAACCACAAAGTGCTACAGGGCTAACATAAAAAGAAAGAAAGGTAAAATGATTAGTTCTTTTGTTAATCATCAAAACCTAGGATTTCTATCTATACTTAGGAATGCACATTACAGTGCTGAAAGTTCAGAATAAACCATACAAAACAATGTCAGTGAGAAATGCTAGAGGGGGGGAAAAAAAAGCTTCCTAGAGTACTACTAATTTCAAATAGTCCACTGACACTGAATGGAAAAATACAAGGACAAAGAGAAACTTTAGTTCTCTTTAAAATTATGCAAAGATAAAGAAAACCATTATTCTTGTGTTGAATTCCTGCCATTCAGCTCATTATCTTTCCTATCTTTGCTAGCAACTGCTAAGCAAATCTAAAACCTCAGCAAACATAAAAAACCAACTCAATGGCTCTAGTGAGAAAAGAAAACCAGGCGGACATAAATACCTGCCTGACAGGCTCACTGGATATGCTACTGACTCATTTGCATCTATCTTACCACAAAGGGGGAGATAAGAGTCCAGAGGAGCAAAGAATGCCCCTGACCAACAATTTAGCTTTCTGTCTCAACTAAAACACTAAAATCCACAGTAAATACACTCAAATTAAACCTGACCTAACCCACAGTGAATGTGCTAAATGACCCTAGGCATTCACTGATACTTGCTATTATTCCAAATGAAGGTTATTTCAGTCCCACCATAGCCCTTTAAGCAGAGTACAACTGAATTCTATTTAAAAAAAAATGACTTTAACTTAATTTCTAAAGCATTCCATGGTTTATTACAATTGACTAGGAGCCAAAACAAACACTTTAAGTGATGTACTGTATCAGTTTGTTTGTTTGTTTTTCCCACAAGACTGGAAGGGGTTGGCCTAGGGAACATGGGATTCACTGGGTGCTCACTGGTCTCTGGCTCTTGAAGCCTGGATGGTTCCCTTCCTATACCAAATACATGAAGCAGAGGCAAAGCCTGTTGGTCATTTTCCTGATTAATGATTAATGCAGGAGGGCCCAGCCTATTGTGGGAGGTGCCACCCCAGGCAGGTAGCCCTGGGTTGTATGAGAAAGAAGACTAAGTATGCCGTGAGGGAGCAAGTAAGTAAGAGCTCTCCTCCAGGGCCTCTGCTTCAGTTCCTGCCCTGAGTTCCTGCCTCAAGTCCCTTCCAAGACTTTGCATTGTGACAGAGTATGGCCTTTTCCTCCCCAACTTGCTTTGGGTCATGTGTTTTATGACAGGAATACAAATTCTTGGTAGGATACTATTACACAGTAAAATAAAAAACCTAGGAATAAAGTTACCCAAAGAAGTAAAAGAGCTCTATAAAGAAACACTGATGAAAAACTGAAGACATCTAGCTTTCTTAGGTTAGAAGAATAAATATTGTTAAATGTTCATACTACTCAAAGAGATTTCTAGATTCAACGTTCATAATTCCTATGAAGATACAAATAGCATTCTATAAAGAATTAGACAAAAACAATTGTAGATGTGTATGCAAATACACACACACACACACACATACACACACACACACACACATACACCTGCATAGTAAAAGTAATTTTGAGAACAAAAGAGCAAACCAGGATGCTTATAGCAGCATTATTCACAACAGCCAACTTAAGTGTCCATCATCTGCTGAGTGAATAGAGAAAATGTAGAACACAGGCACAATGGAATACTAATCAACCATAAAAAGAAATGAATCTGTTATTTGTGATCACAAAGCAGGAACTGGATATCACTAGGCTAAATAAATAAGCCAGGCACAGAAAGACAAAGTACCATGTGATCTTGTATGCTGGATCTACAATATCTGATCTCATGAAAGCTGAGAGGAGAATGGTGGTTATTAGAGCCTGGGGACAGCGAGTCAATGGGATTTTGGAAAGGTTGCTCAATGGGCACTAAGTTACAGTAAGATAAGAGTCAGAGGTACTGGATGCTACTATACAGTAGAGAGGATAGATAATTATGTACCTTATTTCAAAAAGCTAGAGTGAAGATCTCAAATAGTATCACCATTAAAAAAAAAAAAAAAGTGGTAAATGAGGACTGGGGAGGTTGCTGAGCAGTTACCATTGGTTACTCCTCCATAGAACCTGGGTTCAATTCCCAGCATCCACACAGAGGTTCATAGCTATCTGTAATTCTAATTACTGGCCCTCTTTTGGCCTCTGTGGGTACCGAACACAGGTGGAATACAGATACATGCAGTCAAAATATCTATACACATAAAAAGAGCCCATTCCACATAGAGGGATACTCTCTCAGACTAGACATGTGGGGGAAGGCCTAGGCCCTGCTCTAAATGATATGACTACAGACTTTGAAGACTCCCCATGGAAGGCCTCACCCTCCCAGGGGAGCAGAAAGGGAATGGGATGGGAGTTAGTGGGGGTAACGGGGGAGTATGAGAGGGTACAGGAACTAGGAGTGAAATGTGAAGCAAGCTTGTTTCAAATTTAAATTTAAAAAAATATCAAAAAATTAAATTAAATTAAAAAAGGAAATGATAAATATTTAAGGAGATCATATATTTAACCTGATTTAGAAATTACACAATGTAGCTGGCTATAGTGGTGCACACTTTTAATCCCACCACTCAGGAACCAGAAGCAGGGAGACCTGTCTTCATGAGTTCAAGATCATCCTGGTCTACATAGTGAGTTCTAGGCCAGCTGGAGCTGCAACCAAAGCCAGACCAGCCTTAGTGAGACCAGAATTTCAAAATAAAACAAAAACAACATCCAATATGTATGTGTAGCAAAACAACACATTTTACCCATTAATATAACTAATATAATTTTAAATATTAATTTTAAAAATTAAGCAAAGAATAACATCCTAGATGACAAATAAAAGGTGTTGTATACACCTCACCAGAGCAGTATAATAGAGTTGATCCTGTTGGTAGAGGTGTGGGTGAGCCAGCCTCAAAGGTGCGAGCATTTGTCTTGTGGCACCATGGGTGGGGGTTGATGCCCCCCCACACCTGAGGCAGGTGGAAGAGCTGGCCCTGAGGTCATCAGCTGTAGCACCTAGGACAGTGGCCACTATACCTCACCTGGAAAACACAGTAGAGCTGGTGTTGAAGGTGTAGATGTGGGTGAGCCCACCTTGAGGAAGTGAAAGCCAGCAGAACTGTCCCCACCCTTGCTCACTTCTGCAAGGGTTGAACTAGCCAGGGCAGTACAGAAGACAGGAGAGAGTGGCAGGCTGACCAACACTGCAACTACCCGGGCCCCAATGATTATTGTGATGAATACCTGTACTGTAAAGATGTATAGATAAAGGTTTACTGTGTGACTCACTGTGTCACACTGCAGTTTCCATAGCAGGATTTTCCTCTTCTTCCTTTTCTTTTTCTTGTTTATTTTTATTTTTTTTGGGGGGGGGGGTGGGATGGGGTGGTGGAATTAGGAGGCATGATGTGAAAGACACAAAGAACAACAACAACAACAAAAAAGGTGTTGTATACCAGTTCTCCTTGAGAAATGTATTCTTTGTAGCCAATGTTGTATTTGAGAACATTGAGAACATTCTGGCAGCTGACGTGAACCCTGTTAGCAATGACTGACAAAAGTAGGAGGCGGTGGAAGGTAACAGTGCAGTGAGAATCAGTCTTCCCTGTTCCTTATCGTCTAGTTTCCTGACTACAAGACTAACAGAATTTAATCAATTATCTTTTATTAAATTGAGCAGTTGTGACAAAAACAGGGAACAAAGAGAGCATCTGCTGCATAATGATATTCATCTGTTATAACCTGATCAACAAAACACCATTACTATGGGCTACCACGTGGAAATAAATCACCCTTCTTTGTAATTGTATTGTACTAAGACTTTGCACTGTTCATTTGTATCTCAGAGTCAGAAGGAACACTCTGTGAGATACTTTAGAGTCTCAACTTACCCTGAAGCTCGGCATCGAACAACAAACAAAACTATTTACTCACTCGTTTTCAAAAACAATAAGGAGTTTGGGTTAGGGGTGCCTGGAGGGAAGGGAGAAGGAAAACATATTAACTGTGGGCCTGGAGAACTCCAGTGACATGAACTCTGCTCACTGTCACACAATACATGAGGACGATTTCATTATACTCACTACCTGCCCTAAGAGTTCAAGTAATTTGAGGTCATATCATTAGTAAGTCAGAATCAAACAAAAACTGAAGTGCGTCTAGAAATGCTCAGGGTTTTTTCCTGTCTGTGTCACCACAAGTGCAAAACTGAAGAAGATAGGCTCATTCAATCTGTACTTGTTATTTGTTTGTTCATTTTTTGGTTTTGTTTTGTTTTTGAAACAGGGTTTCACTTTGTAGCCTTGGCTGAGAACTTGCTATATAGATAAGCTGGCAGGCCTCCTGCCACTCCCTCCAGAGTGCTGGTATTAAAGGCATGCACCACCATGTCAGGTTTTTTTGTTTGTTTGTTTGTTTGTATGCTTTTTTGTCTTTTTATTGTTATTGTCATTAAATCTCTTTTAAAAACCAGTTTTTGAATGTGATGTGTGTGTGTGTGTGTGTGTGTGTGTTGCCTGCATGTATGCCTGTGCATCACATCCTAGTGCCCACAGAAGTCAAAAGAGTATGGCAGATGCCCTGAAACCAGAGTTACATATGGTTGTGAAATGCTATGTGGATCCTGGGAATTGAACCCAGATCTACTGGAAGAGCAGCTAGAGCCATCTCTCCAGTCCCTACTATTTGTTTCAATTCAATTAAAAACTAATTTTTTAAGCAGGGTGTGGTGGTGCACTTGGGAGGCAGAGGCAGGCAGATCTCTGCCAGCCTGGTTTATAAAATTAGTTCCAGGACGGCCAGGGCTGTCCATAAATCTTGTCTATTTTATTTTATATGTAAGCATTCTGCCTGCGTATATACATGTGTGCTTGGTGCCTGCAGACATCAGAAGATGGCTCTGGATTCCCGGGAACGAAGTTATAGATGGTCATGAACTATACCATGTGGTGCTAATAACTGCACTTTGTCCTTTGCAAGAGGAACAGATGCACTTAACTGCTAAGCCATGGCTCCAGCCCCTCAATTCACTTTTCAACAGCCCACTTCTTGAAACAAATGTTTGCAATTCCAAAACTGCATTATATATTTGTCTTATTATTTTGCTCTTACTATATATATCATTATATACATTAATGTGAACTGAAAACGCATGTGTCCAATAGTATTATTTATATGGCATTGCAAATACAAAGAAAAAGAAGATTGCAGACAAACTATCCATTTCCTCTCAAGTTACTGATGAACACTCACCATCAGTCTGGCTGTAGTAGAAAGCATAACGGTTGAGTGGATTCTCTGAATTTTCAGTTGGTAGTGTTAAAACAGAACAGAACAGAACAGAATAGAACAAAACAAAAAGGCAGGCAGATCTCTGAGTTCTAGGCCAGTCTTGTCTATAGAGCTAGTGACAGCCATGACAGCAAGGGCTACAAAGATAAACCCTGTCTCAGAAAAACAAAAGCAAAAACCAAACCAAACCAAACCAAACAACGAAAAAGTCAGTCAGTTGCCTAATGGGCTAGTAATAATAATAAATATATATATATATTTTTTAAAAGATTTATTATTTAGTTTGTGTGTGTGTGTTTGTGTGTGTATGTGTGTGAGTTAATGTGCACTACATGCACACAAGTATCCAAAGACTCTAAGGCTGACTTTGAGTTTCTAGTTCCCCTAATTCCACCTCCCAAATACTGGGACTGTAGGCATGTCCATAATCCCAATGCTGAAACATATACAGATGGATAAGGGGTATGATATAGAGATCAGCAAAAGGAAATTTAAACTGAACAACAGTAGGTTAACACATCCATTCACCTTTCAATAAATAAATCTCTGTCCATCTCTTTTAAACATAAATATCCTATAAAAGACAACTTTTGTTGTTAACTCTTAAGCACATATGCATTTTTCTTTCCTTTCTTCTTTTTTCTTTTCTTTTCTTTTCTTTTCTTTTCTTTTCTTTTCTTTCTTTTTTGCAGGGCTGGATATCAAACCCAAGGCTTCATTTACACCAGGCAAATATTCTAACACTGAGCTATATTCCTAGCTCATATATTGAATTTCTATCATGTAACATTTTAGAAACATGTCTTTAACCTTAACTCCAACTATCCTACATTGTTATTTTATTCAGGTTGACAGTATAAATGAGATGTGCACACAGTTTTATGGCCCTAAAGATTGCAATTTATGAACAAGTCCTGTAAGAATTCAGGCATTATGCTGGCCTGCCCCTGTCCTCTAGCAGAATGTACTAAGGCAGTAGCCTGGTGAGTCCAGGTGCAAAGAATTCCTTTAAAAGAAAGACCCCCATCCACTTACACTCTCTTTCCGGTCTATTCTTCCAAGCTTTCTTTCTGCTCTCCCTTTCCTGCTCCTCTCTTTTCCCTCTCCCTTCCCTGTTCTCTTTCCCTCTCTCTTTCTACTCTCTCTTTCCTGCTGTTCCCCTGGGGCAGGCAGGACTTTTCCTGTCTCCCTCTTCTCTTCTGTCCTCTCTCTGTCTTTGTGTCTCTCTATGTCTTCTCTTTCCTCCTCGACCCTAATTCCCTTTCTAATAAAATTTCTCACTAAGCTCTGTCTGGCATGTTGTCCCTCCGTCTAGGTCATCATCACTGGCCATGGAATCCTGTCAAGATTCATCACACTTTATCATAACAATCCTATATTTGCTAATTGTAGATAAACTATTCTATTATTTAAAACTACTATTATTCTATTATTTAAAAATACTGCTTTCAAAAGCACACACTTTTTTGTGTGTTAGGATAATGTATTACTGAAGACATTCCGTGAAAAAGAAAAACCAACCTCTTATATATGTTGAGGATAATTAAGTACTACACAAAATGATATCCCAGGAACTTTTCCTACTAAAGAAAATAAGCTACAAATACCTGAATACTTGAATATAATCACCTGAATTGTACAACACAATTGTGAAGCAGCTGTTTTGTGATGAAGCTTCATTCCAAATCAAAAGTTCTCTTTACAAACACATGTTTCTTTTGAGAAGACCCCGTAGCACTATGGATAGAGATTGCTTACGCTCTATCTAATGTTTCTATACTAGCCCTATTTAATATTTAATAGGTCGATTAAATGTTTCCATAATAGTCATCTTTAACTTCACACACACACACACACACACACACACACACACACATGCACAAACTCAAAGAAGACAAAAGGAGCAGTGAGCAAACTTGATGAGATCTTGTTTATATTGCTGGGTAATTGGACAGAAGCAGAATGAGGAAAATAGAATTAAGTTTAGATAAGGTTATGCTTTGTAGGAAACAGTGGGAGGACCCTCAGACAGGTAAACATGCCCTGGTTCCTTGGAGCCTGAAAGAAAACACAGCAATAGTCCCACCTCCACCTAAGCTCTAAACACTAAAATACTTGTGCTGAATCCAATACCCCCAAACAGCCATTACAAGGAACAGCCATTACTTCAGTTTAATCACTAATTCCCTCTCCTAATACCTTAATATATGTCTTCTAACAACAAAGCAGCTTAGCACCTGAAAGCAAAACTATAGAATCCTATTTATAATGAATTAGTGTTTCTTTACTCAGCATATTGCCACTGAGCCTATACTATTAAAAAAAAAAAAAAAGAAAGTAAGGCCGGAGGAAGAAAAGAGATGTTCACATTTTATATGCTTCCCTTTGGTTTGATACAAATAATCTTTCTACAAATTAGTTACCAAGAAAAAGCAGCAATGAGAAGAACTTAAAAGTGAAAATGATTTCCTCTTGGTTTTAATGATTAATATACAATAAATATATAAATTTCAAATAAAGAAGTCAAGACTCTAGAAATGTCAGCTCTATTAGTTATTTTGGCAGCCAGTAAGCAACATTCACTTTTACAGGGCTAAAGTGCATGGAATTATAAGGCTTCCCAGAAAAGACAAACTGATTTTTTTTTAAAAAATAAGAAATAGCAAACAAGAACAAAGTATTAACTTAGAAATTTGGCTGTAAGTTTAGTGGTATAGCTAGAGTGGTCAAGCATGAGGTGTTCTGCTGGTAGCAAATCAAGATTATAATTTTATTAAAATAATGATCATACCACCTTATTCTCAAAGCCTGGTTACATTGAATATCTCAAACTAACTTAGATCAAAACACTCTAATTACTACTACTGACCACACAGATACTCTTCTCTAAGAGCATTCTCAAACGTATCAATATCAATTTCAGTGTATGCTACAGCCTTGCTTTGTATTTAAAAAATACTGGGACTGTAGAGATGGCTCAGCAGATAAGAGCACTGGCTGCTCTTCCAGAACACCATGGTTTGATTCTCAGCACCCATTCATTAACTGTCAATAACTCCAGTCCCAGGATATATGACATCCTCTTCTGGCCTATTTGGGCAACAGACATGCATGAGGTATACAGAAATACATGTAGGAAAAACAAAACAAAACAAACACACATGTAAAACAAAAATACTATTGTAAATGAAGACACAGCAATAGCTCCATAATGCAGCACAGAAACTACTTTAGTTTTTGATAAGAGCACAAAAAAAAAAAAAAAAAAAAAAAAATAGACAATAGGGAAGGGCATTCACTTGCAATAAGTGCTAGGAAAACTGGACACTCATGTGTAAGACAGCAAATGCAGACTTGCATACCACCATAAAAATGAACTTGAGGTCAAGGTGATGGAAAGATGGTTCATTCATCAAGAATACTTGCTACTTTTGCAGAGGAGTGGGGTCAGTTCCCACCATGCACAAGGTACCTAACAACTGTTTGTAACTCCATTTCCAGGGAATCTGATACCATCTGAACTCTCTAGGCACCAGATTCAAAATGGTACACACACACACACACACACACACACACACACACACACACACACACACACACAGGCAAATGCTCATACACTTAAAATAATCCATAAAAATTAGTTTTAAATGGATTAAAGGTTATAGTAAACTTCTGAATCACAAAGCTCGTAACATAAAACATTGTGATTAAGTTCCTCATAATGGTTCTATTCCCGCCCCCCTTTTCTGGACAATACAAAGTAAAAATTAAGAAAAAAATGGGACTACATCCAACTAGAAAGCTTCTACATAGCAGGAAAAATAATTGGCAAGATGAAAGGAAGTAAGAGAATGGGAAAATATTTTCAAAGCATGTATCTAATGAGAGATTATTAATCAAAATATATCAGGAATATGTATAATTCAATAGCAAATGAGCACACAAATAGAATGACTCAAATGGAAAAATGACAAAGAATCTTCAGACACTTTCCCAAGGAATAGTGAATTAGCAGGGAAATGGAAGTGAAAATCAACAACACTGCAGTTAAAACAGCTATTGTCAAAAATGTCAAGGGTAGTCAGTGCATCCTCCAACACCCAGAGACAGAGACAGAGACAGGAGAATTTCTGAGATCTAGGACAATTAAAGCTACATAGTGAGTCTCAAAAAACAAGAAGGATAAGCATTGTAAAGAGTGTGGAGAAAACAGAACCTTATTCATTGTTGGGATGTAAATCTGTACAACTGTTATGGAAAACAGCAAGAAGGTTCCCCAAAAAACTATTAGGAGAAATGTTCTTTGATCTTGCAATCCTATCCTAAGCAAGTCAGCAACCTTTACTTGGTGGGGTTTTGTTTTGATTTATTTATTATTTATTTATTTATTGAGACAGGGTCTCGCTATTTAGCATTGGCTAGCCTAGCACTTACTATGTAGACTAGGTTGGAGTTGAACTCTCACAGTGATCTGCCTCTCCAGTGCTAGGATTAAAGACATGCTCCTCCATCAGTGCCCCATGAACTCAGTATCTTGAAGGGATATCCATACTTCTAAGTTCATTGAAGCATTATTCACAATAGCCAAGAATCAACTTAAGTGTCAGTTAGTGGGTAGCTGCATGCAGGACATGTGATGCATATGTTTATATATGTAAATGGGATAGTAGTTCATAAAAAAGGAAACTGCAATTTGAAAAAAACTAGATGACCCTGGAGTACATTATGCTAAATGAAATAAGATACCACAATGAAAAGATACTATCTGGTATCATTTACATGTATAACGTAAGAATATCAAATTCATAGAAGTCTAGTTGCCAGATTTTGAGGGTAGGAGGCAATAGGGAGATATTGGTCAAAGGGCACACTCTCTCAGTTATGACATAGTCTGCTTCGACATCCCAAGTGCTAAGATTGCAGGTGACATCATGCGAGTCTGAATGGTTAAATTCTGATAATGTAAAGTACAGCATGGTGATTACCATTGGAACTATATTGTATACTGAAATTGTCAGAGTAGACACTGTTTTTACCATGCACAAGTGAGTGTGTGTGTGTGTGGGTGCGCGCGCGTTTATATACATGTCACACAGCACATGCATGAAGATCACAAAACATCCCTGGGTGTCAGTCTTCACCTTCCACCAACTGAGGTCTCTTGATCAATCATTGATGTGTGCAGCAGGCAAGCTGCCTGTGAGCTTCTGGGGCTCTCTTGTCTCCACCTCCCATCTCACCACAGAAGCACAGGGATTACAGTGCTGCTATCTGGCTTTATCCAAATTTCTAGGATCTGAACTCAGGTCCTCATGTTTGCATGACAAGTGCTTTACACAATGAGCTACATTCCCAGACTTCCCCTTCCTCTTTTTGAGACAGGGTCTTGCTACAGACTGCCCCCAAGCTAGTATGAAACTCCATATGCCAGGAATCAAACTTGGCAGTTCACACTTGCTGGTCACGTGCTCATCAACAGGACTAAGTCACCAGCCATACTCAACTTATTCAAATAGAACTGCTTATTCAATTGAACTTGGCACTTGTTACCAGATGCTGGCATATTTTGGGTGCTTTTCTGATTTGTTTTCCCATCATAATAATAATACCTCTGACCAAAGAATTTTTTTTTTTTTTTTTTTGCCAAGGTCCAATTGTCTGGTAAGAGTGAGTCAATAAGCAGTAATAATGACATACATGTAGTTATTTCCACAACCTATCACAATTTTTATCAATGGCCTATAGCAATAATATAAAATTCATAATACAATACAAATACATGTATTTGTCTACACACATGGGGGCCAAACACCTTTTCAAAAAACATCCTTTGTGGGTTTTTAAAGGACTCTGACTTGAACTTTTCTTTTCAAAACCTTATGTCATTTAAATCTTGCCCTTCCCAAGAGTTTTGTCTTAGGTATAGAAAACAAGGCTGTAGAGGCAGAATTTAGGAATTGAAGAAATGACTTGTGTGATAAAAGAGCTGGACAAGCCCTCTGATATCCTCTAACTCAACTGCTTATATCATCGTTTCCAAACCACAGAGCTGCTGTGGCAAACTTTGGATGGGAACTGGCCAGCCTTGTTGGCTCTTAAGGCCCCAAGGAAAGCTAAAAGCATGACTTGTGTTTGGAGTGTATAAGACAGTTATTCTTAATGCTTCTCACAGAACATAGCTAAGCTCTTCGCACAAAATAAGGTGAGACTAAGATGGCCCCAACAGGGCCATCAGAGTATCCACACAGCTGTCCTGGGTCATACTTCCTGCATACTGCAGCAAGAACAAGATATGGAATGTTCTCTACTACTACAGAACATAGGGTCTAGGCTTAATGGTAAGTTGATACGTTATACTTAGTATGTAAAATCAAGGTTCCTCTAAAAATGTTACTTTATGTTTATATTCTTTTATTAAAAATATTGTATGGAAAGTATTCTAAAAGAGCTGGCCTAAGAAAGGAACATTAATTATTTTATAACATGTTGGGGTGAGGGGTGCCCTTACACTGAGTATACTAAAGTAATAATTTTTTCGATTTTTCAAAGGCATATTTTTAATTATGTGTAGGTGTGTGCATGCCTGTATGTGGAAGCCAGAGATGTTGGATCTCCTGGAGCTGGAGTTACAGATGGTTATGAGCTGCCTCTTGTGGATGTTGGAAATTGAATTAGGGTTTTCTGAAAAAGCAGTAAGTATGCTTAACCAATGAGCTATCTCTCCAGGCAGAAGCATTCATTTTTAAAAGACAGGAAGTTTTATTTCAAATTCACTGGTGGAATCTATGAATATGTTGCTCATTTCCTGGTTGCATAGGCCATTAAGGGTCTAATCTATTTCCTGAGCTGAAAGTAGCTAATGGAAAATATTAGAACAGTAATCATCAGGTGAGATGGGCGTTTGGCATCTATTCCCCCAAAACATGTCTTGGTCCTAATTCCCTTTGGCAGTGCATATGGCTTCTAAAGGAATCATCTCACTTTTAAGAATGAAAGGTCCCTGCTTAATAAAACATAGTAGCTCCCTTCCCCTAGTGTTTTAGCAATAGGAGTACTCCTATGTGACGTTATTTAGCCTCAGTACATATGTATGGGACCTAGAAGTGTGCTGTTTCTTTCCCAGCAAGCAATTCATTAATGAGTCAATGAGGGGTGAAAAAAAAAAAAAAGAGCATGTGCTCCATGTTTGAACCATGAAAAATACAGAGATTTATGTGGGATGGAAATATGGGACAAGAGAAATGGCTCAGTGTGTAACTGCTTGCTAAACAGGGATGAGGACATGAGTTTGACCTACAGTATCCATGTAGAAAGTATGTCATAAGAGGTATCACTGAGTGAGTATCAGGGTGTGTGAGATTCCCCCCACACACACACACACACTTTTTTTTTTTTTTTTTTTTTTTTAAGACAGAGTTTCTCTATATAGCCCTGGCTGTCCTAGAACTCACTCTGTGGACAAGGGTGTCATCAAATCAGAGATCCACCTACCTCTGCCTCCTGAGTAGTGGGTTTAAACCTATCTTAAACCTGCAGAATGACAGAGAAGGACACCTAACATCCACTTCTGGCTTGCATATGCATGTGCAAGGGCACATATATGACACACAGAAATAGAATGTGTAGCATGTCACCTTTTTATAATACTTCTCCAAAGCACAGGCTTCTGTGAAAAACTCAATTACAACATGACAATCACTGTACTCCCCAGAATCTCATCCACAGACTTTATCTTTTGTGGCTGCATGTCATTGAGCAGCAAACCAAACACATCTGTGATGAGGTGGGGGTTTCAGATAGCAGCTGGTTTTGTATCTGCCCTAGAAAAAACATCATTCAGAGGACAAACATACACGAAAAAATTCCCAAATGTGGCTGAGTAGCAAGTATCACAGGGAGTCACTGATATCACCCCTCCCTCTGCTCCTTAAAGTTTAACCAACACCTCTGGAAACTATCTACCAGAGCCAGGGCTGGGCACTGAGGCAAAGCTGGCCTTTGAATGGTCTCAGGAACATGGCTCTCAGAAGCTCACTTCACACAACTATCCCAGGAAACACCTTTATTTCTGAAACTGTGCCCACTGGGTTGAATTTTTTTTTAAGCCATAATCTACGAAGCATGACCTATACAGAAAACACAGCTCAGTGCCAGGTAGGTAGAGTGTGACAGATAAAATGATTACTGGGCTTCAAACACCAGCCGGCCTTCTTTCAAGTAGCATTCTTATCATATCATATAAATTATTACCCTTCCATACTGGGATCTCAATCAGTGATAAAGACATTTTATGTACTGGCATGCAGCCTTTTACTACAGAATTATCAATGACATGATTAATGAATTAATACTTCTGTCACTATTTGGTGTATTCTTCACTTTATTCTATTGCTTTGAAGCAATCTTCACCCTTAAGTTTTATTTTCCAGATACAGTCTCACTTTTTTGGTCTTTATTGTTTGTTTGTTTATTGTTTTTTGAGACAGGGTTTCTCTGTGTAGCCTTGGCTGTCCTGGAATTCACTTTGTAGGCTCACAGAAATATGCCTGCCTCTGCCTCCTGAGTGCTGATATTAAAGACATGTGCCACCACCTCTGGTCTTATTTTTAATGTTATTTGGATGAGTATTCATTGAGCCCATCAAGCTTCTTTAAGAATACTCAAGACCTAAGATGCTCCTGTAGACATTGCTGGTTTTGCTTCTCTGAGAATTCTGTCATCTTTGCCTGAGATACATGGCTGTGGGCATGTTTATCAACTGTATTTCTCTGCCCTTTGACATGTTATGGAGTTTGGAGCTGCATACATCTCCTACTCTCTTTGAAGATGAGAGCTATATTCTTTCTGTTTTGTTCTCCTAGCACACATGTGTGATTCTGAAGGAAGAAGAATGATGCTCTTATTTTTGCCACTTAGAATCTGGAATTTACTTCTAGCCAGTTCTTACACTCTCCATCATTACCTCACAATCTTACAGTACCCTCTTTGATCAAAGGATGAGTTCTTCTGAGCCCCACTGATATGCTTGATAACAGCACATTCTTTTTTCTATTTTAAAATTTTTGTTCATTTTACATCCCAACAGTCGTTATCCCCCTTCCCCGCCCCCCCTCCTTCAGTCCTCAGGCTAGTCCCACCTTCCCCCCACCCCTCTCTACTCCTCAGAGAGGATAAGGCCTCCCATGGGGAGTCAACTAAGCAGATTAACAGCACATTCTAATCCTTAGTATCCAAAATAAGGAAGGTGGTTTCTTTTTTGAAATTTTAAATCCATGTTTAATTGATTCATTGTGCATGTGTGCATCTATATGTGTATCAGGGTGTGAGTACTGCAATCAAAGGACAACTTGTAGGAGTTGGTTCTCTCCTTTCATTATGTAGGTCCTGAGGATTCAAACTCAGGTTGTCAGGCTTGGCATCAAGTACCTGCTGACTCTAGCAGTTCTTTTGTACAGCCCACATTGATCTCCCAGTTATGACACTCCTGCTTCAGTCTCCCAAGGGATAGTAAGGTAGGCATATGCTAGTCCAGCAACTAAGACAGGCAGTTTTTAAACTGTTCCTTTCTCATCATTTCATGGTTCCAGTATTGTTTTTATATCTATTTCATGCTCTCCTAGAAAATTCTGGAAATTCTGTTCTTCTCTGTGATACATTTCTCTTCTTCTATAGCTTGGTCTGCTTAAAGGCATTCATCTGTCTAGACAAAAGAATCCAGCTGACTCCAAAATCTTTTATTTACAAGGAAAAAATTACTCTAGTAATGAGTTTAAGTTTTCTCCATTTATTTATTCATTTTGTTTGTATGGGGGGAGGTTGATGGTGAGGTAGGCACATCCATATTGCCATGGGTGTATGTGTGGAGGTCAGAGGAAAACTTGTAGAAGTCAGTTCTCTCCTGTAATCGTGTGGGTTCCTGGTGTGGAGCTCAGGCAAGGCCTTCACCCATTGAGTCACCCTCCTGGACCTCTGGTATGTTCTTAACTCATCCTCAGCTGATGAGATCCTAGTAATCTTTTGGGACTTAAATTTAAAATGCCGCCTTTTCAGAAAGGTTTATTTTTCTTCATTCCTCAATCTAAATTAGATTACATTATTATTTTTGTCTGTTAACAAACTCTTCTTTCCCTTCCTTTTATCATGATTTATAATAGTGTACACTGATTTTGTGTTATGTGTCTTCTCTGTTGCCCTGCAAACTTCAGGAAAACAGGGATGTTTTCTGTCACCACTGTTAAGCATTCTGCCAACTGAAACAGTAGGACATAATAAATGTTAAATATTAATTAATGAAGAATAAATTATATAACAACATAATCTTGCTGCATTAGAGTAGTTTTAAATACATTAAGTGATTGATAAATACTGATATTATTAAACAAAGTTGAAAAGCTGACTTTTTTCCATAATTATGCACTGCAGGCTCAGATAAATACAAACAAAAGCCTGAGAGAGATAGCAAATCAGATGCTGGAACTACATGGCCTAGATTTAAATTTGGCTCTGTTGTTTATTAGCCAAGTAGCTTTTGCTAGGGATTTAACATTCCTTGTCAATCTATAAAATTGTGTCAGTGAGAATACCCACTTTATGACATTATTTTGGTGATCAAATGATAAATATACTAAGCTTCCAAAAACAAAAACAAAAAAATAAAACAAATCAAAACAAACAAAAAAACCCATCCAGGATATAACTACTATATTATCATTACAAAGTTAATGCTAAACAATTGTTGTTTCCTATTTCCAACCATATCCTTCTCTAAACTGATAATACATTATATAATCTCATGTTTCCACTCCAACTCCTCGTTCTCTTATAGCAGGTTCTGGGTTAGTTTCTGATAAAAATCATTAAAGACTAGAGAGACAGCTTAGCTGGTAACATGCTTGATATGCAAACATGAGGACCTGATTTTGATAACCAAAATACATGTAAAAACGCTGGTTAGGTGGTGCATGCTTGTACTCTGAGTGCTTGGGGGTTGGGGGAGGGGTGGAAGCAAGTGGGCTTGTTGGCTAACCAGACTAGCCTAATTGTTAAGTTCCAGGCTCATGAAAGACTCTACTTCAAAAAGCAAGGTGGCCAGCTTCTGAGAAATGATACCCAAGGTTGTCTTCTAGCTTACACGTGCATACATGCATATCCACATGCACACACATACATATATATATATATATATGCACACACATACATACATACTTATACACATACATACTCAAAAAACAAAAGTCATGTAGCCCAGGTTACTTTCAAGTTCACCATGAAACCAAGGATGACCAAATTAAACTTCTGTTTCTACTCCTACATGCTGGGATTGCGGGCATGCATCACCATTCCTGGTTTATGTAATGGTGAGGATCTATCCCAGGGCTTCATACATACGAGGCTACCAAACATGTTACATCTCCAGACCCTAATCTCATTTTTTATTTTACATTTCTATAGCAAATAAGGATAGAGTGCCATTCACTATTACACATGGAACGTGGGAGGGGGGGTTATTCTAAATATTTCCACCATGATATTCAGGAAAAATTACCCTTGATTTTACCAAAAGGCAAACATCAATCTTTTCATGGAAAATATGAAGCTCAAGATTCTTTATATCTTACAAATAGGATTTGTTAAACAAATAAGTATCAACAAGTAGTAGGTGTACTTCTAACTATTGTAGATGTTAGGTTAGACATACAATCTACGAGAAGCAAGATAGAACTGCAATCCCTTGCCATGAGACAGACTGACTCAAAACTATTATAGTAATATTAAATGCTAAATTCTACACACTTCTTTCTGCAATGCTTCTTTCTTGCCTATAGAACTCTCGTGTAATCTGTACAGTAATCTTCTTTATCATCTTCATTTTTATGGAAGAGAAAACTGAAATGATGAGCCTAAGAGACCTGCCAGAGCTGGTAAGCAGGAAAACTAATCTTGAATTCTACTAACATGGCTCCAGGAAAACACATTCTTACCCCCTCGTGGGTCTCATGAAGGAACTGTAGTCAGAATAAATAACAGTCTAATAACAGTCTAGGTTCCCAGACAGGGCAGCATATGATCTGGTCTTAAAAAGTAAATGGGTTTGCTTGACCACATGGCTATGGGAAGAAATAGGAAAATAACCAAACCAGCACTTCACATATCTGTTTAACTTAATTAATTCTAACAATCTCCTGTGTGGTTGGCATTGTCCTTATTTCACAATTAGGAACTCATCATGTTTAAGTAACTGTCTCAAGATCCCTTAGTCAGTAAGAACTAGAGACAGCATCAAACTTTAATGGATCTGCCTCCAAAATTCTTATTTTCTCCAGGAACTCTACAGAAGGAAGTATTCTAGGTAGAAGAGCCAGTTTGTGACAAGAGCATGGCATCCTGGTGTGGACTGAGAGTAAACTGAATGATGTGAGAGGATATCCCTCAGAAGTTTTCCCTGCCCTGAGGAGTGATCAGATGAGTTTCCCCCCTAGACTGGGGATGCCCAAGTGGGAGAGAACCTGCCTAATGTGCACATAGGAGGTAGTATGTAGAGAAAACTGGAGAAGACAGGAAGTAAAGGTAGAGATGAGTACAAGACAACTACCAGAGTCCAGACAACAATGCCAGCAGTGGGAAATTATAAATTCTGAACGTTCCCAGATAATACTACCCCATCAGACAGCCTTCTTCAAAATCTCCCTTTTTGTGAATAATGTCTGCCACAAACTTTTAAAACAATGGCTACTCTAAAATTGGGTGAAACATTTTATTCAAACCATATCCTTGCTTAAAATACTCATTCTATTAAAGTACAATATAGGCTTTCTTCTTCCACTGGATGTTGTGCTGAGACATTTACTTGTAAAATTCACTGTCCCTCTTTCAGGTAAAGAAAGGAACTGGGGGATTTGTATGAGGTATTCAGTACTGTATAAGTTTATGCAGGAAAGTCACAATAGTAGAGGGCACTGAGGTAAATTCAAACTTTCAGCTAACACACATGCTAGCGAAATTCTCTGCCAAGCAAGTGGGCTGATAGAAGTGGGGGTGGAGTTGTGAAAAAGTAGGATCTTTCAGATAATCCGAGGGTATGAGAGAAAATTGGAGAACTTGCATATGCTGACAAAAATAGGAAACTAGCATGTGTTAGCAGATATTGGAGGTACAGCTCAGAGCTGCTAAGTAAGACTCATGCTCAGATATAGAAGAGTATGTCCAGAGAAATCAAGAAGACAATTATATTCAACTGATGAAAGGAAGGCTATCGGCAAATTTATGTTTTAAAGCTATAACTGTCCAGTATGTCTGAATGTTTTTGAACATAAAGCCTTTACAGAGGAATCAAATTCAAACAAGGTGTTTCCTAATCTAAAGTGACTTGTATTCTGGTAAAAAGAGGTCAGGACACAGAACATACAGACAAGAGGAGGTCACATGAAGGTACAAAAAGTTGACCACTGTGTGCCATTGAAAGAGTCCTCTCAAAAACCAATTCTGGTGATCCCTTGATCTTAGGCATCTAGTCTCCAGGACTTTAGGGAAATAAATTTCTGTTGCTTGAGACTCCCAGGCTGTATAAGATTCTTGTTATGGCCATCATAGTAAAAGCAAATGCATACAAACATAAAAATGGTAGCTGTCAGACACTAGAAACTAAGGGAGAGATGAGGGAGGTGTAAAGAGAGAGAAAGACAAAGTACAGGGGTGGGGGAGGTAAAGAGACAGAGAGAGGAGGGGACTTTTTTCTTTAGTGGTTTATTTGCTTTTAAGTGGAACTTTATAAAACAAATACATGTGAGAAATTTTAGCCCAAACTTTTTTTAGGACAAAAGTATCAAGAGGTAGTAGAGAGTGCAGTGATCCTCAGGTAAGGAATAACAGGGGATTGTGCTGTGCCTGGAAGGAGCATAAAATACACAAAGACAACACTGAAACAGGTGTTGAACTGAGTAGCAGAAGATTCCATTAGTTAGCTGTGACACCTCTTTGAGTGGTTTGTATTCTGAGATTCCTTTACAATACATTGATCAACCCTCCGACTCCCCAGTAAGATCTTGAAAAAGACAGAGAACTACATGCTATAAATGGGGCGGGCAGTCCCTTAAGCAATATTTTAGGTTTTTCCTTGCTATGACCAAACAACATGAGAGGGAATCTATTTCAGTTTATAGTTTTGAAGATGCTCATCCACAAAACTTGGTTCTGTTGACTCTAAGCTAATTCTGCAGCAGATGATTAGTTACAGCTGCAGAAGCATGGTGGAACAGAATGTCCTACCTCACAGCAACCAGAGAAGAGGGGCAGGAACAAACACATCTTCCAAGGGCCTACCCCTGGTCACATACTTTCCCCAATCAGGTCCTGCCTCCTATTTTCTTTACAATTAAAATTTTTTAGATTTATTCTTTTATGTGTATGAATAGTTGACCTGAATATAAGTTTATGCAGCACATATGCAGGCTAGAACTATTCATACACATAATAAGTAGCTATCCAAGGTACTAGATTCAGATGCCAGAGAAATGTCAAATGGATAGAAGACTTAGGGAAATGAGAATATAAATAATAGCATAGTAAATACAATGTAATCAAGTTTTGTATCTAAGTAGAGGCACTGATACCTGAAACCACTGTGGCTGTCTGTACTACAGACAGATCCCAATTTAGATTGATTAAACTGAAACTACTTTTCAATTGTACTGTGTGTGGCATATAAGCAATGCATATTCAGTAGAAACCATGTTTACAGTTTTGAATTTTAAATTTGACCTTTACCCTAGTGAGTGGTATGTGTTAAATTCCCATAATGCACTCTCAGCTGGCCAAAGAATCAAAGGGCAAAAAAGCTGTATTCTACAGTTTAGTATGCTGTTAAGCTATGTTTGTTTCAGTAGGTTAAGTATTCCAGATTTGTCTTTTTTTGTTTAATGATATTTGCAACCTTATGATGGACTCATATGCATATATCTCATCTTAAGTTGAGGAACATCTTTACTGAGCTCCCAGGAACCAAAGTCACTGCCTTCTTAAACTAACTTAGTCTAAATAATAAGACATTTGATTTTATTTTTATTTCTAACTAAAAGAACAAAATCAAATTATTTACAATGAGAAAGTTACAGAAGACAAAAGAATACTATATTTATTTTTCTGTACAAATCAGATTCCCAAGCCAAATTATTAAGCACAATTAAAATATAATCTTAATAGGAAATAAAACAGGAGAATAAATACATAACTCAAAGAAGCATGGGTTTTATCATAAATAGTTATGGGAAAATTACCTAGTGTTCTCAATTAAAGAAAAGTCCTAAGTCTACTCTGCAGCATTGGTAAATATAAATTATAATAACTAGTTTAACACTTCAGAATGGTATATAAAGAAATAGAAAGACTCCCTTTTAAAGCACAACCATTAATCTTACTGAGGCTTTCAAAGATTACGAGAAGAGAATAAGATGTAAGCAAAATAAAGTTTCTAGAAACAGGGAAACTACTAGATAAGAAAGCAATTCCAGTGTTCCTTTTTCTTGTTAATTACGTGCAGGGAGAACATAGTACCAATCTGGATTTGTACATATTGGTATAAAACAGTATTCCTATGGTTTACTATTTTTTCTTCTAAAGAAGAAACAACCATATAAAAGCCATTTTTGGGGGGTTTGTTTATATAATTTTCTGTGGGGAAAGAGCATTTAAAGGTGTATATGTAGAATAATTCATGATAGAATGCACAGTTCACCCATCAAGTTAAATTTTAAATGTCTCCATGGCTTTCTTTTTAATGAACTGGCAGAAGTAGGCACAAGGGTAAAGATGAAATGCAGAATCAAACAAAGGATTCATGCCTGGTAATCACTTAAGAATAGCATAAAGCCTGAGCTTTCTAAGAAAAGGTGCCTGGTGCCACACAGCTGGGGTTTGTCTTCTACATCTTCAATCATTTCAGACAACATCCAACATTTACCTGCTCCTTGCTTCTTGGGGAAACAAAACAAAACAATGCCCCACCTCTGCGGTGCAATGGGCAATGAGGATTAGGAACTCTATTTTGAAGTCTCAAAAAAAAGAAAAAAAAAAAAGAAATGTGTTGATAAATTATTTCATTATCAGTTACTAATGATTACATTGCTGTATCTGAAAATGTAATGAACACTTCTCCAGCAAGGGGTTATGGAGTTTTAAACAAAATGTCTCAAATGGTCCAAGGGTGTTTGTCCATGTTACAGAAACATCATTATAGAAAAAGAACACAAGACATACTTTCATGAAATAAAAAAAAAAATAATAAAAATAATAAAAGAACCTCTTCAATATTGCACATAAGGATAGAGAATGTGTATCCTCAGAATTACCAAAGCTTCTATGTGGCTTCTGATAATTCAAAGGAAATCTCTATTTAGGAGAGTACATTTTTATTCACATACAACAACAGGGGCTAATGATAAATAGCAAACAGCATGAAGAACTTAGAAGCAAATTGACCTAAATATTAATTTTCTTTATATTTTTGCTCTAGAATGAAGTTATTTAATTCTCAGATGAATTAAAATCCATGG
This sequence comes from Phodopus roborovskii, assembly GCF_943737965.1. Taxonomy (NCBI): domain Eukaryota; kingdom Metazoa; phylum Chordata; class Mammalia; order Rodentia; family Cricetidae; genus Phodopus; species Phodopus roborovskii. Next base: position 31,887,880 of record NW_026126433.1, read on the forward strand.
ATACAAATATGGATGGAGTTCTCATAGGGGGAAAAAAGGTAAAGGAATTCACTACTATCATTAAAATAGAGGTTTATGAAGGGTAAGATCAAATTGTATTCATCTATTTTGGAAGACTGGAAATTGAATAGCTCAGTGCATAGGTAATTAAACTAGAACATAGTTGAGAATATTCTGAGGCAATCAGTTACCATGGTAACATCTTGCCATTGGTACAGGATGATAATTCTGGTGTATAAGCACAGTCCAGGTTAGGATTTTCTGGTTAGCCAAAAGGGGCCTCCTCATTCACTCCCCACAGACTAATTTACCTCTGTCTTTCTTGCTTATTCTCCCTTACATATGTAAAAGTTTTGGACATGTGATCATTACAAACCAGAAGCAATGAGGGTCCCATTGTTAGGACAAAGAGACAAATATAATAGTAGCTGGCCTGGAATGCCAACAGCAACTAGCATGGTATTATTGCAACCAATTAACTTGAGCTGAAAACCAAATTATTTAATGGTATCAGAAAACTACCTTTAAGAATTTTTGAAAAAAAATTTTATTTCTTGAGTAACTACAAATACATCATTTAGTCAACTCTGTCTACAGTTACTATTCTTTCTATTCATGGAGTTCAACAGTTCTTTGTTGTCTTCCTTTTCTAGGCATTTAGTCTGTCTTCAGTTTCTTTTTAATGAGACTTCAGTATCCATTATGTTGACCAATCTCCTGCCACTAGCCTCATCTTCTTGACCTTTGAAGGAGCTGGAGACAGCAGCTATCAGCATAGGTGAATAACTGCCAATATTTGGAAATTAAGTGATGTGGCTATTAATACTGGTAGATTAAAATTAGTTGGAGCAGGAGTATTTACACCATAAAAATTGGTAGGAGCTGCAAATCAGGGATGCTTTTCTCTTTCCTCTTGTCCCCTTATCCAAAGGGACATTACCATTTCTTTGCCTCATGCTGACAAACCTCAACTAAGGTTGAAATAACTTTTCCTTTCTCCAAACATACATTCATACTGTCCAAGGTTTCTAGAAAAACCACAAAACATTTAGATTTTTTGCTAATACAGATTCATTATCTTTAATCACACAGTCCAGCAATTCTTTTATTTTTCTACAATGCCTAAAAGTTTGTTTTTCCACGTGCTTCAGACGTCTTACTCTACTATAGTCCCTTCATTTTAGGTCCTGCTTAACAGAAATAACACAGAGCATCTGATGGAACAACTCCTGTTTCCTCCTCACTAAACTGTACAATGGCCTTTACTCATAATCCCTTGCTTATTTTTCCCTATTGCAATGGAAGAAAGGCCTATTCTTCTAAGATGACTCTATTTCCTTGCAGGCCCTTCACTGCTGATGTACTTCTTTTTCCTTATTGAATCTTCAACTTTTCTCTTTCTGTGGGTCCCTCTCTATTGTCAGGTGGAGAGAATTTGGTCTCTTATATCCTCATAATTCTGCACTAAGTCACACTGGTCCTCTCTTGGTTTCTAAAAGCTATTTTAATCTCCACTTTGACATGCTCTGTACACAAGATTCCCCCACTCTGGAATGCCTCTATTATCTCAGTTCAAGAAAACATTCCCTAAATTACTGATTAAAATCAGGTTTGTGGACTGGTGGTGGTGAAGTACACCTTTAATCTCAACACTCGGGAGGCAGACACAAGCAGATTTTTGTGAGTTTGAGGCCAGAGCAAGTTCCAGGATAGCCAGGGCTACAGAAGGAAACCCTTTCTTGAAAAACCAAAAAAAAAAAAAAAAAAAAAAAAAAAAAAAATCAGGTTTGTTTTCTTTGCTCTCATATATCTATCTTTGTTGTTGTTTTTTGTTTGTTTTGTTTTTGGTATAGAGACTCACATATCCCATGATAGCCTAGAAATCATTGTGCAGCTGCAGATGACTTTTGCCTGGGGTTATAGATATATGCTACCACACCTGGTTTATGTACTAGAGCTTGAATTCAGAGCTTAGTGTATGTTAGAGGTGGTTTGAATGTAAAATGTTCCCCATAGGCTTGTGTGTCTGAATACCTGGCCCCCAGCTAGTGGTGATGCTTGAGAAGGTTGTGAACTTCTAGGAAGTGAAGACTTGCTGAAGGAAGTAGGTCACTGGGCATGGGCCTTGAGACTTTATAGCATGGCCCCACTTCCTGCCTCCACTCTTACTTCTTGAGTGTGGATGAAATGTGACCATTCATCCTTCTGGTTCCTACCTGCATGCCTTTCTTCCTGCTGCTGTGTCATGGTGGACTGTATCTCTCTGAGACTAGAAGCTAAGATAAATCCTTCTTTCTTTTAAGTTGCTTCTGCTTGGGTATTCTATCGTACATATGAGGAAGTAACTAGGACAATGGCAAGCACTCTACAGTTATAGTCCCATCCCCATAACTTTATTATTAACGTGGTTATCTTATGAACATCTTTCTTACAACACTGAAAGCTCTGTGAGTTTGAAGAGCATACTTGCTTTTCCTCAGCCTCATATTCTTTTTTAAATTCCAAATGCTCATTGTAAAAAATTAAGTATCATTAAGGTTTTAAGCATTTAGAGACTCAACATTTCTACTCTACAAATTCATCTTAGGCACATCTTCCATTTTGCTCTCATATTTACCCTCTAACTACCTTTCTGGCTATCTCTTCCATTTCCTGTCCTCTATCACTATTTAAAGAAAGCACCCATCTTTATTCCTCCATTTACTCACTTCTTATTTATCCTTTAGATGACTGCCTTATACTTCACTCCACTAAACTGCTTCCTCTAAGACCATCCTTTAATATACCAATCACTGAGTATTGGACAGAGTCCACTTTCCAGTCCTCAGTAACTTACATGACTTATAGGCACCATTGATACTTCTTGGCTATCTTGTCCTCATCATCTTCCTCATCTTGTGCTGAGGATGGAACCCAGGGGCTCAAATATATTTTCTTGATAGCAATGCCCTAATTCTTAACATTCACGTGTGATATTCTTCTGAGTTTATCCTGCCATTTTAGTTTTGCCTACTTCTATCTGCAGTTCATTTTTTATGCTTAATTATTGATCCTCAACCCTTCTCTCTGAACACTTTGTATCTCTTTATGAGAGGTCACTTACTCCATAGTTTTAATGCTATGACTTTCGAATACCTATTTTTAGCTCACCTCTTACTTCATTATCCACCTGACTACCGGATATACTGCTTATTTGGATATGAGTGAGGGCTATATACTAGCAAACCAACATATCTTAACTCATTATCATCCACTCATACACTTTATTCTCTTTTTTCTTTCTGAGTGTGATCTCTATCAAGTTGCCAACACAGGAATGATGAGTACCTTCACTGCCACTCTTCCCCTGTCCTAGTGCTCCTTTAACCAGTCTGCTGATTCTATCTCTTTAATATCTACTGTCTGTCTCTCTCCAGATCAAACCAATCAATCAAGTCACTCTTCATTTGACTACTGCAACAGTGCCTGAAAAGTGCTGTGGCCAACATCTAATAAGGCATCTGCCAGTGCCTTTTCCACACAGCAGCTAGAACAACATTTCTAAAACATAAATCTGGTCATTTCTGTCTTTTATTCAAGACCTCTCAGTGCTCACCAGAGTCCTTAGGTTAAAGCCCAGATTAAAGCCCAGGCTTCCACTTACCTTACCAGTCTCCTGATTCCCTCACCCAGTGCACACCCCAGACACCTCACCCCAACCTCTGATCAGGAACTACATTTAAGTATAACCTATGGATTTCTGCATCCTCCCCAAGCCTGCTTATCTCTTTTAATCCCCCAGGCTCCATTTGAATCCTTATTTCCGGAGCTCTCTGGCATAGTTCCTGGTGCAAAATAGGCACCCAATACCCCATCTTCCCTCCCTAACTTCCTTCTTTCAGGTTAACATTGCCTTTTGTATGTTACTTTTATTATTTTTTTGAAACAGAGTCTCACTATGTTGTCTTGGCTGGCCTAACTAGGTATGTTGATCAGGCTGCCCTTGAACTCACAGAGATCCACCTGCATCTGCCTTCCAAGTGTCAAGGTTAAAAATATGTGTCACCAGGCCTGGTGTATGTTTGTATTTTGGAACTGAATATTTTACTTTAACAGACTTCTAAAGTAACTGTAATCTAAACATAATCTGTGTAACTATAATTCTCTTGACATCTCTGAACAACCAACAGCTAAAACCTATTTCAAATTTACTTCCTACAAAATTCAGTTAACAGTTCCAAGCCCTTTGGAATACAACTTCAAAGTCTACAAGTAAACATAATTTTGACATTAGTTCAGCCAATTAGTACATGTGTGTGCATGTGCGTGCACTTGTGCACACACACACACACACACACACACACACACACACACACGTGTCTGTCCGTCCATCTGTGTTTTGAGATAAAGGGCTTCAAACAAATTTAATCAATCCACCTGCCTCAACCTCCTAAGTGTTGCAAAAGTAGGTATATGTTAGTATGCTCAGTTCAAATAATTAGTCTTGAATGCTCTAGAAACTTAGCATTCGGGATGAAGATTAGAGAGGTCTGTTTTTTTTTTAGGGGGTGTACTTAGAAAATTATCTTTTAAAATATGGGGTTCATTTGAAAGACAAAATAATTTTATATTCAATTATTTACTTTCAGCATTGATTTGTGCTCTGGAGCATTTGTAATTTATTAAAATAAGTTAGAATTTAAAAATAAAAATTGTTATTGAGATAAGTTTTACAAGCCTATAAACTGGGCATGGTGTCACACCTCTTTAATCCCAGAACTCAGGAGAAAGAGGCAGGTGAAACTCTGAGAGCTTGAGGCCAGCCTAGTCTATATAGTGACCAGCTGAGGTTACACAGCGAGACCATCATTTGTTTGTGTTTAAGTGTTACAGTGGAAATAGTACCTAAAAGAACGCTAGATTAATTATTTATTAGGGTCATATAATTATATCTTAAGTAATAAGCCCATTAAATTAATGGAAACATTTTATTTGCTCGTTAAAAATCTAGAGTGAGCTTGCCTTGTCTTGCTACAGCTGTATTTACACAGTGAAAATTTCAAGGTTTGCCCAGGTTTTTGCCACTTTCAGTCTATTTCTTCTCCATTGTTACTAATCTGGTTCAGATGGTCACTATCAGCCCATGGGATTACTTTAGGTTCTGTGTGTTTTTCATTCTTCTTTTTACTCATTCTTACCCATCACTATAGCTGATTTGATTTTCTCAGAACCCAGAACAAATTATTCTTTCCTGCCAAGGCCCCCACTTTTATTTTAAATATAGCAATTGACAAGTCCTGGCTCTAACTTTTATTCTGATTCTATACACTCTCTCTAGCTCTACTGGCCTACATGCCATCATTTAAACTCACAAGGCCTGAGCTGGTCTCAGGACATTTGAACTGACTATTCCCTGCCTGGAACGTTATTCCTCCGGACATGTCCACGAGTTATCCTTTGTCTCATTCATTTCCCATTTACATACTAGTAAAATCAACACAACTCACCTTTCCTTTTCCTTTTCTTATTTTCTACATCTACTTAATCACCTTCTAACATAAATAATTTATTATGTTAATTATTTATAGTCTGTTTCTTCTGCAATAATATAAGGTCCATAACACTTGTCTGCCAATCTAATAAACACATTTATATTTATGTCATGGTTATATAAATATATTCTGGAGGCATAAGTATTGATATTAGCAAACTGGTTCCAAATCTTTTAGAGATTTTATTTTTTCTGGAGATACCTTTCAATTTAAGTTAATTTATAAGAATTGCTTGATCAAAGACATAGCTACAGTCATTTGGTGGATGTGAGGTGGCTCCAGACAGATCAAGACTCAAACTTTGTTAAGTACCTTAGAAAAAGGAAAAGTCCTGCTTGGCATATTTTTCTTGCTCTGTCCTAAATAATTTTAAAACAGATGGCAAAAGCTAAAATATCAAGTCTGCTGCCATGGAAACCACTATTATAGCAGCCCATTCCAGAGCCCCACCTAGAAGATAAATGTTTGTTTCCCTTTTATTACAATCTCAGTCATTGACCTTTCACTGTAAGTCTTACTAAAAGGTAGAACAACTGTCAACATCCTGGATGACAAAAAAAAAAAAAGTCTGGGGGAAGACTCATTTGTACACAACATCCCTAAAGTACATTCAGAAATCAGCAACAGACACAAGGAGTTTAAAACAATTTGCTATGTTTATGTTATTCTACATGCAAAGTATACTATTATCATATGTAAGTTCATGGATCTTACTTTAATATTGCAAGCCTGCTCCATCAATCTCCTTGCATTCTCCTCTGCCCGGTATCTCTTTGGAAGCTGAACTCTGAAGAATTTCAAAGCGCCTTCGAAATCAGCCTGCAGGAGATCTTCCTTTGAGGTCTGAAAAACAATCACCATGACACTTGACCACACCAGCCTGTACACATTATACAAATAAATGTGTTACAAAAAAGAACGTTGATTTTCATGAATATACCTTTAGAAGATACTTCTAGTATTTCTACTATTCAGAACATATTGTTATGTTACATGCTGAAATTATAAATCCTAAAGCAATGTAAGAGAGAATTATTAACAAATTAACATTTAATTCAAATTATTTGGATGTTATAATAGTGGATCCTAGTAAAGCTTACCAAGCTAGAAGAAAAAAACAAAAAACAAAAAACAAAAAAAACAAAAAAAAAAAAAAAAACAAAGCAAAAGCAAAAGAAAATGAGTGAACTCTGGATTTATCTATGACTTTACCTTAATGAGAATTATAAAGATCATTAGAAATCTCATTGAAGACACAAACAAAGCAATCAAAGACCATCAGAGTTACATAATAAACACCTAATGGGAAATTGCTTTTCACCTAATGACAACAGCAGCTCAAGGGAAGAAAACAAGAAACTGATCCAACAACTAAATACCATGAACATGTAAATGAAGCACACCACTTAACTACTGATTTCTTACTAAAAACTTGTTTGTAAAATTCACTTTTTAAAAAGTCACCATGTAGAAATCAGTAAGAATATCTGCACATAGGAAAAATACGGAAAGGAAACGAAACAAAAATGCTTGCCTAGATAAAAGGATCATGGGTGATTTTTTTTTTTTTTTTGCTCTAGATTTTGCAGTATTTTCTGCAATATTCTAGTAAAAGATTAGGAACAACTGTGACAAAAATCTCTGATACACACTAAAGATTTAGGAAGAAGGGTACATAGAAAGAAGTAAAAATGAAAAGTAAATACTTTAGCAAGGAACCTTGGCACAGACCTGAAATTCCAATACTAAGGATGCTGAGGTGGGTAGGTCACCATGAGTTTTAGGCCAGGTAGGGTTGTGTGGTGAGTTCTAGTACACTTACCTCAAAACACACACACACACACACACACACACACACACACACACACACACACACGATAAAATGTTTTAAAGATGTCATTTAATCCACATGTTTTCTCTCATATGTGAATATCAATTTTCCCAGAGCACATGGGAAGTAGGGAGGGGCAGTGAATGGAGAGAGAAGTAGGAGAAAGAGAAGGGGAGGAGAGGAAAGCACATGTGACTAGGGAGATTGAGCCAGGGTAGGAAGAGAAGACAGGAGGGAGGGAGGGAGGGAGGAAGAGAGAGAGAGAGAGAGAGAGAGAGAGAGAATATGAACATAAAAGGGGGAGCCATTATTGGTTTGAAGAGAAAACTGAACCTAAAGAAAGGTCTAGAGACCTACAAGATTGCCGCCAACTAACAATTTGAGCAACTGTGGAAAGGCTACCATAAATGCCCTTCCTGGATAGTGAGATCAACAACTAACTTATCCACCATCATGGAGCCCTCATCTAGTACCTGCTGGAAACAGAAGCAAACACCCATAACTAAACACTGAGTCGAACTAGAATCCAGATGCAGAGGGAGAGGACAAGACCAGGTTGCAGAAACACATAGAGACAGCTGACCTGAACAAGGAGGAGCTAACAGGCCCCCAGACTGATAGCTGGGAATCCAGTATCGGACTGACTCAGACCCCCGAATATGGGTCTCAGCTAGAAGGACTGAGCAGTCTAAGGGAACTCAGACAGTGGAACCAGGATGTATTCCTGGTGTACAAAAGATTTGTGTTTTAACTGGAACATACATAGCAGTTAGAAAAGTAGTAAGAGCCTATGGGGGAGGAAGGGTTCTTTTAAGGGAAGGGAGTCAGAATATAGTAATATAAAGGAGGAAAAGAAAATATTGGAACAGGAAGGATGAAACTGGGATGGGTTGGAGGTCATAGTAGCAGAGGGATAGCTAGCACTAAAGGCCCTTTGAAAAAGCCACATGGAGATAGCACTACAGAAACATTCTAAAATGAATACCTATACACATATTACAAAGTTTAAAATAGAGTCACCCTGGAATGAGGGGACAATACCCCAATTAGGTACCACATACTAGTGAACAAGACCCCCAGTACCAGTAATGGGTTACTTCTTTTTGAGTTGTTGTCCAATGTGGTTCCATGGACCCACAAACATTACAGAGTATTTCTAGTGCTCGTGATAACCATCCAGAGCTTGAGAGTAAGACCCTATTGCTAAAGACACAATGTAACTAAGTCATAAAAGATGGAGAAATCGAGTGGTAGTATGGCTACCTGATTTTCTAAATCTACAAGACCCAATATCAAGCCTGGTCACTGAGATCACATATATGGACAAAGAATCAATAATGAAAAATTCTTTCTCTTCACACTTTGGACATATAGTCAGGTGGGAATGGCAATGTAGATCAATATGGTTCTTGGGGAAAGCCACAGTTTCAAAGGCAGTTCTTTGTAGGTCTCCCCAAAACGGTTGTGCTGTAGCCTACCTCAGGTTGAGTCTCTATATAGCATAAGTTGGTCCTGTGTCAAAATCATTTGCTATATGTACTGAACAGTTTTATGTTACCTTGATACAAGATAGAGTTATTTGAAAAGCAGAAACCTCAACTGAAAAAATGTCTCCATAAGATTTAGCTACAGGAGAGTTTCTTAATTTGTGATTGATTGTGCACCCTGGGCTGATGGTCTGAGTTTTGTAAGAAAGTAGGCTAAGTAAACCTTAGCCTACTAAGGTGAGAAAGCTTGTAAGCAGTATGCCTCCAAGGCCTCTGTATCAGCTCCTGTCTCGAGGCTCCTGCTGTGTTTTGAGTTCCTGTCCTGATTGTCTTGGATAATGAACAGCAATGTGCTATTGTAAGCCAAATAATCCCTTTCCTCCCCAACTTTCTTTTTGGTAATGGTGTTCCATCACAGCAATAATAATCCTAACTAGGACACTGTGTAAGCCTGAAAACCTGAGTTTAATTAATCTTTAGCCCACACGTAAAGGTGGAAGGAGAGAACAAACTTCACAAAATTATTATCTGGTGTCCATCTGTGCCATCTGTGTATTCACACACACACATAAACACACATACACACAAAATAATGATGATGATGGTAATAATTAGAAAATACTATTAGCATTGGTTTGCATAACTTAGTGAACCCAAGAAGTAAAAGAGCTATGGCAATCACATAACAAGAAAGTCCAAGATTGGAAATGTAGAATTGGCACCCAATCTCTGGAAGGTACTTATGACATAAAGGGCATCAAATATAAGTGCAAATATTTAATAAATTCATTCTAATTTCAACTCTGGATAACTTGGGATGTTACCCAAATTTTCTCATCTTGAAAATGAAGTAAGTTAAGGTACACACACACACACACACACACACACACACACACACACACACACACACTATTAAGTCCAAAACAAACATAAGGAATAATGATTTGGTAAGTTACCTTTGCTTTGCTCAAATGTACTTAGGTGATGGTATTTTGTGGTTAACAACAATGACTACACTCTCTGATATTCTTAATTCTTAAGAAAGCTGTTAAGGGGCTAGAGAAGGTTGCCCAGTGGTAACGGCACTGAGAGTGCAAGCAAGAAGACTTGAGCCTGACTCTCAGCAACCACATACAACACTGGGTATAATGGCTCACACACTTACAACTACAGTGTTATGAGGGTTAAAGACAGAAGAACTACTAAGGCTTGCTGGCTGGCCAGCCTAGCTCCAGGTTTAGTGACGTGAAATAAGGCAGAAAATGACAAAGGGGACATCCAGATGTTCTCCTCCACTGTGTACATGCATAAGTGAGCACATCTGTATACATGTGAGCATGCACCTTTCTCTCTCTCTCTCTCTCTCTCTCTCTCTCTCTCTCTCTCTCTCTCATTATAAAAAATTAAACATTCTGTATTCTCAGTTCTAATAATTTATTTTTTCATGGGGATTTCAATAAAACTAATTTCACTGTGATGATAAAAGATATGCCCCTAAGCAAAGGGCACCTAAAAACGCCCGTTAGGGGTCCAAAGAGATGGCTCAGTGGTTGAGTATTTGTTGCTCTTGCAAAGGAATTGGTTCTGTTCCTAGAACCAACATGGCAGCTCACAACCACCTGTAATTCAAGTTCCAGAAAATCTGATGGCTTCTGCTAGGTAGCCTTCGCCAGTACATGCATGGCATGGCATACATGCATGCAGAACACCCACTCAATAAAATAAAGTAGCAAAATTAAAAATAAAAAACTTGTTTCTGTGTGTTCTAAAGACAATTTAAAGTCCTACTTTGATTCCAAATTTTCTATCTTTAAGAGACCTCTATAACCATTAAATGTCCCCTCAAATGCCTTTGTAATGCTATAAGCTGATTATAAGCTTATAGAGCTAACTCTCCATTTTCTGACAACTGTATTTAAGAGGTTTTCCCTCTACAACTGAGTCATAGACACTTCATATTTTACAAAGATTTAGATGTTTCACTAAGAATTTAACAGAAAATAGGTTTTGTTATTATGGTTGATGCTGGAAACAGACCCTCAACCTCTCCTATATTAACCATATGCTCTACCCCCAACCTATATATCTTTATGTTGCTTTTTAGAATAATTTTAAAAATAGTAAATTATCTTTGTATGTGCATCTAGAAGGTTCACTGTATGTTTATTTTGATTTTGGTTACATAACCATGTCTCCTCACATAAAAGCAAAATGGAGGGGTGGTGAACTTGCCCATATGTGCATGTTTAGAGAGCCCATTTGACAACAAAGTGTCTTCCTCAATTGCCTCTCCACCTTATGCTTTCAAACAAAGTCTCTCACTGAACCTGTAGCTTGTCATTTCAGCTAGACTGGCTGGCCCATGAACTCACAGACTTCGACTCTCTTCTCTGGTGCTGAGGTTACAGCCACACATCACACACCTGCCTTTCATGTGGGTACCAGGGATTAGAACTGACATCTTTCCTCCTCCCAACCTCTTACCCACTGATGCAACTCCTCAGCCCTAGGAAGACAAGTGTATAAATTTTAACAGAAGCTCCCTAGAATTTTGTTACTTTTCTTATTCCTTTCCCCTATCCTCCTCACATCCCTTAAATACATACTACATTTATGGAAGACTTCAAATATAAAGATTTTGAGTAGCACTGAACTTGTCTTATTAAATGCATATGTTTCACAGATGTCCACATATAATCTAAAACACAGTGCTTTCAATGAAAATAAAGCATGTCTCAGCTAGGATTACTAGTTCTAATACACACAAATTAATAATTACCTGGCTATGATGAAGATAACAATGGGTATAATTAGGCTTATAGTTGTATGAATATTAATCCCTGCTTACGAAGAGAGGCTTAGCATGATTTCATGATTATAAGTTTTAAGCTTTAAAAATGTACCCCTAACAGGAAGTCTGACACTTCTGTAATCAAACAAGTATCCTAAAAATGTGTACTGGCATCTGACAACAGAATTCCATCAAGTTAGACTTGATTTAAACTGGAAAGGCTATTATTCTTCAAGTGGAAAATTCTTATCTTTTCAATTATAAGGCAAGCCCATAAAAGATGAGCCATCTTTTTGCATCTTACTGGTAAATTCTTAAGAGTTTTTCTATAATGTCTTTGAATAATTGCAAGTGGAAAAAAACTCTCAAAAGGTGAGTGCTTCTCTAACATTAAGTTGTCAGAAGAAAACATAGATAAGAACTAGGGACATTTAAACAACTGTGTTTTCTTCACTTTTAAATAAAATAAAAAATCAACCACTCTTAAACCAGAACTACTTAAGGATAACATTTGAAAATCAGTGCTTTACAAATAAATACATGTCTCTTCTGCTTCCAAAGCTTTCTGACAAATCTTTTCAAATAATGTGAACCATATTTATCAATTACATCCTCTGAGGAAATATCACTCATTCTTAAATTTGAACAGAATTATATATAAAGATTGCTGGCATGAATAAGACATTTATACAAGTTCTTTGGTTTCTTTTCAAGTAGGTAGAAAGAAATATCCAGAAGAAAGAGGTGATTTTTACTATAATATTCTTTGCAGTTGCCTCAGGGATAGGAATGAAATCATCAGGCACACAACAGAATGGTCTATATGTTCATAAAGGCTCTAGGGTACAAAAGATCCAGGGGTGAGAGCCAAAATTTACAAAGTACAAAATAGGGAACTGATTTTGAACTTATTTTGATATAAAGATGATTTGGGATTTTTGAGGGGCATCCACATGATACCTTCTATATTTGGGTCTTTAACTTTTTACTTATCTATTTATTTTAGTTTTCAAGACAGGGTTTCTCTGTATTGATTCAAGCCTGTTCTGGAACTTGTTCTGTAGACCAGGCTGGCCTCAAACTCACAGGGATCCACTTGCCTCTGCTTCTGGAGTGCTGGGATTAAAGGTGTGCACCACCAATGCCCAGCTTTTTAACTTTTTAAAAAGTTAAAATCTCTCTTCAGTGAGCAAACTTCATGGATGTTAGAGACAGAGGTTAAAAAGAGAAGACATCCTGTCTCTGGTAGTGTTTCAACTTTGCTTAAAACAAATATTTCAGAAAAGCCCACAAACTAGAACATATTAGAGCATATTTTGATAGCATAAGAAATGTCATCAAATTGTAATATTGCAATTGTTACTAAATGGGTAGCTAGAATATTTGCTTGAAAAGGCATGTGTGTGTGCACGCACGCGCACGCACACGCGCGTGCACACACACACACACACACACACACATACACAACCCCCCCCTTAATTTTACTGGAAGTTCTTTGAACTCACTGTGGAGTGAAGTAATCCAAATTTCAGTATTGAAACTATAGCTGAGACTAATTTTAATATATAATGACATGATAATAACTTTTCATGTCACATGATTATAAAAATAAAAACCCTAGAGGGAAAAGAATTCTGACTGTGAAGAGAGTAAAAGCATTTCCTTTCCCCACCCCCAAGTTCACTTATAGCACATAACCTCTGGCCATCAATTAATGCTAATACCACTTTGAATGTGTTTTCCCACTGAAAAATTCAGTGTAAGAATAACACATTTTCAAGTGACTTTTCTTTCTTTCTCCCTTCCTTCCTTCCTCCCTTCCTTTTAAGAAACAAATTGGGAGGAAATAGTTCTAATATCTGAGTTTTAGTTCCAATGTTTCTATTCTAAACTTCTAAGTACTCTTGGATTAGAATTTTTCCTCTAATTTTTCAACTAACAAATTCTAGTTGAATATTTATAGGGGAAACTTGCATGGTTCTTTTCTCATCTTCACTGTTCTTACTCTAACTAGTCTTTTCCTTTCAGTTATGATACCCAGTAAGATTTCCATTTACCCCACCTCCACCCCCACCCCAACTGTTACAGACCCAAGAATCTTTCGAAGAGGAACATGTTAAGCTGATTTATAAGATGTTTACAGTTGTCTGGGTATTTAGATTCCAATAAAGAAGGCTGTTGGATAAGTCATCACATGGAGCTGATGCATTGTGTTAGTATATAAAACAAAGTACTTGCACCTGATCTATCAAGGGGAATTGTTCTTTACTGTCTATACATCGAGGGGCAAGAAACACAGATTCTAAATATGAAGTCCCAATTCAATCAATGGTCTCCTTGAGTCACACAACCCTCATGTTCTAGTTCTTTGATGGTCTCTCTGTGAATCAGGCACAATAAATAAAGTTCAGGACTCAAAATCTACAACTCTGGTTGGAAAAATCATCATATTTGCTTGGTTTTGTTTCTGTTTTTAAATGAGACACTTTGCAGCATGGCTAGCCTGGAACTCACTATGTAGCACAAACTGACCTTTGGCCTTAGCCTCCTAAGTGCCTGGATCACAGGCAAGCACAGCTATGCTTGGTTTTGACTTTCTGAAAAACTTACTTATGATGAAGAAATTCAGTGAAATTTTAAAGTAAAATAGGATATTTGTAATGTTTGTATATATTCATGTTTAAAACACGACTAAAAAGACAGCCATGTCTTAAATGTCAGTCTTGCCCTTTTGACTGGAAATGGAAAGATAATGATACCACATTGGCAGAGTGCCTCCTAGGACCTCCCTATGCTGACCAACCATCTATCCTGAACCATCAGTCAGTCCAATAACATATGCTGAGCCCCTGAACCCACCCACCCATTCCTCAGTATATAAGCTAAAATTTGAGTGGTAACACCTTGGATAGCAGCCCTCAGTTCACAGCCACCATGTTATATTAATTAAAGAACTCCCCAAATATCAGCCACATATAACCAGGATTCTATAAACAATATTTCAAGGACAACAGTGTACAATAAAGCCAGAGATTTCCAAATGGCCACATACACAGCTCAGTATATGCTGGTCACATGCCATATAACCAGCACTATTGGGTAGGCTCTAAAATATACAGTCCAAAACATTCTGAGGGAAGCACCTACTTTAGATACCTCATTTGGCAACTAGATCTGTCCAGCTGCAACATAGAAACATATGTAACCTCACTAAGATCTCAAGTTTGTAAGCCCAACTCCCTGTGGGTGGATTTTATTGCTAATTAATTGATTTTAACTAGAAGTTTAAATTTATCTCTAGTACAGATATGAGACACTGTCTTAGCTATCATTTTTTGTTTTACTTCAAAACAATGAAAATGTAAATGTCAAACAGGCTACACCAGATGACTGTGAAGTCACCAATATAAACCCTGAAGTGGCAATTATGTAGTCTTTAAGATATGAAAATTGTTATACCAAGACACAGAGATACAAGGAAATTGTTTAAATGTATATTAGCAGTTCTTAGTGTCAAAATTTCTGAACTTTAAAATAAAACAAAACTTATTTCTAATATAATACGATCTTTCAGTTTTCTCCCTTGTAAATTAAACTGTGAACCAGGAAAGCAATGGTTTCACTGAGGCATTAAAACATGTGTACATACTCAGCTAAAAATTCTTCCCTACATGGAAAAGGAGTTATTATTTTTCAAATAACCTCCCTATAATTGTATACTGCTCATCACACCTAACTTCATCCTGCAATGATGAACAGACTTTTTTCATGGTGGGAAATTTTTTCATAGACATGGCTACAGAATGTCTGCTATGATCAGGCTGAAGAAATGGAGGAAGAGAATTGAGGACCAAACACAGTCTAATAAATATTGTACTGAAAAGATAACGCATCTTAGAGAATCATATGAGCCTGAAATGGCATTAAAACTCCATCCTATCAAACAGACAAAGCTGGGGTTTTTTTCAATTGTCAAAAGATGGTATAGGACTACTGTGGACCAATTATATCACCCAACAGTTGCTAGGCACAGCTCTGGAACCACTGAAGAGAGACCCTGGCACAGCGATTGTGGGTATTTAACTTTAACCCTTGATAGGAAATAAGGAAGGGTGATGTTTCTCATGTTCAAGAAATCAAATAACAAACAAGCCAGACTTCTCAGACTCAGAGAACAGACCCAGTAGCTGTATGTTGTTTCATAGACACATAGTTCAATCACCCCAGGAGAAAAACCTGCAATTTCCTATCCAAAAATTTTTAGGTAATAAATCCCCATTGCCCAGATCTAATTGTCAATCGTGTGTGTGTGTGTGTGTGTGTGTGTGTGTGTAAGGGGGTTGGAAAGTCAGCCACACATAGTCTAGATAGATGGCTAGTTCTGTTATAAAATTTAACTCTTTAGGGATACAGTTAACAGAACACCCACATCAAGTTTTGGGGTATTCTGCTTCATTGCTGAGCCTAGCAGTCTGAAAATCTGTTTTTTCCCCCTTGTCACAGAGATAATGCCACTGTTGTGACCCTGGACTCTGAGAAAACACCCATAATTTCTTATAGCCAATTAAGGAGTGGCATGGTCCAGGCTTCAAGGAAGCCACATAGTAGTGGCCAGCCACTCAGCCCTTCCTTCCCAGTAGAAAAGGTTGAAAGCGAAGAAAGCAGGAATCCACAAGCCTCCAGAGTGACATTTTCACAGAAGACTACACATATTCTCTGAAAATGAAGTTCAATGAAAACAAGCTCACCGCCAGAAGCCGGGGCACAAACAGCCGATGCCCCATCCCCAGAAGTTCCAGCACTCGACATGCGTACTCATTCACCAGCTTGCTCCTCTCGTCGTGCATGTCCTGGGACTTTCTGACAGGAGGTGTGAGCTTAGCAGCTGGGGCTGGGCAGGGCACCCCTTCTTCCATGAGCAGTAAATAGGTATCCAGAGTGAGAAAGCTGGGTCTCTCATCCACAATCCTAAGAACTGCAGAGAGAGGGGAGCCAGACTAGGTCTCCCCAGGAGGATGCACAAGATGGTCTATGATGGGAACTGTCAGCTAATGTCGCCACAAGAAAAACATTTTGGCTAAATCATCAACTATGCATGAGCCCAGGAGTAGGCTGGAGAATGAAATCAAAGACTGATGTGAATAAAAAATGGCAAAAGCAGTAGATCCCAGAAAAATGGCCAGGAGTGGAGCAGGAAGAGTTCAGATGCATGTGAAAAGATGGACAAGCTGCTCAGAGCACTCTAGCATGTATGACCATGTGACTGTGTGTGTGGTGTGTGATTGTGTGTGTGTGTGTGTGTGTGTGTGTGAGAGAGAGAGAGACAGACAGAGAGAGAGAGAGAGAGAGAGAGAGAGAGAGAGAGAGAGAGAGAGAGAGAGAGATTATCTGTGTATCTGTGTATGAGCAGGCGGCAGTAGCAGTAGCCAGGAAGCCAGGGCAGTTGTGAAGCTGCAAGGAGAAAAGGATGAGCTCATTGCAATCGTGATTCCTGACAAGCAGCCCTGCTGCTGTGGCTGTCGCTGCCGCTGCTGCCCGGTTACTGCTGCTGCTGCCACCGAGCTGCTTCTAGCTGTGAATCAGTAATGAAGGGGTAAGAAAGGAAGGGAAAGGAGCAGAGGGGGGAGGTAGGTGAATGAGCATGCAGAGTGAGTCTCAGGGGAGAATGCTGTAATAAGAAGCCAATGGCGAGCCATTGGACAGAGGCTTTCCCTTCCCAGTCCACCTTCAATCAGGATTAGTCTGACAGTTTATGCTGTTGAATCCCAAATGCACAGTCTGATGAATTAGCTTCTCCTTACATGTGGTGCTCACAGTAAAACCAGACAGACAGACAGACAGACAGACAGACAGACAGACAGACAGAAAGACAGACAGCTAAAAGGCTGATCCTATTCACTCTTGCTTTCTAGCAACAACAGACAGAAATCTGATCTTATTCTGTGTGTTTAATGTGGGAAGCTCCAACCCTTGTCACGTTATCCAAATCTCCAGACAAGATCAGTGTTAGGGTAAAATGACAGACTATGAACAGAAGAACATGCACCAGCATTTAGTAAGTGACACACCCTCAAGCTCAAGAGTTTATGAAAATACTGTGACTTTTTGTAACTGCAGGGTATACACAAGCAATATAATACCTTGGGAGGACTGGTCACATTTATATACATGTAATATGCTAAAATACAAAAACCTACAGTGTAATACTAAAAGTACTATTTAGGAACTATTAAAGTTGAAATTCTTAAAACAACTTTCATATGCCACAGATCTTGACAAATAGTAGGTTTAACACAGCAATTTAATCCTGATGTTTTATTAGACAAAACAAAATATAGTTTTGACCATCTCTGATCAAATAAATTCTTCCCTAAAGAGGCTGCTAACATTAGGAATTAACAATGGTTTGTAACTCTCCAAGCCATGCCTTTAATCCTAGTACTCAAGAGGAAGAAGCAGGTAAATCTCTGAATTTGAGGCCAACCTATCACACAAGAGCTGCAAATCTGGAAGTAATCAAATAAATTTACTTTCTGACATGTACTTGTAATCCAAATAAAAGAGAAAATAATTATGGTAATGGTATTACAGGGAAACAAGAAGGGATCTAATGCCTTCTTCAGCAAAAAGTTGCTTGATTTTTTCCCAAAATCCTAGGCAAAGAAAACTAAAAACAAAAAATAAACAAAAGAAGCAGAACAAACCTTAAGGTTCCACTGGGAATGGTGATACACACTCTACAATTCTAGCACTTGAGAAGAGGGAGGATCACAATTAAAGGCCACCTGGGCTACATAGCAAAATCCTGACTCAAAAACAAAGGGCTGAGGATGTAGCACTATGGTAGAATACTTGCCTGGCATGTACAAGGCTCTTTTTGTTTACATATCATATATGTATGTGACAAAAATTAATGAAAAAAGAGACCATGAATTTGAGAGAGTTTGGGAGTGTTTGAAGGGATGAAAAGGAAGTGGGAAATTATATAACTATAATAATAAACACATATAAACAGAAAAACTTTTATAAAATACATTTTTTACCATGAAAAATATTGGATCTGGTGTATGTGGTGTGCATGTGTGCGTGCGTGCGTGAGTATGTGTGTGTGTGTGTGTGTGTGTGTGTGTGTGTGTGTGTGTGTGTGTATTTTAGTTCTTAAGGTTTAGAGGGAAGCTTTACTGGGCTGCCTAGGATGGGGCACATTGTGATAGAACTAGGACACCAAGGAAGTTCCCCCCAACCCCCCAGCTGCCCCACACTCCAGGTCTTATTTTTACCATGTCTACACCCATGTGCCTGAAAAAACAGTAAGACAGTACTATTGAAGGTGACTGTGAAGAACATTGTTCAGAATCCAGAACTTTGTGGCTTGCAGAGGAAGAATTCAGTGACCTCTTAGCTTACAGAAAATTAGGAGTCTTATATATTCCATGTTGGCCTTGAACCCTCTCTGTGTGTATGCTAGCCTTGACCTTCTGCTCCATTTGTCTCTGCCTTCATGTTCTAGAACTACAGATGTATGCC
The DNA here is from genome assembly GCF_943737965.1 of Phodopus roborovskii. Classification (NCBI taxonomy): domain Eukaryota; kingdom Metazoa; phylum Chordata; class Mammalia; order Rodentia; family Cricetidae; genus Phodopus; species Phodopus roborovskii. The sequence goes on from NW_026126433.1 coordinate 31,907,047, forward strand.
ACCATGCCAGGCTTACAATACATCTAATCACTCTTATAAAGGGTATGGAGATATTTCAAATCAAATGACTTGGTATCAAAGAGCACTTCAGACATTTTAAGTTTTTCCCATATAAATTAGAAATGATACATTTCTTCCCCCAAAAGATTTAAAAAAAAAAAAAAAGTAAAAATGCATCAAATAATTGTAGAACTCTATGGTTTGGCTCTGATGTTTAAAAAGTAAATTTTAAGTAGTAAGTTCAATAATTAAAGTATAGTATCAGCAAGCAAAGTACTTAAAAATATTTTGGTAAATTTGATGAAAACTACATAAGAATCATTCTAATAGATGGTCATAGATCTCATTTTCCCAATTTTTCCTACCATGCTACTTCTCAGAAACCCACTATGCATGCTTTCAGTTTATAATTTTGTCTTAGTTCTATTTTCAGTTGCCCTTTCAGACAGAATCTTTGTCAATATTAAGAAAAATAGCTATTCTAAAACACCACGCAGGTAAGTAAGTGGGAAATTAGATTCTGGGATTTTAAAGCAATAAAAGAGCACAATCATTTCAGAACTTCTGACTTCCAAGTCCACAATACCTTACTTACTGTTCAAGCAAGTCAGTAACAAAAAACACAACATTTTCTTAAAAAAAAAAGATTTGACTTATATAGTTGTACAAATAATTGGAATAGCAACTTCTGTGTTAACTAATTCAAAATACATGATTTCTCAAATTTTCTTACATTACTATAATAGAGGTTTTGCTTCTTTTTCTACTCTAAGAAATATCCTCATGATAACAAGGGAGTTTGGATAAATTTACCACAGAAGAGGAAAATCTTTATCCATCTAGCTTCTCTGCTAAAGTTTTGCAAATAAATCTGACCACAGGCAGTACAACAACACAAGTTCAACACCTACAGGGTGTGGACACAAGGAGGCACTGAGGAATAAAGTGCTCATAGCAGATCCTGGGCTTGCATATCATCTTAACAAAGAACACTTTTTTTCCCCCGAGAAATAACAAGGCAAAGGAAAAGCACATTGAGCTCCTGTGTGACAAATTTCAGGGTGGTAAATATACAGAGAAACTAATGTAGATAAGTGTAATTAGAAGGCTTTCAAATACATTCCATACTGTAGATGGTCCATGTCATCTCATCTCCATCCCTAAGGCTGTTAACTCCTTCCTGATATGGGGAATGGCAGGAACAGCTTCACAAGTGGTATTCATGCTCTACTTTTAGGGAAACAGTTTGCCTTACATCTGCCTTTCACATCTAGCTCAGAAGAATCCTCATGTCAGAACCATATACCTGAGTGCAGTATTCTTTAACTCCTCTGGGAAGGTTATAAGGGAAAGGGCCAGCAATGGTCCCAAAGTCATAGCACAATGACTAGAAGTGTTATTTTCTGGTCTGCTGGAAAGCAAGTGGTCAGCGATATGGTGGTTTGAATGAAAATGGCTTCCATAGACTCATAAGGAGTGGCATTACTGGAAGTGTGGCTTTGTTGGAGGAAGCTCAAGTCAGGCCCAGTATCTCAATCTCTCACCTGCTGCCTACCTATCCAGACGTAGAACTCTCAGGTACTTCTCTAATACCATGTCTGCCTGCATGCAATAATAATTCCTGCCATGATGATAATGGACTAAACCTCTGATTAAATTTTTTCCTTTATAAGAGTCGTGGTGTCTCTTCATAGCAATAAAACTCGGAGAGAAGTGGTAAAGTCCTTATTGGAATCGTACTTAAGAGTGCTCTATATGAGCCATTCTGCTATGGCATGACTGCCAGACATGCCCAGGACATAAAAAGATTTACATTATAAAATGAAAAGCATAACTGACTGAATTCACAGGCCTACAATTGTGAACATGAAATTAAAAAAAATTAGGGTATATAAAAGGAAAATGTTAGGTTGTTATTTTGTTTGTTACAAAAATAAAAAAGCAAATACTCCCCAACTTTCAGGTATCCAAAGAGAAAGATACATCAGGGTTTATCATACACACACACACACACACACACACACACACACACACACACACATACACACACACCAAAATACAAACAAAAAACCCAACAACAAACAAACAAACAAAAAACTGTGCACTAAAACGTAGATATACCTTTGTTGTCTATAAGAGATGGAGACAGAAGTAGGCTAATGGGACTGGCCTAATTCTTCAGATATGAGTACTAAAAATTAAATACATCTCTAAGAATACAATAAGGTACTGGTTATTACACCATCTTTTAGTTATATTTATATCACCACTACCACCAGCATCAGCACCATCACTTTAATGCAATACGGGGCATGGACCCTAGAGCTGATCAAGCCATATCTCCAACCTAGCTAGTATGGTATGTATGTATGTATGTTACTCAACAATTTCTTACTCAATAAAATCAACTACTGGGCAAAAAATGCTATAATAATTTATTAAGTTATATATATAAAAGAATCTTTCATAGCGCCTAGCACATGGTAGGTACTCAGTAGTTTTCTTCATTCTTACCCAGGAGTCATGTAACAGAGGAGAAAATGTTCTAAGTGCTGTGTTAATCAGGATTAGGATTAAGAAAGGTAGAGAAAACTTCAGGCATATTTAACTGTGCCTTTGGCTTACTCTGAACACACAGCTTGAGCACCCATGCTTTGTCTACACTAGGGGAAGTAAATGTGCCAAAGCATTATTCTTTAGCTATTTCTCTTTTGTCTGACTGTTTTTTAAAAGATGAATTCTTTAGAATTCAACATTTTCCTAAGATCCAAAAATCCAGTCAAAGGTCAAAGACCTTAGTAATCCTGGTCTCTCAATACAGTAAAAACATACACAATCAGCACTCTTCCTCCATTCAAATCTCAATTCCACCCAACATTGTGCTACGTGCTTCTGGTATAAGAAGACAGATCAGATGCTGCTTCCAATGGCATGGATTATTCAAGTACTTGACAAGAAGGCATAAATTAAATGTTATGAGGTTGAGCTTACAAGGCATCTTACAGGAAAATGAGTCTCATTATTTTACATTTCTAACTCATATATCAAAGAAATAGAATATAAAATAAATGTTACAACATAATGAACTGGCACTGTGGTAGGTGATTCAAGTTACAAATCCTGTGGTGGTGGCAGTGTGTGTGTGTTTTCTTTTTTTGGAACCTTTGACCGCTTGTGAGACAGAGCAAAACTGACAAAGGTTGCTATTATATTGTTATTGCTATTGCTTGTTTTAAGCAGAAGAGAATGGTGCCCTTCCCAAAGTAACTTGAGATTACTATGGATGGATTTGGCATATCTATCTTCAGTGTGATGACTTGACTAATCGAAGAACTGCCCTATAGCTTCTTTTTGAAAGATACTTGGTTTGTTTCTTCTTCCAACATTTCCACTGGCAGGTAGCTTGTGATCTGTTAGAAGAGCACTGGTATAGTCAGAAATCTGAAACTTGTAGTCATATATGTGTGTGTGTGTATGTGTGTGTGTGTGTGTGTATGTGTGCGTGTGTATGTGTGTGTGTGTGCATACACACATAATATACTAAGATATCAATGGCATACACAAATTGTAGAGTATGTATACAAGTTGATGTATGTGATAATTTTATGTCAACTTGACACAAGCTAGAGTCATTTGGAAGAGGGAACCTCAGTTGAAAATATGCCAACACAAGATTGACTTGTAGATAAGACAGGTGCATTTTCTTGATTGATGATTGATGTGGAAAGGGACCAGCCAGTGGTGCCACTCTGATAATGTAAATGGTCATGAGTGCTTTAAGAAAGCAGGCTGAGAAAGCCAGGAGGAGCAAGCAAATAAGCAGCACTCCTCCACAGCCTCTACATCAGCACCTGCCTTCAGTGTTTTGCCCTGTTTGAGGTCCTGCCCTGACTTTTTAAAATAATAGACTATGAGGTGTAAGAGAAATAAATCCTTTCCTCCCCATGCTTTTGGTTATAGTGTTTTTTCACAGCATTAGGTACCTGAAGGAATACAATGTATCTATGCATAAATTTATCCATAAAACAATTATTACTATCAACATCATAAACTTACCCATCTCTCAAAATCTCTTTTTGTACTACTTTTGTTTTTGTTAGAGCTTTTAATATGAGATCTATTACAGTAAAGTAATTTGTAAGAGGATATCTACCTGACACATCATATGACATTAATTGCACTATCTCAAGACAGACTGAATTTCTTTTCTCTAAGTTAATCTTCACTGATTCTTATTGGGTCTTCTCTGGGCTGATTTTGTGACCATTACTGACAATCTTTCCTGCTGTCTCATGTATATAGGTATTTAGATAAAGTCTTTCAATATAGTGCTGCCCACATTGAAAAAATTTTTTAGATCTTACAAAAGAGTTATAAAATATGAGGTCTTGGGCTCAAGAAGCTTATATACCCCATTGATAAATAGATCATGGCAACAGGTAAGTGATTGATCATAAGCATGAGACCTGCAGGAAGCCAAGATCCGAGAATACATATAATGCAGCAGGGAATTCAGCCATTTCCTGCATTTGCTATCATTCCATTAGCTTATTTAAAAAACCATTTTATTACAATTATTCTTTACCTGCATGGAATTGATTCAGGACTTGTACCTACCATCTGCTCAGAAAGAATCTAAGATTGATAAATGTTAGGTGGAAGAAAGAGCCTGGGTGGAGGAGATCCACTGTCTGCCTCAGAATAGTCAATGTGAACTATAACTATATATTTTTTGATAATACACATCTAAGTTTTTAAGTAATAGTCTTCATAGTCTTGGAAGCTCTGCCAAAGTCCATTCACACAAGGGTTTCTTTCTTGAAACCACACTACTGACATAGTTTTGAAATGGAACAATGTCTCAGGTTTTTTTTTTTTTTTATCATTTTTTTTCCCTGGGAAATGTATATAAAGTTTGTATTTATTTTCATGCTTGAGCACAAGATACAAATATATGTTATAAGAGGCTTTTTTTAAATTAAAATTGATCAGATTAAAATAATGACATAGAATCTAGGCTAGTCTGTGATCCTCTAAGCTAGATTAGCATTTCATTCTTACTTTTATGCATGTGTTTTGTAACTGTGTAAAACAACAAGCATTGTACTGATCTTGTAAATTGCTAATTGCTTCAACATTTTCTGGTTCATCTCCAAGTATCCATTACACTGGCAATCTCTGATATTGTCCATGTTGCATAGAAAGCTAGAGCTAGTTTAACAGCTGTCACAATGAAAAATAATATTTTCTGTAAGGGAGTTATATGGGTCAACTCCTGTATTACAAGTGAATTTGTTTCTGCAAAATGAACATGTCAAGTTGGAGACCTCCATTTTTTAAAGTGGACAAGTCCAAGTTGTAATAGAGTGTACAGCCCCTTTATACTCCACCCTACCAACACACACTCACTCACAGCTTCAAATGGAGTCACTAGAATTCAGAGCTAGCAAAAAAGAAAAAAAAATACAGTAAGAGTAGAGGTAAATTTTCTAATATTTTTATGGTGGTGATTACTTTCTCCCCCTTCCTTGTGAGCATAGCAGATGTCCACACTCAATATTGACACAGCTTATGTCATATGAGGACAGTAACACGTGAGTACAAGGGACATGAAGGGGGCTTTCCTACTTGATGGGCTCTTTTACTTATGACAGGCTCCCCTCCCCTTCCCCCAAGTAGGATTTAATATATCAACTTGCACATCAAATAATGAAAAGTATGGATAACTTCTTTTTTCTTTTTCCTATGAGGGGATTATTAATGGTAACAAACTATGCTAAAAACTTAATGTGTATCAATATATTTAATCTGAATAATTAATTGTGCCCATTTCACTCATGGAGTATCTGAGCTTAGAAACATTTAAGGGTTTGACTGAGGTAGGTAGTGGGGGGAATCTAGGTGGTGTTATACAAAAATATGACATTTTAGACCAATGTATTGTGAGATATCTGAAAGATGTTTTGACACCACGTCTTGAAGCAAGCTAACACTCCCATCAGAAAGTCACCCTCCCTCCCTTTGGGTTTCCAGGACAGAGTTTTTCTGTGTAACGGCAGTGACTGTCCTAAAACTCACTATGCAGACCAGGCTGGCCTAGAACTCACAGAAATCCACCTGAATCTGCTTTCCCAGTGCTGGGATTAAAGATATGTCTTACCACCATCCAGCCAGAGGGGTCCTTTCTAAGAATGGAACATCGGATCACTATCTGTGCAGCTGGGGATGCTGAAACAGCCTACTAAATGGGCCTTCCTAAATTTTCCTTGAATTTACCATTCTTAGTTCATGCCCTTTTCCTGATGAATTGTTCTTTAGCTCTCCATTCTTCACCAAATTCAATATGAGAATGTTTGAATTTAACCATTCCTTTGAGTTCTCACTTCCTTATAGATGATCCCATGTAACACATATTTACATGTTTTTCTCATGTTGTTACAATTGATGCAGGACTGAAAAGCAGTTCTTTCTCTTTTTTATTTATTTATTTTTTTTATGTGTTCCTGGTCCAAGAATTTAGAACAGTAAGAGTGAAGTCACTTCTCCTCTTGTGTAAACAAACAATAGCTGCAATTAAAGCAAACAGTTAACTGTTTGAAATTTATTTTGAGTTGTTCAAATAATGAAGGAAGTAGAGTTAAACAGGCTGTATCCAAGAAAGTTGTCTGGTGGACATAACAGTTGTAAAAATGCTGAGGGACTATGGCATCTTGTTTCTGAAAGAATTTCAATTTTGCATAAGAGCAAAATTAAGACTAAGACTATGTCAAGGAGCAATGTCAGCATCAAGCTGATCCTACCCTCACCCCACCCCCACACTCAACTATTAAGATCTTTAACTATTTAAGAACTATCTTAAAATGTTAAATAATAGGATTCCTATTAGGAAAAAATTTCCTAAGCCATAGTTTTAGAGCAGAGAATGTCAATATTTGGATCTAGGAGCACTGGATTTTTTTGTTTTTTTTTTTACTTCTAGGGTCACACAAGACCTACTGAGTTGACTCTCTGAGAATGAAGTATAGGTCTTATTTTTTATGAAATGCTCCCAGGTAAAAATCCTTTTTTTTTTTTTTATTTTTTAATTTTTTTAGTTTTTGGAGACAGTTTTATTGTATAGCCCAGGCTTGTGGAACTAATTCTAGAGATCTTACTTCGGTTTTCTGAGTGCGCAGATTGATTCAAGTGGACTTGAAAACCATGGATTTAAAGAAAAAAAAATCAGTATGTGATCTTACAGGATTTCACTCATATATACAGAACATATTAAATGGTTTTTTTTTTTTTTTTTTTTTTTTTTTTTTGAGGGGAAGGGGTTGAGACAAGGTTTCTCTGTAGCTTTGGAGCCTGTTCTGGAACTCACTTTGTAGATCAGGCTGGCTTCAAACTCAGATCTCCCTGCATTTGCCTCCTGAATGCTAAGATTAAATGTGTGTGGCACCATGGCCTGCCTAATTCTTTTTGTTTGTTTTTGGTGTTTTGAGACAGGGTATCTCTGTGTAGCTCTGCCTATCCTGGAACTGGCTCTGTTGATCAGGCTAGTCTCAAACTCATAGAGAACTGCCTATCTCTGCCTCCTGAGGGCTGGGATTAAAGGCATGTGTTACCACGCCCAACTAAGAGTATATTAATATATATATTAAAATATATATTAATATATATATATATTTAAAGCTGAAGAAGCCCAATTATATAAGAATGATCAGGCCTCTTCTCACACACTTACAGGAACCCTACTGGGACTCTGTCTATAGATTGCCAGCTTCCCAACTTGGTACCAGGATATATCACCTGGGAGTGCCACACCAATTCCCATCCCTTTTCCTGCCTCCAGTTGAGAATCAGAGCTCCTGGATATAGGATCATGATGTGATGTTCCCACCTTCAAAAAGGTAGAAAAGAGACCATCCCTGCTTTGTGGGCTCTGGTTCTCTTTGGAGGCCCCACAACTTTGGGCCTGAAGTATCCTCTGAACTACCACCATGCTAGTGACCGTTTGTATACAGTGTCAATAACTCTTCTAATAACCTCATTTCCCAGTAATTCATTTTCATGTCCTCTTGAATCTCCTACCTCTTCCAAAACTTCACACAGAAAGACCATAATGGTCTATAAGGGAATCTAGGATTACTGATGTGCTTGACAGAACATTAAATATTCATTTTTTCCTGTCTTGATATCACATTTCCCATCATACATTAAATGATGATGGAAATACAAATGAGCAATCCTAAGTTCAAAAGCAATGTCAACCCAGTTGTAGGTACCTTTCAGTAGGGTCTCTTCATATCCAGCAAACATTTACTAAACTGATAAATAACTGAATTTCACACAATATTAACCCACAAGCTTTCTAATCATTTGATTTAAAATTTTCAAGCAAAATAAATAGTAAAATAAGTATATAAATTTTCTATGAAAAGGTTCCGAGGTTAAAAAAAGAATAAAAAGAAAGGACTCCTTCCAATGCATTCTACATACCCAATCCAGAAAAAAAAAATGACAAAAAAGAAAAACATAGACAATCATCTTTTCTGAATACAGGTGCAAATATTTAAAAAATATTATCAAATCAAAATCAGTAAATTTAATAGCATCTAAAAGAGATTATGCATACTCATAAGGTTGATTTACCCAAGGATGTAAATATGTTTCAATATATGCAAGTGAAGAAATGTAATATAGCAATAGAATGAAGGATGAAAGTCATATCATGATCTCAGAGGACACAGGAAAATCATCAGGTAAAATTTAAATAATGATTTATGATGACTACTCTCTAAAATTTCAATAGAGAAGGAATATACCTCAACACAGTAAGACCCACCTATGATAAACTCATAACTTACATCATTTGAACTGGAAGAGGATATTGACCCTCTAAGATCAAGAATAAGACACAGATGTCCACTTTATCACTCTTATTAGATAAAATGTTAAAAGCATTAGCCATAGCAAAAGACAAGTGAAAGAAACAGAGCGTTCAATCAGGAAAGGAAGAACTCAAATGGCCCTTGCTTACAGATAACATGATTATATATATATATACATATATATATATATATGTATATATATATATATATCCTAACATGATTATATATATATATATATATGTACATATATTTATATATATAAAATCTAAGGACTCTACCAAAAGCTATTAAAATATGTAACAAATTGAGAAAGGTCACAGGGTTCAAAATTTGCTATATAAAACTCAGTAGTATTTATATACTAGTATACAAAACTATTGAGAAATAAAGAAACAATATCATTCATAATAGTTAGCAAAAACACAAACCCAGGCATAAATTTAATTCAGGAACTAGATGGTCTCCACAATGCAAACTACAAAACATTGATGAAATAAAATAAGGAGAACATACATACAAAAATGAAAAAATGTTCATGGACTGGAATAATATTGTCAAAATGTCAATACTATCCAACAAAATTCCTATTGAATGCCAATGACATTCTTCCTAGATTTAGGGGAAAAAAAAATCACAAAAGTAACTTGGGAACACAAAAGACTGAAATACCAAGACATCTTCAGCAAGAACAACGCTGGAAGCATTTATCACACCTAACTTTAGTATACATTATAGAGTATTAATAACCAAAGCAATGGAATACTGACATGCATGCAGAAAAGCTGACCAATAAAGAGAGCCCACACATCAAGTAATAAATCACATTTGAGCCAAGTGATTTTAACAAAGACAGAAAGAACATGCACTTGAGAAAACAGTCTCCTCAATAAATGGTGTTACAGTGCCAACAAGATAGCTGAAGTTTGTGTGGCCCCCACAGACTCGTGTTTGAATGCTTAGGAAATGGCATTAGGAGGTGTGACCTTGTTGGAGAATGTCTGACTTTGTTGAAGGAAGTGTGTTACTGGGGGTAGGTAGGCTTGGGGTTTCAATGCTTAAGCCAGGATAAAGACTCTCTTCCTGCTGCCTGTAAAACAGTATGTAGAACTCTCAGCTATTTCTCCACACCATGTCTGCCTGTATACCAACATGTTTCCTAACATGATGACAATCAACTAAACCTCTGAACTGTAAGCCAGCCTTGATTAAATGCTTTCCTTTATGAGAGTAGCCATGGTCATAGCATCACTTTACAGCAATTAAAATCCTAATTAAGACAGTTAGTAAAGTGCTTGTAATGTGAACATGAGGACCTGAGTTCAGTTACCCAGTGCAGGGAGGAGATGGGCAGATCCTTGGGCCTTATGGTCTAATCAGTGAGCTCCAGATCAGTGAGACCCTGTCTCATAAAACAAGGTAAAGGCCACCTGAGGAATGACCCTGAAGTTAACTTCTGACTTCCACATGTGCCCAAACACATGTATGTGTACACCCACATATACACATGTATACACACACACACACACACACACACACACACACACACAGAGAGAGAGAGAGAGAGAGAGAGAGAGCTATGAAAACCTGAATATCTAAATAAAGAAGAAACAGGGCTTCTTATGTCTCACCATATGAAAAAAAAAAAAAAGCAATCCCAACTGTATCAAAACTTATATGCAACACCAGAAACTCTAAAATCACATGAGGGAAACAAAAGGGATATGCATTAGGACAATAGCCTGGACAAAGACTTTTTGTACATGGCCTCTTATTTACACAACAAGATCAAAACTGACAAAGGATATTCTACCAAATTGAAATGCTTCTGAACAACAAAAGGGACAACAGAGAGAGAAAGCCTGCAGAATGGGAAAAAAATGTAAAAATATTTAGCAGACAGAAATTAATCTTCAGGATACATAAAGCACATATACAACTCAACATCAATAAAACCAATTAGTTAAATTAAAGATGGGCAAATGACATAAACAGACATTTATCATAAGAACACATACAAATAGTCAAAGGTATACAGAAAAGTTCAACAACACTAGCCATCAAGGAAATATAAATCAGGCCACAGTATGTTGTCACCTTACTAGTTAAAATGGCAACTATGAAACTGACAAAATAAACACTTATGGTGGGAAGCCCCTTTCTAGCCTCCAAGTGCACCTGTATTTGTGTACATATACCTCCAGACATAACGCTTAAAATAAAAAAAATAAATCATTTAAAAATGTAACAAATGCTGGTACAGCTGTGGAAGAAAGTGGAGCTGCTGGCAGAAATGTGAATCTATATGTCCATCATGGAAAACACTATGTAGAGTCTCAAAAAAAAAACCCCTAAAAACAGAACTACCATATGATCTACTATTGGTATATAGTCAAAAGAATAGAAATCTGCATGCTGAAGAGACATCTGCACTACAATGTTTTTTTTTTTTTTTGAAGAACTTTTCACAGTAACCAATATATGACATCAATCTAGGCATTTATCAAATGATGAGTATCTAAAAAAAATCATACACACACACACACACACACACACACACACACACACACACACACACACACACACACACCTCCAACATGATATTTGGTCCTAAAAAAAATTCTGTCATCTACAGCAATATGATTGAAGTGCTAGAGGTTATGAAGTAAGTCAAGCACAGAGAGACAAATACATGTCCTCATGTATCTATAAAAGCCAAAATACTATTCTCAAAGAAGTTGAGAACAGAATAATTGCACCAAAGCTAGGTCTGGTGGCATATAGATGCCTGTAACCCCAGAACTTGGGAGGCAGAGATAGGTGGATTAGGAATTTAAGGCCAGAAGCCTGGGCTTCATAAATACACAAATAAATAAATCTTTTTTAAATTAAGCTTCAGTCATCTAAAATTCTTTTTAGTTTATGACTCTCATAGGCATGAGAATATTAACATATTCATGTTTTTGTCCCGTTAATGTCAATTTATTTCAAAAGACTCAGTGGATTTCTCTACAATTGCAAAAATCAATCAGGTCTATCCCCATAACATCCTTGGCTGTGGTTTTCATACAGCATGTTTCATGAAGACTCATGTGCTAAAGCTTAGTCTGAAGCTAGCACTAAAACTGTACAACATTTAAGAGATGAAGCATAACTGGGTCTTGGGCCTTGGTCTCAGGAAGATTGAAACAACTGAAGTAAAGCATTAATTCCTGCTAGAATGGTCTGTCATGATGTATACTCAGCTGTCTCAGCTCACTTTCTTCTGTATTCCATCTCTCCTGGCCAGTTCCCTTTCTACTCTTCTGTGATGTTGTGACTCTGCCAAGGCACCCTCTCCAGAATGATTGCACTATGCTCTTTGAATCCTTCAGCTATCACACTTATGAACTCATTCCATTTTCAAACTATTCAGCCTTAGATACTGTGTTACTGTGTCACAGATGGACTAGAATACCTTACATTCTTCACTTTATCTCAGTCTTACAACTCACCTACAAGTCTTGCCATCCCTATTTTCAAAAAGTATCTTGCATCTGCCATCTTTTTCCATATCTACCATTTGTTACCTTAGGCCAAGCTAGCATTATTTTCTTTTTGGTGTGCTGGAATAACATCTTAACTAGTGTGGTGGTTTGAAACAAAATAGCCCCCAAAGGGAGAGGCACTATTAGGAGGTGCGGCCTTGTTAGAGTAGGTGTCCTCTTGTTGGACGAAGTGTGTCACTGTGGAGGTGGGCTTTGAGGTCTCATAAATGCTCAAGATACTCATTGTCCCAAACCACTTCCTTCTGCCTGCAAGATGTAGGTCTCTTATCTACTTCTCCAGCACCATGTCTGCCTTCATACTACCATGTCCCACTATGACGATAATGGACTAAACCTCTGAAACTGTAAGCCAGCCCCAGTGAAATGTTTTCCTTTATAAGAGTTGCTGTGGTCATGGTGTCTCTATACTGTAATAGAGACACAAAGACAAATATAATCCATGTTTTGGGGCCCATCCTTTACAATCTACATTCTATACACCAGCTCTCCTCAATCAAAATAATGTCCTAAAACCAAAAATCAGGTAAAACTTCTACTTGCTTAAGACTTATAATGGAATCCTGCTGAATTCAAACACACACACACACACACACACACACACACACACACACACACACACACACCATACTTTGCTTATACATTCTTGTGGACTTGGTGTCTGACCAGTTTTTCCCTTTTACATCTTACTAGATCATTAAACTCTAGCCACACTGGCCTTCTTGAATATATAAAACTTCCTCATCTCAGAGCTTGGTACTTATTATTGCCTTGGTCTTTCTATAATTAGCTTTAGAGTACCATTCAGCTTAGATGTTGCTTGGCTGACAGGGGCCTTCTTTTACCTACTGGAGGATAGCAACCCAGTAAATTTTCTTGCATTAGTTCATGACATTCATTGCTACTCATGACTTTCTCTTCTTTCTTATTTATTATCACTCTGCTTATGGAATACTGGACTATCAATGCAGGTCCAAGGAAAAAGAAGGGACAGTTTTGAAAACACTTTCTTGCTAGGCTGTGGTAGTGCATGCTGTCATCTCAGCATTCAGGAGGCAGAGGCAGGTGGCTCTCTCTGAGTTTGAGACCAGCCTGGTCAACAAAATGAGTTCCAGACAGCCAGAGCTGTTACACAGAGAGACCCTGTCTTGGAAAGCCAAAAAACAAAACACTTTCTGATAAGATAATGGAAGAAAAGAACATATAAATAAGGTTCTTGCCTTAGCAGATTCTAGTCATTGCCTTATTTTTACTTTTACTTTTAAAGTATAATTTCACATGGCCTTTGAACTTTTTTCTTTTAGCAAGCAACTAAAATGACACCTTGGCATTTATAGATACAGTATTTATTGTTCTACTCTCTCCCTCAGACATTCCACAGGGAAATAGCAAAGTAAACACTTGGGTTTACTAGGGAATGAATTGAGTTATTTTTATGTAGCAGATGATGAGTATACTTCAATTACAGTTTAAGCCCTATGTAATTACTAAACATTCTCATAGCAAGACAGTAACTTTGTTTTAATTTTATAAATAAAGAAGCTGAGTTAAAATTCATAGTAATATAGAAAATATAAAAGCATTTTGAAATATATCCTTCTTGAATGTTGTTTTTTTTTTCTCCCTGAAATCTATGTTTACACACACTAAATAACTAGTTGATCTAACCCAGTTAAGAAGAGTGATTCCTTGAGAATTTAATAACTGCCACCAAATAGTATAACCATCGTTAGGACTAACTAGCCACTGAAAAATGAAAAGACCAATTTAGACATAGAAATAGCTGAGTCACTGTGGGTTTCTAAATTTAATAATAAAGTCACCATAATGTTGCTGTTTAAAGTGTCCTGAGAGCCTTGGATAATACATGCTACAATCAATTAGTTTAGGAGAAAGAAGGAAATCAGCCACACAAAATTGCTTAGAAGCAGCTCTTACATTAAGACAGTAAGAGAGGAATAAACAAATTCAAGAGTTGTTGCAGTCTACATCAGTAATGTCCCTGCTGCTGGTGGTAGGACCTTTGAGAAGTGGAGCCTAGTGAAAGGTCTCTTTCAGTCCCTGGGTATATTACCTTTAAGGGGGTAAGGAGACTGCAGTCCCTTCTCTCGCTCTCTTTAGCACCCTGGTCTCTAGCTTTACTACTATGCTATACAGTCCTGCTACGATCTACAGAGCATTCTGCTGGAAAGGCAGTGGGACCCCACAGCATCTGCAACCATTGCACAGCTCATGGACTGCACAAAAGTGGAAAACTTGTGCAGGTGCACATGCATGACAGAGAGCACATGAGTATGGGAGCTCAGTAGCTCCTACAGAGCTCAATTGGCCCTGTGCTTTGCTTTTTTTGGTTCTTCAAAGACTAGAGACAGCTTCACTGTCTTTGCTCTGGAATAAAAACAAATTATTGTCCAAGCAACAAACATGTTGAGAAAGAATTTTGATTTCTTCTCTGTAACTTGTAGTTGCCCATACAGAATAAAATGCCAAGTCAAGATTACTAAAATTATACTTGCAATTCCTTCACTGACATTTTACTTTGGTAGTTTAATAGTAAACTAGCCTTAAGTTAAGGACAAAACTTAATTCTCTTTGCTGAAATTACTGAGATGGCAATACTGCTCTTAGAATACTGTGACATTTCTCACCCTCCAAAATACAAAACTGATAGGAATGTCTGAAGAGCTTATGTACACAATGGGAACACAATGGGTCACATTTAAAATATATCACCCCCCCCCCATTGTTTCATGATTAAGGGAGAGTCACTTATAATTTAAAGATGAAGAAGAAATGCTTGGTGGCCTGCTTTCCAATGCTGATCCTTTAAAAGGAAGCCAGTTCAATCAGTAAAGAATATGCAGAACTTCCCAGGCAGCAAGGCAGAATCTAAAAAGGAATTTAGCTGTTTCTGAGTGCTATGGTCTATAATATTCAAATCAGTGCTCCAAGGAAGGTAATTTGGGAAAGAGGCCATGAATAGGCAAGATTTGGCAATCCAAAGACATGTCAAGAGATATGTTCAGATTAAGAACAAAGCTCAAATGGTGGAGTATGTGTCTAGCAAGTACGAAGTTCTGAGTTGATTGCCTGTATCACTTATAGCATGCTTGGTGGGGAATCAGAAATTCATGGCATCTTTAACTATATTTGAAACTGGAGGCTAGCCTAGGGCAAATAAGAACCTGTCCCAACAACATCAACTACACACAGTGGTCAAAACCTCCTACCCCCAATCTGTTCTGACTTCAGGCCACAGTTTGCCCTTAGTGCTCCCACAGCCCAGTGGTCAGCAGGCCCCAGCTGGCAAGAATTCATCTCTTTCCTTTCCTCCTCTCCCTAGGTTCTTCATCTAGAATAGTGTCTTCTGCCACTCCTGGTATCAGGTTGCTGCACAGAACACTCACCTTTACAGGTGCCTCTGAGCTGCTCCTCCTCTTTGGCTTCTCTTGGCCACAGTTGTTATATCTCTTCCTGATAATACATACATACATACATACATACATACATACATACATATATATGCCACTTGGCATTTGAGTTGAGGACAATATTTTCTTTTAACTTTTGCTTCTGTTTTATGTAGTTTTTATTTTGTTTCTTTTCTATTTATTTATCTATATGTCTATGCATGTATGTAGGCTATCTATCTATCTATCTATCTATCTATCTATCTATCTATCTATCTATCCATTATTTTTCAAACAAGACCTCACTATGTAGTTCTCACTATATGGAAAGACTGACCTCAAACTCACAGAGATCCATCTGCCTCTGCCTTCAAGTGCTATCATGTCTAGCTTTATTTCTCTCTCCATTAATTGGGGTCTCTCAAAGGAGCTGGGGGTCTACAGTTGTTTTTTCGGCTGTGCCATTCACCTGGCAGGATAGTTTTGGATTGCTAAAGTTCAAGCTGGAGTAGTGAATGTCTTGCTTTCATCTGCAGTGGTCAGGCTGAAATTACTCTTTAGTGAATGTTATGAAATGAATCTGACTTTTGTAAACTTTGAATTTTCTTTTTTGTCGCTTTAATTTTTAAAGGCAGGGGTTTCTCTGTGTAACAGCCCTGGCTGTCCCTGAACTCACTCCATAGACCAGGCTGGCCTCAAAACTCACAGAGATCCACCTGCCTCTGCCTCTCAAGTGCTGGGATTAAAGTTGTGTGCCACCAACCGTCCCCACCCCAGAAAATTTTGAACAATGCTCAGTTATCTCTTGTCTTTATCTGTGGAGTCTGCCATTTCCTACCATGTTAAATATTGTTTTATCAGAAGCTGGTTAAAGAAACTCTCATGAGTAATCCAGTGGTTTTCATTTTTGGTAATAGCATAGCTCCAAGTCTTAGGTGGTTGTTCTTAACTGAAACTTTAATGTAATTCTGTGGCTCCTTGTTCCTAAGACCCCAAGTCCTTTAGACAATTCCATTCTTTACTACACAGACAGATTACCAAAACCCTGTGATTATGAAGCAATTAAATAGAGCCTTGGAATGTCTCCATTAGAGTGTGTGAATGGCGCTGGTCACAGATATTGAATGGCTAGTGCAGCAGACAAATTGTAATTATTTTTTAAGAAAATGTGCTCTTCCTGCAGTGTAGATTATAACTGTAGCAGGGCATATGACATATGACTACTGAGGGACAGACTAGACTTCCTAGTTCTTCCATAGTTGTGTGATCATCAACAAAACTTTTGCTCAATGAATGTAAATAAAAGTGTAATATGTCATTTATTTGCTAAAAAGATTCAAAGACCTGAACATAAATCTAGCCACACTGAACCCCTTAGAAGAGAAAGTGAGAGGTACCCTTGAATGAATTGATATAGGAGACCGTTCCCTGAACATAACACTAGTAGAACAGACAGTGAGACAGACAATTAATAAATGGGATCTCCTGAAACTGAGAAGCTTTTGTAAGACAAAGGACATAGCCAACACACCAAACGGCAGCCCACGGACTGGGAAAAGGATCTTCACCAACCCCACATCTGACAGAGGGCTGATCTCCAAATTATACAAAGAAACTAGTCACCAAAACACCAAGTAATCCAATTAAAAAGTGGGGTACAGAACTAAATAGAGAATTCTCAATAGAGGAATCCAAAATGGCTGAAAGACACTTAAGAAAGTGCTCAACATCCTTAGCCATCAGGGAAATGCAAATCAAGGTAACGCTGAGATACCATCTTACTCCTGTCAGAATGGCTAAAATCAGAAACACCAATGACAGCTTATGCTGGAGAGGATATGGAGAAAGGGGTATACTCCTCCACTACTGGTGGGAGTGCAAATTTGTACAGCCATTTTGGAGATCAGTTTGGTGGTTCCTCAGGAAAATGGGAATCAGTCTGCCACAGGACCTATTGTTCTTAGGCATATACCCAAATGATTCACATCCATGCAATAAGGAAATCTGTTCAACTACATTCATAGCAGCATTATTTGTAATAGCTAGAACCTGGAACCAACCTAGATGTCCCTCAACTGAAGAATGGATAAAGAAGATGTGGTACATTTACACAATGGAATACTACTCCGCGGTGGGGGGGGGGAAGGAATCTTGAAATTTGCAGGCAAATTAATGGAACAAGAAGAAACCATCCTGAGTGAGGTAACCCAGTCAAAAAAAAAAAAAAAAAAAAAAAAGAGGAACATGGTATGTACTCATTCATATATGGACTTTAGTCATAGACCAAAGGATCACCAGCCTATAATTCATACCACCAGAGAAGCTAAGATACAAGGAGGACCCTGAGAGAGACATACAAGGTCCCCCACAGAAGGGGAAAGGGACAAGATCTCCTGAGCATATAGGGAGTGGGAAGAAGGACAGTAAGTGGAGAGGGAGTTGGAGAAAGAGAAAGGGAGAAAAGGAGGAGAGAGGAGAACATGAGAGACCTGGAAGATTGAGTTGGGGGATGAATAGACAAGAGCAAGAAAAGAGATGCCATAATAGAGAGAGCCATTATAGGTTTGAAGAGAAATCTGGCACTAAGGAAATGTCCAGAGACCTACAAGGATGACCCCAACTAACAATCTGAGCAATAGTGGAGAGACTACCTTAAATGCCCTTCCCTGATAATGACATTGATTACTAATTTATATGCCATCATTGAGCCTTCATCTAGTAGCTGATGGAAGCAGAAGCAGACACCCACAGCTAAGTACTGAGCTGAACTCCTGAAATCCAGCTGCAGAGAGGGAAGAAGTGATGAGCAAAGGGGTCAAGACCAGGCCACAGAAACACACAGAGACAGCTGACTTGAACAAGGGGGGGCTCATGGACCCCAGACTGATAGCTGGGAAACACAGACTCAGACTCCCTGAACGTGGGTCTCAGTTGGGAGGCCTGGGCAGTCTACTGGATCTCTGACAGTGGAGCCAGGATGTATCCCTGGTGCATGAAAGGACTTTGGGAGCACATTCCCCATGGAGGGATACTCCCTTAGCCCAAACAGGAGTGAAAGCCTAGGCCCTACCCCAAATGACTTGACAGATTTTGATGACCCCTCCTGGAAGGCCTCACCCTCCCTGAGAAATGGGTGGGGAATGGGATGGGAGGGGGTCTCGGGGGCCATGGGAGAATAGGAGTGAGAGGAAACTGGGATCTATATGTAAAACAAGAAAAAATAATTTAAAAAGTTAAAAAAAACCTTTAAACTATAAAATCAAAAAAAAAAAGGGAGGATGACTTCCTGTTCTCTCTGTTCCTCTCCTCTTCCTTTGAATGAGATGAGATGTAAATGTATGAAGACAACGTCCTAGGGGGCTGTGGAAAACACACACACACACACACACACACACACACACACACACACACACACACACAGAGAGAGAGAGAGAGAGAGAGAGAGAGAGAGAGAGAGAGAGAGAGAGAGAGAAAGCTGGAGTCTTAATGATGGCAGGGAGCTGGGAAACCTATCTTTTAGGCAAATCATCTGCACTGGGATCTAGAAAAAAAACACTGTTTCTATTGAAACTACCTTTTATAATTCCTTTTTCTTTTATGTACCTCTTTATCTTTTAAAACAGTAATTAAAATATATATTTCAATGTTATAAATGCTACAAAGGAATGGTTTTACTCTAAATTAATTTAACTTTCTTCAAACTAAATTCTTACAGTCAAAGAAAAGCAAGAAGAGAGAAACTGCAAGCCAGAGTATTAGTGGCCATTTGTCTAGTAAAGGTAAATTATTTAAGCCTTTTTCAACATGCACAAACCGAGTATAAATAAATTTATATTTCAGTTACACTTTCTCTGACTGGTTTATACCACTGTGATGACAGCAATTGATTCTCAAATTGAGTCATCAAATTGTCAACACCTTAATGAACAAAATTAGTCTATTTCATGTTGAAAAGCAATACTAGCAACTCACACAGATAAAAAGTGTCATAAGAACTTACTGAGCAGTGACAGCCTCTGACAAAAGGCTTCTGATAATATCTCCCTATGATGAGTTCATACAGTGACTGGTTGCAATAAAATGGTGTTTGACTACAACATTAGATCCTATTCAGGAATGACTTCATACATCTGAGAGACGATGAAAGAACACTGAATTAGCAGAACTTAGGAATCAAGTATTATTCTAACCATTTTATGACCATTTATAATACTGACTTCAGCAGTCTGAATTCAATTATTTGTTCATAAATGGCTCTGGGTTTTTCGACCTCTGTCCTATTCAACCAGTAACATTTTAAAAAATTGGGACAACTATCTTTAACACCCAGTCTTTAAATAATTTCAATGAAAAGCTTTCTTTTCACTCATCCTACAAAAGCAATACTTGTGAAACAGACACTGATTTCCCTACAATCTAAGGATCCCCTGCTGAACAAGACAAAAAAGCAGGGAACTTCCACTGAGAGTTACTAGGTGCAATAGTATTACAGTAGGGTATAAAAAGTGCCTTCTGAACAGAGTATCCGTGAGGTTTAAAACATGCACACAAACCATAGTTTATGGGTGGCCAACACTGGCCCCACAGTAAGAGAGAACCAACTGTGATTCTGCTGGAGAACTTGTCTACATGGATAACCTAAGCCAAAGGTCCCAAGCAGTGAGTGGGTATATTGTAACAGTAATAAGAGTGGTAAAATTAAGGGCTACCCATTATGCTACATGAAGAGGACAAATACTGTCATCACACTTATATCATGTTCCTAGAAAAGTCAAATTCTTAAGACTGAAAATAGAATGATGGTTATGAGGACAATGAGAAGTACATAGCATCTGCTGGGGATGATGAAGAAGCCTGGAGATGATTGCTATTATTGTATAACAATGGAATCACCCTCAAATACACAAACTGCACACATGAAAATGGTTAAAATGGTGAATTTTGTTGTATGTGTTTCAATATAACAAAGAGAAAAAAGTTAAAGATTATGAAAGTTATTTCAAAGTACTTAACACAGCATCTGGTACATTTCATGTACTTAGTAAAAGACAAGTGCCTTACTATTTTATTTATATATATATATATATATATATATATATATATATATATATATATTTAATTTACTTTTTTTGATAATTTTTTATTAATTTGAAACAAGCTTGTTTTACATGTCAAACCCAGTTCCCTCTCCCTCTCTTCTCCCCTTAACCCCCACCCCAACTCCCATCCCATCCCCTTTCTGCTCCCTAAGGAGAGTGAGGTTAAAGACATTTAAGTGCACTTCACAACCTGTAAATGCTATATATATACAGTTAAATTGTTACCACACAGTTAGGGCTTTGGTTAGAGGCTGTCAGTGATCAATAAAATTTCATGACTCTTTATCTGTGTGGGTTGCTAGCATGGCTTTTCAGTAGGAAATAGACTAATTTTGTTCACTAAAGTGTTGACAAGCTGATGATTCACTTTGAGAATCCATTGATAACACATAGTACAATCAGTCAAATAAAATTATATAACAGCCATTTTCTGCATACCTTCAACATATTACTTAACTATGCATAAATATGATAGGATGAGCATATTACAGAGATGTGCATATTAATATTCAAACATGTTTCTAAAATGGATTTCTAGGTAGACTAGAAACTGCTAGCATTACTTTTAAATATAAAAAAATGGAACATTCTGATGGAAGATGTCATTCTGTATATGTTTCTCATACTGGTTAATGAATAAAGCACTGTTGGCCAATAGGAAAGGAAGATAGGAGGGACTAGGAGACAAGGAGGAAAGAAGAAGTAGTAAGGAGGAGTCAAGATGGAGAGTCTGGAGAAGGCAGAACCGCCGTTCCTCCGCTCTCGGTAAGACCACGTGGAAATACATAGAAATGGGTTAATAATTAAGACAGAGCTAGCCGATAAGAAACTAGTACCTGGCCAACAGCATCATATCAAATACAGAGTCTCAGTGTGTTATTTGGGGCAGGCGTGGCAGCGGGACAAGACCAGCGGCGGGAGGAAAAAAACCATACTCTTTACAACATTCTCCTAATTTTATATTATCCTGTCACTTAAAAAAAAGATTTATATTACTTTAATTATGTATATTGTGTGGGTGTGTGTATGTGAGCACAGGTTATAGGTGGTTGTAAACTATCTGATGTGGGTGATGGGAACTAAATCCAAGTCTTCTGCAAGAGCAGTGTGCACTCATAAACTGCTCAGCCATCTCTCTGGCTCCTGTGCTGATTTTTTTAAAAGTAATACAGACACATATAAATTTAGTCAAGCACCTTAACAAATGCCATAACTGTAAGATGACTGCCACCTATTCATTAAATGACTAAGCTGTATGAGACATATACAGAGAGATATATACATGTATGTACTCAAATCTACAAGCATAGAGGTATATATCCACACACAGATAAACACACACACATATGTATGTAGCACAGATTGACATAGTGTCTGCATGAAAGAAATTTAGACCCTTAGAAATTGTATTTTCTTGAGCCTTCATTTTATAAAGGAGTTAATTGTCATAAGGTTAGCTAATTTGAATACACTGTAGTTTCAGGGATTAGAAAGTTGGCTCAGTAGTTAAGAGCACTTGCTGCTCACACTGAGGGCCTGGGTTTAAGTCCCAGCATCCACTTGTGGCTTAAAGACATTCACAATCCCAATTCCAGGGGATTCGGTGCCATTTCCTGCCTTCCGTGGGCACTATGTACATGGATTGCACGGATATATGTGTATCCAAAGCACTCATACACATAAAATGAAATTAAATCTTTTAAAAAAATCTAGTTTCAGATGAAAATGCACAACAGTCAGCAGCAATATAAAGACCTTCAGAACATAACAGGATCCACATTGGGCACCAGAACTGGCGGGTGGTAATGAATTAACCAGACCTGGTAAAATTATAGTTGGTGTTTATTTGGGGAAAGAACTTACACAGAAAACAAGTGACTGACGGTTGCAGCGTTCCTGCTCCAAGGATGCAGACCCTGCCTCCCAGAAGCTCTCTTCAACCCAAAGGGCCTTCTCAGCCCAGATCCTTTCCATTTAACCAATCACATCTGTCCGCACCTGTAGCCACACCCAAAAGGCGTGGTCACTGCTACAGATGCAAAGGTGAATAATTGCTCAATTAACTTTTTATATATTTTACTTAAATTATTTTAAAAAGTAGCACATTTTCATATGTGATTTTCTTATTTACTTAGTTGATTCTTTTTAGTCTCTACCCCCTTCTTCCATGCTGTACTATTTGCCCCTGCATTCCCAGCCTTTATACAATTTGTTCTGTCTTCCACATGTTTTCCATTATGTCCTCTCTGCTACTTTCCCCACTCTAATGGGCCCCATTCTTTCTTTCTTTTTTTATTTTTTTGGTCTCTATGCATATTATCTGGACACATATATCTAACAGACAAAGGCTGGGATCTTCATATAAGAGAGAACATACATGCCTGGCCGTTGTGGTAACCCAGGCCAATAACCCCAGTACTTGAAAGGCAGAGGCAGGCAGATCTCTGTTATTTCAAGGCCAGCCTTATCTACAGAGTAAGTTCCAGGACAGCCTGAACTTTACAGAGAAACCCTTTATCAAAAGCCAAAACAAAA
Source organism: Phodopus roborovskii (assembly GCF_943737965.1). NCBI lineage: Eukaryota > Metazoa > Chordata > Mammalia > Rodentia > Cricetidae > Phodopus > Phodopus roborovskii. The sequence continues at coordinate 31,930,506 of NW_026126433.1, forward strand.
GAAAACAAAGAGAGAACATATGACATTTGTCTGAGTCTGGGTTATGTGAGTGAATACATTATTTTCCAGTTCCATTTATTTTCCCGAAATTTTCATAACTTCAATATCCTTTAAATCTGAATAAAATTCCATTGTCTTTATGTACCACATTCTGCTGATGGATATCTAACTTGAGACAGCAATGATAAACAAGGATGTGCACATATCTCTATAATAGGATGTAGAATCCTTTGAGCAGTGGCACAGCTGGGTCATTCAAAAGTTTTATTTTTAGTTTTTCTGAGTAGCCTTCACAGTGATATCCATAATGGCTACAACAGTGCATACTGATTTCTCTTTACCCATATCCTCCAAGAATTTGTTATGACTTGTTTTTTTTTAATCATTTATGTTTTATTTATGAATGCTTGCCTTCAAGCATGTACAGTACATACATGCCTAATATCCATGGAAATCAGAAGAGGGAGTTGGACCCCCTAGGACTGGAGTTAAGGAGAGCTATGATCCACCATGTGGGTACTGTGAGTTGAACCTGGATCTTCTGGAAGAGCAATCTGTGCTCTAACTGCCAAGCCATATCTCCAGCCCTTCATTTGTTTTCTTGATGATGGTCACTCTGACTGGGATGAAATCGAATGTCAAAGTGGTTTTTTGAGGCAGAGTCTTGCTGTGTAGCCCTAGTGGCCTGCAACTCACTATATAGATCAGGTTGGAGTGAAATTCTGCCTGCCTTTGCTTCCTGAGTGCTAGGATTAGAGGAGTATGCCATTATGCCTGGCCCCAAAGTTCCCTAAAAGACAGGACAATTTACACTCATTAGCCTTTCCCACTACAAACATGACAACTTTAAGACACCAAATATTATCTCTATTTCTCCTCACCATGTACATATAACACAGTACCTGAACAAAACAGGCCAAACTACTGTGACAGGCTTTTTGAAGGTCAGAAAGATGGGATCAAGAACATAGATGGGAAGCTGGCCATGGAATGAATGTTGAGCACATCCCTCCTAGAAGGCAGAAGGAAACAAAGCAGTGGAGGATAAAGATGAAGACAGCTTTTTCGGTAAGGAGGTTGAAATCTTGAGTGAATTTATGCTGAGAATTTACTTTGCTCACACACACACAAAAAATGGGATAGGGAGGTTTTATTCTGTCTCTGCCAAATGACCTCATAGTTCTTAGGATACAATGAGATCAAATTAATTACTGGCTGCTTAGGACAATGACATGCTTACTAAACTACTCTTGATTCCTGGCATTTTAGACCACTTTATCAGAGATAAATAATGAAGGATTGCCTCAATAAACTTAAGATAAAATTTGATATGTGCAATGAACTGTGATAATGGACCCTCCCCCCCAATATAGATTCCCTACTTCATAAAATGTATTATTTCTGGAACAAAATTACCTGAGCATTCTACAGTAAGTAGAAGTTCTGTATATGTAATTTTTGGTCTGTTTTAGCATTAATCTATCATAAGACAAAGGATATATTAGAGTAAAATGGAAAACAATTCAAATAAAGAGAGATGTTGGAACGATTTGGAGAGACACAAAATAGAGGAAAGGACAAGGTCACAGAATTCAGCTGTACTGTTACATCATATCCACATCTATGAGTAGAGCTTTACTGCCACCAGCAGGAGAGCAGGCGTTCCTTCAGCAAAGAACCCTAACTTACAAGCAAAACCCACTGCAAATCGGAGAGAATGGTTACCAGTTTCCTCTCCAACCCAAGGTCTTTGCACTTCTAACTTGAAAACAGATTAAAGAAACCACAAATGAACCTTCCATTCTTCTTATTCCATCATCTTGGAGCATATAAACAAGGACCCTGAACTCAAAAGTGGTGTGTCAAATGCCTAGACATGTTTTCCTCTCCTAGCATTCATGGCATTCAAGCAAGGTCTTACACAGCACAGGCAGAGCCTCTGGAGATTGTTAGTCCTTCTTCCCATGGGCAGCAGAAGGGGAAGTGGAAATCATCCTTCAGAAGGGCAAAGGAATACTGAACTCATCAGCCTAGTGCTAAAAAACTGGGGTGTGTCTCCACACCTCTCATAAACAGCTCCTATTTTTCTCACTCCTCCTTTGGTCATATGAAGACACCAACAGAGAATGGATTGTGGCGTATTGCTATTGTTTGTGTCCAGAATGTCCTCTAAAGGAGCATATGCTGAAGGTTTGGTCCTCAGAGAGCACTACTGAAAGGTTATAGTATGTTTAAGGGTTAGCGCCTACTAGAATATTTAGGACATTAAGGATATGCTATTGAAATGAACTGTGGGATCCCATTCCCTTTACACTCCTTTTCCTTCCTGGCTCTGAGGGGGGCAGTTTTATTATTATATGCTATGGCTGTGACATGATGCCTCACCACAGGCTCAAAAGCAACAGGGTCAATCAATGTTGGACTGGGACATGTGACATTATGATAAAAAATAAATCCTTTCTCTTTATAAGGTGTGGTCATCTCAAGTATTTGTTATAATGCCTAAAGGCTGACTAGTAGAAAATTGTTTCTAAGAAGGAGGTTTGTTGTGTGATATTTTGGTTGTATTCTGATAAATAAAGCATACTTAGAGTCAGAAGGTGAAGCCAATCACTAGCTGACAAAAATGAACCAGAGAGGTTTGGAGGATAGTAGACAGAGAGGAGATAGGTAGTAAGGTGGGACTGAGAGAGGATCTCGGCCATTTTGGATGAAGGAACAGTAGGGGTAGAGTGACTGGTGGCTAATCCCTGCTTCTCAGATCTTTTGGGTTCTTACCCTGATATCTGACTCCTGGTTTTCTATTGATAAAGACTAATTAGATTAATTCTTCATAGGGTTATTGCCATTACTATATGATTGACAATTGGAGAAGCCTTTGGAATTAGTTTGCAAGAGAAATCTGGAGAACTTTGGAGAAGTGAGTTTGAGAGAGCCTAGAATGAGGTAAGCAGAGCTTAGTGAGTGACTTATGATCAAGATTTGGATTATGCATGAACTCACAAAGGTAAAAAATCTATTTATTAAGGGGTGCAATGAAAAGGACAAACTCAGAAAATATAGAGTAAGGCTGAAGCTGCCACTGATCCCACACTGCCTCTCTACCACTTGGTTCTCTCACTATACCAATCATAAGAGAGGACAAGTGCGTTCTGCTCTCAGGCTTATCAGTCTCTCGTGAAGCACCCCAGGCCCTAAGCTATTAGTGGAATGAATTCCCACAACACTTCCCTATTTTGTCCAAATAAGACGGTTCTAAACCTAATACAAAACATAATACTGTATACAATAAGAACAATTATCAAAGATTGTCTAGGAGAATAAAGGGTAATAACATACATAAAAAATAGAACTAAACCAAGAAGAACAGCATCAATCAAGAAAACACATATTAAATGTTAAGGCTACAGGTAATTGGCAAATAACAGAGATTATTCCAATAGCTGTCCTATCCTGAGGAGTCTAGGTCTTGTACCTAAAATGCCTTGGCTAAGATATGAGAGGATAGTGACTGTGACTATCTAGTCTTCAACACCATCAAAGAACTGAGAAGGAAAATAATATTACCCGAGTAATCAAGAAATGCAAGCGAGGGACTTCCAAAAGGTAAAAGAAATGGCAGAAACAGCTGGCTACCTGGACAGTCAGCCAACACTGGCACAACCAGCTTTGGCTATAGGTCTAGAATATCTGACATACCAATATCAAAAGCAGGAAAGTTCAAAAGACTGTTCTACCAGGTCTTGGCAAGGTTCACAGTTGCTTTTCCTTGAATCCTGCTTGTCCAGTTTGGACAGTGTGTTTCCTGTCAGCAGTTGAGGCAAGGGCAGTTCTTTGCCCAATAGACCAGTTTTGCCAAGAAGAAAACAAGCTCCATATGAAATGTTTTTGGTGTCCAACATCCTCTCAGGAATGGATTGGTGCTGCCAGGAGCAGTTGTTTTTTCATCAACAGAATTGTAAATTATTAAAACATCTAAATGGCATATTCTGTAGGTCTTTGGAGTGTTTGAAGATGTCTACTTGAAGTACAACTCTGTGCACCTAGAGGACCTACTTGACATAACTGTAAGTTATTGGTGACTATAATCCATAATTCACAATAGTCTATACAGCTTCCAGACTAGAGCTTCACATTAAAAAAAACTCTTTAAACAGATGTGCAGCCTGAGGATAATGACCTTGAAATTGTAACAGACATATAAAAAATATCTTCATCAGAGTTAGAAATGTATAGTGCAATATGACAAAAATATCCAAAACTGTATCATATATAAAACATCTTAAGCAGATACAGAAACATACATACATACATATAGTATGAAAAAAATAACTTTATATTTGTGTGCAAAAAACATTTTAAACAGAAATAGGAACATATACAATACGACAAATGTAATTTTGAATTTGAATCATCATATAAATTATCTTAGACAGGAATACAAAATAATTGTACATATGTATTAATATACAAGAATCTATATCAATGTAAATTGTTTATAATTAATATTTGCTAAAATAGTTCATAATTAGATACACTAATCTTATTATCCTATCCTATCTTTCCCCCCTTTTTTCTAAGCCAAATGAGATTCCTGACTCTAACTGGAAAACTGATAGAAATGTGGGCAGTAAAAGCTTTAGTTTTATCAAACAGAAATGGGAATTCACTTCCAAATCAGATAGAGGCCACTCTTAGCTCCATTTTACCCATGACCTGATACTTTCTGGGAGGTTGGCCATAAAGATTATGAAGTATCCCCCACAAAAGTCTCATGTAGAAGCCTTTGTTTCCAAGTAGTGCATCTAATCATTGAGAAGAGATTGAAACTGACAGCTCTGCCCTAGTTAATGGTTCAACTCACTGATAGACTTATATGTAAGATGATGGCAGTGAGATTACAGAAACAGAGATCCATACTGTCATGCTCAGTAGCTCGGAGTTCCCCTAAGTTTTTAGGGACCTGAACTCAAGCCAAACTAGGATTTGTAGTATTAATGTCGAGAATTTCAGGATTAGCCACTTTGAAACTAAGCAGAGTTGGAGACTTTATTACAGGTGTTTTAATACAGTCTTAGGTATGAGGATTAGGAGGGAAAAAGGCTCTCAGGGAAAGAAAGGAAAATAGACTGATTCACATGGATACAGGCTTCTTGAAGAGAGTTGAACAAGGTTAAAAAAAAAAAAAAAACATACCCAAATGTGGGTACAGGCTCCTTAAGAGAGTCACAATTAATTAGCTTAGAATTAGCCATATGTACCACTTTGGTGACTGTCAAATTACATCTGAAAAGGCTGCTACGAAATGCTCTTTATTCTCTTTTGAAAGCGAGATTATACAGTTGCTTAGGAGATGCCTTGATGGAGTTATGGCAGGCTTACAGCTGGGAAAGAAGGCCTTAAATGGTTGGTCACTGTGCTGTAATCCTTGTTGCTTTTGCTGGTGGGAGACAGCAACTGAACTCTGGATGAAAAGCTATGTCCCCTTCTCACGTCACAGAAGTTTCCTTTCTACCCTACCTCCGAGAAAAGTGGAGGCTCTCGGCAGTGAGGCCTGCTTGGGGTGGTATCTCCTGCTGAATCCTCCTGCCTTTCTCTGCTTTTTGGCCATGCTTGGGGGAGGAGCCTTTGCCATGTGTATAGGCCACCCAGAAGCTTTACCTCACCATAGTCTCAGAGCAAACTATCCAATATACCTTGGAGGAAACTTGAATCTAAACTTGAAACTAAAATCATAAGCCAAAATAAATTGTTTCTCTTCAAAAAATGCTTTATTCCTTTTTTATGGGGGTGGAAACTTGTATGTATAATACAGCATGCTAATAGAGGTCACTGAACAATTTTCCAGAGTTGGTTCTCTCCTTTTACCATAGATAGGTTCCCAGGGATTGACAATTAACTGCTGAGCTGTCATGTCTGCTTAAATTCTGCCTTTTAAAAAAAACTCCTCTCAAGGAACTCCAAATGACCTGACAGATTTTGTTGATCCCTCATGGAAGGCATCACCCTCCCTGTGGAGTGGGGGATGGTGGGATAGGAGCTTGTTTGGGGGGCATGGGAGGAAGGGAGGGAGGGAGGAAAGGAGGAAAAGAAGCAGAGAGGGAGGGAGGAAGAGGGAACTGGGATCAATATGTAAAATAAGACTATCTATTAATACAGCTATCAAGTTATGTTTAAAGGGCAAAAAAAATTCCTCTCAAATATTAATTACAAAAATCTAGCCATCACCAAAGTGGTGTATAGTGTCCTTGAGGGACATTCAAGGCAGCGAAGCATTCAGACTGCTAATTTAGCCAGATTTATAGTGATAATTGGAAGGGAAAAGGAGAAGAGCAGGCTTTTTTTTTTTTTTTTTTTTAATTTGCAGTTTAGTCAGAAAAAGAGTGTGTATAAAGTATGGGGGAAGGAATATGAAGTTGCTCTAACATAAAAAAGCCAAGTGCTATACACCTGGAGAAGAGGACCACTGCCTCAAGAACATCTCAGCACTCTGCAAGACTCTTCCATCCACCACAGGCTCAAGGATGTAAAAATGAGAATTTGATTCTAATACTTGAGACTATATCTGGGGTGCCCTGTATAAACAAAGAACCTAGAGAATCACTTCCCATAGTTAGATGAAAGGCCGTTCATGGTTTAAGTGGGCCCAGGAATAGCTTAAACTGATAGGATACCTCGGCAACATCCAAGTAATGTCGGTTCTTCAGTCATGAAGAATGTAAGAACTAAGGGGCCATGGAGGCTTTTGCTGAGGTGTCAAAGAAGAGCCAGGGGAAGCAGGCAGTGTGTTTCAGGGAGAGGATTCCTGTAGGCAGCCTTGCAAGGATGGACTGTGAAGCTGTGAGAGAGGCTGAACCTGCAGCACAGACTCCAGGAAGGCAGAGTGGGTAGCTGTGGGCAGAACTTGCTGAACAAAGTTGAAGGTAGAGAGCAGAGCTAGCCTGAGAGTTCTCTCATGGGCCCATTGGCCAGGCTGCAGGAGTGGTGCTGCTCATGCTCACAGGTACTTACAGGACATCAGTGTGGATCAAATGACACAGAGATTTAAGCTTTATTGCAGGCTTTGTTTGGTGTTTGTCTCACTTTGGGATGACTTCTTACTATTTTTCCACTCCTGCCTTTGGAATATAAATGTCTGCATGTGTCTGTCCCACTGTTCCATGGAAGCATGTAACTTTTGTTGTGACTCTTTCTAAAGCACTGAGAATTTAGTTTGCTGCAGTCTAGGAGACTTTGGGATCAGACTTTCAAACAGCATTGGAGCAGTAAAGAGTTTGCAAACTCCCAGGGATAAACTGAATGTATTATTGGATGAATTTTTTAGAAATGGAACTTGAAGCTAAAGAGTCTGGCTCCAGTGTCTACATGATCTTAACTACTGCACGAATATGTGAGATCCTATCCAAAACAAACATACACAAGCAAAAACAAAAACAAACCAGTGGTGAGGTCAAGGGAAAAAGGAACCCCTAATATATCATTGGTTAGATATAGCAATGAATGCAGTCATTCTGGACGTGGATATAAAAATTATTCACAAACTAAAAGTAGAACTTCCATACAATCCAATTGTACCATTCTTAAGGGGTATATACTGAAGAATCCATGAAAGCATACTGCAGACCCCTTGCACATCTATGTTTACAGTGACACTATTCGCAATAGTCATGATATACTATCAGCCTGGATGCTCACCAACAGACAATAAAGAAAATGTAGCAAATACCCATGATGGACTTGTTGGCTATAAAAAATATGGATTTATGTTATTTTCCAGAAAATAAATGGAACTGAAGGTCACTGTGCTAAGCAAAATGTTTCAAACCCAGAAAGACAAATACTGCAAACTTTCTTCCACATGACAAATGCAGTTTTAAAAAAGGACAGGAAAGAAGGGACTGTTAGCGGAACAGAACAGCAGGATGGGGAAGAGAGGCTAGTGTAACTGGGTAAACCTGATCAAAGTATATTATGCACATGTAAGAAAAAACTACAAAGAATTCTATTATTGAGTTCAATTAGTATATACTAGTAAGAGTAAGTAAAAAAGAAAGCAACTAACTGGGGCTTTGTCATTATTGAAATATAACATCTCAGCCAACCCTGGGCAGCCTCTTCAGTTTTCATCTGACTGTGCACTCTGCTCACAAGGTACATAAGAAATCACTTCTAATACAGGCACAGGTTCTACCCAAAATTCAGCCAGGCTCAGAACTATGGTAAAGTTATCCAGGTCTAACTTTTATATAAAAGGATGCATGTTCTTTTTTTTCTGGCACATGAGAAATAAGAAATCAGTATTGTATATGTTTGAATGTTTCTTCTACCAGGTAGGATCAGACTGATCACATCCACTTCAATGTAGTCCCATCTCTGTATGGAGTCAGTTTCAGGATACATACAAGGTAGTTAGTTACAAGGATAATTTTACCAGCGGTTCCTCCTTTATCTTTTCTAACTGCTCTATCTCTGCAATATGATGTTTGAAAGGTGTTCATGTATCACTAGAAAAGATAACAGATGTTCTTCTACTAGAGGCCAAAAATATTCCCTCTGTCAAGGATACATCTGGGTTTAAAATGATAACAAATGTAAAATATTACAAACAAGACAATATCACTCAAGAAAGCAATTAGTGCATAGTCTTAACACTGTGTATCAGTACTAAGCTGGTACACAGTAAAGCTATTATATCTAGAGAGATAGTATTGGGTTACATAAAGACAGGTTAAGCACTAAGAAATGACTACCAATATATAGGAAAAGACTTTTGGAAAACACAAAATGCCTGAGAGTGAAAAAGAAAATTAGACATTATAACAAAAATTAGAACCTTGTTGAATTTTCTTGTACTTTCTTATGATTTGATGGTATTTTTAGTCCCAACCATATAATACTTTCCCTGCCTAGTCATTATTAAGTTTTATTCTAGTCTTGTTGAGAGGGAATGTGGTAAGGTTTTGACTTATTTTAATATCAAGAAATAAATCAAAGTCAAGATCCACAATTTCATGAAAGAACTAAGTAAATGCATCTATCAAATTCATGAAAGGACTCAGTAAATACATCTATGCCATTTTATGAAAACAGTTTAAGTGGGAGGCTGGAGAGCTGGCTCCAGGATTAAGAGCACCTGCTCCACAGTCACAAGGACCAGAGGATGTGACCATAATAATAACAACTAATGTTAATTAGGTAGTAAGTATCTAGGCAATTTCTAAGAAATTTAATATATTATTTTATTCAATTATAATACCATAAATTAATTTTATTATTATCTCAAAACTAAAGTTGTAAGCACTTAATTTAGTGAGGTCACATAAAAAAGGCTAAAAAAAAGAACTGACTCTGTCCAGACCCACTGTCTGGACACTGTGATTTAATCACAAATTTATTGGGAAAAAGAAAGGCAATTTTTATCTTCAATATCAGAATGTCTTCTTTGAGCTTTTTTTCCTAACAAATGTCTTACTGTTACTATACTGTTAGAGCTATATTGATATGTTGATATAAAATTCAGCAAGGTAATTATAACTGAATTCTAAAGTGGTCATGTGTTTCCAGCTATCAGGGAAAGAACAGGAAATTGAAATGTAGTAGTTTCTTTTTTAGTACATTATAGAAGTTTATAAATAATTTGATTATATGTTTAGTTACCTCCAGGGTTGTTATTATAAGAAGAAGTAGTTTTTAGAAAAAAATGGTTTGATTTTGAGAGAAAAGAGGTTTCAACTTTATCTCCTATTATACAGCTCATATGAATGAAAGCATCTTTTATGTTCTTAAAGTAAATGTTAGCAAGAGTAAATGGATTTTAAGAAAAACAAATACCAAATAAATGATAACTTAAAAAGATGACAGGGAGAGGATCAGACTTTTTCAGAGATGTCATCTTTCTCTGTGCCAGCAAGATAGCTTAGCATGATGGCTGTGCAACCCTGGTGGCCTGAGTTCAATCTTTGGATCTCACAGTGGAAGGAGTTAACTTACTCCGGAGGCATGTCCTCTGACCTCCACATGCATGCTATGCCATGCAGTCTCTCTCTCTCCCTCTCCCTCTCTTCCCCCCTTTCCCTTTACCTCTTTTTCTCTCTCACACATACACACCAAAGATACATACATGAAAATGCATGAATAATAAAAGTTTAAGAGTCTAAAGTGACTCACAAGCTGTAAATGGAATGATTCCAGCACCAAGCAAAAGAGATAACATATTTTGATAACTTAAGATGAAAATAGACATACCTTTAGGAGAGCCAACGCTACATGAAAAATTATGTTCAAACCCTGAAACAAAATAAATAAATAGATAAATAAAGTAGGTATCAACAGGATCCCATCTCCCAGCACTATTTTATTGAGTATTTTCCTAAGACTTCATACATTATTAACAAAACTCCAAATTTTTCACATTTTTACTTAGAATAGTATTATGGATAGATGTGAAATATTTGCTACAGTCTAACTGGTGATGCTGTTTTAGTAGATAACAAGACCTGCTGCATGCAGGGCCTAGCTCGTAGGTGTAGGACAGAGCAGGAAGGTTACAGTAAGGCCAGATCCACTTCCAGCCAGAAATCTGTTTCTTCATCTGCAGAAAGTGAGCAAGCAGACTTGTGCTCCTGCCGCCCCAGTTGTGGTCATGCCTTGCCTACCAGGGTGACACCACCCCTTCCATTGGTGAGCTAAGTACGTCCATCTTCCCTTAACTTGTTTCTATCAGGTATTCTGTTGTAGTAGTGTCAATACAAATACCAGTTAAAACTTTTGCAACATATTTTGTTTTTCTGAAATACTTATTAAAATTCAATATTCTATTTAATACATAAATTTAGTCTTTTATAAAGACTTATTTTTTCTCTCCATTTCTGGGTCATTTCTCCATGTGTAAGAACTGTTTAGTCTATCAATTTGTGGTTTATTTCCCTATGTCCAAGGCTTGCAAAAATCAAGTTCCACGTTCAAGATGGAAAAACTGATGGTGATTTTTTAAAAATTATTGACTTATTTCTCTAATCCTACTCTGAACTTCTGGGTGATGTGGATATCCTGTGAGAGGCAGACAAAACAAGAGAGAAACTCCTATTGAGTGGGTAGATCACACAGGAACCTGACTTCATCACTTGGTATTCCCCCTGTCTGCTTGGTGTTTACATGTTCAGTGTTCACCTGGGGAGGCATTATTTGTGTACATGTAAGTAGTAACCAACAGTGTTTCTGCTGGACCTCCTTTCCTCATTTTCATGAAAACCATGTCAATTTTCAAGCTACTTCTGCAGAAGCCATACTAAAAGCTGAAGTTGAATTCTGGGCTCAGCTCATTGAGAACAGTTGTTGAGCAATTAAATTCAAGAAATATGGAATCTTATGTGCTAAAGGTAACAGAATCAGAAACAATGTCACCAAAGAATGTGCTGATTTCTTTCCATGCAAGTTTTCTTATATGGGACAAAAGACTCTCAGTTGACATATCTCATAAACTCAGGCTGTTGATTTTCCCTCTTCAGAGAACCCATCTGCCTTATAGATGTCAATTAAGTGTATTCTACAAAGGATTTCTAACTTCCCTCTTCAAAATCAGAAGCTGTGATTAGTACAACACACCTAGTGTCTGGTAATGATTAAGATTACATACCTAGTGTCCTGTAATGATTACGACTACATACCTAGTTTCCTGTAATGACTATGATTATATATCTAGTTTCCTGTAGTGATTAGGACTATATACCCAATGTCCTGTAATGACTAGGACTACATACTTAGTGTCCTGTAATAATCAGGACTAGATACCTAGTGTTTCTGTAATTATCTACTAAGCAACTTTCTACAGCCAGGTGCCAAAATTACAAATAAATAAATGATAGGAAAAATGAATGATAAACACAAAATATGTGGCAGACTAAAATATAAAATATGAACCACATATTTTGGTTTTAGCTTACTTGGTTACATCCAAAATTAGAGGGTAAGTGCAACCAGAATCAGAGATGAAAACAAATCAACATTACCATCCCAAGAGATGATTCTAGACTATGATTTTAATTTACCAGCGAGAAAAAAGGTAAAGAAGACTATTTTACATTTTTTAAAATGTGGGTTAAAATTACAATTATTTTCACAATCTGAATTTGTATTCTTACTAACTCAATTAGCTGCTATCTGCCAATGTTTGTAATGCAATAATAATAATCCAGTCTTAACACTATGTAACCCTAATTTCTAGGTACAATGAACTTTCATAATTGAGTGCTTATCAATTGAGTACTTGCCATTAAACTAAATCCAGCATGCCCAGTGTTTCTTTCATGTCTATAGTTCCCTTAAAAACATAACACTTGAGTACTTTCTCTTATACTACTCTCCACTCTTCCTCTCCTTTCCAAAACCTTTGAAGGTTTCATTGAAAATCCTACTGCATATTCAAGCATTATGGCTTTTAGTCATGATGTTAGGCATTACTGTCAAACACTGCCCATACCTCCCTGTTATTAGGTCATGTATTGACTTAACATCTTCAGCACTTTATGTTTTTTTTCTTCAATTAAATTTCCTCAACAAATCTATGGCATATTTATTATGGTTGACATTTTTTGAGTGAAGAAAACTAAATCTCAGAGAAATCACACTGTTGCTAGCTCTTAAAGCCAGGAACAGAGCTGAGGAGTGTCAGAATGACATAGGTCGTTGGTGTTTTCATTAATTTCATCCCAGGTACCTACTTAGTAAAACTTTAGTTAGGTATCCATGGTGACTTAATGATGAATACAATTCTTTGACACTTCTCCCATTGAGTGGTAGGGCATCTAGACTCTCTTCTGAATCTGGGCAAGTGTGCACTGTTCTGATGATAGAATATGGTGGGAGCAATGCAAAGTCAGTCTCTGAGTCCTGGCTTTTAGGGACCAACTGATTCTCTGCCCATCACTTAGTTTGGTTGTTCTTGGAATCACAAAGAAGCACAAGAACACTTAGACCTTCATGTTCTAAGAAGATACGCAATGAGAGGGTATGGTGGACCAGACAATGTCACTAGTAGATCAAGGATTACCAAGATGTTGATACATGAGAGACATGACCTTGGAAGTCAATTGGACTGGTCTAGTTCATGCCACATGGAACAAAAAGTGGTCAGATAGCTGATCCCAAATCAGTAGCTTTTAGGAGACTACGAACAAAATTAATAAGTGATTTTAATTTTTAAAACATTCATTAAAATGATCTAAGAAAATATCTGAAAAACAAGTCCCAAGAATCTCTGCATACCTTTTACTGAATTTCATCAAATGATAGCATGTTACATAATGAGATCATATACAATGAACCAAACCAAGAAATAAGCATTAAAACTTTGTCAAATTCCCCACAAATGTCATTTTTTTTTTTCTGATCTAGGATATAACTCTGGTCCATACTTTGAAATTCAATGTCCAATCTACCTAGTTTTTCATCTAGGAGAGATTTAAACTTATCTCCATGGCCCTGGCACTTCTGAAGAATACTTGCCAGTGGTTTTGTAGAATGTCCCTCAGTTTGATTTCCATTATGATTAAATTTAGGTTATGTTTTTGTACAAATATCACGGAAGTGACAATGTGCTCTTCTCAGCGCACACCACCAGGAGGCTACATGACAACAGTATCCCATCACCAAACTATGGCCTTCAATCCAGTCAGTTCTGGTGTAGCTTGTACCATACAACAAGCAACACATAATCAGAATAGAACCCAGTTTGTCTTTCTTTGATATTTCTCTTTTGTATGGTCTGTACAGTAATGCCCTCCGTTTCTTAAAGAATGGAGAGAGTGATAATTAACAAGCAAAAGTAAAGAGGAACTGATTGCTTTTAAACATAAGACCTTCATCAAGAATATTACACATGTTAGGCAAAAAGCCCATTGCTTTACTCTGCCTCTCTTTAAAGTTTTAAGATAGCTTAGCTGGAATTTGATAAGTAACCAACAAAAGAATTGATTTGGCTCTGGGGATTTTTCATGGGCAACCACTAGAGGTCAGGATTGGAGCATGAAAAATCAAGATACTATTTCATGTTACCAGAGTTTAAGACCCTCAGAAATTATTTTAAAACCCTTATAACTAAGTCTTCCCTATATTACTGATGACCAATACAACATAAAATATACAAACAGCAGGTGATTCTTATTCTCCCTACCCCCAAGTACCATGCTATTTTTACATTTAATATAATTTATTATTTCCCTCAAATGAGTAGTGAATAAGAAGAAAGATGCATGGGACTAGCACCTTTCCCCTGATACACACAGATTTCATTGGTTGACCACTCATTCGCCTATTAGTAGTTCCCTGCAAGTTATGTCTCTTTAGGACACCCACTACATGGAATAGAGACCTTCAATGTGAAGTTTGAAAAAATTGACTCTAATTATATGACTCGCCATTCCTCCCCTACCACTTTCTCTCTGTCTCCTGAACTCAGAACTCTCTGTGTACTAAGCAACAGCTCCACAACTGAGCTATGGTCCCAGACCACATTCCTCTTTCTTTTTTCTTTTCTTTTCTTTTTGTCCTCTTAGAGCAATTCTACTCTTTTTCTTTTACCCTCTGTTGACTGGCTGCCACTAATAGGCACTAGCAGCCATCCCCCCCCCCAAAAAAAAGTAGTGAAAACTCTGAGAATTAGAGGGAATCCAAGTCACCTGTGCTTTGGAGATCTAAAATCTTCTTTCTCCCCAAAGTATAAAGACCTAACCAGGCTTGAACAGATCTTTTTTCACATTGAAATATTTAACTGCCATCAATTTACAGCAGTTTATTGTAAACAACTGTAAGAATATTGCTTCATTTGGCAGTAGCAATGGGGCTTATGAGGTGGTCTAGCACATGCAGTGCTAGCCCGAGAAGCCAAATTTAATTCTAGAAACCAATGTAAAAAGTGAGGATGTAGTTGCCTGCATATGAAATTCTGGTATTCTTTCAGCAAGTGAGATGGGAGGTAGAGACAGAAGAATCTTGGAAGCTTGCAGGCCAGGAGTATGCTGCACAGCATAAACAAGTGAGACCCCCCCCCACAACAAGGCAGAGACAACCTGAATGTTATCTTACTCCTACATGCATGATTGCCTTCTCATATACACTGGCAATAAAATTCAAGAGTTTTGAAAAATTAAGGTATTCTAATAACCTTTTGTCTGTTAGACACAGAAGCTATCATTAACAGCTCTATTTTACAAAGAAAACTCAAATATACCAGGTTGTTTACCTGAGTTCACACACAGAATTTAGGAGTGAACTATCCAGCTTTCTAGTTCTGGCTCAGTTCTCTGTACGTTAGGCCAGTGGTTCTTAGCCATGACTACTTAACAAAAATTACTTGGAGAAGTTTTCTAGCACACAGGAACAGAAGCTCCACCAAAGAACAGCCACAGAACAACAAAAACATCTCTCAGAAACAGCATACAGCAAGTCACATTTTTTTTTTTGAGCAGAAAACAAGCTTTAATAACATAACACATCAAAAGGTAGGGATTCTGTGGGAGCAAGTCACATTCTTAAGAACTTCCTAGACCATAAATTATAGTATGAATCCAAGACGAGAACTGCATATTAATAAGAAGTAGCAAAATTAAGATACTAAAATAAAGTAGGTTAAAATTAATTAAGAGATGTGGAATCAGGGTGAAAATAACAGAAGTAATATATATTTAAGCTAAACCTGAAATTCATTCATCTGCACAGGAGGCTAGATATTGTTTCAGAAACCTAAAAATTACTTAATGAAAATGTTAAATAGTCTCTGGGACATGTATTTCTAATCATATAATGCTATCAAAATGTAACCTATTTAATTTCCCAATGAATATTCCTTTCATTCACATTCACTAAAAAAAAAGTTCATGAAAGAAATGGAGTTGATGCATCCAACAGCAAACAAATCAGTGTGTTTCTATTATGCAAAGATATTGTATTTACAATATTGAGGTAACATTAAATTCATGCATTTAAAATGAACACATGTGGAGCTGGAGATATTGTTCAGCAGTTAAAAGCACTGGCTATTCTTCCAGAGGATTTGCTGGGGTTCAATTCCTAGAACCCACAGTGGCTCACATCTGTACCCCCCAGTACCAGGGAATCTGACACTCTCTCTGGTCTCTAGGGGCACCAGGCATACATATAGTCATACATGCAGGTAAAACACTCATACACATAAAATAAAATAATGAAAAGAATTTTAAAATGAACTTATGTTATTCTACTAGGAAAAAAATTGCTAATGGAAACAAAAAATGCAGTTTTCACTTTGTTCCTTTAGATGACTTGCCAGCAGTAAGAAAATGTGTGATGATCATTTAGAAAGGTATTGAGGACACATAATTCCTATTAAATCTCACAAATACATTTGTTCAGTGATTTGTACCTGAGTACATTCTGGTACTGAGGCACTGGAATAGTCTTCTACTTTAACAGGAAGCTATTTATTAGCCACTTTAAAATCTACAGGAATGGGCCTGACATGGTGGTACACACCTTTTATCCCCAGAATTTTAGAAGCAGAGGCAGGCAGATCTCTGTGAATTTGAGGGCAACATGGTTTACACAGCAAGTTCTATAGAAAACACACTAACACAAGCTAAGCTTAATAAAATACAAAACAAGTGAAAGACTGGAATGTGTATATAGCTTTTTCTAGTGCAATAGATGGAACACAATCTTCACACATTAGGGAACTATAGTGTTAGTAAACTGTACAGCTTGAACATGATAAAATAGTGACAGAATAACAGTGAGACTAAAAGAGCAAAACAGCAGTGCAACAAAATTTAAAATCAGCAGTTAAATTTTATGAAACTAATACAAATTTTAGAGAAAACGAGCCATTAATATTATTTCTGTAAAAATTATGTTGAAAATCATTGTTTACTCATTACGTGTTACCAAATTTTAAAGCAAAAACACTTCACTTGATTCCTGGGAAATCATATTCCTTACCAGGAGAGTCAGTCACATACATGCTTTCAAACTAGTAACATATACTTCAATGTGAAGTTTTACTGAAACAAAAGATATATATATAAAGAAAAGAGCTTTTAAATGTAACACAGTATGCTGATGAGCAGCTGGCTTTCCTGGAGGAAACCATATCTAAATTGGCAAAGTTCTTATTGCTACAGATTTACATGTTCTAGTCAGGCAAAGTCACAGTAAACATGGTAATATATGTCCACACTTTCCTGATTTCTTTCCATCTATCTACATACATCAGCAATATCTGAAATCTATAAACTCTGGCTATTGAAGCCTACAATTACCTACTCCACTTTCAGATGACAAAACAAAAATGACCTTGTGGATATTTTCAATTAAGCAATATAATTTAAGGGGCAAACATGGCTTCTGGTACATGAAGCATGGGCAGTCATTTGATAGCTTCTGGATATAGTTCAACTTACTCACACAGACACAAAAAATGGAAGACAAAGATTGCTCCTTTTATAGGCACCAACAAGAAGAAGGCATCTATGGAAAAGGGGAGGATAATTAAACCACTTATACTGAAAGTTCTTTTCCAAGAAATGCTATTCTCATATCAGAAAATTATACCGGAAATCACAGGTCTGCCTTCCAGAACAAGGAGATGTTCCTTTTTAAGAAAAGATGAAAAAATTAGTTCAGTTAATTAGTCTGAGAGCTACAAAACAACTGGAGGGGGTGGGGAGATAAGAGCAATATATAACAAAGCAAAGAAAAAAAAGTAAAAGATATCATAGAAACAAGAATATCCTGGGTTTCTGGAAAAAAATCTGCAACTTAGGGAAAGGCACTAGGTATTCTGTTAATTAACTCCATTTCCATCTAAACATAGTAAATTAATATTAATATTAAGCAGTCTGGCAGTTAAATATAGCATTTCATTAATATGATATTTTAACCCAAAAGCCTTAGAAGGCACCTATTACAGCTAGACTTCTGCTTTTAATTAGTTTGGTAGTAAGTGTCTCACCTTCTTTGTACATAAGATTGCTAAATTACTAAATGAGGAACACTGGTGAAGAATGGTAAGGGCATCTGTTACATGTTCCATTCTTGAATCCCATCCTGAAATATTCTGATTAATAAAGTCCAATATGAGTGTGACAATATATCACATATTTTAGTTCATTCCACCCTACTCTGTAGATTCTAAGAATGAAAATGAACTCATTGGTTTCTTGTGTGTGTGTGTGTGTGTGTGTGTGTGTGTGTGTGTGTGTGTGTGTGTGTGTTTTACAAACCCAGCATGGTTTGCATGTCTGATAGCCATTCTACCATTGATATAAACCTCCTCTGAGATAGGCCTCATTTCTTCATTTCTGAATTAAGAAAACTTAAAGAAGGAAAAAGTTAGAAACAGTACATTAGTAGAGATCAAGCTAAAGATCTTTTGGTAGATATCAGAATAGGAATCTGAGATATCCATAATTCCACATTCTTTATTTCCAGCACAAATCTGTTCTTCCTATAATCTTTCCCACATAACTTTAACATACAATTCTATTTTTCTAGATGTTCTACCAAAAAGGTTATCATTCACAACTACACTCCATCAATAAATTCTGTGAGCTGTATTTAACCAAATATATTGCATATTCAAGTAGTTATCTATTTTCCCAATCTATGCAAGACACAATCATGTGTTCCTGTGTTTGAGATGATTGTACATGACATGTGTGCATAGATGCCTATGGCTAGGCATGTATGTGCAGAAATCAAAGGGGGATACTGTGAGTCCCACTCTGTAGCACTCTGCTTTATTCCTTTGAGACTGATTTCTTACTGAAGCTGGATGTAGGCTGGTGGCCAGCAAGCCTAAGGAATGATCCTCCTGTCTCCACTCCCCATAGTGCTAGGGTTACAGATGCACACAGCCATGGCCAGCTTTTAATGTGAAAGCTGGGATCAAAACTCAGGTGCTCCCACTTGTGCAGGAAGCACTCATATACACTGATCTCTCTCCAGCCCCTCCATCACTTCTTGTCCTTAACCAAGGTCCCCAGCCTCCTAGTTTCTGTTCTTGGTACCCTATACTCATTCCCCATACCACACTATAGGGAGTAGTCTGGGTAGCCCCATTAAAAAATCCTGTACACAGTGGCATGTACCTGTAGTTCAGCTACTAAGGTGGCTCGGCCAATGAAGAAAGGTGGCTTGAATCCCCAAAGTTCTGGGTCAGTGTAGGTAATATAGCAAAATAAGAAGAAAGGCAGGGACAGGATAAAAGAAAGAGGAGGGGAGGAAAGTTCAGATCAGTTTTTCTACTCAAAGTCCTTCATTGTTTTTGTTTTTAGCTTATATTTTATAAGTTTCATTACATCAAAAGCTATGATTGACAGATTCTACTGTTTATGTACAGTTTATATTCAAAAGAATGAATGAAAATATAAGGAGATGGGTGGAGGTGGCATAGGTAAAGGAAAGTGTACACGCACATACTATGAGTGTGTGTGTGTGTGTGTGGGCGGGTGTCTGGTACTTACAGATCAGTGGCAGCTTGAACAAGTTTTAAATAATAAACACAAATGTACAGATACAGTATAAGGAGGAAAGCAGTATAAACTGAGAGCAGCACTGGTAAGGGAAGAGAAGGGCAGCCTACACTCTTGCAGTCAGGGAGGCTGTAAATCGACTGCACATGAGGGACCAGGCTGCAGAGGAAGGTGCTCTACTGCTCAGTGGCTCCCTGTGTCCTGCCAATTTTCCTTATCTTGGTCCCAGTTTATATTTGTTATAGAGCTAACTGGGCAATGTCACAGACATTTTCTTCAAAAGTAAATCTTATTTACTTCTTGTCTTTAACTCTTTTGGGAAAGAAGAGGTAGCTATAAGATGGGCTAAAGATGGACTTAATTTTTTTTTCAGAGACAGGGTTTCTCGGTGTAGTCCTGGCTGTCCTGAAACTCACTCTGTAGACTAGGATGGCCTTGAACTTACAGAGATCCACCTGCCTCTGCCTCACAAGTGCTGGGATTAAAGCCACACCACTCAGCTGAATCAATTTTTCATCTCTTCTAACTAGAGAACTTAAACTCCCCACACTTCAGAGTCCTCATAAGCTACATCTATCTAATATGACTACTGTGAGGACTACATGGGTAATTACATGCAAAGCATACAGAACACTGTCTGACATACAGGTAAGCACTACATATCCTAGAAATCATTGTGTCATACCCACAATATTAAATACCTTGTGGTAACTCTAAAAAAGTGAAGGACCAGTATGATAAGAATTTTAAATCTTTGAAGAAAGAAACTGAAGACAATATCAGAAAATTGGAAGATCTCTCATGCTCTTGGATAGGGAGGATCAATATAGTAAAAATGGCAATATTCCCAAAAGCAATCTACAGGCTCAATGCAATCCCTATCAAAATCCCAGCACAATTCTTCACAGACCTTGAAAGGACAATACTCAACTTGATATGAAAAAAAAAAAAAAGATAGTCAAAACGATCCTATAAAATAAAGGAACTTCTGGAGGCACTACCATCCCTACTTCAAACTCTACTATAGAGCTACAGTAATAAAAACAGCTTTGTATTGACATAAAAATAGGTAGACCAATGGAATAGTCCATACGCCAATGAACACCTGATTTTTGACAAAGAAGCTAAAACTATAAAATGGAAAAAAAAAAAAAAGAATCTTCAACAAACGGTGCTGACATAACTGGATGTTGACATGTAGAAGAATACAAATAGATCCATATCTATTGCCATGCACAAAACTTAAGCCCTAAAGGATCAAAGGCCTCAACATAAAACCAATCACACTGAACCTCGCTGAAGAGAAAGTGAGAAGTTGCCTTGATCACACTGGCACAGGAGACCACTTCCTCATATAGTACCAGTAGCAGAGAGACTGAGAGCAACAATCAATAAATGGGACCTCCTGAAACTGAGAAGCTTCTGTAAAGCAAAGGACACAGTCAATAAAACAAAAACAGCAGCCTAAAAAAATGGGGAAAAGACCTTTACCAACCCCACATCTGACAGAGGATTGATCATCAAAATATACAAAGAACTCAAGAAACTAGACATCAAAAGACCAAATAATCCAATTTAAAAATGGGGTACAGATATAAACAGAGAACTATCAATGGAGGAATCTCAAATGGCTGAAAGACACTTAAGGAAATGTTCAACATCCTTACCTGCAGAGAAATGCAAATCAAAACAGTTCTAAGATACCATATTACATCTGTCAGAATAGCCAAGATCAAAAACACTAATGACAGCTTATGCTGGAGAGGATGTGGAGAAAGGGGAACACTCCTCCAATGCTGGTGGGAGTGCAAACTTGTATAGACACTTTGGAAATGTACCTCAACGCCCAGCAATGCCACTTTTGGGCATATACCCAAAAGATGCATACTCACACCACAAGAAGATCTGCACAGCTATGTTACATAATACCCAGAACTTGGAAACAACCTAGATGCCCGTCAACCAAAGAACGGATAAAGGAATTGTAGTATATTTATATAATGGAGTATTACTCAACAGTAAGAAACAATGACATCATGAAATTTGCAGGCAAATGGACAGAACAAGAAAAAGAAATGTCCTGAGTGAGGTAGCCCAGACCTAGAAAGATAAATATAATATGTACTCACTCATAAGTGGATACTAGACATAAAGCAAAGGATAGCTAACATATATTCCCCAATCACAGGGAACCTAGGTAACAAAGAGGACCCTAAGAGAGACATACATGGGTTCACCTAGGAAGGGGAAAAAAGGACAAGATCTCCTGAGTAAAATGAAAGTGTGGGGGGCATGGCAGAGAGTGGAAGGAGAGGGGAGGAGGGAAGATGCGTGAGGAAAAATTACACAGCTCAATAAAAACAAGTTCAGAATAAAAGAGAAAGGAAGGAAGGAAGGAAGGAGAAGGGGAAGGGGAAGGAAAGGAAAGGAGGAAGGAAATCATCGTGTCAAAGTTCCGAAAGGTGAACTCAGAATTTTCACATGGAATTTCAGCTATCCAAGGGCCTAAGAAAACTACTATTTATTTTGATGAAAGTTGATCTGTACCTTTCTTCTATACTTTTTTTTTTAAGAACAATTATTCCCTTTCCTAGCTAATAACACAATTTTGTCAGTAACTTAGTCTTAAAAGGAATACCTTAGGGTGTGGCTGAGTTTGCAAAATGTTTACCTACCATGCATAAGGTCTGGGTTCAATTCCCAAGAATCACTTGCCAGGCATGGTGAGCAGGAGTGGGAAAATGCCACCCATTCTCGGCTATACAGTGGGTCTGGTGCTGATTTGGGCTACATGAGACTCTGTTTCAAAAACCTTGGGTCTCTAGAAAATTGGAGGTAACTAGTGCCTTAGAAGAAACAGAGCAAAGAATAATACATTTAAAAAACAGATAGAGAGTTTATAGTTTTTCCCTCTAGGAAATGGTAGAAGCTAATGAACATAATCCTTGGTATTTCTAATTGGTAATATAAATGATTTCCATGGTCCAGCTGCACAGCAGTTTGACATCAGCAGGTGTCTAATTGTTCCTAAGCTAGACAGGCCATGGTACAAGTATCCATTTGAGCCTGCAGATGTCAAATCCTGACTACAAGAAACAGATATTGATACTAGGCAGAGTTTGAGGAGAGCAGCTGGACATTCAAATGCTGCCCAGTCTCTGTGTTTGCCAGATTTACTACGTGGACTGGTTTCACATCTAATGCTCCTGTCCCTTTTTCTAGAGTGTAAATTTATTTCTTTTTATTCTGATTTCAGGAAATGAAAGAACATCTTGTCACATTTTTTAAAACATTATCCAGGATACTTTTGACCATATCCTTGTTCAGGTTAAATATTCTTAATTCCTTCAACCTGTCTTCATACACATTAATTATAATTTCTTTCTTGATGTCCGTGAATTCTCCTCAAAACCACTGTAACCTCCTGGTAATGAATAAATGAACACATTGGTTTTTTTTTCTTTTTAAATTAGGGGAAATCCTGCAGCATAAGCATACATGGTATGGACTGCTACTAAAGAACTTTGTACCTACTGTTGCTTTAAGCTTCTCATCAGTCATGGTTCTTCTAACACCAAATCTGGGACACAAATATGAATAGCAATAAAATTTGTAGCAAACTGTGATTCTTTCTAATAAAATATTTAAAAGTTACAGCACTGGGACTGACAGTGATTATGTAACAGTAATTGGGTCTTGCATGTAATTTTCTTAGTAACATTATTTAGCAATGTTGCTGGAGATTAACACTGTTACCAAGAGAAAAATGCTACAGGTGAGAACAAAATCAGTGCTGGCAGTAAAATCTAAGAAGTTAGTATGAAATGCAGTTCCAATGAATACACGACACCAATTGCCTTGGAGCAGAAGGCCAGAATCTGGACTAGCTGGCTCTCTCTTAATTTTTCACAAGCCTTGCTGAAGAAGTATGTGCTGTGAGAGTTTGTGATCCCAAAGCAGCCAAATCTGATTCTCTGCTTCCTTTCTCCCTCCGTGTGTGTGTGTGTGTGTGTGTGTGTGTGTGTGTGTGTGTGTGTGTGTGTGTGTATTTAAACATAGACCTCAAGAGCCTGAACCCACTTAACAGTGATGCACCCACCTCTGCCTCCCAAATGCTGGGACTATAAGTGTGTTCCACCACACTTGACTAAATATGATTCATAAAGAATGGTATTTTTGAATTAATATAAACAGGAAAT
The DNA here is from genome assembly GCF_943737965.1 of Phodopus roborovskii. Lineage (NCBI taxonomy): Eukaryota > Metazoa > Chordata > Mammalia > Rodentia > Cricetidae > Phodopus > Phodopus roborovskii. Next base: position 31,954,207 of record NW_026126433.1, read on the forward strand.
TCACAGAAAACCAAGTTTCACTAAAATAATAACATTCTGTGAAAGGGAAGGACTGTTTTAGGAGTATGACAAGTATTATCCTAACAACTTTGCTTTATTAGCTGCTGTTGTTTTTAATTTTTTAAATATTTATTTTATTTTATGAGAGTGGTATTTCACATGCATGTATATCTGTACATCACATGTGCACCAAAGAGGTCATCGAATCCCCTGGGCAGCAGTTACAGATGTTTGTGAATACTGAGTAATGTGGATACTAGGTATTGAACCCAGGCCTCTGGAAGAGCAGTCAGGGCTCATAACTGTGGCCATCTCTCCAGCCCATGACCTATGCTTTGGACATTCTTTCCTTACACAAAATGAGTAAGAGGAGCTGAGAAACCAGGTGACTTGCAGGAAGCTATAGTTCGTGACAAGCAACCTGTTCATAAAAACAAACCAAGGACAAGTTAACCAAACATGAGCAGATGTGTGTTGGCTAATAACTTACTCTATGCTGAGGAATGCTACTCTGATAAATTAGGATGCACAAGTAAGCAAAAGTATGATATAATATGAGTACAATAGCTTGTCAGATTTTAAAGAGGATTTCATAAAATAGATAAGTAAATAAGACACAAACCACAAAGTTTTAAATTGGTTTGCTTTTGATTTTAATTTTTAAGAATTTATTAAACCCGGTGGTAGTGGCACATGTCTTTAATCCCAGTATTTAGGAAGCTGAGGCAGATGGACTTCTGTGAGATCAAGGCCAGCTTGGTCTACAAAGAGGGTCCCAGGACAGCCAGGGGTACATAGAGAAACCCTGTCTCAAAAAACAAAACGAACAAGAAGAGAATTTGTTTATTTTGGGTGTATGTGTGTAGGTGCACATGTGGCTAGGGAAGTACAAATACAGAAGAAAGACAGCAGTGGGAGCCAGTTCTCTCCTACCATTTGAGTCTCTCAGTCCCCCCCAGACCATCAGGTTTGGCAGCAGGCACCTTTACCTACTGAGTCATCTTGCCAGCCTCACTTCTGCCTTTTCTCTTTAATCTATTTTTGCCATTTTTTCATGGATATCATAAATCTAGCCTACATCGTAGTTAAAACAAAACAAAACAAAACGCTTTCCACAAACAGCAGGTGGCACTACTCATCAGTGGTGAAGAACTAAGAAAATGTGATAAAAGCCAAGCAGCCAAAATATGTAACCTTTAGAAGATGACTCATTTTTCAAAAACCATATATCATCATACCTAATTAGAAACTGTAATATGAACATATTGTCACATTAAAATTCGTTTGTTTATCTTGTGCAAAAAAGGAGCTAGCTTTATAATAATAACAGATAACTTTAAAGACCTCTTTTTGGTAATTCTCTAAAACTGAAGACATAAGTTACTTTTGATTCAGCAGTGATGAGCAGATTCATGAGGAGACCAGAAACAACCAATAAGACTACCCCATAACTGAAAATTATAGTGAAAATCCATTTTAAAATTTTGAATCCATTAAAAAATATTCTGATTACTAGAAGAATAAAGAGAAAACCATTTATTGCACAAAATAATTCAACAATAAAACAAAGATGCCAATCAACAAGGATAATTCATGAGGAATTAGGTTTTTATCATCACCTCATTGTAACCCCTTGATTCCAGAAGCCCCCCCAAACTATCATAGGAACCTAAGAGCACTGAAGAATGTGAGCCCCTCTGCATGACCCAGAGAGCCAGCACCGTCTTCCTTCCAAACATAAAGGACATCAAAAATGCAACTTCTAGGAAAGTTATAAATTAAAACATCAGAGGTTAAAATGAAAATTAAAGGTAAACTGGGGAGAAGATGATACATTTTGGCTGTATCATATTTTAGCTCTAAACTCCACGAAATACTTCTTCCCAAATGAAAAACTTGTTGGAAGTAAAAACAAAACAAAACAACAACAACAACAACAAATAATAGAAACAGTATTTCAGAAAATAAATAACAATAGTAAGTAGGTCTCACAAAAAAATATCCCTTGTTATACACGGAGAGTTTAGGAACATACATTTTCCCACTGTTCTATACAAGTATTTTTTTCTAGGCAAAATATACTTTTCAAAAGGAAGGGTGTCATGTAACCCAGGCTGGTCTGAAACTTGTTACACTGAAGCTGGACTTGGACAACTGATCTTGCCTCTGCCTTCCAGGGGTTGGGATGACAGATGACAATGATCAGGTGGCAATATACAACCTCTTCCTCATGTTCATACGGTGTTGTCAATCCCTATTTCACCTTTACTCTAGTGCTGAACCCCATTATATAAAGTGCAAATTACCCCAATCTAGCAAGCTTTTGTCAAGCTGTTTCCAAGCAAGAGAAGATTCCACCCATGCAAGGACCTAGACAGGGATTGTCTTTCTTCCCTTCTCTTTTCTTCTTTCAACATTTAAAATTCTCTTCAGAATTTCGTAAGTGATTACGCATTTACATTATCCCCATCCGTGTTTGTTTGTTGGTTTTTGAGACATGGTTTCTCTGTGTAACAGCTCTGACTGTCCTGGTACTTGCTCTGTACACCAGGCTGGCCTCAAACTCACAGAGATCTGCCTCTGCCTCTGCCTCCCAAGTGCTGGATTAAGGGTGTGCGCCATCACTGCTCAGCCCCACCCCTTTTCTCACATTCAACTCCTTCAGTTCTCCACAATCTCTCACAAGTTTAAGATCTGTCATAACTACTATTTTTTCAGGCATTCAGTCATTACTCTAATTCCTATTCAGTATGTCATTTATATAGCTACCACATTCCTTCCTTTCATTATCTTCCATTTTCTTTTTCAATTAAAGGCTCAGCTCACTTACTTCATTAAACATAACCATAAATCTATTTTTTTAAAAAAGTTATGCTTTAAGTTTTCTTCTGTAACCAAACAAATTCAGCTAACCACCATCACCAGCTCTTCCCAAGCAGTAGTGTCTTCCTGGTCTCATTATCCCATTAACTGTATTTACTATAGCCACATTCATCTCAGAACCATTAAAACCACATCTTGCAATTACTAGGATATTAATATCATCCATGGGGGTGGGGTGGGCAACAAAATGGCTCGGTGGGTAAAGGTGTTTGGTATACAAGGTTGGTAATCTGAGTTTGATCCTTCCATGAAAGGTGGAAGGAAAAACAGAGTCCCATAAATTGTCCTGACCGCCACACATGTCCCTTATATGTGCCCATACCTTTGCACACACATAACACACAGACAAAGAGACAGAGATAGAGAGAAATAGAGAGACAGAGATAAAGAAGGGGAGAGAGAGAGGGAGAGAGAGATTTTAAGGATTGTTTGGTGAAGTTGGAATGAACACTACAGGTTCAAGGAAGCCATCAAAGTATAGCAGTTTGGTTCCTACTTACCTCTGGCCCACTGCTCTCTGTGTTCTAAAGTTAAGAGGCTTTCACCCGAGAACTTCAACGTGTACTGCTATCATTCATCAGGGGAACTTCTACTTTTCTCTCAGACATCAGTTTCAACTGCTATATATTTAAACCATCTATGTTTTTTTATTATAAAAATTTTTGGCAATTTGAACTTTTCCTTCATAGCACTTTCTACAATAGCATGCATTTTTGTATTTATTATGTATATATCTATTATTTAGTTTGTGCCATGGATATAAGAAGATTTTCTATTTTATTAACCATGGTATCTCTTAGGATAATCTCAATATCAGCATATATTGTATTCAATATTAATTTAATTATTCAATAGATAAATGAGGTGAAATTCTTTTTAAATTAGCATTTCTGGTACCCTAGATGCTGAATTGACGAACTATTGAGTATTTTCTGGAGACAGAGACTAAGTCTTATTTCAAGCTACTCTGGGATTTCCTGGTGTTCTCCTCCCTGTTGTGAGTGTCAGTCTGTCTCATATTGGTATCCCAAAGTAAAGAGTCATTGATTTTTCACTCCTTTCAATGTCTTTAAACCTTTAGAGATTCTAATATGAAGTTTTAGCAACCCAACCTTTAAAAGCCAAGTAATCATGATGAATATAACACACAAATGTTTTCTATGAATTATTTTCACCAAATTTAAGAAATCACATCAGAGAACTAGCCAGAAACTCTAGTCTGCAAACTGCATGTATTATATAACATGTTTCTTCCCCCACAATATTGCAGAAATAAACTCCTGCTAGACAATTTGGGATTATATAACATACTTTTGAATGTATACTTAATACAGAAGATAAAAGAAATAACTGCTATTGATGGAGAGATAGCTCTACAGGTAAAGGCATTTGCTGCCAAAGGCTGATATGACCTGAGTTCAAGCACGCAGACCCACATAGTGACAAGAGAGAACTGACCACCAAAAGATGTCCTCTGACCTCCTCATATATACCTTGGCACTTGTGCCCTCCTCAAAAGTAAATGTGTATTTTGTAAAAGACACAAAAGTTAAATGACAAATTCATAAAGGAAATAAATAAATCATTTCAGCATTCCATTGCTTTGTTTTGTTACAGGATCTCACTATGTAGCCCAGACTAGTCTTGACCTAGCTGTGTAGCTCAAGTAAGCCTGAAACTCAACCATATTCCGCCTCAGCCGAAATGCTGAGATTATGGACAAGTCTGCTCAGTTCAGCATTTGTTCTTAAGGTACACAAGGTCGTTAACACTATACCACCTTAAATTTGGCTGTCTCAGATAACACTGTAGAACCATCAGTGTCACCTTGTGATTGCCACAATCTAAATTTTCAGTGGCTTCCCACTTATGTAACTGTAGTTCCCAAAATTGGGTTTCAAACTCCTCCAGTAGAGAAGGCTATGTGTGAGGGGAGGAAGTCAAAGCTAACAGGCTTTATCTCTTTGGACAGATAATTTTTACTTAAATGTGTGAACATGTGACAAAACAACACAAAGACAACTATGGTTCTCCTGGGCATCAAGATGTAAGTGTGCAGGCTTTTCAAAATAGATTGATTTGGAATTCGGAGTAGTGCTGAGTTTGTGGCCAATGATTTTCAGATACATCATATACAATCAATAATTGTGCCAAGAAGATACCACAGAGGATTTTATTTGTGGGTCATGTAGTGACAGTCTCAGTCAGTGACACTGGAACTCAATAGTACACAGTCCTCAGTATGGATCAGAGGTTGCTAGTTCTTAATGGTCTTATGCCCAACATATCACTATTTTCAAATACTGAAACACAGGGAACTGCCAATGTTTAATTATTTTAGACTCATAAAACAGCAAATGCCCAGGCAGGCATGGTGATACAGGGTTATAACCCAGCATTCAGGTATGGGAGAAAGGAGAAGCTTGAGTCTGGGGCCAGGCTGGGCTAGGTATCAAGTCCCAGGCCAGCCTAAACTATGTCTTGATATCTTTCCTCAAAAAACCCGAATCAACCAAGAATCTATAAGCAAACTCCTATGGCTCAGCATAGTGTCTCTTTATTTGTATCTGCTCACTCCAACCTGACTTCTTTTTAAAAAGTCTATTAACTCTGTGTCTCCACCACTAAATAATGTTAATGGCCTAAAATAGAGAAAAAAAATATTGCCTGTGGAACGAGCCCAAAAGATGAAGGAGCATTCAAAGACCCAAAATTTGACAGAAAGATTAAATCAGACCCCGTGCTTCAGAGTGAGGTACAGAGAATCCTGTTAGACACAAAGCAGCATGGGCAGAAGTTCATATGAAGTGACCTGAACAATGACAACATCTAAAGACATGTTTGGGAAAGAGGGAAAATCCAACCACTAGAGAGACCAAGAATCAGCCTCTCCTAGGGATAAACCCTCTGATTGGTTATCCCTCACAAAGTAGTCAGCCCTGAAATCAGGTGCACGCACACGCGCACGTGCACACACACACACACACACACACACACACACTCACACATACACGCACTCACACACACACCACACACACACACACACCACACACACACACACCACACACACACACACACACAGGGAGGTGGGGAGGAGGGAGGAGACAAACAGACTTAGCAAGTTGTATTTATATATTTGTGCATATACAAATATATATGCAACAATAATAATCAAAGAAAGGGAGGCCATGAATTTGAGAGTGCTGGGTGGGGGAGGAAGAGGGAAGTGATAATTGTATTTTAATTAAAATGTGCATTTTTAAGAAAGGGAGGAGTAAGAAGAGGTAGTCCCATCTAATCCCGGTCTCAAACAGAACAAAACACTCGTCTTATATCACATGAGTGCATTTACATTTAACAAAACCCTTCTAACATACAAAACTGTAAAATCTCTTAAGCTTGACTATCTACTTTTGTTGTCAATAAAGAAATAGACTTAGCTGGGTGTTGGTGACACACCTTTAACCCCAGCACGCAGGAGGCAGAGGCAGGCATATCTCTGTGAGTTGAGGCCAGCCTGGCCTACAGAGTGAGTTCCAGGACAGGCTCCAAAACAATACAGAGAAACCCTGTCTGGAATAACAAAAAAAAAAAAAAAAAAAAAAAAAAAAAAAAAAGATTTAATCAAATTAAGAAGAAATGGTATTAATCATACAGAACTTACTGAGTACTGAACTTTATTACTTTTTAAAAAATTTTTACATTCACTCATTCATTTGTGTTTTTGGAAGGGAGAGGTACCACACCCCATGTAAGAAGGTCAAAGGACAACTTGCATAAGTAGATTCTCTCCTACCATGTGGATCAACCTTAGGTCATCAGGCTTGGTGGCAAATGCCCTTACCTACTTAGCTATCTTATCACTGGCCCTATTTCTTTTTAAAATGGTATCTGTGAAGCCAGGAATGGTGGCTCATTCCTGTAAGCCCAGCAACTTGGTACACAGAACCTGTGTCACTGAAAGCTCAAGGCCCATCTTCACTGCTAATTCTAAAAGGTTCCCACTTGTTCTAAATTCTCATGCCTGTTTTTAATCACAATTGGTTCTGCATTGGTGTGAAACAAATCAGATCCAGATACAATTGGTGAGGAAGTTCTGCTGTTAAAATGTGTGTGTCTGTTCTCTGTCAACTTGGCTTTGTTGATATGATCATGGTAACATCTGACCAAAACAGCTTTGAAAAAAGTCAGCACACCATGTTTTTACCCTAGAATCAACACTAAAAATGCAGCAACCAAAGAAACAGTGCTAGATATTCCTGTAACATTTCCATTTCTCTGAATTCATTACTCTCAACTATTATCTTAATTCTCAGAATCTGACACACTAATGAATTCAAAGAATTGAAAGGAGTACAGTCTCTTGCCTCGTCTCCATGAAGAGGACAACACCTGTAATAGCTTAGCAACTAACTAACCTGCTTCTCCATCTTGCTCTTTACTTCCTTCCACAGAAAGGACCACACCCATATAACTCAGTTCCTCCTGTGTGGAACAGAACATTCTACCCCAATTATTGCATGTAACAGAAATTATACCAAAGGTGATTTGTTAGTTCAAATACAGTTCAATATGTGTACACACATAGCCGCTAATTCATTTGTGAAACAGGTACCCTGGGGCCTCATTTTGAAAGAATCTTTCATGTTGGACAGGTTTTTTTTGAGAAACTAGGAAACAAACTCAGAGCCCTAGGGTCCTTACTAGGCAGGTACTCTACACACTACACTATATATTTCCAGCTTTATTGCTCTTTCTTTCCTTTACTCCTACTATGGGTGTTTGCCTGCATGAATGTCTGTGCACCATGTGTGTGCCTGGTGCCCACAGAGGCCAGAAGAGGGTGTCAGACAGCTAGGAACAGTTACAGACTATTGTGAGCTGTCATGTCAGTGCTGGGGATTGAACCCACATCCTCTGAATGAGCAATAAGTGCTCTTAATTGCTAGGCTTTCTTTCCAGCCACCACGAATATCTTATAAAGAAAATCATTACCTCACCCACAGCTATGAATATTTACAATAGATTTATCTTTTACATTTAGATCTTTGCTCACTCCATTTAAATTCTTGTATATATACTGTGAGGTACAGTTGTAATTTTATTCTCTTATATGTCGATATCCAGTTATCCAGCAATCTTTCTTTGAGACTAATATTTCCTTATTTAATTACCATAGCACCTTGGTTTAAAGTCAACTGCCCTCAAATACAAATAGTTTATTTCTAAACTTTCAATTCCTAAGTTAAGTAATATACAGCTCTGCCTATGTTATTACTTCACAAGCTATTGCTTATTATTATTTTTTAAACTTGCTTTTTGTTTTGGAGATAGGATCTTTCTATATAGCCCAGGTTAGTCTCAAACTAGTGGTGGATCATCTTGCCATAGCTCCCAGTATTGGATTATAGGCATGTGTTACCAAATTTGCTATCTCATAGTTTTTATTTTTGTGGCTTTCTAGTAACTTTTGAGATTACTCCCTGCCCCAAATTATTGTGATGAAAACTGTCTAAGGACTATGCTTGGAGAAATGCCATCTGATGCTTTCAAGTGTAATTACACTCTTCCAACAGTCTTATTTTTGTAATCACAAGAAATGTGGCTTTTGCAATATGGACTTCCAAAACACAAACACAGCAATTTATTATGGTTAAGTCACTCTCATCATTTCCAAATCTCCCTCCATGAAATTATATGTCCTAGTTCACTCTAAGTCAAAGGCCAGACTCTGTAGGCTTTAGCCAAGTTTGGACTGGTGATGTATTCTCTTTGGCCAAATAATGTGAGCTTGAGCTATAGTTCCATGTGTTTTTCATTGTTCTGTACCTAACCTATTTTATTCTCTTTTGTGTACTTGGATTGGCTATGTCTGATTCTAAAATCATTAGTATAGTCCCATTAAAGAAAAGTGGAAAAGGAGGTTGATGTCTTATTTTGTTGTAAGCAAGTAACAATTATTCCAATGTTGTTATCAAAATGATTAAGTTCAAAGACCCTCCCTGAACTGAAGAACATTTAATGGATATGTACTGCCTTAGTGTAATTCTACAGTTTGCAAGATTAGAGTAAATGGGTGAAACTCCACTTGGTTCAAAGTATTATCTGGCATCAAATCTGTCAGAGATTTCAAAGCTGAAGATAATAAAGTAGGCAAAATACAACTCAAATTTGTTGGTAAACGTCAAACAAAATTCTGAATTATCTCTATCAAAGATATTTAAAAGTAGTTTGCATATCTTGGAGAAAAATACATAGATTAAAAATGTTGCTCATCACGACATTAAACGTCATTTGAAGCATCTGCATGAAGAAAGCTTCAGAGATTCAAAGTCACAATGAGGAAGGTGCTGCCTCTGCCTGAGGGCTCTGTCATCACTCCACTGCTGTAGCTGTGGCTAAAGTTTCAGCACTGCTCTCTCTTTCGCTATTCCTACTCCCTACAGAGGGTTTCAGAAGATTGATTGCTCTGTATCTCCACTATGCTCACACTAAGCCTGACCTACCTGAAGGAATATTTTATTGTCAGCAGAATAATGTATCAAGATACATGTTACCAAGGGTCTCGAAAATGAATGATGAGGTAATTAGATGTTAAGACACAGAGAGAGAGTCAACTGTACATCAGATAAGTCAGGACAGGTTTTTTTTTTCCCCCTCCTCCTTTATCTGGTCTTAGAGAATTCAAGTTCCTCCTTCTCCTTTTAGGACTAGGCACTCCCTAACAAGGATAAAAGAATTTTTTACAAAATAAATAGCTCCAAGCAGAGATTGTTGAAACAGAACTGTCTGTCACCTTGGCAATTAAGAATGTCTTTTTGACTTGTCTATGGCATATTCTAAGACCAATACAAAATGTTTCCTTTCATCTTCTTCATCCCAGTCAGAGATGAAACACTGTCTAGTATAAAATTAGGTCAAACTAAATAAATGAAAAGCAGGGTGAAACCCTCAGAAGAGTAAGACCAAAGAAGAAAGACTAAAGAATGAAGAGAGGCCATGCTGTGAGAGAGAAAGAAAAAGAAGGTTCTACAAAAAAAGCACCCAAGTACCAAGAAAGGAGTGGTTGGGCAGTGTCTAGTGTTGCCCAAGAGCAGCTTGTAAAGAAGTCCCATCCCAATAATTCTCCACCCTAGAGGGGTTCCCTGCAGACCCTAAAGTGTCAGAGAACAGAATCATTCCCTCCATCTTTAAGACACAACAGCATAACTAATCAACTATTAGTGGGGACTGTGGTGTTGTTTTAGGCTTGGACTGTATCTGACATTAAAATATCTCAAGAACATAATTTCTAAAATTTCCATGTAATTTACTCCCAAACATAAACATGAAACTACAATTAAAAGGGGTGGGGGAAAATCTGGATCAACAGTTAGCACATCATTGGACAAGTAGGTAGGCAGAGTAACATGAGGCTCTGAAGGCTGTTTTTCAGTTTCAATGCCGACTCATTTAAATATGTTCAATAGAATTAATTTCAGATCATTGCAATTTATTAATTTTCAAGTTGAAAACTCTTGAATAAAATGTATTTTGATTTGATTTAGTAAGAAAAGAAAGGGCTCATAAACTACAGGTTTAAATAATACCAGGGCTTTTCCCATTCATCTTTTCATAGAGACTCCTGTTACTACTAATAAACAAGGTCTTAGGAAGATGTGCAGAATAAAAGAGATTTGGAAGCTGGGCCTGGTGGTATAGTCCTATAATCCCTACTACTCAGAGGTCTGTTTCAAGGCCTACCTGCGCTAAAGAGTGAGTCAAGGTCAGCCTGGCTTAACTGGCCAGTTAAGGCCAGTTAAGAACACCCTGTTTTAACACTAGAAGTAAAATTAAAGTTAGTTACTCCTTAATTCAGTGGTATTGTGCATGTGTAACATGCTCAAGGCCAGAGTCAATTGGTAGTCTTTCCACTCATAAATGATTTGTACGTTAAGAAAGCACTAATTTTTCTTTGTATTAAGAATTCTTATGAACAAAATAGAAACTCGTGTATTTGTTAATAAGCAAATCAAAATCCCTCTCTAAAGTAGTATGCACCTACTTCACTGGGATACTTGAAGAACAACTAGACATGCTTTAAGTAATTACACTTTCAAATGATTTAAGTGTCTTACATAAGAAACAATTAGATATCTTAAGAAACAACAACCACATTTATGGCATGTCCCAAGCTCCAATTCTTAGGTCAAGGAAGCACTGTGCAAACAGAAAATTGTTTTATTCAATTATGTAAGAATTTTCCTGCATTAGTCCTCAGAAATGAAGAGCAAAATGGGTTACACTACTAGAACATGGACAAGAGGTAAAATGTCAAGTGGACATCTAAAACATCAGAGCTTTTGAATGCTCTGGTGAAACAACCTAAAAGACTGGAGTCCAGAAGGTCTTATTATGCCTCTTCTGCCCAGAACAATGGCAACTTAGTACAGGCAGCTGAATAACTAGCTGACAGCATGTTAATAATGGTTTGTATGCACAGTTATAATTAAGAGGCCCCGGATAATAGAAAAGATCAAACGTTTATTTGGTTAAAATGTCAAAGAATGCAGCCCAAAAAGTGATTTATCATGGAGAAGTCCTGCCAGAGTGGTCTGACACACCTGTGATATTAAATTAATAGCACTGCAATGAGACAGCCTGGGACTGTGAATGGAAAAGACCTCAACATTAACAGGAGGGTAAATTATGATTTATTTTAATAACTTATTTACTTTTGTCTTAAGAAATAAAAAAGAATCTGTTTATTTTCTGTGGGGCTAAAGGACAAGAATAATTAGAATTTCTTTAAAAATTTTTACATGCAAAAATGTATTTCTAAACTGGCCAAATATATAAAGGATGTATAAGGCAGTACTGTATGTGGTTTAGAACAAGGTATGCAGCTTTTAGTAGGGTGTCTCACCCACAAAAGCACACTCTAATAAATCTCACCTGCTAACATACTGTTGTTCTTTAAGACTTAAAAACTAGAATACAGGAATTTGTCAGATAAACATAGCTATGTATAAAACAGAACAATAAATGCAGTAACTTCTCTCACATAAGCCTCTTTATAAATATAACCAGTTGCTACTATATGACAAAATGCAATTAATCTATAAATAAGAGGACATTGCTACTAATAACTGCAGTGGAAGTATTTCATTAAGAACTAGTTAAGTGTTTTTACAACCCAACTTCCTGAGAATGGGAAGCACTCAAATATTCCACACAGCTCTGCAGGTGTCATTAAAATGGCTAATATAGGTCAAGCCTGCATGTTGTCTTCATTTAAAATGCTACATAAAAAAGTTTACCAAGGAATGACTTAGAACACAGAAACAGTTTAACTCTAAGGATTGAGCTATAATTGTAAAGGTTAAATCCTATTTTGCAATTGTTCCACTCCCTAAAATATAGCTTGTCTTTGGGATGCAAGAGAATTTTACTTAATAAATATATTTGTCAAATGTCACTTTCTAATGTAGTCAACCCTAGGAATTTTACTTTATGAGCTATGATAGAGGAAACACTACAAATGGTTTCCTCTGTCAAATCCAAAACATCCCTTCTCAGGAACTTTGTCTGCCTCCACATACAGCTCTTGGTAGGGTTAGAGGTCATATGACTTGCCCAGTCCAATTCCCTACACATAGTACTGGCCCACAGATGGGTAACTGGCCTAAGATGACTGCTACCTATGACTTATCACTATGCTGGCTTATCTGAAGGCATGTTAGGTCAGTCTGGTTTGGTCCCAGAAATTTTATCTAAAAGATACATTCGGAGATTGTTAAGAGCAATCCAGTATACTGGAGGTGAAATGCCATTCATACCTTCTGAGATATGTGAAGCATCCAAACAGCAGAGCTACAAATGGGGAGGCCAGAAGACAAGAACATCTGACATAGAGCATGGTCACCTGCAGATACCTGGATGCCTGCCCATCCTAGGAACTACATTTTCACAATAAATCTTCACTGTTCTTGAGCTACTATCTAGGTTTCTGCTTTGTAGAAATCTTAAGTGAAATGGAAGGAATTTCTAAGGTATTATCTTACTTTTTTTTTTTTTTTTTTTTGTTTTGTTTTTTTTTTTTTATAAAACTCGAGGTGAGTTATTTTTAAGCCTGTAGAATTTAAATGAAGAAGATAAAAATGCCTTTGCCCACAATTTCTTCATTTCTATTTTCCTCCAACAGATGTTTAGATGTGCATATCAAGCCAGACATAAAAACATATGTTACCTTTTGAGCATTTGTAACCTAGCAGTGGAAACAGATATTTGGAAAGCAGAGTAGGTGAACAGCTGCTAATCACAAGGTATTATAGAAAATAAAAGAATGGATCTACTTAGTAATGATGGCCAGGGATCTGAGCATGGTTGGGCACACCTTTAATTCCAATACTCAGGAGGCAGAGACAGGTGGATCCCTGTGAGTTCCAGGCCATCCAGAGCTACAGAAAGAGACCCTGTCTCAAACCAAACAAAACTAGTGAGCAAGGAAAGCTTCTTAGAGGAAGGAACACTACCCTTTAAATAGGAAGCAGTGCAGCTAGAGTGAAGATGGAGAGACAGGTGGGTCAATGGATCTGAATCAAAGACCCTGATATGATCCACACACCTATGAACACCTGATTTTTGACAAAGAAGCTAAAAGTATAAAATGGAAAAAAAAAAAAAAAAAAAAAAAAAAAAAAAGAAAGTATCTTCAACAAATGGCGCTGGCATAACTGTATGTGGGCACATGGAAGAGTGTAAATAGATCCCTATCTATTTACATGGGATCCCTATCCCATGTAAAAACCTCAAATCCAAATGGATCAAAGATCTTAACATAAAACCAACCCCACTGAACCCCACTGAAGAGAAACTGGGAAGTTGCCTTGAACACACTGGCACAGGAGACCACTTTCTAAATATAACAGACACTGAAAGAAACAATCAATAAATGGAACCTCCTGAAACTGAGAATCTTCTGTAAAGCAAATGACATGGTCAACAAGACAAAAACAATAGCCTAAAAAATAGGAAAACAACTTCACTAACCCACATCTGACAGAGGACTGATCTCTAAAATGTACAAAGGACCCAAGAAACTAAACATCAAAAGACCAAATAATTCAATTTAAAAGTGGGATACAGATCTAAACAGAGAACTATCAATGGAGGAATCGCAAATGGCTGAAAGACACTTAAGGTAATGCTCAACATTCTTAGCCAGCAGAGAAATGCAAATCAATACAATTCTGAGATACCATCTTACTTACACCTGTCAGAATAGCCAAGATCAAAAACACTGATGACAGCTTATGCTGGAGAGGATGTGGAGAAAGGGGAACACTCCTCCATTGCTGGTGGGAGTGCAAACTTGTATAGACACTTTGGAAATCAGTATGGTGGTTTCTCTCAAAAAATTGAGACTCAATATACCTTAAGACCCAGCAATACCACTTTTGAACATATACCCAAAGGATACATACTCACACCACAAGAAGATCTGCACAATTATGTTCACAGCATCACTATTCATAATAGTCAGAACCTAGAAACAACTTAGATGCCCCCCAAACAAAGAATGGATAAAGAAAATGTGGTACATTTACATAATGGAGTGTTACTCAGCAGTAAGAAATAATGACATCTTGAAATTTGCAGTCAAGTGGACAGAACTAGAAAAAAAAATCCTGAGTGATATAACCCAGACCCAGAAAGAAAAACATGGCATGTACTCACTCATAAGTGGATATTAGAATAAAGGAAAGTATAACCAGCATGTAGCCCACAACCACAGCAAACTTGGTTACAAAGAGGACCGTAACAAAGACACACATGCATCCACCTAGGAAGAGGGGAAAAAGACAAGATCTCCTAAGTAACTGGGAGTGTGTGGGAAATGGGGAAGAGTGGAAGATGAGAGGGGAGGAGGAATGGGGAATGGGGAAAATGTATAGCTCAATAAAAACAAGGGAAAAAGAGTAAATATCGTGATGTAAGAAGAAGAACAAAAAACAACACAAATTGAAAAACATAAAAGCTACAGAACCTAGAAGAGGGCAGACAGTCTTGAAGCACAGTAAGAAAGACTGACTAGTGTACTGCTGGGATGGAAGGGAAGGCCACCAGCCAGTGAAAATGTGTCATGGTGTAACAAACAGTATAAGGGGTTTCAGCACAGAAGCAACAGAACCTAAATTGTGTTTTGTAAAGTTTTCCTGAATTTCTGAAAGAATAACAGTATTGAAAAAGAAACAAAAACCAGCATTCATGGTACTTGTCTATGTCTGGCCTACTTGGTTTAACACCATAACTTCCAGTTCCATCCATTTTGCTGAAAACGGCAGTATTTCTTTATGTTTATGGCTGAATAATACCTTGTTGTGTGTATGCTCTATTTCACTTACCAGTTTATTTGATGGACACATTGGTGATCCCATATCTTAGCTACTATAAATATGTCTGCAATAAAAATGCACAAATAAGTATTTCTTTAGTGTGATGATTTCATTCCATTGAATGAATACATATGTGTGTGTGTGTACGTGTGTGCGTGTGTGTGTGTGTGTGTGTGTGTGTGTGTATCAATAATGGAGAATAACTGAGTCATGTGGAAGTTCTACTTTTAGGATCTTAGACTAGCTTCATACTCTTCTTCCTAGTGTCTTAGTTTCTATTCTATTGCTGACCAACTCATAAAAGAAAGCATTTGGGGGAGACTTGCTTATAGTTTTAAAGGGATAGTCCATTATCATCAATGATGGGAAACAAAAGGCAAGGCACTAGGCAAGTAGCTGGATGTTTACACAAGCAGCAGGCAGACAGAGATATAAACTAGGCATAGAGTATAGGCTTTTGAACTTCAAAGCCCACCTCCAGCAACACACTTCCTCCAACAAGGCCACATCTCCTAATCATTCCAAACAATATAGAAGCTTATAGGGGACATTCTTTTTCAATCCATCATACTTACAACTTGACCAATGATGTATACAAGTTCATTTCCTCCATACTCTGACATTGTTTCGTATAAGATTCCTTCTAAATACAGTGATATAGTATCACTTTTGGCATTACTCTGAGGGCAAAAGACACAGGGCATTTTCCCACTATTGAAAATTACACAGTCAGTATCTCCCCCACATTTGGGAAAACTTTGCACACCCAAAGTGCAAAAGTTAAGCCTCACCTGGGGAAAACCACTTTTGTCATCATGGTAACTCCTGCCAGGTAATACAGTCGGGGGTTCTTTATAGCTCTGGGATATTAATCTACCCCCAGATGAACAGCTATACAGTATTCTTTCTATCCTAAAATCTTCTCTGTAGGTTGTCTCTTCTGTTTTCTGTACAAACATTTTTTTTTTAAGATTGATTTTGTTTCTTGGACTTATCCAGATTATTGACTATACCAGTGTCTTCAATGTTTTACCCATGTTTTCTTCTTATAATCTTCTTATAATCTCAGGTCTTATATTATGGCCTTTGATCTATTTTGAGTTGAGTTTTATACAGAGAAAGACACAATAGTTTCAGGACCTTTTTTTGAAGAGGTTGTCTTTTTTCAAATGTGTTTTTGGCACCTTTGTTAAGTGGCTGCAGTTGCAAGGCTTTATTGGATTCTGGGTTTCATACTGTTTTCTATAGGTCTACGTATCTGGTGTTATGTCTCTGTTATTATGGTTCCTGAAGTGGCTCGAAATAAGGTATTGTGGTACCTATGGTTTTGTTCTCTTTGCATTTTTTTTCCCTTTTGAGATTTCTTTTAAAAATCCTGATACTTTGAATGACTCATACCAAATGGAATGAATCATACCAAATGGTCTAATGCATAAATATGAGAGGTCTTCAAAGTTTTTGTTTTACAATTTTCATTGTAAAGTTATTTTAGTCCTGTATTTAAATTTATTCCAAAGGTGTTGTGTGCATGCATGTATGTATATATGGGGTGCTAACTATAAAAGAGGCTGCTGCCATGATTCAGGAGAGAGCTTTTAGAGAGAATGTTTTTATAGTCTTCAAAACTTACACTGGTAAATAAAACTTTAAGTAGCCTAAACAGGTTTATTGTTGATTATACAAAGCACTTATTTTCTGTATTTTTGTGCATACATACCAACAACTCTTGAGGGTTTTTAGAAACATTTTTTCTTTCCAGAGTCTTAACTGTCTTTAGAACATCTTATTCTAAAGAGGTTTTTATGGGGGTGGGGAGTGGGGAGTGGGAGGTACTGGGGTTAAAGTGGAAGGATGTTATATAATGAATCTATTCAACTCTTGTCAGAAAACTTCCTTGAAAGGGGAATTAACCTTGGTGGTATTAATCAAATAATATGGAACTGTCATTTTCTCATCATTCTTATAAAAAAAGGAGGCATTGGAGACATATTCTTATACAAAGGGTCAATGATTTCCTTAAGTTTCATAAAATATCAAGTTACTATATAAAGCTGAATATATTTTGTACTTTAAAACTGAACTATCTAGAAAGAGTCAGCTTCAAACACCTGCTGTCAGTTATCTTGTAAGACTAAGAAAAATGCTGCAGTTTTCCTTACTTCTTTTGGGAAACAGTGAAGGGAAATGGAGGGAAAGAAAACTTTGGAGAACTACGTGAATCGTTAATAGGAAAAGATATTTAAAAAAAGCTTTTATTAAGGCCACTGACTAAAATTTTGTTTTATCAAAATAAGTATCTCAATTTGGTGTGTCTGGTTTACTTAAAAAAACTGAGAATTAACCAAAAGGGCCCACAGATGAGTAGAACACAGTACAAGAGAATTTTCTAATTAATGGGGCATTTAATGCTAAACACTTTGTCACAATCTTATTTGACCTGAGAGATAGTCTTATTTTACAACTAAAGCTACAGAGGTACTGGTTAACTAACATGAGCAAGACACCCAGAAAGGATCAAGATCTTAAGTCTAATATCTTAACTGTTAACTCATTTTATACTATCTCTATGTTCCTTCTCCTAAAAGTTAATCCTTTCAAATTTTTTCCCAGAAAAAAATTTCCTGTCTTTCAGGCACAAAAGTGACTCTAGACCAGGGATTGGGTTACATTTAATTGAGCTGTTGGCCAAAGTCCCATGGAAATCCCCAACAACCCAGGCTGTTGCCACGATTATAGGTGGCTCTCCACAAACTAACAGCAAGGCCCCATTGCTGAAGACAACACCTACATAACTCAGTGAACATGGAGAAGTTGAGCTGGTGCCTACATAGAGTCTTCACACTTATATTCTAGCGTGTTTGGTACAGGAAAGTATGCTGCCTGCTAACAGGAAAAGAAATGTAAACACCAACTCATCTACAAATGCTTTGATCTACAATACTGTCCTGCCTGCAAGATAAGGTAGAGCAATGGTGTCACTATGCTTATGGGAGTAACCAACTAATATCTGATTTGACCTGAGGCCCACTCCAAGAGAAGAAATCCATACTCAACACTGAGTTGGTGTCCAATAACCTGAGACTAGATAGCTCAGGGACCTAGGGTAAAACAAAAAGTAGCAATAAAATGACTCATAATGACATTCTGCTATACTCACAGATCAGTGCTTTATTCAGCTATCATCAGAGAAGATCCCTCCTAAAGCAGATGGGAACAAATACAGAGATCCACAGCTAGACATTATGCAGAAAGTAAGAATCCTTGGAACACTCAAACCTAAATGGGGAGTGTCTATCAGAGAGTCCTAAGGAAGAGGAGGTGTAAAGTATCTAAGAGCCAGAGGGGATGGAGGACACCAAGAAACAAAGCCCTCTAAATCAACATGAGCAAAACAAATTATTGAACTCACAAGAGTCCAAAGCAGCATGAGTAGGGCTTACACGGGTCTACACCAGGTCCTCTGCGCTTACATATGGTTTCCAATTTAGTGTTCTTATGTTATTCCTGAGTGTGGGAATGACTGAGTCTCTCTGTCTTGTGCCCTCTCTTGGTCTATATTCCTTCTATGTGTTCTATGGAATTCTGATGTGTTAGCTTTTATCTTATCGTACATTATTTTATTTCTATTCCTTAGCATCCCATTTGTTTTCTAGTGAATAACAGAAAGAGGGTGGACCAGAATGGGAGGGGAGTGGGAAAGGAACTGGAAGGAGTTAGTGTAAACTGTATTCAGGATATGTTATGTGGGAAAAAATTCTGTTTTCAAGAAAATGGGAAAAGGTATTTCAGCTTTTAGATGTAGCCCTTGGTCCCTATCTCTATGAAATTTCAGAAGTCAAGTCAATTTCTTCAATATCCAAATGAGTTTCATTTTACTGCATTTTTGTGAATTAGAATCTGAACTAGGATTAGTTATCTAAAAGCACAACAAAACTATGTCCCTTGATTACAAGGAGTACTTACACTGAATAAAACAACTCAAAAGGCAATGGCTAGTGTGGTTTAGAATGCATTTGGCAGTATCTACTCACATTAAGCATACAATTCTAAAAGTATAACCACAGAAGTGTGTGCCTAGTCACCAGAAGACAAATTCAGGATCACTCACAGCCATACTTAACAGCCTTAATAGGGAAATAATGCTAAGGGTATTAACAATGAAACAGAAAAATGCAGTTGAGATGCTGCTTTGTGTGTGATCTTGGTGCTGACTACCTTAGTCAAATTCCTACTGTGAGAAAACATCAAGTTTTCTTAATTAACATTAATTGTTGTTGTACTAATAAAAAAGTTATTTCAAAAAGTGAAGCATTTTCTTCTTGTTGGTATAATAGCTCAAAACAGACATTAAAGCAAAAGATACCCAGTCTACAATTCACAACCCCAGATAAGCTAGAACGTTCTTCCAGAAACAGATGGAAGTAGATGCAGAAATTGACAACTAACCAATGGGATAAGCTACTGGAGTAGAATCAAAATGAGGGAAGTGCTGCGGTAGTATAAACAACAGAATCAGTTGACCTGAGCCAGTGAAAGAAAGTCTGACAAACAGGGAACCTGCTTAAGCCTTACCCTCTCCAAGGAGCAGACTAGAGGGGGAGGGGAAGTGGGGGGGGGGAGCAGGAGGAGAAGAGGGAGGAGGAACTGGGATTGGAATGTAAAAAATAAATTAAAAAAAAAAATTTTAAAAGTAAAAACCAGACATTAAAACAGGGTGTTAAAATGATTTTCCTTTTAAATGCTGGCTAAAACTTTAGAGATAACGCATTCCTTTTAGCATAAGAAGTATATTTCAGAACTCTTAATTTATTTATACCATATTGCCACACAATAGGGAATCAGCACAGGCCACCACACAATCAGTTTTAAGTATTTTAAATAACAATTATTAGTAAGTAGGAGGTTCTTAAAACTTAAGTTGTGCTGCCAAAATGACAAAATTACCCCCTTTCTGCTAAATTAACTTTGTATTCCTAACTTCAGATTGAAAAAAGGGAATGCATGACATGATGATCTGCCCCGTACGAGTAAAGACAAACTCAATGCCTTTCTTTTTTACATTATAATTAAAACACTTTACTGATTAGTGTTTTTTTAGTTAGAATGACTTTGAAAAACCAACATTTTTCTAAGAATTTCCTAGCCTTTCATTTGCAAAATATTAATTGACAAATATCAAGATCTGTACTGTTTTCTTACAAAGAGATATTCAAAAGACCCAGTATATAGTTTATTTAAGAACATTTCTTCCACTAGAATATTTAGTAAGTAGAAAAGAATAGCTTTTGATATAAATATTTTATTAACTAGAAGAAGGAAAATGGCAAAGAGAAAAAGCAGACAGGCAGGAAGTCAAAGTTTATTTAAAAGCTCCTTTGCAAAATAATTCTTGACAAATATGACAGAGATGAGTTAGTGGAAAGAATGAATATCCTGAGGCACACTACAATACTGTTCCTCACAGTTTATTTGGAAGAGCTACCTTATTCCATTACTTCCTTAGAAATCATGATACTATGACAATAACCTACCCCATGTTTTGGAAAGCTATGCAGGTACAGAAATAAGCCTAAACCAATGAGGTCAAAGATGTTTGCAGTAAAAACTTTAAGACACTGAACAAAGAAATTGAAGACACCACACAACAAGAAGACCTTACAAGCTCCCAGACTAGCACAATCAATTGTGGAGGAATGGCTATGTTACCAAAAGTAATTAATCTACAGAATCAAATGCAACCCCCATCAAAATTACAAACATATTCTTCACAGAACTAGGAAAGGCACATATAGCGAATGCAATCCTAAGCAAAAAGAACACTGCTAGAGCTATGATAATAACTCACCTCAAATTTATACCCCAGAAATACTGTGACAAAGAAAGCATAGTTTGGCATAAAAATGTGTGGTCCAGTAGTAAAGAATAGAAGACCCAGAAATAAATGTGTACATCTTTGACCAGCTAATGTTTTCTACAAAGGTGTTAAAAAAATATGTTAGAGAAAAAGTACCCCCATTCAACAAATAGTGCTGGCAATCTAGATAGCCACATACAAAAGAATAAAATTAGACCCATATATCCTACCTATCACTCACAAAATCAAACCAAGACGAATCAAAGGCTTTAATTTAAAACATGCTGTAGGAAAATAATTTAGGACAAATGTAAGGCAAGAACATTCTAAAAAGGATTCCAACAGTATAAAAATACTGACATATGGGATTAGATGAAATCAAAAAGCTTTTTCATAGGAAAGAGAAATATCAGCACAGAAAACATAGGCCACAGAATGGGAGAATTTTTTTTTTTGGCCAGATTTGGATGTGGTAATGGTATCTAGAATATATAAAGAACTGAAAATTAAACATGCAAGAAACAAAAATGTTGATCAATAAATAATGAATCATTGGGCAAATAAACTGAACGGATCCTTCTTAAAAGATGAATCACAAGTGGCCAATAAAGAATATTCAACATCCCTATCTATCAGAGAAATGTAATTTTAAACTCCTTTAAGAGCCCACCTTATTACAGTCAGAATGTCCATCATTAACATAACAAATGCTGGCAAGGATCTGGAGACAAAACCAAAACCCTTACTCATAGATGGTGGGAAGGTAAACTAGTGCTGCTATTATGGAAATCAGTGGAGGAGTGCTGGTTGGGTTTTTTTGTCAGTTTGACACAAATTAGAGTCATTTGGCAAGAGGGAACCTCAACTGAGGAGCTGCCTTTGGAAATGTCAGCAGTTGGGGCATTGTCATGCAGGCTGTACCACCCCTAGAAAGGTAGGGCTGGGCAGTATATCAAAGAAAGCTGAGCAAAACCAGGGAAACAAGTCAGTATTCCTCATTTCCCACCTCTGCTCCTGCTTGAGTTCCTGACCTGATTTTCCTCAATAACAGACTGTGATCAGGAAGTATAAACCACCTAACAAGTTGCTATTGGTTAAGGTGTTTAACACAGCAACAGAGAAGCAACTCTGGATAGGAGGCTTCCTAATTACCTCAAACAAAAGCTTTCATATAAGTCAACTCTACTGCTACTGGGTACATGCTGAAACTCTTAAATAGTACCATGGATACTTGTTCATCCATGTTCACTGGTGCATTGTTCACAACAGCCAGGGAAAATATCCCACCTAGATGTCCCCTAACAGATAAACCGATATTGAAAACCCTGTACATATACACAATGAACTTTCTTATTCAGCCAAAAGGAAAAAAATGAAACTTTGGTAATAGTAATAGATCTGGAAATTATTATATTTAATGGGGTAATCCAGTCCCAGAAAGAAAGGGGTCCATGACGAAACAAGGAATTTATAAAGAAAAGTGTGGAAGGAGAATTTTAAAAACTGTATTAAAATGAAATAATGAAAAAATTACTTTGTATGCTAATTGAAAACAAAAAAGCAGCTTCAGAGTACAGGCTTATAGTGACAGAATGAAACTCCTGGTGGTTTTATTAACTGTGATGAACACTGTGATCTTTTACCCACTGTAATCACAGATGACAAAGGACATGTTTGCATTTCTTTTACTGTAAATTTGAGTGATTTTCTTAACATTAGAAATTCAAGTATTTTCAAGATTAAATTTAAGAAATTGAATCCAGGTTCCAGAAGACCCATAAACAGTACTAGGTGTTATGGCTCAGGAGACAATTTCAGAAAGTCATCCATCCAGCAAACTACACTACAGCATTACTATTCTTCCGCAAGCAATGGAGAAAGCCATTTAGCAGAATAATTAAGCACACTAAACTCTGTAAGGAAAACCACAAACTAATATACTATGAACACAAATATCCTCTTTAAGAAAACAATATGAAGTGATGGTTAGTAATTTCAAGCTGATACTGTATATAATGCAAACGCATTAACATATCATATAGTCACTTTCCTCATTTCATGAAACACAACCCTTAACTTAGTGTATAACTTGGGATAGCCTATGAAGACTTATTCATCAAAATTAATTTTAAATACTAGCTGGTTTAAAGATTATAGAACTCAAACACCTGAATTTGGTTTCTTTTAAAGAGTACTATATTAAAAAGGGGTCAGAACCATTCAGGATAATCAGGCAAAGTAGGATTTTTGCATAAATGCCCATGTTTTCTTTGTGTATATTGTGATTGATCATAGCGCACTGAAAAAAGTTTTAGCTTCTTTGTGTTTTCCCACTGGTTATATGTAAAATATCACTTTATAGAGTAAGTTATAAGTAAAATGAACAGGACAATGAATATATTATCAATCAGCATCAATAGCTGTTGTAACTTTGAAAAGCAGTGTAAAAGAGAAAGACACCATGCAACAGAGCTTGGGTGGAGGGTTTTTTTATAGGGGGAAAATGAATGAGAAAAGGTGGGAGAGGAGACTGGGAAAACCAGTCTTCTGGGGACAGGAGCTGTAAAAGAGGAGAGGAAGAGAGAGAGAGAGGTAGAGAGAGAGAGACAGAGAAGCAGAGAGAGAAAGAAAGAAAGGAAGGAAGGAAGGAAGGAAGGAAGAAAGAAAGAAAGAAAGAAAGAAAGAAAGAAAGAAAGAAAGAAAGAAAGATGGGAAATATGCATGGCCCTTTTAAAAGGGAACTTAGTGAATATGCACAGGTGATGCAGCTGAGGGCATACCCTGACAGAACCCCAAGGGCAGGCCACTATAGATGCCCAAATACTAACAGCTGTTATGTAATTAAAACTCAAGATCTCTTTCTGTGAATATAGCAAAGCAGTCAGATCTTCCTTACCAAAGTATTTCACCAATGATTTAGAACTTTCCTTGCATACAAAATGCTTTCCAAGTTCAGATGCTATGCAACTACTAACAAGAGCCTTTGAGAACAAAAGTCCAGCAATGTTTGCATATAAAATGATGTTTCTCATTAGGCTAAGAAATAGCACTTAAGCTTTATATAGCTTATACACTTTTTAAATACTTTAAAAGTAAAAGTACTAATGTCTAGGAGGATTGAAATGGGTAGTTTTATGTTTCTGTACGTTTATACTTTAATTTAAATATATACTTTTCTTTTCATCAAGCAAGCTATCCCCTCCCCCTTTTTAAGACAGAGTCTCATTGTATAGCTCTGGCTGGCCTGGAACTTATAGAGATTCTACTGTCTCTGCCTCTTTAGAACTGGGACTAAAGGTGTGTACCACCATGCCTGGCCCATAAAACTAACTTTCAAGATAATTGTCAGCCATTTTGACAGACAATCCAGTATAAGAGATGTGTATGTGTAATAAATTATTTAAAAGGAAAAAGTAGGTATGGAGTTGGATATCAGTGGCAGAGTATATGCTAAGATAAGGCCTCACACTACCACCCCAAAAGAAAACAGGGAAAACAAATATAGTCAACTAAGGGAATTAAAAAGAATAAAGTAAACAAAGGTAAATAGCAAAGGAATTTTTGAAAATTAATTCCTGACACATTCCACTGCCTAAAAATGTAAATGGGATGAGACTGTAATTCAGTGGCAGAACACTTGTCTGGAATGCATAAATCTAAAGGTTTGAATCCTGCTGCTTCAAGAAGAAAAGAGAAAGTGAAGAAGGAAAGGAAAATTACACGATCTAAAATTGTTATAATTTTTCTCTTTTGGAGGAACCAAAAATACCACAAACACAAAAGAAGCTAACAAATGAAGGAATTAATTACTGTGTTGTGGGGGAGGGACCTAATCATATTCCTTAATGTAATATAAGTGCATCAGTATTAAAAACCCCTGACTCTAAATGCATTTATCTAACCATTTTAAAAGTTGCACTGGTAATATATCATTCACAGTTATAAGCTTATTAGGGATATAATTACACAAATTTAACCATCTAATTTTATTTTGTGGGAATTACATAAGCCTTAATATTTTTATTACTGACAAATAATAAAATTACATAATCTCCATTAAAAGTTCAAGTGAGATTTTGGTCTGTGAGTATGGGTAAAAAAGGAAAGTATGGGGAGAAGGGGAAATGACTGGTTCTCAGTAGACTGTCCTAGCTCGCCACGGGTGTGAAACTGGCCACCATACCTCACACAGCAGCAGGTCAATGATGTGGAATACCATGCAGAGAGGGAACTTGGCAGTAAAAAGAGTGAGGAACCATTGCGATGCATACATGTGAGCCTCCAGGCTCAGATCACAAAAATGGTTGTACAGGTCCGGCAGCTGTTCCTAAAAGTCAAAACCAAAGATTTAGAGGGACAATTGCTGACAAAGCTTTATTTCTTGCAATTTCTATCAAGTTCCCTGTTGTACTCAAATTGTCTTCCAGCACTGGTTGTCTTTTGTGATGACAGGAGATGGGAACTGAACAGATGACAGATGAGTGTATACTGAAAACATTTGTTATAACAAAAATTATCCTTGCTATCACAAGTGTTCTTGCTTCCTGGGAGAAATCTTTTTCTCTCAGAACACCTTCATTCTAATGAAAATCCTGACTCCAAGATAAGACACAGGATTCTTCTCCTACCAACCTAGAAACAATATGTGCCTTCACTGTAAATCATCAAACATTATCTGAAGTATATAGTATGATTTTAGAATATTCTTGCGTACTTGGAAAACTCCAAAGCATTACCAGATACCAAAGTCTATCTGGGAAGTGGAGAAATGCTTCTGCAGTTCACAGCTCTTGCTGATCTTCCAGAGGACTTGAGTTTGGTCCCCTGCACCCAAGTCAGGTAGCTCCCATTTAACAGAAATCTGCTGTCCTCTTCTGGTCATCATGGTGACCCAAACACAAATGCATATGCATGTAGACATATACATACACACAAAGAAAAGTAGTAATATCTATCTTAAAAAAAACCAAATCATGATAATATGAAAATGACAAAGTAAATTTGTACAAGGGCATCATAAAGATAACTAGCTCCTAACAATGTCTTTATGCTGCCTTTACTCTTTCACTAGCTAAACATGCAAATGCTTTTCAAAGGCATGAGAGTCCAAGCACAAAGTATTCCCACAACTGAAGGACAGAAGCAAAAACACAGAAAAGCTCATGTTCATTTTCTTCTACAAACAGACCACACATACACACACACACACACACACACACACACACACACACACACACACACACACAACCCATTTATTGTACAAAATGATGACTTTGAAAAGGACCCAAATGTATCTTTTTGATAGTTTAAATACAAATATCTAAATGTCATCAAGCCCAACTAGTTCTTCATTTATTAGATGTAGTTATTTGATTTTTGAAGACAAGGTACACTGACTTTTGAAAAAAGTAACTATCATGTCTGAAAAAGTGTTAATAAAATAAAAAAAAACTCTATTTACATTTTCAGTTGTACTCATTAGACCTTCATAATTAATTACTGTTCATCAATTATGTTAGGGGTTTTTGATAACAACAAATTTGTTTTTTTTTTTAAATTTATTTTATATAACAAAGTGCAATTAAATGAAAACAAACATTTATACACAATATTTGGGAATTTGGGCATTGTTCTTTCCAAACTACTTCCTGCTGGTAAGGGGCACTGTCATGGGGGATTTGAAGAAGATTCAGAAATCCTGGCTGTAGTCTATAAGGCTGCTTGATAACAACAAATTTGTAGGTGATAGAACTTCCCACTTTTCCTTACCTGCATTAGTTTCTCAAGTTGATAGAATTTGCAATGAAGATCTTCAAAATTGTTTTTGTACAAGTCTCGCAATCCATAGTAACCCATGATTTTCACCAAAACACAGAATGCTTGCTCCTCTGGCATCTACAGGAAACACACATATGAATTATGAATGAATGCCACTTGTTCAGAAGTGAGAAGGTCTTTCAAGTCCTCTACAAAAGCGGCTGAAAGCCTGTTGTGACATTAGTCTTAGACACCTGCTCCCTCGTTTCTGGATCAAATCTCCTAACAACTCAATAATTCTGAGTCCTGACAGTGTTTCTGCATAAAAAAGACCACATATTTTTTCTCTATAAAATAATTACATTCATTTTACTTTCCCCTTTCCTACACAAAAGGCAAATATATATCACATACATGTATAACATATTTTGCTTTTCTCCCATTAATATAATGAATTATTTCTCTCTTGTTATAGAAACAGTTGCATCTTTATTTTTATAATAGTTGTAGCATATTCCACTGTGTGAATATTCTGGAATTCATC
Source organism: Phodopus roborovskii (assembly GCF_943737965.1). Taxonomy (NCBI): domain Eukaryota; kingdom Metazoa; phylum Chordata; class Mammalia; order Rodentia; family Cricetidae; genus Phodopus; species Phodopus roborovskii. Next base: position 31,981,622 of record NW_026126433.1, read on the forward strand.
TAATGAGCCTCCTATGAATAGATAATTGAGTTACTATTAATTTTGTATCACCAATAGCTTCTACAAAAAACTTTTTCTACACATCGCCTTTGACGCAGGAATAGGCTATAGTACGGGATTAGGCCGAAAAAGAATACATAGATTTTTGTTTATTTATTGCTTGGTTTTTTAAACAAGGATTTGTTATGTATTTCTTAACCCTTCCAAGTTCTACAGTTATAGGTGTTAGGCCATCAGTCCTTGGTCATATTTTATTTGGTCAGAAGAGGTCACCAGATCTCATTACAGATGGTTGTTAGTCACCATGTGGGTGCTGGGAATTGAATTCATGACTTCTAGAAGAGTAGCCAGTGTTCCTAACCCCTGAGCCATCTCTCCAGCCCCCTTGGCCATATTTTAAATGTTGACAGTGCAATGTTATTCTTCCAGTATCTTCTTGATGTTGCTATTTTTCTTTCAATTAAAAGGATCACCAGCCTATAATTCACACCACCGCCAGAGAAACTAGGATACAAGGAGGAACCTAAGAGATTCATACAAGGTCCCTCACAGAAGGGGAAAGGAACAAGATCTTCTGAGCATATTGGGAGTGGGGGGGGCAGTGAGTACAGAGGGAGTTAGGAGAAAGAGAATGGGAGGAGAGCAGAACATGTGGGATCAGGAAGATTGAGTCAGGGGATGAATAGACAAGAGCAAAAAAAAAAAAAAAAAAAAAAAAAATACCATAATAGAGGAGTCATTGTAGGCTTGAGGAGAAAACTGACACTAGAGAAATATCCAGAGACCTACAAGGATGACCCCAACTAACAATCTGAGCAACAGCAGGTCCTTAAATGCCCTTCCCTGATAATGAGATTGATAACTAACTTATATGCCATCATAGAACCCTCATCTAGTAGCTGATAGAAACAGAAGCAGATACCCACAGCTAAACACTGAGAAGAACTCCTGGAATCCAGTTGCAGAGAGGGAGGAGTGATAAGAAAAGGGGTCAAAACCAGGCTACAGAAACCCACTGAGACAGCTGACCTGAAAAAGAGCAAGATCATGAACCCCCAGACTGACAGCTTGGAAACCAGCATTGATCTGACTCAGACCCTCTGAACATGGGTCTCAGTTAGAAGGTCTGGTCAGTCTAAGGGCTTCTGGCAGTGAAACCAGGATGTATCCCTGATACAGGAAAGGACTTTGGGTGTACATTCCCCATGGAGGGATACTCCCTTAGTTCAGAGACAGGAGGGACCAAAGGACTTGACAGATTTTGATGATCCCACCTAGAAGGCATCACCTTCCCTGTGGAGTGGGTGGGGAATGGGATAGGAAGGGTGGTGGGGGGGCATGGGAGGGAGGGAGAAGGAACTGGGATCTATATATAAAATAAGAATACATATATTAAGGGTTTCTACCAATAAGATTTAAAGGACCAAAAATAAATCAATCCTTTCATAGATGTTTTATTGAACAGAAAATAAGGCCTGAAGTCAAAGGAACAAATTTCATAATTATATTATCACAGAGCTCAAACAATACGAACAGGAACCCAGTCAATATTCTGAAAATTACAAGCAGAGCGACAAAGGTGTCATAATTAATGTTCAAGGGATAACTAAATGCTGTGGGATAATTGTTTGCAATGACAATCTGAGACCTTTAATAAAGATAAACCTTGAGTCAAAGGGCAAAGTCCATGACAAGCTAACCAGAATTAGCCAAAAACATTTTGGATGGTCAGATAAAAAGGTACAGGATGAGATAAAGTGGGACTTAGGAAGATTCCATTATCGTTTTGATCTGGGAAGGTAGAGTCAGCTCTTTTTTTCTCCCTCTGCTTTCTTGATCTATCAGCTTTGCAACCCAATATCTGACTCCTGAGATTTTATTGATGAAAGAATACTTAAATAAACACATCACCTGGCATCTAACACAGGGCATTATATCATGCCAAGGCAGTAAAGCCACAACCTCTCTGTATTTTGTGTGACACACTAATCTACAATAAACTATAGTCAATCATGATCATCAAACTGGCTCCCCAGAAATGCATGGTGACTAGAGAAAAGATGCTACAAAGCCACAAAGATGGATTAGCAGTGAAGAGCTCTTGCTGCTTGTCCTGGTTGTTTCTTGATTTTTTTTTTTTTTCAGTGAAAGATGCTTTGTTTATTTCTTGTAATTCAAGATGTAGTTGCAGAGCATATGAGATGTACTGGCTAACCTGTGTAGTAAGAGCTTTCTTATGTGCCAGTTTTATTTAGGAAGGACTGATAGGGGCAATATCAAAAGTGGAACAAGATACTATAATTGTTCCAAAAAAGCTTGATTTCATTGACAAAAGTGTCTGTCATAGAGCTAAGGAGGAATACAATCTAGGTTTCAGATTTTTAAAATTTGAATTTGTACTCACTGGAGAGAAGTTTAGAAAATATAAAACACACAGAATAAAACTAAAATCACCAACTGTTTTGACTACAGAAATTAACATTTTATAATATATAGATAATCTGAATTTTATTTTTATTTATCCTTTTCCTTATACATATTGACATTACCATCCATTGACATTACCAACCTTGCGAATTGGTTGTATCTACCCTATGGAATTTTAAGTATTTTTCCATGTCTGACATATACTTTTATATGCCACATTACTGGCTGGAAAATACCTTATATACACATGTGTTTTAACTTACCGAGCCAGCCCCAAATTTGGGTCCTAATTGTCCTCTATCATCACAGCTCTTCCACAAACATCAGCACACATTCATTTTTGAATCTCTTCCTGATTACTTCCTCACACACGTTTACAAAAGAGAAATGGGTCAGGGATTGCTGCTGAACTACACTCAGTGTGTATTCCTTGCTTGTTTTTCAGTATCCAAACAGCATTTTTTGCTGAGTCTGTGGATGATACTTTGCATGTAGACACCTTTCCACCTATAGTTCTGCACCCTGGGATGGAGGTGGACAACTGCTATTCATTGGCAAACTCTGTTTTGACTTTTCTGGTGAGTACTAATAGTACAGTTGAGAAGAAAGCAGCCATCCAAGCTCTGAGCAGCCTTTGCTGAGACCAACTAAGAAAGACTATGGAAAGGTTTTAGCCCAAGGTACATGGGTGGTAGAGGCATTCAAGACTGGATTTAGTCTACTTTTGACTCACTTAGAAGTTGGTTTCCAATCCCATACAGATTAAATAATCATAACTAAAACAAGGATTTAGAAAGTTTGCACACATCTAAGGCTTTCGGCATACATTGCTAGAGTAATGTGTAAATTAGAGTCCTGTTCTCCATTTATCCTAGGTAACTCTGGGTATTCTTCTTTTTTTTTTTTTCTTCTTGTTTTGTTTTTGATTGACATAAGCTACATCAATTGAGAAAAAGTCCATTATCTTGATCTGTAGGCAAGTGCACTTTGTTGATCAATGATTCATGTGGGAGGACCCAGCCACTATGGATGGTGCCATCCTTAGGCTGGTGGTTCTGGGATGGATGTATGAGAAAGATACCTAATGCATGGTGGTGGTTGTGCATGACTTTAATTCCAGCACTCAAGACATAGAGGCTGGTGGATCTCTGTGAGTTAGAGGTCAGCCTGGTCTACAAAGCAAGATCCAGGACAGCCAGGGCGACACAGAGAAACACTGTTTGCAACCTGCACCTCTCCCCCTGCCCTCCCTCCCAAAAAGAAAGAAAGAAGGAAGGAAGAAAGGAAGAAAAGAAGGAAGGAAGGAAGGAAGGAAGGAAGGAAGGAAGGAAGGAAGGAAGAAAAAGAAAAAAGGGAAAGGAATGTGAGCCAGGAGCACAAGGCAGTAAGCACGTTCCATCATCCTCTCTGCTCCAGTAGCTGCCTCCAGTTCCTACCCTGACTTCTCTGTAAGATAAAACAAGTCTTTTCCTCCCGAAATTTATTTTGGTCAGTGTTTATCATAGCAATGGAAAGCAAAATAACACACTGCTCTTGCAGGGGACCTGAGTCAAATTCTCAGCACATTATTCATAACTTCTGATAACCCCAGCTCTAAGGGATACAATTCCCCTTTCTGGCTTCTGAAGGCACCTACATTCATATGCATATACCCCAACTCAAACACACTTGATTATAAATAATTCAATACATGTATTTTTTCTTTAAAAAGAAAGATACTGCAGTAGAAAACATGACTATAGAGTCATACCAACATAATATTAATTCCCAACTATGCTTTAGTTATGAGCTGGTGACTTTGAAAGCAGCTAAGCTTTGAGAGTCTAACATTTTTAGCTTTAATAATTAAAAATAATAAAGCTGTGAAGTATTAAATGAATTATGTGAGAAGTAATAAACATTTCTCTTCTTTTACTTTCTTTTGAAAACAGGGACTCTCATACATCAACACCACAACAGTGCTTTACATAGAAGTATCAAAAGGATAAAGGAGTACACAAGTAAAACTTTACCTTCTCAAAAACTACAAAAGCAACTTTTGTTTTAAGTCCTTTCTATTAAAAATGACCTTTTGGAATACATGCTCTTAAAAGCATTTTTAAAACTTTCTTTTTATTTATTCTTTGTGTTTTTATACCATGCATCTCAACTCCACCTATCTCCCATCCCCTCGAATTCGCTCTCTGCCCCAGCAACTTCTTTCCCAAAAAATTAAAACAAACCAAAAGAGAGAGAGAGAGAGAGAAAGAGAGAGAGAGAGAGAGAGAGAGAGAGAGAGAGAGAATACAGGGGGAAAAAGAAAAGAAAAATATTATTATGGAAGCTGCAGTGTGACCCAGGGAGTCACGAAGTAAACCTTTTATCCATACATCATATACATCATTACATGCAAGCAATCATTATAAAGAATCATTGCTTGGTTCGAGGCCCCTGATTTCTGCTACACCATCAACTCTGGGCCCTAACTGGGACTCTTCATAGATACCCCATTGCTGTCCTGTGTCTGGAGACCTGGCAGCCCTAGGTCACAGGACCAGCCCCCTAAACCCCTCCCCCACATGCTCCAACAGATCAGAGATGGGGATGAATGTTGGGGTGCACAGACACATAACCCTGGTTCTGGGTCTGGGTAGTTGCAAAGTTGGTCAGCCCATCAGCTCTCCCCACCAGGTCTTCACCACCAGGGTGAGCTCCTCAGAATTTGCCCTGGCTAGTTCACCCCTTGCAGTGATGAGCAAGGGATAGGATCACTTCTCAGGCTTTCACATCCTCAGGGTATGTTCTCTCACACCTATCCATAACTCTGCCAAAAGGGCCAGCTCTACTGTGCTGCCCAGGCAAGGTGCAGGGGCCACTCTCCCAAGTGCTGCAGCTGATGAGGGGCAGGGACAACTCTCCAGCTCTTACGACCTCGGGGCCAGCTCATCCACCTGCCTCAGGTGTTAAGGCATCTCTCCCCCACCCACAATGCCACAAGACGGATGCACAATGGGGACAGTTCTCCCATGCTCACAACTTTGGGGCTAGCTCACCTTTGCCAACAGAGTTGACTTTACTGTGCTACCCAGGTGAGGTATATACAATACCTTTTGTCTCCTTGGGTGTGTTTCTTTGCTTAGTTTCTAAAATTAATATATAAAAATTACATTAATTATATTAATGGGTAAAATTTGATGTTTTGATACACATTGGTTATTGTTTTTGATTTATTTTGAAATTCTGGTCTCACTATGGCTGGTCTGGCTTTGGTTCCAGATCCAGCTGGCCTAGAACTCACTATGTAGACCAGGATGGTCTTGCACATGAACATAGGTCTACCTGCTTCTACTCCCTGAGTGCTGGGATTAAAGGTGTGTACCACTATAGCCAGCTACATTGTATAGTTTGTAAATAAGATTAAATAAATGATCTCCTTAGATATTTATCATTTATTTTTAAATTTTTTGATTTAATTTTTTATATAGGTTTTCTGAGATGTTTTCAATTTTTCATCAGTATTTTAGAGTTTTCATTATAAAGTTCTTTCACTTCTATGTATTTTATTTTACTTTATTGTATAACAGTATCCTAGCTAGAATTTCTATTCCTGTAATAAAAACACATGACCAAAAGCAATTGGGGAAGAACTTGGGGAGCTTCACCACCAGGGTGAGCTCTCCAGCATTGCCCTGCCTAGCTCACCCATTGCAGCAATGAGAAAAGGGTGGGGCCAGTTCACAGGCGTTCACATCCTCAGAGTCTCAGTTCTCCCACACCTACACCTCCAAGGCCAGCTCTACTGTAGGGACCACTCTCCTAAGTACTGCAGCTGATTGGGGACAGGGACTGCTCTCCCACCTGCAAGTAGTTGATGGATGCAGGAAGGGGGCAGCTCGCTCCTGCCCACTGACACAGAACAGATGAGTAATGGGGACTGTTCTTCCATGCTTTGGGGCTGGCTCATTCACACCTCTGCCAACAGGGTCAGTCAACTGTGCTGCCCAGGTGAGGTGCAGGGTCCACTTTCCCAAGTGCTGCAGCTAGTAAGGGGGAGGGTCAGCTCTTTTGTTCACCACAGGTGGCAGGGGCAAGGGGTGAGGGCATGTTTCCCATGTGTATCACTGGGAAGACTGTAGTGAAGGGTGGAACCATCTGTCCAAATTGTGGGGCCTGTGAGAAGTGGAGCCAGTTCTTCTGCTTCAGTTGTCAGCAAGAGGCAGAACCAGCTCTCCCAGGACCAGCAAAGGATAGTGCAGGCAACACACACAGCCCTTAAATTTCAACAAACATGGTTCCTATGGTCCCCTGTGGTAACACAGGCCATGCAAAGCAACACAGGCCCCAGCTGCAATAGGACCATGAACTCAGATACGGCCCTTGACAGCAATAGCTCAAGCCTGGACATCAACGTGGCTATGGTGGTTTGAAAGAAAATGGCCCCCAAAGGAAGTGTCACTAATGAGAGTTGTTGCCTTGTTGAAATAGGTGTGCTCTTGTTGGAGGAAGTGTGTCACTGTGGAGGCAGGATTTGAGGTATCATATATGGTCCAGCTACATCCAAAGTTCATTTCTTATTGCCTGTAAGATGTAGAACTCTCAGCTATCTCTCATAGTACCATGTTTGCCTACATGCCACCATGTCCTACCATGATGATAATGGACTAAACCTCTGAAACTATAAGCTAACACCTCAATTAAATGTTTTCCTTTAGAAGAGTTGCCACAGTCTTGATGTCTCTTCACAGAAATAGAAATCTTAACCGAGACAATGGCCCTGGTGGCAGCACAGGCCACCCAGATCAGTATGACCCTGTTGGCAGCATGACCCTCAGACACCAACATGGTCTCAGGTTGCTGACCTGACCCTGGTGTCCCCACAGCCTTGATGGTAACAGAGCCAAGGATATTAATATGAAGTGGTTTCTTTTTCCACCTCACTATGTTTTACATCTTGTGGAATGATCTACCTTTTCCTCTGAAAGCACTCTATTGTGCTTTCTCTGAATACTCTATTGATTTCCTGACTTTTTTTTCCAATAAAGATAGATGCTGATTATTTGGAAAGTCATAAGCTCATGAGACTTCCTTTTCTGTCCATATATATGTTGAAATGCAAATAAAATGTTAACTGCTAGCTATTTATTTACATTTTCCCTTTAAATCAAATAGATGCTAAAAATATAAGTAAATCAATGTTAGTTCATTAGCTTCCTATGTGTTATCAATTTAAATGAGCAAGATCAGGAGCCAAAAGAAAATTGGCTGTTAATTTTAGAAATAATAGAAGCCACTAGTATTACAGACATTCATGAATCTACCTGATTCTCAAAAAAATCTTAGAGTAGGCATTACTTTTACATTTGAAATATGAGACTAGTGAAGTTCAGAGGCATTAAGTAATTACCAATAACTTTAAGTCCATTAAGAAAAGTGGATTTCATATCATGACTTCTCTTTTGTCACATGTACAAAGTCAGTCATATTCTTTACACTCATAAGAAGGTCATGTCTACAAAGGTAATGATATTGTTTCCATATCATAATGGAGGAAACTGAACCCTGGTTTAAGAATTCTGCCCAAGGTCATATTAACCTAAGAGACATTAAATAGTGATTAAATTTCCTAGTTTTCTCTTAAATACCCTTTGAAGGGTTCTGTTTGGAAAGGGCAGACAAGCATAACTACAGAGGTTTAGGATGACAAACTAAGAGCCCTGGATTTCAACCACATTAAAATCTTTGCCATTGAACTCCCAGCTTAAAGCCAGTAAATGTCTCCACTATCACACATAGTAGAAAAAGTCTAGAAAAATGTTACAAATAGCTTTGGTTATATACAATGTACAAATAAAGACATCTGGATGCTGCTATCTTAATCTGTGAAATCTTGATTTCCAAGACAAGTGGTAAGCAGCTCTGTTTCTTATTTATTTTTAATACTTTATTACTGTTGTTTTATGTGTTTGCATTTTATATACCTGTACATATGTCACATGCATGAGTGGGTGCCCATGGAGGCCAGAAGAGGACCTCAGGTCCCCTGGAGCTAGAGTTAATGGCTGTAAGCTGTCTAACTTGGGTGCTACGAACTGAACTCAAGGCCTCCAGAACAGCAGTTAGAGCTCAACCCCTGAGCCATCTCTCCAGCCTGATCTGTTTGTCATTTCTTATAGCCACTATGAAAATCATATCTTAATCCTGTCTTTAAGGGACTAATTCCACTAAGGGACTAATAACATTTTAATTTATTTTATTCTGAAATAGAATTCACAAAGTACACAAAAGTCAAATGTATGCTCTAATAAATAACTGGTCAAAAGGCAAAAACACCAAAACAAACCAAAACAAATAAACAAACAAAAACAAAACAAAACAACAACAAAAACCACAAGGCCCCATGCAGCCACCAGCTAGTCTAAGAAAGAAAATACTGTTTTTTACCAATGAAGATCCCCGTGTTAGCCTTTTCAGTAATGAACCTCTCCTAGAAAATTCACCATCCTGACTTCAACAGGAACCATTACATTTTGTACTATATATATTTTCATATTTTAATTTATGTAATATTCTAAAAGAAAATAACTGCCCATTATCGAATGTTAATATAAAACTGAATCACACCAAATGTAATCTTACACCTTCTTTAATAGAACTTACACTTATAGAATTCATTCATAATAATTTATACAGTGTAAACATTTTTTCCATTTCTATAACATTCTACTACACAAAATACTACCACATAGTCATTTTAATGTTTCCTTTTAACTTAAAGTTGTGATTACAACAATAGTGGATATTTTTTCAATGTTTTTGTTGTGTGGTTTATTTTGTTCTATGTGTGTGAGTGCTTTGTCTGAATGTATGTACCTGTAGAGACCAGAAGAATGCACTGAATCCCTTGCAGCTGGAATTACAAACAGTGAAAACTACCTTGTGGGTACTGAGAAATGGACCAGAGGATTATAGACACTCATGCTAGGGTAATTAAAACAAGAGTTGTGATGTATATGTGTAAAGCATTTGATCAAAATATTAAAGTATGCCTGTGAGTAAAATCAGGGTGTATATATGTAGCCCTTCACCAGAAAAACAAAAACAAAAAAACTAAAGAACCTGTGCCTACTTAGAGATTTTTAAACACAATACATTTAAATAACACAATCCTTCTTTCATCTGGAGAGTTTCTCTGCATGCCAAATAATTTAAAATATAGTAATTTAGCATTAAAAATGAGCATAATTTTGTAAAGGCCAAAAACAGTATGCATTCAATTTAAATTAGTTTAAAAGTAGTCGGCAATGCATATGGTAGAAAAACATACTATGTTAAAATTGCATATGATTTTCATAGACAATGAAATATATAATCATTCACTTGATCTATTAATATTAACATGGTGATATTAAAGATTATCTACATTTAAGTTCTAAAGTAGTTGAAAATTGTTGTTCTAAGTCAGCTATAATACTCTCTAACTACAGATAACATAGTTCTTATAACTCACTCAATGTACGTAACAGCACCTATTTGATAATCCTTGCACTGCTTAAACTATTCAGTGCCACGGAGCTATTGCCAAAGCCCCTGAAAACTTTCTACAACACAGAAGAATCTAATTTTAACAGACTATTTGGATATGAAACTCTTGAAAAATTCAGAACTTCATTTTGAATATACTTTTGCGTTTTCTTTACTCTTAGGTAATGAATGCAAACTATAAATGAAGGATAGCATTCCACAAAGAAGCAGATTTTGGCAATGATTAATATGCACTTGCCAAGGATGATTGCTGCAAAAAGCGTGAGCAGCTTATATAAGTGATAAAATTATTAGTCAGTATGACCCTAATAACATCTCTCTGGACTTGTGATGGTGTGCTTGGTGAATTCTTTAGGGTAACCTATGGTTTTCTACTAGCTTAGGCAACAGAGAAGAATGACACAGGAAAAAAAACCTTTCTGTTCTTCAAACTAGCTGACAGGTTGACAGGCTAACAAAATATGTTGGTTAATTTATTAAAAAAATACAAATTACAAATTAGAATATATTTTAATTAGTATAATGCTGAATATCAGTTAACCTTTTTTTTTTAAGGATGCTGAAGGCATTTCTGTCTTTCCAGTTATTTTTAAAATCCATGATGACTACATCATTTAATTAATTTAGAGTATGAGACATATTAAGGATGTCTGTCTTGGGTGATATTTTAGTGACCAAGTTCACAAAGGCTGATTTGTTATATGGCTTTCATTATTGCAAATAGGTAGCACACAAAAGTTCTAATTATTTGCCTTTTCTAGTTATTTGACTCATTCTCGCTCTCCTTAGAAGGTAAGAACAATAATGTGGGTACATTCCCAAATAGTTACAAACCTGAAAATAAGCTAAGCCTCCCAGAAACCTCATGCCAGATTTCTTAGCACTATGTTCTCACGCAAATTTAATCAATGGATTATCATATGTTTATAGAAAGGGCTATATTGTGTAGTGGTTTCTTCTAAATTCAAGCAATCCACCTTGGAGGGAGGCTCTTTAAGATACAGAAAGTAAATGAAATTTAAAGTCTTACAAGGCTTGGGAATGAAATAAACTTAGAAGTCTCAAGAAAGTTCTAAGTGTTAGGTCACAAGCCCCTTCTCCCAGGTATTAAACAGTAATAACTGCAATGAAAACTCTCCAAACAGCTGCAAACTGTGTTGGGATCTTCATGGATTCAGCTTTTGTGAGTTGTCATTTAGGCAGGAGTGCACATTTTGGTGACACAGCTACCTCTGAGTCATCCCCTGCTCTCAGACTCCAGCAGGTAATCCCAATAACCTCATCTTTTCTCCTGGCTGGCCTGTCACTGCTGCCTGTCTAAGATAAGTGGATACTTGGTCACATCTTCCCCCAAATGTGACACACAATGGACAGGGGTAAAAATGATCATATGTGGATATTCAAGGATTATTTTGTGCACAACAAAGCAGTACCACTCTTGACTTGAATCTTAGATTTTCATCTCAGTGAGTACAAAGGTTCCTTTAGAAGAAAGTTGGCTCTGAACCATGAAACACACTGTCCAGTCTCCTGAGGGATCTAACCATTTTATACACTGCTTACATTCAGTGCTAGAAGAAGAGCCCCCAAAGAATTGGGACTATAAAGTGTTAGATATCACAGGGCATCAGAAAACTGGATGTGAAGATATCAAAAAAAGAGAAGAAAAGCAAGATCACAGACAGGATGCAACAAAAGAAGCATTAGCCTAAAGTGAGGTGAGGAGAATCATGCCAACCGAACCATTGAGTAACACTTTTACTAGAACAAGGTAACCCACATTGAGATAGTCAATCTACTACAAATGCTCATTTTCAGAGTGCTAGGCTCAAAGTAATGCCTTAGTTTAAACTTGTTGGGCCTCTTTGCTGCACCCGACACCATGAATTATTTTCGTCCTACTGAAAAAGTAAGAGGTGAAATATTCCACTTCTTCTTCAACTATTTCAATGTTTGGTGTTCTCAAACTTCACTCTCATTTTCTTAGTCTTGTTTACTCTCCTGAGACAATCTGATCTACTCTCATCTGTCGGCTTTATGTCTCCCCAGGTTATCAGTCTTTAGTATCAGTGAGTTGCTGCACAGCTCTAATAATTTCAGAAAATCCCAATTTCAAAGAATTTCAAACAAGATTAGCCGGGTGCTGGTGGTGCACACCATTAGTCCCAGCACTGGGAGACAGAGGCAACAGGATCTCTGTGTGTTCAATTGAGGCCAGCCTGGTCTACAGAGCTAGTTCCAGGACAGGCTCCAGAGTTACACAGAGAAACCCTGTCTCAAAATACCAAAAATAAATAAATAAATAAATAAATAAATAAATAAATAAATAAAATTAATAATTAACCACAAACTGCTTTCATTCAATCTAGTATAATTCTTTCAGCTAAAAGTACTCTGCCACCATCCATCAAGCTAGAAAACCTGGCATGTCACCTTTGACTTTTCCTTTACTAATCCAGAACCTGCCAATTTTTCCTTCTAAATGTTTCTCACTTTCTTCTTTTTCACATATTTTGTGGAGACTGATGTTTTTAAGCTAGTATCTCCACAGCTGTTTGTTGTTCTCAGCTCTACCCTCTAAATAAAAACAAATACAACAAGAATATGAATGTCAACCCTTGGTTAGTGAGCACATTTGTGTTAGAAGGAAATCACTGTAGTGGAAGGATTCTGTAGTACTTACCATGTGGCTTCTGCCTATCTTGCCATTTTTTTCCCCACACTACTTCCTACATGTAGTAAAGTGTGACCTTCTGTGGTTTCTCTCTAAATATAGTATCCATTTCATACACTTGCTCTTGTTCTCTTATCTACAATTCCTAAACTTTAATTATCATTTCTTGCCAAAATAGCCACCTGCTTCAGAAAGTTTTTCCGTCAGTTCTGGCAGGAATGGGTGGGTCAAGTTTGCTGTCTGCTATCTTGCCCCAGTGCTCCACTTAGATAAGCACACTGAATTCTCAATGAGCATGTATTGTTTCTCTCATCAGAAAAACCAATAAACACAAAGAAAGGAGACCAAAAATAAGTTTGTATGTACATTATTTGTGTCCCATCCTGGACAAAAAATACAAATGATTCATCTCTAATCCCACTTGAAGCCCAGAACCTATCGATTGATGCTAAATGAAAGTGATTGACAGAAAGGAGGAGTATATAAAAATAAATCACAAAAAAATCTAGATTTCTTTGTTATAATAGTTCATTGTGGTCTGAGTTCTGATATTCATGCTTATGCTGACTTCTTTATTCAAGATAGTTGAGCTAAAAATAACTCAAAATAAGCAATTTGTTTGTTTCTAGCCAACAAACCTAATTGGAAAACTGTCCTGTCTTGGACATCAGATCTTTTAATTTATCACCCAAGGTATAATTTAAAGAGATATGTCATGTGTAATCTTCCTCAAACAGGAAATCAGCACGAATATAAAAACTCTGTAGAAAATAAACTTAGTAACAATATGCTATTTAGCACATGGAAAATTACTTACATGCAACAGCAATACAGCGGCAAGAAAAGACTGTCCTTGACAGTACCCAATGTCTTCATCATACACAGAATAGGCCTAGAAAAAAACAATGAAAAAGTCACAGTAAGATTTATACATTAGAAGCTAAGTGTTGGTTCACATCAGGTGCCTGCTTGTCCCGTCTTTGAGCTTTTTGTTACACTTCATCCTACCAGAGACACTTGCTCAACCATGTTCATTGCTGCTCTGCTCATAACAGTCAGAAACTGGAAACAACCTAGATGTCCTCCAACAGAAGAATCAATAAATAAAATGTGGTTCATGTATACAACGAAGTATTACTGAAACATTAAAAAAGAAAAAGAAACCCTGAAATTAACAGGTAAATGGCTGGAACTAGAAAATCATCCAGAGTTGGGTAACCCAGAAAGAGAAATATGGTACGTGTTCACTTATAAGAGGATATTAGCTGTTAAGTCAATGACAAGCTACAATCCACAGAATTCCAGAGGGTAAATACAGAGTAAAGGAAACAGGGGTACAGATAAATCTTGTTTACTAAGGGAAATTATGGATGGATGTGGGACTGGAACAAGAGGAACACATTGGGCAGAAAGGAAATTGGATGAGGGGAAAGATAGCTAAACTTAAGGGCTCTTTGAGGGGGAAATAAGAGTAGAAGCTTCTTAAAATATATACATGTATGAAGGCAATCTAAATGAAATGAACTGCCAAACAATGGGGGAGATGGAGTCTAAGCTGGCCATCTCTTGTCACCAAATGAAACTTCAAGTCCATGGATTGATTTTCACCTAATTGAGTTGTTGGTCAAAGGAGTCCCATGGGAACCCCAAATAACCTAGGCAGTTTCCAAGACTATAGTGTACTCTCCACAAATGGACAGCAAGGCCACAGTGCTGAAGATAACACCTACACAACTCATTGAACATGGAAAAGTTGAGCTGATGGCTACACAGAGCTGTCAGTCCTATGTTCTAGCATCTTTGGTACAGGAAGGTATTCTGCCCACTAACAGAAATGTAAACACCAAGTCAGCAACAAATTCTTATTTTATTTTATTAATTAAAGTAAAAAACAAAGTTTTTTCATCAAGATGGTGCCAAAAGCGAAGGAGGAAGCTCCTGCTCCCCTCAAAGCCGAAGCCAAAGCAAAGGCCTTGAAAACCATGAAGGCAGTGCTGAAGGGTGTCCACAGCCACAAAAAGAAGATCCACACATCACCCACCTTCCAGCGACCCAAGATCCGGTGGCTCTGGAGGCAGCCCAAAAATACCCTCGGAAGAGTGCGCCCCGGAGACACAAACTATGTCATCATCAAATTCCTCCTGATCACTGAGTCAGCCATGAAGAAGAGAAGACAACAACACACTTGTGTTCATTGTGAACGTCAAGGCCAACAAGCACCAGATCAAACAAGCTGTGAAGAAACTCTTTGACATTGATGTGGTCAAAGTCAACACTCTCATAAGGCCTGACGGAGAGAAGAAGGCGTATGTTCAGATGCCTCCTGATTATGATGCTCTGGATGTTGCCAACACAATTGGGATCAACTAAACTGAGTCCAGCTGGCTAATTCCAGATATACATTTTTTCACCATTAAAAAATAAAATAAGAGCTTTAAAAAGACAAATTATTTGGATTTGAGCAATTAATTCTTCATACCCACTTGGTAACTAATATTACTTACTTGTCCCCTCCATCACAACTAAGGAAACTAAGGTACAATGATTTAACTCTGCTTCCAATTTCACACAGGTACTCAACAAAAGGTGAGAATCACATTCGAGCAGTCTGGTGCCAAATCTTTACTACCAAAGTACACTGCAAACCTCAACATACCAGGAGCCATTATGAACAACTCTCTACACACAGTTGCTATGGAAACACTATGTTCAAGTTACAAAAACTAAAACCACACATACTGATAATCTTATAATCTTCACACACAAATGTGCACACGCAGATTTGCACATGTATTGTTAGGGTTGGTGTCTTAGTGCCCTTTTCCAAGTTCTGACAATGAAAGAAAACCTTTGAGTTTTTTAGACAAAAATATAAAGCCAGTATTCTGCATGAACCATTTAAGGTTTAACTAATATAATATATTTAGTCCATGGTATGGTTCCTAATGTGCTCAATAAATGGCAGTTATTGGGGTAAGCCATGGTCTACAACAAAACTGTTTTTGGAAGGTCTATAGTCAAGCGTGTGTATGAATGTATGTGTGTGTGTGTGTGTGTGTGTGTGTGTGTGTGTGTGTTTGTGTATTTCAATCAAAATTATTAGTGTTAAAATATAGATATGACTCCTCCTCATGAATTTAGAGGCAATGAAAACAAGCCTATGACGCATAATTTTATTAAAACACTTTTATCCAAATGAGATAAGGGAATATCAAGAAGATATTATCTAATTTATAAACAGTTGAAAATTCAAAATTAAAGTGTTGCTTAAAATAAAACTATTTCTTTGGATTTTGGATGCCACTTAAAAAAAAAAAAAAAAAAAGGAAAGTGTGAAGGCCACAATCACACTAATTGTTCTAGCTCTTCCAGAGCCTAGGCCTTCACTCTAATCTATATTTGCTTTGTGGATCTCAAGTTCGGAAGATTTGTTGACCTGTATAGCCAAGTTAAGAAGATGAATACAAAACTTAACTATCAAGCACAACTCTTTCTCTTAGATATATACTCAGAGAATATTTAAAAAGCTATTCACGAGGGAACTGGGATCGACATGTAAAATAATAAATTAAATTTAAAAAAATGCTTTGACTCCAAAATTTAAGTTGAAGGACAAGTTACTGGGGAAAAGGATTTCTATTTTTGTTTCCACAGAAAATGAAAAGATGTAGATTCCTTCCAGACTAATGTGGTTTGATCACGCCAGACCGCCTGAAACATAGTACAAGGTGATCCTACATTCAAAACAGCTAGACAAAACAGCCCTACAGACTACAGCCAGGATATCTGAATCTTCTTCGAATCCCCCATGACAGCACCCCTTACCAGCAGGAAGTAGTTTGGAAAGAACGACGCCCAAATTCCCAAATATTGTGTATAAATGTTTGAAAAAAAAAAAGAATTTGAAAAAGCAATAAAAAAAAAAGCTATTCACAAGTATGACTGCAGCTACGAAATGTAGAGGAATAATAATCACAAAATTCCCAAGACTGGTTGACTTGTAGGGAGGACTTAATCCAAATGAGGTATGGAGTTAATGAAGAGTACTGGAAATATTTCTCCAAATTTGTAAGTATAAAAATATTACTTACTTTTAAAACCATAAATGAAATTAAATATGTTCAATAAAGTTAATAACTTTAAATTATAATTTAAATATTTAAAAATACTCATTAGTAACCACTTACTGTACTTAGATATGAACTTGAGTATCACCTCCAGAAAAAAAATAAACAAAAGACACAAAAGTAGATTTCACTAGAGTTTAATAAAGAACTACACACATACACAGTCACTTCTTACTGTTTGTAGTAGTTATATTCTATGAAGTTGTCAGGATTTTAGACTCTATGATTCTTAATTATTTTCCTTAGGGAAGAAAGGGTTTGGCTCCTATTCACCTTTTGCCATACCATTTTCAGAATCAACCACAGCATAACTTGGTTTTAGCTGTGAATCTGTTTTAAGGTAACATATTTAATACATACTGTTCATTTATTATTGAATGAATTAAAGCATATCACAGCCTCTCAGCCACTAGCAGCCCTAGCCAGGGCTTCAAGGCTGTATGTGGGGGCCACTGCACACACCAAAATCACTCAAAAAGGGAAGCCTGTATCAATAAATATAATGTGATGCCTGTTTACAGTGTGAGAGTTCAGCATCAAACAATTCAAATCTCTTGACTCTGAATACTGGGAGAAACAAGCAATAACAACAATAACAAAAAACATAACCAAATTAATGGTTTTAAGTGCTAATTTTGCAGCTGAAAGTAAATGAGTCTGTAAGTATAGAACCCATAAAAATGATTGACTGTATATATGCATTTGAGTATTGTATATATTTATTATTATGTAGAAATATGTATTCAAGATTAAATTGAAATAGCTTATCTCAGCTACTAGCCTAAAAATAAATATAAAGTACTTTTAATAAAAGCAAAATTGCCATTGATTATAATCATGAATTATTAGTTCTATAAAAGTTGCAAACACTTGAAAACTCATGTACAGTATCAGCATAGGTCTATTTCCAAACTACAATGTTACACTTAAAATTTGTTTCTAGATGAATATTCTAATTAAAAATGTTTAGTACCTAATACCCTTTATATTGTTTTCTACAACTAAACTTTTAAAATCATTAACAATTAATTACATTTCCATATCCATTCAGTACTTACAACAATGAATCCACAATGAAGAGATAATTTTCTAAAACTTATTTATCATTACTTCCTTTGAAAATCACAATTTGTTTTCACACTAAAAACAACATAGTTATGCTGACCTCAAAGTAGCCTCCATCACTCTAGTGCTAGGAACAGCAATTTGCTAGTATAATATTCTAAGACTCGGCTTCAAATTCTACATAGAAGTGTTCCTTCCTTCCTTCCTTCCTTCCTTCCTTCCTTCCTTCCTTCCTTCCTTCCTTCCTTCCTTCCTTCCTTCCTTTTTTCCCCCAGGAAAGAGTTTCTCTGTGCAGCTTTGGAGCTGGTCCTGGAACTCTATAGAACAGGCTGGCCCTGAACTCACAGATATCTGCCTACTTCTACCCACTGAGTGCTGGGTTTAAAGGTGTGTACCACCACAGCCTGGCTCCTAGAAGTTTTCTATTAGTGTCTTGAATGTTAAGCATCTCAGATTTTAGCTCTGCTACTTACCAGAATTACTTAACTTCCCTAAGCTAACTTCTTGTAATAAGGCAAAATATAGACGCCCAGTAGAGACAGTGAGCAAAGTGGGCAAATGAATTGCTCTAATGAAGCTCATTTTTCTAACATGAAAAGATGACAATAGTCATACTAAATAATTTATATGTTTGAAGTAGTAAGAATAATAGTGAAAAATAAAAAATTGACTAAAAGGAAACTTAATTTTCAAACTGTTTTTCTTTTATTTTTGAGATTATAACTACATCATTTTCTTTTTCTTTTCCTCCTCCAAACCCTCCCAAACTCCTCCTTTATCTCTTTTGAATTCATAGCCTATTTTCATTAATTGATGGTTACATGAATATTTGTATATCCATACATATTCCTAAATATAACCTGATCAGTCTATATAACACTACTTGTATCTATGTTTTCAGAGCTAACTATTTGATACTGGATAACCAATTTGTGGGCGCTATTCCCTGGGAATTAATTCTCCAACTTTCAACATTCCTTAGTTCTTTATATAGGGTTGAGACCTCGTGGTCTTTCCCTTGTCTACTCTGGCATGTTTATTGTTGTTGTCCTTGTCTAGCTAATGTTTAGGCAGTTGTGTTGGTGTGACTTCATGGGTATAACTACTGATATTACTAAGGAGAAACAAAGACAATTTTTAATAGTGGCTAATATAGGCCATGCTGCACATGAAAAAGAACACATGAGGGAGGCTAAAGGGCAAGCTGTGTAAATCTGTTGGGCAGTATTCTTCGTAAAAGAAAAGTCAGTTTAACACAAGGGTTCTGAGTATGAACTTGTCTGTACATGTGGCCACCCCAAAATGGTTGAAGATTCAGTAAGACCTTTAGAGCCTAGTAAATCTCTGTAAAGTCTTTTGTTTTTATGCTAAGTGAAATAAAAAAAAAACTGCAAACAGGAAGATGAGGGAAAGATAATGTTCATTTAAACCAAGGTAACAACAGTAGAGCTGGTGAGAAATAAGCTGGTAAGTGATTAAGACTTCTTATGGTTTGAATGTGGTGCTGGGAAAGGTAGTCATGCATAGCCTGTTGTGTGAAAAAAAGAACAATAAAATCAAGCCTCTGGTGTGGGAATGAAATCTAAAATATTGCTATGACTTTGTAACTATGTAACACACACAGGTAGGTACAGAAACAAAGAGAGCCCAGGCTTGTTTTGAAAGGCTGAACAAGGAGCTCCAAAAGTTTGCTTTTCCCTAGCAGAAGAAAACTGTCTAATCAGCATTTTCAGAACATTAGCAAAGAGAAATAATTATTTCAGCAGAGCAAGTAGATTTGGAGTTCCCTGGAAAGTGTCATCCTCAGTCTGTCAGTAACCCTGAAACCAACAGCCTACAATTGCAGGGACAACCAGCCAGGCAGCAATCCCAGGGATACAGCCCAGTTAGAGCTCTTGCAGAGCCTCATTAGAGAGGTTCCCAACCATACTCTGCCTATAAGCTACCTAGTATAGAAAGCCTTTTCCCCTGAAACATTTGTCAAAAACACTTCCAGGCTATTGTTTAGCTTTGAGCCTATCAAGGGTGATGGATTAAAAAATGAGATAGAGTATATGTCATTCATTAAAGCCTGTATTAAAGGGAAGTCTTGGGAATGAGAGGTCCACAAAGGCCAGGAAACACCAGAAAAAGGCTCCAAAACTCTCATTTATGGAGTGTCATGAAACTCTATGAGCTCTATCAATAATTTTTAAAAATACAGGTGAAAAGGCATGCTTACCAAGTATACATGTACATATATGCATGCATCCATATATCTCATAGTTTTTTTCATGCAATGACATCCAAACCTTTGTTTCTTACCATTTTGATTAAAAGTAGAGTCTTCTGGAGAAATTGATAAGCTTAAGCCAAGCAAAGAAATAAAAAATAGGCCCAGAACATAATTTTTGAGTCAAACAAAACACCATGTTCACAAAGTTAGGGAATTTACCAAAAGGATACAGAAGTCATCTTGAAGGTATCCTAGTGGCCAATTTGGAGACAATTTGAGCATCAAAATTAGTAACAGCAATGACAAAATATAATAATGTAATAAGATGAATAAAACAAGGATCCTAATAAATTGGGCCTAGTGGGTTATTTTAAAAAGGGGGAACACAAAGGAAGGAGTAAAGGTAAATCGTGGAGGAGCTAGAGAGAGCAGTAAAAAATGAATATAGATAAATATATTGCATGCATGTATGAAATTATCAAATAATTAACAAACTTATTTGGAAAGAAATAATCCTTAAGCACACACATGGATATGACAAAAAATAAATGAATGAATATATCAAAATCTGATTCAAAATAGTACATTTAGTCATAAAATATCTATTAACTATAAGGAATAACTAAAAGGAATAAAAGAAATATGAATAAATATCTAGTGGATAAACCTCATAGAGGAAAACTTATTTATAAAGTGAAAGTCATCAAAAATGGGAAAAGTTAAACTATAGGAATTAAGAGGAAGAAATCGGTTTAGTGGACCTCTTCTGTATAATTCTTGACAAAGATATATAACTCAAATCTAAGCATGAAAATACATCAGATAAGACTAAACTCAGCGATCTAAAAACTGACTGACCTATAATCCCTAAAAATTTTAAGACCAAGAAAATGAAGTAAACAGTGAGAAAGTATTCCAGGCATGATGAGATATAAGTCAGGGACAATTAAATAAAACATATGATTTGAACTTGGTCTCTTTTCTACACAGTACATCCACTAATTTGACCATCAATGAAATATGGGTGATGTCTGCTGCTTGGTAGCTTCAATGTCTCAGTGTTATGTGACTAACTAGGAGCTAGGTTATGATTATGTGGGACAATGTCCATGCCTATAAGAAAAGCATCTTACAATATTTTGGGGGCAATGACTTATCATGCTAGCAAATCACACTCAAAATACTTTAGTCAAACAAAATTCTGATGTGCAATTTCCTTGTAAGTTAGAGACTAAGTAATATATGTACACGTATATACAAATTCCATAGTATTTTATTTACCAAATGTAATTTTAAAAAGTTAGCTTAAAAGGTTAAGTTTGGTCAGGTGGAGGTGGTGCATGCCTTTAATCCTAAGACTCTGCAGGCAGAGGCAGGTGAATCTCTGTGAGTATGAAGCCAGCCTGGTCTACAGAGCTAGTCTTGTAGCTACACAGCTAGGGATACACAGAGAAACCCTATCTCAAAAAGAGTTAAGTTTGTCTTATATGAGTATGAACATAAACTCTAAAAATATATTCACTGATATGAAATACTCTCAACAAGACTAGATGTACTCACAAATATTCACTCACAAAGCAACTTTCTTATCTAACATAGCTGGCACAATTCCTAGATGTAGGCTCATTTTTAATATAGATTTTAAAGGAAGCCCTTGGCAATAATTTAAAGTATGCTAACTCCTTTATAAACAGTAAATGTAAAAACAAACAAACAAACCTAGACTACCAAATCCTTAACATTTTTAAATGTCTCCACAAGAATAAATTGCTACATGATTATGGGAAATTGTTCACTGCATTTAGTTTATGTTCTCAAACTCATGACTCTGTAAAATATATACTACAGGAAAATACCACTCAAGAGTCCTATACGCATAAAGACTTTGGAAATATGAAGTACTTTGTAGAGGAAGGAGATGGTAGAAATAAGGAACCCTTTAAGGGTTTGTAACTCCATTGCTACTTCTTATGCTAAAGAGCCTCTGGAGGAAATGTGCCAGAGTAACTTCAGCTGAGGTCTTCCTTTGTTCTTCTCTCCTTACTAGTACATAGTAAACTCAGAGATTTCATCTAACCTCTCTTCCATGAAGGTGGTATTACACCTTCAGATTCATTCTTCCTAGGGAGAAGGCAGGAAGAGGTTTGAATAAGGAGGAGGCTTCAAAGTTATAAAGATACTGGCAATTGCATACAATTAGTAAGCAGGATACAAACCCTGTAATTCTGTACCCTAAAGAATTCACTCACAGTTTTGTTGTCTAGGACATTTAAGGCATTTTAATCTGGTATAGGAATACTTGTCTCAATTGGGAGAAAAGTAATAAACTTAATAGGAAGCATTAACATTGTTTTATATGAATAACCTTTGTGCTTTGTCTTTGCAGGTTAGCCATCATTTAATCTCATCCTCTTTTATATATTAAAAAAAAAAACCCTCACTTTTCTTATCAAACAGCAACATTACCTTCTAAAGAGTGAATATATCCAAAGACCTTTATTTTACTTTCACCCCCCCTCCTTTAAGTTATCCTCATAAACCTACCCTTTCCTGTACCACAATAGCAAGGTGATGGCTCAACAGGCTATTTGGTTAAAAGACTGGGCTTCATAGAAACTACAACAAGAAAAGCTCTTCTGAGACCATGCACATGAAAAAAAAAAAAATCTTAAATGTCGTCAGGCACTCTCAAGAGCATTGCAAATCACTCATTCTCTTTCCAGGTCTCCAGCTTCACTAACCTTTTCCTTGTTAGATCTCAAAACAAAATTTATATTTAAAATAAAATCGTATCTTCTAAGTTAAATTCTTACTCATAGAAAATCTATTCTACGAATAAGTACATTAACAAGAACCCAAGGAATAACCTCAAGTCTCTACAATGAGATTAACAGCTGTAACAAATAGTTTTTGTCTGATAAAAAGTTAACCCTCAAAATCACACATAAATATGCAAATACATATATACATATTCTGTCTCTCTCTTATGTGTACACAGAGAGAGATAGAGACAGAGACAGAGAGACAGAGAGATTTCCAATGTACAGTGTTTATATTATTAATATGCTGTCCTATTTTGGTTTCTACTGCCGTGATAAACACGACCAGAAGCAACTTCGGAAGCAAAGGGTTTATTTCCCAGTTTACAATCATTCAGGGAAGTCAGAGCAGGAACCTCAAGGCAGGAATTAAAGCAGAGGCCACTAAGGAAGGCTTCTTACCGACTGGCTCCTCATGGCTTGCTTGGCTTGTTTCCTTATACCATTCAAGGCCACAATCCCAGGGGCAGCATTGCCCTTGCAAGGTTTGGCCCTGCTCTATGAATTAGAAATCAAGAAAATGACCCCAAAGATTTGTCAACAACATGCTAATGGAGGCATTTTCTTGTTTGCTTCTACCCTGTGTTGACAAAAACCTAACCAGGACATATGAAAGAGTGGAAGTGGGGATAGCAGAGGGAGATAGACTGTAAGGCACTGATGAATAGATATTAAAAATTGTTACTAAAGAGATGGCTAGCTGGTTATTGCTTGTTTCTTTCTAGAAAAATCAAGTTAAATTTTGAGCACCTATGTCAGGCAATTCACAAATGCCTGTAACTCCAACTCCAATAGACTTTACGATTTTTAACAATATGTAAGAAAGGCTCAAATATCAATGATATAAATATCTCTCTAAAAAACTTTTTAAAAATGCAAATGGAACTTAAAGAAACTAAACTAAATAAAAACCAGAGGTTATGATAAAGTCAGAATACAAATAACAAATATATAATGTGTAAAACCCAACAACTCATGTTTGGGTCTTTGTAAAGTATACATGTACACAAAAGATACATTAATGATTCAAAATGGTCCCAAGAACCCAATTAAAATATTAGAAGATGTTGTTTGTTTTCAAAAACTTACAAGCCGATTATAATACATGAAATGACCAAGGACCAGGTAGCTAAAACTGTATGAAGCAGAATAAAATGGGAGGCTTCTACTATCGGGTAATAAACTTCTCAGTAGAGGAAATAAAATCACAGTAATCATGAAGCACTGGTTACAAAGACATATTCAGAGATCAATGGCCCACAACAATCCAGAAGTATGTACACATACACAGGACCCAAACTTTATTCAGTACGTCATTCTTTAAAATATGGTTACTTAATAAGAATGATGCATCCCCTAGAAATATGGATGGAGAAAAACTATACAGCAATTAGAAAGTATACATTGATGTTAGATTAGATAGATAGATAGATAGATAGATAGATAGATAGATAGATAGATTGACTGATACAGTTAACCTGAAAAGATGAGAACTCTTTGACCCAGATATTCCCTCCCTAATATATAGATAACAGAAATGGTGTGCTTGGGTATATACCAAAGCATTTGTGATACAAGTGTGTAAAGTAACATTATTCATAATATCTAGAAACTGAAGGCAACTCAAATTAATTTATGGTACATTCATACTGTGACATATAAAACAATGATGAGCATAACAAACTGCTACTATCTGCAGTAAAATGAATGTCCATAGTCAGAATAGATAATATCACAGTCTTATAAAAGAAAAATACAACAGAGTTCATGTTGTTTGAATAATTCTTTAAAGTCAAGGATGCTGGTTACATTTGGGAGAGGCACTGACCAAAGGAGTAAGGCAGGAGGCTTCTGGGTGCTATCTAGTAGTTTTTTATCTTTATCTCAAAGTGTTTAGACAGGAAGATTTACTTAATAAAAGTACAGAATATAAACATGAGTATTTTAATAAAAATAAAGTTTCTGTATTCTTAAAATTAGTTCTAATATAGAGCAAAGTGTATGAGCATTACTTATTTCTCATTATTATTATTAGATACCACTGGTCTTACTAAAACCTTTAAAGGCCCTAAGCCACAAAGAGACTATAGTGCCAATCCTCCACAAGTACTTCTAACAATTATTTGTCAAAAGAGGTGAAACTTAGATGCTTGTTGAAATTCAAGTATGTTTTTTATATAAGCTTGGATTTTAAAATTCTGCTTGAAATCAATGAAAATAAAGTCATTCTTCTATTTGATGTTTCTACTCATGTCCAGGCTGTAATGATGCTTTGGATCCCACAACAACAACAAAATATAACTAAAACATTGTCTAGAAGACTGAGTAAATTCAAGTACAGTGGCGAAAACATGTACAACATTATCTTTACTGTCTTCCAGGAACACATTTGCATATACAGAGACAACTAGGTCATTTTTTCTTTGCATTTTAGTATTATTTTACAGTCTTCCAAATTTCATTTATGATGATGATGCTAAGATTCACCTATTTAAAAACTACACCTATAACACTAAGAAAACAGTCAGGATATAAAAAACATGAGTTCTAGAGTCAGCTAGATACAGCTAGAACAGCTTAGATATCTGATGTCCTGTGTGCTTGACAAGGGCCAAAACACAGCCTTCCTGAGGATTAGTTAACCTAATATCAGGATAATATGCATAACATGGTGTTTAGAAAAGGGCCTGGCATGGTTCCTGACATGTGGAGGTTATTTCATAAATATTTTTCATTAAATATATATAATCAAAGTAATACTACAGAATTTTAAACTGAGTTAATGCTACTCTTGGAAATGTAAAAGGCAATACAATTTTAGGACTCATTTAACTTCTCTCAATATCATTTGTGAAATACAGGAAATTCTATTTTCCCACAGATAACAACAGATGTCAAACAAAAAGAGTTCAGAAGTGCTTTCTAAATCACAAGGTTTCATGAGTTTCTAGTGTGTGTTTGTGTTGTTCAACATTAAGAAGATTTGAAATAATTCATTTTCCTTAAGAAAGTTAATTTTCTTTGAGAATACAATGTTGTCCCTTAAGGTCTACCGAAAACACTTAATAGAGTGCTTTTAAAAATGTTCCAACAAAGGATTCAAAGGACTCCTCAGCAGGCAATATCTAGATATATCTTAGAAATAATGTCCTAACTCAAAAACATTCACAGAATTCAAGAGGTGATCTACACAGAATTTAAAAGCCTTAATTCTTCAAGGGGTTCCTGAATCTTCTAAAGTACTGCTTGTAACCTAATTGGTAGCCAGGCAGGTGTTTTAAAGAGACACCTCTGTCTCTCAATCAGACTATGAACACAATGTCTCCTCCCCATATGGTAATTTCCTCAAGAATCTCATACTAGGAGAAGAAAAGTTTCTGGAAAGAGATTTCACATAGTCCTAATGACTTTAGATGATAAAACTAAAGCCCAGACAAGGACATCCAGGTCAGCAGTGAGTAAGACAACAATTTAAGCAGGACTGGTTAAATTTTATAACATATACACCCTTAATTCTCTATTTAAACTTTAATATTACTTCAAAATTACCTCTCATCAAAGTAGACTTGGGAGGTTCACTGGATCTCTTTGTCCCTCTCCCCAATGAAGTCACACTGAATAAATTTCCTATATCTGCTTGTCACTATTAATTTGACTCTTCATTGGCTTATTGAGGTTGTGTAGTTGAACCTAGCTTGGACATAAGCTGTAAACCCAAATGCAATAACATATACCGAATTAAATTTGGTTCAGGAGACCTCCCTCCAAACCAAAGGGCTCTCATGACTGAATCTGGTTAGACTTAGGGTTTGCTCAGACAAATATGCTGCTGTGGCTTGAAGTATTCCCCACAGGCTCAATACTTAGCCTTCAGCCGGTAGCAATGGAAACCTTAGGATGTACAGAATTACAAAAGTAGATCGCTACAAGCATGTCCTTCAGTCTACATCTTGCTTTCTTCTCACAAGCTGCTGTGCTTTGCCAGACATGTCGGTCATGATACGCTGCTTTACCTCAAGCCCACAAAAAGAGAACCTGCACTGAGACCTCTGATACAAAAATGAATCTTCCTTTGTTTCTGTTAGGAACTCTGTCACATAAAGGAAAACCTTATGCCATGAAGCTACACAAAGTATACTGTCATCTGTTTGATAAATGCTTTCATTTCAACTAAAGTTTTTTCAGGAACCCCAAAGAGGAAAATTGAATTAAAAGAAGTAAAATAGCTAGAAAATTCTATTTAAAATGTCACTAACTCAGTGAAGGTAATTTATTCTCAACCATAAATACCTTCTCTAAGTCTAGAAGACAATGTTAATAATATTATATTTCATTCATAAATGGGCATTGTTTGTCTTCTCAAAACAGTGTATTTCATTATTAATATAAAAAGCAAAACCCTAAGTCCAGCCTTTAAAATAAATCCAATAGTGTTCTGTTGTGAAGTACTTAATAGAAGTTGTATTTGTTTTTCCACAAAACATTTTACTACCAAATTATTAACCCACATGAGCAAGAGTTTGATCTCTCTGCAATACATTCAATTTCTCTCATTAAATGCACAGCAGTAGCCTCTTTTTTCCAGAAAGCATTAGTGCTAATCAAAACATTAGAAAAAGCAGTATGCACAAATTAAATTGAATGCCCAGAGTCACTACAATCTATACTGCTGTGAATAATGTTTTAACTGGTTATTCTGAATGACTAATCTTGGGTCTTATAAAGAGATATATGTCTAAAAGTCAGTCTATACAAACTCCATGTGGTGGTACAAATACAAACACCATACAGGAAGCCACGCAGAGGCTTCACACCAGAGCTTAACAGCATTGATACTGAGAGATAATGAATGGCATGGGGCTTAACTGTTAAATTCTGCATCTATCTGTCATATTTTTAAAATGTAAAATATAAACAGCATTTAGAATCACAGAAAATTAGAAGTAGAAGAATCTTTTGGGAGGCCACAGAAGAAAGGGTTTTTTTCTGGAGTTTTTAAACTATTCTTTTCCATTTCTTTATGGGAGAATCAAAACCAGACCCAGGATAATTGATGTTCAGTATTTAAGTTATAGCAAGTTGTCCCACAGCTTAAAACAAATTTACATCAGATATAATTGGAAAATAACTACTGATTCAACAGCACAGTCAGTATCCCCTCAAGGACATTCTGAAAATATGATATTGAATAAAAATGACAGTGTGTGTGTGTGTGTGTGTGTGTGTGTGTGTGTGTGTGTGTGTGTGTGTGTACAACAAACATGTTTATTTGCAGAAATTTCCAAGTCTCAATATTAAACTCTAATCACAACTCTCTGCAAACACATTTATGAGAACAGATGAAGCTTTGAACCATTTCAATTTCTTACTACTCTAAAAAAAAGATTTAGAAGTTAAAACTGGAATTAACAGGTCCATTAAAACCCGACAGCCAGTGTTCATCAGTGCCCTCTACTGTGAAGACTGAAACCAATTCTTGACTAACTAGAGTCACAGAAACCTTCTCAACTGCAAGGTCAGACAGAATACCCTTGAACCCGGAGTTGCTTTCTAAACTTACAGCAATTAGAACATTACTAGGAATGTCTGCTCAATTTGAAGGCTGAGTATATTATACCCTAAGAAAATATCCTTATATGTGTACAAATACCATGCAAATGTGAAAGTGTTATAATGTTACTTTATAAGAAACTGCAGTTTTGTAAAAGGCCTATAATTCTGTTGCTTGTATGTAAAATCATTCTTTCGTCACAAAATACAAGGATTGCTACCATGACTATTTTATTTTACCACTAAACTAGTAGACGTGGAAAGTCCAATAAAACAAGAAAAAGTAGGATTTGTGCCAGGTGTTGGTGACACACACCCTTAATCCCAACACTCGGGAGGCAGAGGCAAGAAGATCTCTGTGAGTTCTAGGCCAGCCTGATCTACAGAGCTAGTTCCAGGATAGGCTCCAAAACAATACAAAAAAACCCTGTCTCAAAAAAGAAAGAAAAAAAAAATGAAAAAGAAAGAAAAGAAAAAAGTTATATAAGTTATATATAAAAAAGTAACTTATTAAGAACAAAGATTCATTAATGTTTACTAAGCTCAATGATAGATATTGCTCAATATTATCCTATCAATAAAAAGTTAAAGGAGGCAAATTTCACCCAGTAGCCTACACAAACAACTTTTACAGATATGGGATTAGGGTTATAAAATGAAAGAACTGCTGCCTGCTAGATCTTTGACCCCCATCACCAGGCCTCTGCTGGAAACCACCATCGCTGGGCTCTGCTGGAGCGCCGGGCCTCTGCTGGAGCTCCGGGCCTCTGCCAGAAACCCACCTATCCACGTTGGACCACAGTGAGTCCCTGCCTGCCTGATCTTTGACCCCTATTGCCAGGCTTCTACCAGAGGCCTCTGCCAGAGACCCTCATCACCAGGCTTCTGCCAGAGGCCTGCCTATCAATGCTGGACCACCCTGAGTCCATGCCTGCCTGATCTTTGACCCCTATCACCAGGCCAGTGCCTGAGGAGAAACCTCCTAGAGAGCTTAGACAACCCAGAACTACTGACCACATACGCCCACTGGGGGAAATAGCATAGAGAGGGACAGAGAGAACTCACCTGCACCAACTGGAAAAAGTGGTGGGAAGACAGCAATACAAGAAAACACCTAACAATAGAAAGACAAGCATGACACCACCAGAATCTAGAGACTCTACACCAACTAGACCTGAACACACCAAAGCAGATGAAGCAGAAGAGAACGACTTAAAAAATAACGTCATAAAAATGATAAAGGCCCTCAAAGATAATATGAGAAAATCTCTTAAAGAAATGAAAGAAAAAACAAACAAATAATTGGAAGAAATACAGGAAAAGACCAAGCAAAAAAATGCAAGAAATGAACAAATCTCTTAAAGAAAGTAAGGAAAGCCAAGAAAAAACAAGCAGATGAAAGAAACAACTCAAACAGTTCAAGACTCGAAAGACAACACAAACTGAGGGGATGCTGGAAATAGAAAAACTGGGCAAATGATTGGGAACTACAGATACAAGCATAACCAATGGAATGCAAGAGATGGAAGAGAGAATCTCAGGCACTGAAGATAAACTAGAGGAAATAGATTCTTCAACCAAAGAAAATCTTAAATCCAACAAAGCCTTAACACAAAACATCCAGGAAATGTGAGACACCGTGAAAATGCCAAACCTAAGAATAATAGGCATAGAGGCAGGTGAAGAAGCCCAGCTCAAAGGTGCAGAAAACATATTCAACAAAATCACTGAAGAAAAATTTCCCAATCTAAAGAAGGACATGCCCATGAAAGTACAAGAAGCATACCTAACATCAAATAAACTGGACCAAAGAAAAAAGACCCCTCAACACATAATAATCAAAACACCTAACATACAGAATAAAGAAAGAATATTAAGAGCTGCAAAGTAAAAAGGCCAGGTAACATGTAAAGGCAGACTTATCATAATTACACCTGACTTCTCCATGGAAACTCTCAAGGCCAGAAGGTCCTGGACAAATGTTCTACAAGTACTAACCACAGATGCCAGCACAGGCTACTATACCCAGCAAAAATCTCAAGCACTATAGATGGGGAAAACAAGATATTTAATGACAAAGCCAGATTTTCACAATACATATCTACAAATCCAGCCCTACAGAAAGTTCTGGAATGAAAATTCCAACCCAAGGAAGTTAACTACGCTCACAAATACATAGACAGTAGATAATCCCACTTCACCAGAAGCCAAGGGTAAAGAAGAACAAATATATTCACAATACCACCACCACCAACAAATCTAAACCGAACAAGAATTAACAATTAATGGTCCTTACTTTCCCTCAAAATTAATGGTCTTAACTCCCCTATAAAAAGACATAGGCTAACAGTAGGGAAACAAAAACAGAATCTACCCTTCTGCTCCATACAAGAAACACATCTAAGCTTCAAAGACAGACAGGGTAAAGATCTTCCAATCAATCAAATAGACCCAAGAAGCAAGCAAGTGTAGCTATCCTAATATCTAACAAGTTAGATTTCAAACCAAAACCAATGAAAACAGATAAAGACAGTCATTTTGTATTCATCACAGTAGAAATCCATCAGCACAAAGTCTCAATTCTGAACATCCATGCCCCAAATACAAGGGCACCCACATTCGTAAAAGAAACACTACTAAAACTCAAAGCTCACATAAAACCTCACACGCTCATAGTGGGAGACTTCAACACCCAACTCTCACTGCTAGACAGGACCACCAATCAGAAACTTAACAAAGAAACAAAAGAACTAAAAGAAGCTATGCTTCAATTGGGTTTAACAGACATCTATAGAACATTCAATCCAAAAACAAAAGAATATACCTTCCACATGGAACCTTCTCTAAAGTCGACCACATACTAGGCAACATAATAAACTTCAGCAGATAAAAAAAAAAAAAAAAAAAAAAAAAAAAAAAAAAAGGAATATTCCCCTGTATCAGACCACCATGCTTTAAAGTTGGAATTCAACAACAACACAAATTGAAGAATCCTTATAACCTCATGAAAACTGAACAATGCACAACTGCACCATAGCTGGGTCAAAGAAGAAATAAAGAAACTAAGGACTTCCTAGAATTCAACAAGAATGAGGACAGAACATACCCAAATTTATGGGACACCGTGAAAGTAGTGCTATGAGGGAAGTTCATTGCACTAAGTGCCCATATGAGGAAAACAGAATAGTAACATTAGGGAATTAACTGAAAGCCTTACAACAAAAAGAAGCAAACTCAACCCAGAGAAGTAGATGCCAGGAAATGATCAATTTGAGGGGTGAAATCAATAAAGTAGAAACCAGGAAAACAATACCAAAAAAAAAAAAAAAATCAATGCAACAAAGAGTTACAAGATAGACAAACCTTTATCCAACTAACCAAAAAGCAGAGAGAGAACATGCAAATCAACAAAATCAGAAATGTAAAAGGGGACATAACAACGGACACTGAGGAAGTCCAGACAATTTTCAGGTCATACTTTGAAAACCTGTACTCCACAAAATTTGAACATAACTCCAGGGGCACAGACACTGAGAGCAACAATTAATAAATGGGACCTCTTCAAACTTAGAAGCTTCTGTAAGGCAAAGGACACAGTGGACAAGACCAAACGGCAGCACACAGACTGGGAAAAGATTTTCCACCAATCCTATATCCAACAAAGGGCTGATCTCCAAAATATACAAAGAACTTAAGAACTCAACAAAACACCAAATAACCCTATTTAAAAATGGGGTACAGAATTGAAGAAAAAATTCTCAATAGAGGAAATCAAAAAGGCTGAAAGACACTTAAGAAAGTGCTCCACATTCTTAGCTATCAGAGAAATGCAAATCAAAACAACTTTGAGATACCATCTTACTCCTACCAGAATGGCTAAAATTAGAAACACCAGTGATGACTTATGTTGGAGAAGATGTGAAGAAATGGGAACATTCCTCCACTGCTGGTGGGAGTACAAACTCATACAGCCATTTTGGAGATCAGTATGGCGGTTCCTCAGGAAAATGGGAATTAGTTTACCACAGGACCCAGCAATCCCCCTCTTAGGCATATACCCAAATGATCCACATCCATGAAACAAAGACATCTGTTCAACTATGTTCACAGCAACACTATTTGTAATAGCAAGAACCTGGAAGCAACCTAGATGCCCCTCAATTGAAGAATGGATAATGAAGATGTGGCACATCTACACAATGGAATACTACTCTGCAGAAAAAAATAATGGTATCTTGAAATTTGCAGGCAAGTGGATGACACTTGAAGAAACCATCCTGAATGAGGTAACCCAGTCACAAAAAGAGGAACATAGTATGTATTCACTCATATATGGATTTTAGACCTAGATCAAAGGATCACCAGCCTATAATTCACACCACCAGAGGAACTAGGATACAAGGTATATTCTAAGAGATTCATATAAAGTCCCTCACAGAAGCGGGAAGGGACAAGTCCCCCAGAGCTCAGGTGAAGTGGGGGAGGACAGCAAATGTAGAGAGAAGTAGGAGAAAACAAGGGGGAGGAAAGGAAAACACATACAACCAGGAAGATTGAGCCCAGTTAGGAATAGAAGACAGGAAAGAAAGAGAGTGAGAGAACATAAAAGAGGGAGCCAATATTGGTTTGAAGATAAAATGGAACACAAAGAGAAGTCTAGATAACTACAAGACTGCCACCAACTAACAATTTGAGCTTCCGTGGAAAGGCTACCATAAATGCCCTTCCCGGAGAGTGAGATCAACAACTAACTTATCCATGGAGCCCTCAACTAATGCCTGTTGGAAACAGGAGCAAACACCCATACATAAACACTTAGTCAAAGTAGAACCCGGATGCAGATGAAAAGGACAACACCAGGCAGCAGAAACACATAGAGAAAGCTTGCCTGAACAAGGAGGAGCTAATGGGCCACCAGACTGATAGCTGGGAAGCCAGCATGGGACTACTCAGGCCACCCTGAATATGGGTCTCAGCCAGAAGGACTGAGCAGTCTAAGGGACCTCAGACAGTGGAGCCAGGATGTATCCCTGGTGAACAAAAAGACCCTGCGAACACATCCCCCATGGAGGGATAACTGCCTTAATCTAGAGACAGTAGAGAAGCCCTAGTCCCTACTTCACATGACCTGTCAGATCTACATGACCCCAACTGGATGGCATTCCCCTACATATGGAATTGGGGTGGGGGGATGGGAGGGGAGGGTGGTTAGGGTGCAGGTGAGAGGGCAGAGAGGGTAAAAGGGAGAGAGAGAGGGAGGGGGGAGGGAAGGGAGGAGGGAGAGGATACTGGGACTGACATGTAAAATAATAAATTAAATATAAAAAAAAATACTTTGACTCCAAAATTTAAGTTCAAGGACAAGTTACTGGGGAAAAGGATTTCTATTTTTGTTTCCACAGAAAATGAAAAGCTGTGGATTCCTTCCAGACTAATGTGGTTTGATCAAGCCAGACCACCTGAAACAGAGTACCAGGTGATCCTACATTCAAAACGGCTGGATAAAGCAGCCTTGCAGACTACAGCCAGGATTTCTGCATCTTCTTAGAATCCCCCATGACAGTGCCCCTTACCAGCAGGAAGTAGTTTGGAAAGAACAATGCCTAAATTCCCAAATATTGTCTCTAAATGTTTGTTTTCATTTAAATGGACTTGGTTATATTAAATAAATAAATAAATAAATAAATTGAAAATTCAAAGGAAACGGACACATTTCTGGATAACCATCACTTAGCAAAATAAAATCAAGAGCATGTAAGAACCTTAAATGGGCCTATAACCTCTAATGAAATAGAAGCAGTCATCAAAAGCCTCCCGACCAAAAATCGCCCAGGGACAGATGGCTTCAGTGCAGACTTCTACCAGAAATTCAATTTGCTCCTCAAATTGTTCCACACAATAAAAGCAGAAGATTCATTACCAAACTCTTTTTATGAGTCCACATTACCTTGGTACCCAAGCCTCACAAAGACACAACTAAGAAAGAAAATTACAGACCAATATCCCTCATGAACATTGATGTAAAAATATTCAATAAAATAATGGCAAACTGAATACAAGAACACATCAGAGAAATCATCCACCATGACAAAGTAGGCTTCATTCCTGGGTTGCAGGGATGGTTCAACATACAAAAATCTATCAGTGTGATCCACCATATAAACAAACTGAAAAAGAAAAACCAAATGATCACCTCACTGGATGCTGAAAAAGCCTTTGTTAAATTCAATACCCTTTCATGATAAAGGTCTTGGAGAGATCAGGGATAACAGGAACATACCTGAACATAAAAAAAGCAATATGCAGTAAACCAGCAGCCAACATCAAACTGAATGGAGAGAAGCTTCAGGTGATTCCTCTAAAATCAGGAACCAGACAAGGCTGCCCTCTCTCTCCATATCTCTTCAATATTGTACTTGAAGTTCTAGCTAAAGCAATAAGACAACAAAAGGAGATCTAGGGGACCCAAATTGGAAAGGAAGAAGTCAAACTGTCTCTATTTGCAGTAGCCCTACTATATACAGATGACAAAGGGGCTGAGAAAGAAATCAGAGAAACATTACCCTTTACAATAGCCACAAACAGCACAAAGTGTCTTGGGGTAATGCTTACCAAACTAGTGAGAGACCTATATAGCAAGAACTTTTTGTCTTTAAAGAATGAAATTAAAGATACCAGAAAATGGAAAGATCTCAAATGCTCTTGGATAGGTATGATAAACATAGTAAAAATGGCAATCTTGCCAAAAGCAATCCACAGATTCAATGCAATCCCAGCACAATTCTTCACTGACCATGAAAGGATAATAATCAACTTTATATGAAAAAACAAAAGACCCAGGATAGCCAAAACAACCTTGTACAATAAAGGAAATTCAGGAGGCATCACCATCCCCGACTTTAAGCTCTACTACAGAGCTATATTTTTTAAAACAGTCTGGTATTGGCACAAAATTAGGTAGACCAATGGAATCGAATAGAAATTCCTGATATTAACCAACATACCTATGAACACCTGATTTTTGACAAAACAGCTAAAAGTAAACAATGAAAGGAGGAAAGCATATTGAACAAATAGTGCTGGCACAACTGGGTGATGACATGTAGAAGACCGCAGATAGACCGATATCTATTGCCATGCACAAAACTCAAGTCCAAATGGATCAAAGATCTCAACATAAATCCAGCCACACTGAACCTCTTAGAAGTGGGAGGTTCCCTTGAACAGAAGACTGCTTCCTGAACATAACTCCAGTAGCACAGACACTGAGATCGACAATTAATAAATGGAACCTCTTCAAACTTAGAAGCTTCTGTAAGGCAAAGGACACAGTTGACAAGACGAAACAGCAGCCCATAGACTGAGAAAAGATCTTCACTCATCCTACATCTGACAAAGGGCTTATCTCCAAAATATACAAAGAACTCAAGAAACTAATCAACAAAATACCAAATAACTATATTAAAAAATGGGGTACAGAATGAAGAGAGAACTCTCAATAGAGGAAATCAAAACGGCTAAAAGACACTTAAGAAAGTGCTCAACATCCTTAACCATCAGTGAAATGCAAATCAAAACAACTCTGAGATATCATCCTACTCCTCCCAGAACTGCTAGAAATAGAAACACTAATGACTACTTATGCTAGAGAGGATGTGGAGAAAGGGGAACACTCTTCCACTGCTGGTAGGAGTGCAAACTTGTACAGCCACTTTGGAGATCAGTATGGCGGTTCCTCAGGAAAATGGGAATCAGTCTACCACAGGACCCAACAATCCCTCTCTTTGGCATATACCCAAATAATCCACATCCATGCAACAAAGACATGTGTTCAACTATGTTTGTAGCATCATTATTTGTAATCACAAGAACCTGGAAGTCACCTAGATGCCCTCAACAAAAGAATGGATAAAGAAAATGTGGCATATTTACACAATGGAATACTACTCTGTGGAAAAAAACAATGGCATCATGAAATTCGCAGGCAAATGGATGGAACTTTACAAAATTATCCTGAATGAGGTAACCCAGTCACAAAAACAGGAACATGGTATGTACTCATTCATATATGTATTTTAGACATAGAGCAAAGGATCACTAGCCTATAATTCACAGTGGCAGAGAAGCTAAGAGATTCACACAAGGTCCCTCACAGAAGAGTAAAGGGACAAGATCTCCTGAGCATATTGGGAGTGGGGGGGGCAGTAAGTGGAGAGGGAGATAGGAGAAAGAGAATGGGAGGAGAGGAAAGTACATGGGACTAGGAAGATTGAGTCAGAGGAGGAATAGATGAGAGAGGAGAGACACACACACACACAAACACACACACACACACACACACACACACTCACACACACACACACAAACACAAACACACACACACACACACACACACACACAGAGAGAGAGAGAGAGAGAGAGAGAGAGAGAGAGAGAGAGATGTTAAAAGAGGGAGCCATTATATGTTTGAAGAGAAAACTGACTCTAGAGAAATGTCCAGAGACCTACAAGACTGACTCCAACCAGCAATTTGAGCAACAGTGGAAAGGCTACCATAAATGCCCTTCTCTGATAATGAGATTGATGACTAACTTATCCACCATCATAGAGCCCTCATCTAGTAGCTGATGGAAACAGAAGCAGACACATACAACTAAACACTGAGCCAAACTGGAATCCAGATGCAGAGAGGGAGGACAAGACCAGTCTACAGAAACCCACAGAGACAGCTGACCTGAACAAGGAGGAGCTCATGAACCCCCTCCCCAGACTGACAGTCGGGAATCCAGCATGGGACTGACTCAAACCCCCTGAACATGGGTCTCTGTTAGAAGGCCTGGGCAGTCTAAGTGACCTCTGATAGTAGAACCAAAGTCCTGGTGCACAAATGACTTTGCGAGCACGTTCCCCATGGAGGGATATTCCTTTAACCTAGAGACAGGAGGGAGGGCCTAGTTCCTACTCCAAAAGACTTGACAGATTTAGATGACCCCTTCTGAGATGCATCACACTACATGTGGAGTGTGGGGGGAATGGGAGGGGAGGGTGGTCAGGGGGCATGGGAACGTGAGAGAGAGAGGAAGAGAGGGAGGGAAACTGGGATTGATATGTAAAATAAGAAAAATAACTAAAATAAAAAAAATGAAAGAATTGTTAATTTCTATTGGATTCAATAAGCAATCAAGGCAAACAAGCAAGCTGCCTGCTGCCAAGTAGCCTAACAACAGGCTCAATTTGATCCCTGGAACTCATCACATAATGGAAAAAAGAGATTTTACTCTTGAGAGTGGTCCCCTGTCCTTCACATGTACATACATGTCCCCCAGCACACCCACGCACACAGCACAAATACATTAATTTTGAAAAAGCATGAGAAAGAAGCTTGAAAACAATTGTTTAATACAATACTAGTTACAAAAATAGTATATAATAAATATATACTATAATTATGCAAAACTATTTTATATGATAACACCAGCTATGGTTTCCTAATAAGCCCAGACTATTGAAGAATAGCAAGTCGAGGAGAAAAGTCAGGTCAGTCACAATCTAACTGGCCCATGCAGTAGAAGTTTAGCAAATTTTAGGTTCCCCAAAGTTTTCTCATAGATGTATCTCTACTAACCTATAGCACATAACATACTATAAAATTATCTCATGGTATATTTAATAAGATTACATTCCTGAATAACTTTTATTTGATCCCTTCAATTTGATTTTATTTTCCATAGATTCAAAATGTTAGTACAATTTATGCTACTCCTCAATAAATATCTTAGAGCCATATTTTGTATCCTTCTTCATTCAGAAAGACCTTTACCACTTGCTATTTATATGGTAAAATACACAGAGAGTCTAAGATGACTAGGTAATGTATATATTCATGCACTGATGATTATTCTATAAAGGGTAAGAGCTGAACTATTTGTCATAACAACAAAGCAATGAATACCAAGACATTACAAATGCTCATCAGTAAACCTGTACCTTTGTGTTCAGTTATTCCCCCCAGAGATTTCTCTTTGAAATATTATATAATGAAGCAAATATTATTTTTACTACAATGGATCCAAATAGTAAGCTCGAACTGAAAGAATACAGACCCATATGTTTTAGTCAGATGAAAAAGTAGTATAAGCAGAGAAAAAGTGAGAGAAAAGTCAATGACTGTCTGAAAATACACTAAGTGCCAGGGGGAAATGCTACTCCATATGTCACAAGCTATATTCTTCTAAATCAACTTAGAAACTTTATAAAATTTCCTACACTTTTGATGTGACCCAGAAGCTAATTTGCTTACAGAATTTTTAAGCTTATAGGAAAAACTGTAATAATTACTTTTCCCTTTTTAAAAGTATATAATACAAAATGTTTTTTAATAATTTTCAGCTAGATGTTTTTCAAATTTTAAAAATTTGTAGGGAGGGGGACATGACGGATCAGGAAGGTAGAGTTGGGGTAAGAACAGGGAAGGAGAGTAAAAAAAGAGATACCTTAATAGAGGGAGCCTTTATAAGCTCACCAAGAAATCTGGCACTAGGGAAATCTCCAGGAATCCACAAAGATGACCACAACTATGAATCTAAGCTAACTATGAATCTAATAGTGTAGAGGTTACCTTAAATGTCCTTCCTATAATGAGATTGATGACTACCTTAAACACCATTCTAGAGCCTTCATCCAGTAGCCGCTGGAAAAAGAAGCAGAGATTCACAGCTAAGCACTGAGCCAAACTCCAGGAATCTAGTTGTAGAGAAGGAGAAGTGATGAGCAAAGGAGTCAACCCACAGAAACAGCTAATCTTAACAAGTGGGAGCTCACAGACTCCAGTCTGACAGCTGGGGAACCAGCATAAGACCAAACCAGGACCAAACCAGGTGTGTGGGTGTGTGTGCAGTTATAGGGCCTTTGGCAGGTTAGAAACCAGTATTTATCCCTAGTGCACCAATGGGCTTTGGGAGCCCATTTCCTAATGGAGGGATACTCTCTCAGCCTAGGTACACAAGGTAGGGCCTAGGCCCTGCCCCAGATGATGTCACAGACTTTGATGATCCCCCAAGGGAGACCTCACCTCCTTGAGGAGTGGATGGGGGGGACAGGATGAGAGGTTGGTGGAGGGAATGGGAGAATGGAAGGGAGAGGTAACTGGGAGTGGTATGTAAAATAAGATTGTTTTTAATTTAAATAAAAATTAATTTTAAAAAATTAAACTTTTAAAGTTATATTTTACAGAGATCATTATATGGCCAAATTTTAAATGATTTACATATTTGTGGTTAAAAAAGAAGGGCTTATATAAAAATAGATTAATTTATTTACTTAATTAATTTTATTGCTTTAATTGAGGGGTCAATGCCAGAGCCCTGTTTGTGCTAGACAGGCACCCTAATACTAAAGCATACCCGTAGCCAACACTCTGCTCTGTATATAATATTCTGGAATAGCTAGATAAGGAGAAGTAGAGAGCTAGAGAGGAGAGAAGGGAAGAGAGGAGAAAAATGAGAAGCAGAGGAGGGAGAGAGGAAAAGGAATAGAAGAAAGGGAAGAGGAAATGGGAGGGAAGGAAGGAGGAAGGGACGGACAGATGGATGGACGGACGGAGGGAAGGACAGACGAAGGGAAGGAAGGGAAGAATATGAAAAGGGGAAAATCATAGCATGCAAGAAGCATTATACTGAGAGATATGCCATTGCCATTTCAATGTCCAAAGTTTAACAACTACTCTTGGTTAGCAATTCTTGGCAAGCAAAAATAAAACAGCAACTACCAAGTGAAATGGATTTGTGAATATTTCAGAATAGCTACTGGCACT
This sequence comes from Phodopus roborovskii, assembly GCF_943737965.1. Taxonomy (NCBI): domain Eukaryota; kingdom Metazoa; phylum Chordata; class Mammalia; order Rodentia; family Cricetidae; genus Phodopus; species Phodopus roborovskii. The sequence continues at coordinate 32,021,832 of NW_026126433.1, forward strand.
TTATTAACCCTTAGAAAAACTAACTTAATCATTTAGGCACTGCCATCAAACTTGTTATTTGCTTTTTTCTATGCACTATCCAATGCCAGTGAGTCACCCACTGCTCACTGACAGTCTCTGTTGGAATGGCAGGTGAGAAGAGTACTTAGGCCCACCACGCTTCACTATGTATTTCTGATTTTACCTAAGAACTCAGTAAGTTATTGGCTCTTCTCCCCTGACAGAATCCTTGACTACAATGAAGCAGCTTTTTTCTAGGTCTACTAATGACAAGGAAGATGAAAGATTTCAAAATGAAATGTAAGAACCACGCATAATATGTAGGAACTTGCCAGGACTCAACGAGCGGCCCAAACCAGTTCTCACACTTGCCTATAGTCAAAAAGTAGGGACAATTCTCACATTATCTCATCTGAGAGGAACTTCTGTTCTTTTCCTGCTAGTGTGTAAGCCAAACTAGGACTGTGCTGTGCCTCCTTCAGAAGAGGAAGCAAGAAGGTCACCTTCCAAGATCACTGTAAAGAACCTAGTGGTGTATGGGTAAGCAAGGAATACATTGCAATAAAACATAGAGACAGTTAGAAAATACAACTATGGTGATACATTGTTTATAATCTAGTAAAGTCACTGAAGATGCGAATGCAAAGCCAACTACACCAATTAGCTATAGGAGCTGGGCAGTGTGGCACACACCTTTAATCCCAGGACTCAGGAGACAGAGGTAAATGGATCTCTTTGAGGCCACCCAAGACTACATGAGAGTGAATCAGTCTAAAAGGATTACAGAGCTCACACCTTTAATCCCAGCACTAGAGAGGTATATAAGGAAGAAGCAAAGGGCTCATGTGGCAATTAGTGTCCAGCCAAGTTAAGGACAGGAAGAAATCTAGTTTCCAGTCACAGGGAGAAAGGATTTCCATTGTAGCCATGGTAAGAGGTAAGAGCAACTGGCTGTTTTGCTTCTCTGGTCTTCAGCTTGAACCCCAATATCTGTTTCTGAGTTTATATTAATTCACACTACATATAATAATCTTTAGAAGATGTTCCTAACAAATAGTTCTGAACAACAAATTAGAAAAAGTGAGGGCAGACCCCCAACCTTGCAGATCTTGTAGAGAGATTCTTGTCCATCTCCTCCAGTGTCTTTGAAGTAATCATGTGCAGGAAATGTACGATGAATATCTCGAGTAATAACACTCTCCTGTGCAGAGTCCTTTAAAAGGAAAACAAAAGCAGAGTTGATTACCCCCGTAAAAATTTCTTTTCAATTATGTAAAATAATATATGTACATAAAAGTTTAAAGGATATTTTTAAAAGTATACTTTAAAAAAAACCTAGCCTTTTAAAAAATAAAATAAAAAAGTCATCAGGGAGAGTCAAGAAGTAAAGGCTCTTGTAATCAAATCTGATGACCTGTTTTGATACCTAGGACCCATATGGAGGTAGAGTACAAACTATTATTAAGTCCTCTGAACTCCACATACACACCATGGCATTCACATAACCATACACATGCACATACACACACATGCCCACACAAAATAAAATAAAAGCTCTCTCCTTCTAAGACACTTCACTACTTTACCTAAGATAAGTGCCACCACCAATGATGTCCTTTCACATGTCTATCTACAAGGGGTGTGTATATATTTGTGTGTGTGTTTATTACTTGTGTGTTTATTTGAGAATACTGAGAAAAAAATTGTTACACACATTTCCAGAGACCAATGTATGTTTCCTTCACTTATTGAGATCAATTACAGACTGTTTCTTATCATGACAGAATCAGTTTTTAAAAAGAAGGAAATACATCTCTTCTCGGGTATTATGATTTCTTTAATATTATCCTATTAATATTTTTATATTTTTCCATTTTCTAAAGAGTACTTTTGGAGATAGACATATACATATGTTGTTTTAAAGATTTATAGTTTATTGTTTTATTTATGTTTATGTGTGTGTGTCTGTGAAATTATGTCACATGTGGAAAGGTGTCCACAGAAGGCAGAGAAGACAGCAGAATCCCTAAAAGTGGAATTACAGTTGGTTGTGAGCCAGAAGACATGAGATTTGATAACTGAAATTAGGTCCTCTAGAAATACAACTCTTTTAACCATAAGCCATCTGTTCAGCCCCCTACCCATGTGTCTGTGCATACGCATGTGCATGCATGTGTGTGCACATATGCATGTGTGTGTTTTCAAGGATACATTCCTAAAAGTTCAACAGCTAGGTAATGTATACATTTTTAGGGTTGTTATTAAGGCTAGCATTGGATTGAATTCCCCTGGGGTTATAGTCATAGATCACCATGCCAACTTGTACTTTCAGGTTTGATTTAGATATTCTCCCTCTAGAGCTGCCATAATTACATTTACTTCAAATAAGAATAGAACACATATTTCTTTACATTGCTAAATAATGTGTTTTCTATTTTTAAATCATGGGCTATATAGTAAATGAAACTTAGATCACCTCCCCCCCCACACACACTGACATATACTAGGCTAATTACATAATTCATTCATTCAACAATATAGAAGTTTACATTTTAAAACATGAATTTAAAAAGTGTTTTTTTATAGGAATTAGGAAAATGAAAGCTCAAAATTATGTAAAAGTCTGCACCTGTGTCAGAAAGACTGAGTATTACCTTGATTTTATTTTAATCCTGAAAATGTTCATCTATTTAAATGTTAAAAAAATAGGATGACTTTAACAATGAAAATACTTTGTACAATTTAGAGAAGCATCAAAGACTGCTAATTGAAAATTGAATGCATTGTTTAATGTCTTGTTTCCTCATAGATTGAACAAATCCCCTTTCTGCCTCATAGCAGAAAAGTAAGGATGTTTAAAATGTGAATTCCTTTAATGATGCTGGTTTCTTCTCCTTGTAGCTGAGAAGTATACAAGGAGCAGGCAGCTGATCAGCCCAGTTAAGTCAAGACCTTCTCTTGCTGCCTTTTCCACATCAGCTGCTACTTCATGCAGGGTGGTAATTAGATCTTATATCATGTAGAGTAAGAAAGGAAGCAAAATGACAAGTTCTAAATTTGCTAGCACACATTTGATAAGGCAGTCCAGAGGACATTCTGGTGGCTTACAGGAATGGAATACTAAAGATGAATAAACATGGAAGTTTAATGTTTTAAATAGCTTAAGCAAAAAGAATAGATAAATAAAAAATGTTACTTGATAAGGAAATGAATTTTCTAACACAGTGAAGACTTGGGAAAGGTCTAGAAAAGAGTAAGCAGAATGCTAATATATAAAAAAAATTATATTTCAGAGGTAAGGATCTGCACCTCAGGGGTGGAACACTTGATTAGCATGTAGGATTCTGAATATGAAAACGTGGCAACCACACAGACTAAAACTTTCTCCAGGCTTTTACTGGTGGAGTGTTTTTCTTTCTATTTCACTTGTAACCTACTTGAAAAGATGATGAATAAAATGACACTATCATGGGTGAACAACTTCAGTTATCCAGCAGCATACAGGATAACTCTTTGGATTTTCAGGATATTTGTGGGAAAAATCAGTAGACCCATCTTCCCTAGAAAATGCTTGCACATGTAGCATCATTGCATGTTTACATGGTACCAAATAGTCTGATTCAGAGGAGGAGAAATTGGTTAAAAATTTCTAAAAATTATATCTGCATATCACTAAGAATAATTTTATTCCTGCATTCTTGATCTGCCTTATTTATAAAAACAAAAGAAAAGAAAGTTAATAGTTTCCTATGACTTTCCTTTCCTGGGTTTTATTTTTAAGTTTACCCAATATAAGGCCTCAAATGGACAATTACTCTACTGTGATCACAATTTCAAAAACATCTAATTTTAAATAACATAAATATAGACACAAAATATAATGTGCTACAATTTGGATGGGATTTCAGCACATCACCTAAAGGTACAGACATTGGAAATTTGGTTCTCATTGGGGGATAATAGGAGATGGTGAAACCTTTAAAAGGTGGGTTCTAGTACATGGTGGTAGAGCACTGTCCTGGAAAAGAATTAAGGTAATTCTTGTGGATCTCAGGCTAAGTCTTCTGAGAAAAATTGTTTGAAAAAGGAAGTAATACCTCCTCCTCATTCTTCTTTCCAGTTCTAAATCATCTCTCCCTCTTCACACAAGCTTCTACCACCATGAGGTCACACATCTTGTGGGCTCATATTTACCCAACCTTGGGTATTTTGTTCTAAGAGTAGACAGGCTAAGATAATGTGCAATGTTCAAAATAAAGGTACTTAGCAAATCCATTACCATGGTGTGTGTGTATGTGTGTGTGTGTGTGTGTGTGTGTGTGTTTTGTGTGTGTCTAAATGGGATCTAGAGACATGATGTGAAAACCACATAGAATAAATAAATATCTTCTCTACTAGTTATTTTGTAACACTCAATTTATTACTGCCAGCTATAGTTACTTTTCCCATGCTATAACATCATGATTCTACTTCTCTTTTGAGAAGTAGAATTTGACCCAACTGAAGAAGGGTCAAATAATTTAATCATATAAATGCATATAAAGGGTTTCAGGTAAAAAAAAAAAAAACCAGTTATTTATATACTTCTAAAAACCTTTCCTACCACAACAGACAATGATGAGGTTATTTGCTTGAAAGACCTCATAGCAGAACTTGTTGAAGTCATGGCAATTGCTTCCACTGTGAGAATACAGAAATCACTCTTTCATGGACTTCTGCTTTTCACCACTGTCTAGACCTCCAACTTGACCCATAATTTACTTCTCATGATATACAGTGTCCATTCTGCTTTTCAGAATACACTGTGGTAGTTCAGCAGCCAGACTCTGATATTCCCTCTGTTTTCCTCACAATACCAACAGAATTTGAAATGAATTATTTCTTCTTATGAAATATCAGATTCTTTATCTGTGAAATAGGCTAACATCAAATATATAGTATTGTTTAGAATGGAATAATGCAAGTAAGAGTATTTAACACTCTACTTTTATATATTGAGCATGCAATATTTAACTGTTTAAATTTTTGATGGATATATAATTCAGACATTCTAGAGACCTTTCATAATTTAAAAAAATAAATGACTATCTTTGAGTACCTTAAAATAACAATTAGGAAACCAATTCTCTAGAATTTATTAATCTATACAAATCCTTATTCTTAACTAGTTACCACACATACATATCCCAAATTATCACTGTTTCTATTAATCTAGTAACAAAACCAACCTGAGAATTATTGGCTCCAGGTTTCACATGAATGACCCAACAAATAAAGTTTTAGGCAAATATATTATGGAGGATGAGAAAGATGATAAAGTTGTGGCAAAATCTACCAAGACAGTCACCATTTCTACCATACTTTAGAAATCAGATTCTAAAGAACAGAAAAGTTGAAGTCATGGTTATGAAGAGGAGAAATGGCACTGCAATCATTGCATGTTTCCCTGTGGACCATCATCAAGAAATTCACCTACAGTAAAGTCCTAAAGGACCTCCTTTCTCTTGCCTTGTTAGGTTAGCCCACATTCCAAGCTGTCTTGGGACCATAAAGCAAGAAATAGTTTGTATCAAAGTCTGAAAGGTTCATTTTTATCTGGCATACCCAACTCTCACCATACTGAAATAGAAGCCTATCTTTCAAATTTTTGCTTTTTTCCAAATTTTTAAGTCCTAAGACTAAACCTATCCTCAAAAAAGGTAACAATGTCTAGTAGACAAAAATCCACAGTCCAACAGAGATACCATACAATTTGTTAAATACCAGTTTAAAACCAAATGAAAGAGACATGATAAAGTGTAGTGAGATAGTCCTTCTGTGGCACTGACCATGCCCATTGGGGGGTAGAGCCATGGGTGGAAGTGACCTGTGGAAGGAAGTCGGAGGGAGAGCTGGGAAACGCTTTCTTGCTGGCGTGACTCGGACAGGAGAGGATTGGGTTGAATTTCCTGGTGTTCATCTGTCTAGGTTGTAAGTTATTTCTCCCTGAATAAACATCTATTCGGCCTATTTGTTTATCCTGATCCTTATTTAACCACGATAATAAAGAGTTTATTTTATCTTCACACACATTAAAATTGAAGTTTCCTATCAAGAATTTGCATGAGATCTAGTGCCTCCTATATACCTGACATTCTTGTAATTCTCATAATTCCTGCCAGAAGAGAATTGTTATTAACTTCTTTCTTGTAGAATGAATACAGCACTCAAGTGTCAAGAAGCATTAGGAAGATAGGCTTGGAAGAACCACATCCTATTATTTTTTATGAAACAACTTTTGAGCTGCCAAAAACTAAAATGACATTACAGTGAGGGTGACTATTCCCACACATGGCCCTAACGGGTGTATGAAACGCCTGACGACTACTTGGTTTTTCACATTCCTAGCACCATAACATAACCCTTTCCTATCAGTCCCTGTTGTCACCCCTAAAGCATAAGATGTACTGTCACTTCATATCTACTACAACATCAATCCAACTTCATGGACATCATTCCAATCTGCCAGAGATATTAAAAATGCCAATGTGAACTATCCCTAGCCACAATCAGTAGGAAGATAAATGATTCACTGCTAAAAATGTTTTGACCTTAGAATGTGTCTTCTATTCTTACCCTACAGGGATCGTCCTCCATTTCTATGTTGAATAGGAAAACATCACAAACTGGTCTGCTCATGTGTCCCTGAAAGCAGATGGGTTTGCAGTGGTAAGTCTTGTTTATCTGCCTTGATGTTTGCCAAAAATCCAGAGTTGGAGATGAAATGATAAAGTTTAAAGTATATTCTAGTTTCAAATGTGCTACTAAAATTATAAGCAACAAACAGTAGCAAAATGCTGAATCATTGCCAATTTTATCTCTTGACTATAGAGAGGGGTCTTCACTTGAGAGGTAGATAGAGGAAAAAGATAAAATTAAACAATCATATTATAAATAATTCAGGACACTAGAGAGATTACTCAGCTGTTAAGAGTACTGGCTGCTCTTCCAGAGGTCCTGAGTTCAATTCCCAGCAACCATGTGGTGGCTCACAATCATCTGTAATGGTATCTGATTCCCTCTTCTAGTGTATGTGAAGACAGGTCACTCATATAGAATAAATAAACAAATAAATAAATAAATTGCTCTAAACAACACGGACGTTATTTAATGTCTAAAAGCTTGACATAACAGACACACACACACACACACACACACACACACACACACAGCCAGAAAATAAAAACCAATCCCCCTCAGGGGAATGTGGAAACTATAAGAACCAAAGGCAATTGAGTGTAGTGCAACACACCTTTAATACAAGCACTCAGAGAAGGAGATTCAGGCAGATCTCTGTGAATTAGAAGCCAGTCTGGTCTACAGTCTGGAAAGCCACAGCTAAATAATGACACTCTGTCTCAAAATTTACAATTAAAATTTAAAAAGGAAAGGAAGAACTAGAGGCAGAGAGATAGGAAGGTGGGGAGGAAGTGGAATTAATAGACAGTCAATATTTATAATGGGTACAGTCTCAGGGTTTTATTACTGTGAAGAGACACAATGACCATGGCAACTCTTAGAAAGGAAAACATTTAATTGGGGCTAGCTTACAGTTTCAGAAGTTTAGTTCATTATCATCATGGTAAGAAGCATGCAGGTAGCCATGGCACTGGAGAAGGAGCTGAGAGTACTGCATCTTGATTCACAGGCAACAGGAAGTGAACTGTCACACTGGGCATAGCTTAAGCATATATGAGACCTCAAAGCCCACCTCCACAGTGACACACTTCCTCCAAAAAGGTAATACTCACTCCAACAAGGCTATACCTCCTAATAGTGCCACTCCCTATGGGCCAAGTATTCAAACACATAAGTCTATGGGGCCACACCTATACAAACCCCATAGGTAACAAGTGCCAAGATGAGAATGGAAGCATGGGAATAGAATATACCACTGTACATTTGGAAGCACCGTAGAGTATGGACAAAGCTAACTAACATCTGAGGCTACTTTTAGACTCAAGATAAATAACTCAAATACAGTAAAGCTACACTCAGCTCTGTATTCAATCTCTAGGCTGTCAAGAGTTCATTATTCCAAATTATAGATTCAAATGAGGAACATTGTAATGTCCAGTCTCTATTAGCAGGAAATATTTTTCTTTCAGAATGAAGGGCAAAAGCTGAGCTCCATGATCTTATTTGTTAAGATAAATATATTCTTAGCTTTATATTATTTTTACATTATTGAATTATGATCAAATTGTTCCTTTAAACTCTTGAAATATTAAAATTTTACAAAACAGCTCTGTATGCATCATGTAAAGAACAAAAATAACATTATTTTGCTTTTTTTTTTTTTCAAAAAAATCTAAGAATTTCTCTCTGATAAGAACACAATTTGATAAATATACCTAATTTAAATTAATTGGTGCTTTACAGATCTTTAACCATCTATGCACCTTATTATTGGTTAAACAATTTTTAGAAACTTTAAAAGCATCTTATCACTCCTTCAATCACTATAGATTCTTTTTGAAACTCTTCAACCTCAATTATACCTCAAATTGGAAGACAAAAAGTCAACTGCATGGAAAATAAACTTTCAATTTGCTATACAATTTGAAGTTATTTGTGTATTCAGAAAATACTTTTCTGAGCACTCTCTAAGGATCAGATCTAGTCTATGCATAGAGCACATGGCTGTTAGCAATATGTCCCCACCACTATGGAGAATATGTTGATGAAGGCAGAGGCTGGTCACTGAAAAGTATTAGGAAGAAATGAAACAGGGAGTGAGGAGAGGCTAGCACTTCAATAGAGTACATTTGTTTCTCTGACTAAAAACACAAATATCTAAAGAATGAACATTAACATCAGGGAAAAGAAGTAGGGATAGATGACATACTTTAATGTTTTAAAACATTTTGTGACCATTTTGTTTGAAAAATGTGTTAAACTAAAATTCAATCCACTTTTCTTGATTAATATTATCTCAAAAACTTCTAAAATATAATTTAGATGACTTTACAAAAATGCTTCAATTTATATGTTCAAATAATATACTCCTAGTTACACATGTACCTATCAAAATTTGCCATTTATAATTTTAACATTTGCTAATGTGCAAAAAGGCACTGAAATAGTATCTGAGAGAATTAAAAGGGCATAAGAAGGAGTCTAGGTGGTTTCTGAACAGCAGGAGGCTTAACATCTACTCATAAAGATGAGTGGGAATAAATAATCATAGAAGGAAAGATATGCTAACAGACAAATAATTCATCTAGATGATGCTAATTGTAAGAGTTCAAAGGAAAACGTGACTCCAAAACTATTCAGATGGCATAGTGACCTTTAACATGAGATACAGGTAGGTTGTATTGGGCACTGCAGATAGACAGATGGGCTCAAAACTAAAAGTCTTTAACAATAACAACAATGTTGTGTGCAGAGGTTCCAATGCAGGAGAGCACTTGTCATCCTCAGGAGATAAGATTCGAATTGGCTAAGAAGGGAATACATAAAAGGAAGCATTAAGTGGACAGACAGAGAGTATGGAAAGGTGATCTAAAATGAAAACATTTTAATTTAATCCAGTAAGAAATGAAGAGCTATTTTATCTGACTTACAGTTTTAGAAACCACTCTTTCAGTTTGGCCTTGTGTGCTTTTACTATTTGAAAAGTGCAGGTGAAGAAAGAACATAACCTCCAAAGAGACCTGGCCTTTGTCACTGGATGTTGAGAAGTGATCACTATGCTAATACAATATCATGGGAAGCCTTGGTCATAATGTGTCAAAGGATGAAGGCTCTGAGCCATGTAGTTGTAGAGAAAGGTACAGACAACCCCAATAAAAACTCAGCTCAGCATAGTGAGTTGGCTTCCTTAGCTAACAATGGTCCATGTATATTGTCATATACTGATGTCAGGAAATTAATATCCATGACTCCAGTGGGGGAAGACAGGATGCTTTGAGTAGTGATTCTCCTGGCTAGATTTATGCTGCTTCATTTACATGTGAAAACTTCTAACTGACCATTACAGCTTTTTTGTAAACATGAGGTTGCTTCTAGTGAATTATAAACCAGATGGGAGCTTTTAGTAACCTCTTCCATTTACCTCCTGTGTCAGGTTAAGACAATTTGGTATGGACTCTAAGTCTGCAGCTTATTAGACTCATAAACACCCAACATTTTTCTTCTTAAAGTCAAAGCTGTTACATAGCTTGGGTTGATCTCTCCCTCTCAATTCTTCCTCATCTTCCCAAGTGCTTAGATGACCACTGTTTTCCACTATGCCAATCAAAATCAACAAATCTGAAGACTTCACTGTAGTATTCTCACACAAATCTGCTCAGTTCAAAGAAATCACTACAAACCTTTTCCTGTCTACAAGATATTATTAAAACTAAAAGTTTCTTTTGATTTTATTTCAGATAACTTTTTAAAAGTCTGTGTACTGAGGAGATGGCAGCTGTGCAACATGAGATCTTGAGTTTGGACCTTAGAACCCACAAAAATACCAGGTCCCCCTGAAACCCTAGTACTGATGGTAGAGAAAGGCAGGACTTAGAGATGCATTGGCCAGACAATCTAATCAACTGGTCAGCTCTAGGTTCAGAGAGACCATGGCAAAATAAATAAACAAATAAATAAATTGAAAGCAACCAAAGAACTCAACATCCCTGGTCTTCATGCAAACTGCAAATGCAAACATAAACATGTGATATACTGACACACTGCCAAGTCGAGATGGGCTCACTAGAGTCACAGGCATTTATTTCTGACATCTCTGTACATATGTATATCATGCACTGATATATTGACACAGCTAGGTGGGCTCACTGGGGTCGTGAGCATTGGTTTCTGACATGACAGTAGTATATGCTCAGAGCTTTTAGTGTAGATCCTCAGAGATTACATATAACAGAACTATGGTTAACCATTTGATCATTTCCTTAAGGAAACATCTACATCTTAATAATGAATTGAAGCACACAAATTGAAAAGCAGACCTTGTAATTATTAAAATGATCTTGCTAGTTTAACTTGTTTAAATGATCGCCTGGATTATCAAAACAGAGTCAGTGTATCTAGCCTTGCTTATACATTTAAAGAAAAAAACCTGACCACTTTAGTTGTTTTCTTTTTTGTTTGTTTGTTTTGTTTTTTTGCATGCAAAAATATCTAAGTGAGGGACTATATATATTTGTGAAAACTACATTAGAGTCAACCATTTCTATGCCCCAGAATATGAGTTTTTACAACAGACAATTGATTTTTTTTTTTTTTTTTTTTTTTTGGTTTGGTTTTTTGTTTTTTGAGACACAGTTTCTCTGTGTAGCCCTGGCAGTTCTGGAACTAGCTCTGTAGACCAGTCTGGCCTCGAACTCATTGAGATCAACCTGCCTTTGCCTCCTGAGTGCTACCACCACCCAGCCAAGACAAATAATTTTTATACCAAATCAACTTTAAAAATTCTCATTTTATTCCTTTTTATGACAGTATAATTCCACTGACATAAGTTGTTACTTATCTAAGAATAGAAGATGTACATATTATGTTAGTACCAAAAGAGATAGGAATATCTAAGAATGAACAGCTTTGCTCCTAAGAGACTATATGAGTTCTCATCCTCAACCATGAAGCCCACTTCAGTTAGTTAAATATCCTAATCACAACTAGTACTGAGGCCCTTTTGTTTTCCTAAATCCTAGTTAATGTTTCATATCTCTTTCTATATAATGTACTTTCTTCATTCTCCTCATTCAAGATAGTAAATTCCAGTTTCTTTAGAGCTTTAACTCTTCCATTTTTAGAAGAAGAAATCAATGTTTGATAGAAGAGAGGAGAAACCCTTTTGTAATAAAGCCAATCACAAGGAACATGTATAAAAAGAGTTACTTGTATTTTATGTGTATCAGTACAAGCAGTACCTGTGGAGCCCCTGGGACTGGAGCTATGGATGGTTGTTAGTGTCACCATATAGGTCTTGGAACTGAATCCAGGTCCTCTAGAAGAGCAGCCAGCACTCTTATGAATTATTGCGCCAGCCCTCCATTTTTTTATTCAACACTTTTTTTCTCCCTGTGTGGATCTAGAAATGCATGCTATCACTCAAAGACTTAGATAAGTATACATTCTAGCTCCAGGAAAAAGTCTATCATCGTGTAATTCTTTTTTCTTTCCTCTTCTCATTCTTACAGGGTGCTTCTACCCTCACTCAGTTCAGGTTTCATTCCCTCTTAAAGCTCTCCTTGGAAGTGATATGACTGCCTCTGACATCAACAACTAACTTTGCTGGATCTTCACTAAAGCAGATGGCAAACCGTTTTGACTATCAGTATTATGTGAGAAGCTGTTTCACAGCACATTTTCCAAGATCCTACTTAGATTTGCACTCCCAAAATCTCTATAGCACTTGAAAGTAGTCTGTATTTTTAACAAGCATCTGTATAACCCACCAGCAAATGTGCAAAAACTGTTATCTAGGAACTACATGTCTGACAGAGCTGTCATTCTACATTTAAAACTTGAGTTCAAACCCCATTTCATAGTTTCCCCATAGGTCTTAATTCCCATTTCTGAGGAGACACAGGGTGATGCTCTTCCCCCTTTCACACTGTTACCCTATTTGGTTCTCTGAACTTCACTGTGTTGGTTAATTAACTGGAACTCATCCCTGGATGCCCCTTTTGTTTGCCATCTTCAAATGAGCCATGACCAGTTTTTACTTTTGTTTTTCTGGTGCCTCAGACTTTAGTAGAAGTTGTTAAATGAGTACTGAATAAGTCAGAATAAGAGAAGCAGACAGAGTAAGCATGTATCGCTTATTATGTGAAAAAAAAAGAACTTACAAAATTTCACAGCAAAATACATACCAAAGGTTTCACAATTCCAATACTAAAATGACATATGAAAATAATTATAAAAATAAAATGTTTCTATCTTAAAACAGAAATGAGAACTCCTACTCTTTAGCATTTCCTCTAACAGTCAAAACACTGTTTGGAATTTTCTTATTAAGCCTCATATTTCAAGGTAGAAGTAATTTTAAAAAAAGAGGAGGCAGAAGAGGTAGCTCTGGAATATAACATAATGGCAAAGCAGTCGTATAAGCATGCACGAGGCCCTGGGTTCAATTGGTAGCCTCATAAACAAACAAACAAACAAACAAATTACATGTGTGTAAAAGACAAAAAAATGAGGCATTCAACTGTTCCATTTTAAAAGTCTTTCTGCATGTGAATGTATGCTCATATATACGATACATTTGTATGATACCGATGTGCCCATTCGTGTAAGGCACATATACATGAGCCATGGCAATGCTGTAAAAGTCAGAAGACAACCTTGTGTGTTGTGCTTCACTTTCCATATTGTTTGAAAAGGGGCCTCTTAGTTGTTCACCAGTGTTCAAACCAGGACAGCTGGCCCATTAAGTTTCAGGGCATTCTCTGTCCCTGCCTCCGTTCTCTTCAGTACTAGATTATAAACACACACTATAGCACCTGGCTTTACATAGGTTCTAGGGATTCAAACTCAGGTCCTCATGCTTAGGTAACAATTGCTTTATCTATTGACCCATCTACCCAGTCCTAATGTGTCTTTTTAAAATAAGTCACTACTTCAATAAGAAACAAGTCACATAATTAATAGGTTCAAACCTCTTACAAAAGAAAATTATATTAAATATGTTTTTTAAAAAAAATTCTCAGGTTTTGAGCCAGGAATATATCTCAGTGGGAGAACATGTAGTTAGCATATACAAGACCCTAGACTTAATCCCAGTATACACAAAACAAACACACACACACACACACACACACACACACACACACACACACACACACAATGTTAGCTTTTTCTTAGTAAAACAGCTTGAAGCTGAGAGGCTTAGGTAAGGACCAGAAAATCTATTCGATAAACCACCACATTGTGGTATGAGAAAGTTCTTGGAAATTTGGGGACTAGAAGCTGTTTATGGAAAATTCTTTGCCATGTTTAAAACATATCTGTGGTACCTTTCATGTACAAATAAAGCCTGTCTGTCTGTACAGACCTCCAGACCTTTATGGTTATCTAGTGGCAAGCATTTGTGGTGACATCTTTCTTGCACAAATAAAACCTGTCTGGGAGTCAGAGAATGGGGCTTGCCACTGGCTAAGAATAGAGGTCTGGAGGTCTGCACAGTCAGAAAGGAAGTAATGTAGCTGGGCAGAAACAGGATATAAGCAGGGACAAACAGGAAATTGTTCTCTTCTCTGCATAGATGACGAGCGGTCATCATGTAACAGGCAAAGGAGTTGCAGGTCCAGCATTCCCCAGTAAGATAAGACCACGTGGAAATACTTAGATTAAAAGAAATGGGTTAATAATTAAGACAGCGCTAGCCAATATGATGCCAAGTCATCAGCCAACAGTGTCATAACTAATATATCATTCATGTGTTCTTTGGGGTTGTCAAGGATGGCGAGACTTGCCGGGCCAGAAAAGCATGCTTACAAAATGGCACCCAACATGGGGTTTATACAAAGGGCACCCACAAATGGCACAAATGGCACTGCAGTGTGAAACTGAGCACGGGAGACAGAAGTGATGGATGTCACAGAGGAATAGGCACCACTGGTATACAAGTGTGAAGAGAGCTCTCAGATAAAAGAATTGAAGTGTGGTGAGTTAATGTCGGAAATAAAAATGTATATAATTGTATATATGAAGCAGAAAAATATTAGTCAGATGATAAAGAAGTGAAGTGCAATGGATTAACATCAGGAGTAAAAATGTATATAATTGGAGATGTGAAACAGAGAAATATTAGCCAGATGATAAAGAAGTGAGTTAACCTTGAGAGTAATAATATATGTATTGGAGATATAAGACAGGAAATTATTAGTCAGATGATTATATATTTACTTGGGTATATCTTGATAGCTAGGAGTGCTGGAGTAAAACAGAAGCAAGTAGAGAAATTTTTAGAATTTGTACATTTTGTAAGTATCCTTCCCCCTTACAGAAGTCACCAGTGTAGCTCAGAGCTGTGCTGGGACTTGGGGAAGCAAAGTTGCAGCCCTGCATATGCATGAGGTCATATGCCTGTGGGTGCCAAGAACTCCATTGCTACAATGGTGGCCTTTGACTCTGCAAGCAGCTGTAGCCACAGATGACCTGCAGTGGGCCAGCGCAGGCCCAGAGGACAAAGGCAAGCTGAGGCCAGCCAGCCTAGAAGGCCCCAGGCTTGGGAACTGCTGCCATAGCCTATGCTCAGCATCTCCACAGGAAAGAGAGTAATTTCCTGTTTGTCCCTGCTTATATCCTGTTACTTCCCAGCTATATCACTTCCTGCCTATCTATACAGACCTCCAGACCTCTATGGTTAGTTAGTGGCAGTTTCTGCCCAGCTACATCGCTTCCTGACTGTCTATACAGAACTTCAGACCTCTATGGTTAGCTAGTGCCAAGCTCCATTCTCTGACACTCTTTCCCCCAGACATACCCACATGCCTCTAATCATTATACATATTTGCTTTAGATTTTTATGCCACTCAAGTCATTTTTAGTTCATTTCTCCTTTACGAACCTAAAAAACCAAAGAGGGATTTTAAAACTCTGAATTTCTAATCAAGGTTAAGAATATAAAATTGCTATGAAAACTGGGGAAAAAAATTAAAGAAATTTCATTTATTCCTCCTATGTTAAGTGTTGCATGTGCTATCTGACTTGAGTCAATGGCCATGGAAACTGAAAGAAGGGCTCATTCTATGAACTTGACAGGTTCTGTGATTTTGCTAAGCCTGTTACCACAAGCAAACTCTCAATGTGCCCAAAGCTTTCAGTTATTCATATCAAGTCAAAACAAAACATTTTTGCATGTTAATAGGTAAATGTTAAGAAGTTCACAATACACACAAAAGTTGTATTTTCATTAGTCCATCATTCTGGTCACCAGGGTTGTATATGTATCCCTTGCCTTACTACTACCCAGCTCATAACAGTGTGTATCACTTTACACCTAGAGAATTTCAACAGCTGACATATCATCACATATTTAAATTGTCCCTCATTCAGTCAGTCCATAAAGTCCTTTTAGGTTAATCTATGTGAAGGACTAGGCTGCTATCTGGTAGCATTCAAATCTATATATAACATGGTACCAGCTGTTGGCTCAAACTGAAAAGCCCTCATTTCTGTCTGCATTGTACTTTTAAACTCCAATGCTTTTGTACAATTTATTCTGCTTAAATGGTCCCACTTCTCAACAACTGAAATATTATTCATTTGCAAAGGCTCATTATATGTCTTTCATTGTGCTTTCCTAATGATCTCAGGTGAAAATATGTCCTTCCTCTATATTAATACAATATAAGTCACATATGTGTTTATAAAGCCTACAATATATTACTGTAAGTCATATCTATCTCTCTAGTGAAAGAACATCACCTTATTTATGGTAGCAATACAGTACCCTGTATTCAGGATGAAAGAAGTGTTGTTGAGTAAATTACTCTATGAAAGAAAAATGGTGAAGCAAAATAAAAAGGCAGGGAGTCCATAAAGACTCTACATTGCTATAGAAGTAGAAGATTGGGCATTGCCTCATACTAGAAAATTTTCCTTCACTGCACATTTTTATGTAGCCTTTTAAAGCTTGTTCCTTGAAAAGAGTTAATGAATACTATCACAATGCAGAATTTACCTGATGGCACCCTGGTCACAGCCAATGTCAAGATTCATTTCATTCACAGGAAACATTGGTCAAATGTTTCTACTTGGTCAGAACTGATCTGGAACAAGTCATCATACCTTGTTCACAGTCTCAGCTTCCTAAAATGTGGCAACAAAGGATCAAAGAACTTTTTCACAGATTTATGAGGTGCATATTTTGCTCAAATCAACTTGGATGAGGCTAAATTGCTTATGAAGACAGTTTAAATAGCAAACCAAAACAATATTCTTTCATGTGAATATTTGTAGAGGCCAATCATGGATGTAATAGTATATCAAGATCATAATGTATATGGAGCCCTTGAAAGCAACTTGGTTAGTATGGGGCACAGAAATTTTTAATGCAATAGATAAAAGAACTACAGGGACAGGGGAAGAAAGGTGGCTGCCTTTCTTTACAGAAGAACAAGGATGTAACTTTATTAACCAAGAAGACACCTGTTTCTGCCCCTAAGGAAATTCCCACAGAAAGGTAGAGACAGACAGAGAAAAGTGGCAGGGAAGGAGACCTAAGCAGTACCTCTGTACCACTGCCCACAAGGAAATTAGTAGTCTGAAAGAGGGAAAGAGTGGCATGAAGGGCATGGCAATAATGCCGAGCAGAAGGACTTGAACTGACTAGCATTCTGCTTGTCACTGCTGAATTGAGAGTTCAATAGAGCAATTATTACAAGGACCAGGGCCCTATGGAGAAAACCAATTCAGTCAAATATGCTGAAATAAATAGACTATCTTCTAAATACATAGAATTAAAAGCCTCTGTCTTTGTCCCAGCTTTATGGATGCTACATAAACTATTGTTTAGAGAAATTATACATGAGAAAGACAGTGATATATTATTAATGATCTAATAAAGCTTGCTTGGAGATCAAGATGCAAAGCTAACCACAGTCATAAGAGGCCAAATAGTCACAGCACATGCCTTTAAACCCAGGACTCAGGAGACAGAGGCAGATGGATCTCTGTGAGTTCAAGGTCACCCAGGGCAACATGAGAGTGAATCAGCCTAAAAGAGAAACAGAGCTCATACCTATAATCACAACACTAGAGAGATATATAAGATAGTAGCAAGGCATTCGGTATTCTGGCAATTAGTCTCCAGACACAGTGAAGACAGGATTGGCCCAGACTGGGTAGATGTAAAAGCTCTCTGGTGGCTTGGATGCTTTGTTTCTCTGATCTTCAGGCAAGCTTTATTAGATCATAAATAATACATCACCATAGGGGAATACTTCTAAAATTTAGTTGTTGATTACCATTAACTGATATTTAAGTGGAATTCTATATTCTTATTCTCTAAATCCTGTAGTCATGCACACATTGCAGTGTCAGGAAAAGAAAATTATGAGTATATACAGATATTATATATATGAGTATATACAGATATAACTTTGATTAATTTGAAGGTCTGAAAGGTACCTTGCCTGATATTGAAATAACTGCACTAGACTTCTAAGCAAGCTGTGTTAATTTACTTGGTGAAGGTGGGGAGACACTTGGCAAAGTTAAAGAAACCACTATGAATAGAATCACAAAGATGTGATCTAAACTCAGAAAGACTTGGAGAAAAAATGAGGACATCTAGATAACAATGGACAGACATCATCACTAATGAGAACACTGAGTCTGAGAGGCCCAGAAAAGCTGAATTGATGACCCGGAAAGCAAGATCACATTAAGATACAGCAGACTCTTCTGCAGTCTCAGAACACAGGGAGGTGGGGAGCAGACAAAGATTCCTGAACAAATGACAAATGGCAAAGAGGCTGAGAATGTTTGTTTCATCAACACAGTCCTCCAATCAATTGACCACTTGAAATTTCCCTTGTCACCTATGAAAGTGTCTTTGAAACTAGCACATAACACAAAACTATACTTGAGATTGTAGTGCCTTAGCAGATGTCAAGTTGTTTCTTTGGTATTCAAATATGTAAAGAATTATTAGGAAACAATCTGAAAGACAGTGGAATTTATGAATTGGGGGAAAAGAAGCAAATAACTAAGGCAAATAATTCATAGGCTATATATTTTAAATACCTATATTTAATTAAATAATGAACATTAGCATTCATGCTTCAACTTTTTTCTCCAAATGTTGTGTTACATGTAAATATTCTATTTTTTCTGAAGTTAAAAAAAAAAAACACTTTTTTTTCCTTTTTTCTTCTCTCTCTTTTTTCTCTTTTTTTTAAACTTTTAGACAGGGTCTCACTATGTACCCTGGGCTAGCCTGGAGCTTGCTAAGTAGACTAAGGGGCCTTGAACTCGCAGAGCTCCTCTTGACTCTGCTTCCATCATGCTAGAGTCAAAGGCGTGTACCACAAGGCCCTATGGGGGTTTCAATTCATTTATTATAATTTCATGACAAGCACTCTGACTATAATGGTAAACATCTGAACAAATTGTCTCTTTAAACGACAAACTATTTAACTGATAATATGTTTTTCTCAAATTGTGCATTTTAAAGTTCAGAATTTTTAAATGAAATAATTTCAGCAGACACTTCATTACCTTGCATAGATATTCTCTACACTCATATTAGAACACTTTCAATAAAACAATTTCCATCAGTAACTTCTATATTTTTGTTTGAAATGAGCCAATTTCCCTCCCCCTCCCCACTACACCCCAAGGCTCAAGGTTTGTTAACTCAGCATCTCCCTCTCTAGGATATCTGAATCTTCTTCGAATCCCCCAAGACAGCGCCCCTTACCAGCAGGAAGTAGTTTGGAAAGAACGACGCCCAAATTTCCAAATATTGTGTATAAATGTTTGTTTTCATTTAATTGGACTTTGTTATATAAAATTAAATTAAAAAAATAAAAAAAATAAGGAAAAAAAATGTACTTGCCAAGATGTGGGGGGTTCTTGAGAGGAATACTGCAATGAATTTGATGTAGCATGGGTTTACCATTCTAAAGGTGTTGTAAACCTTGGAGAATGGAACCTAAAACTTAGGTAAACAAAAATCTCATGTATTAACCAGCTTTATTCAGAGCATCAGACAATTTATAATCTGAGGGTTAAGAAAGGTCACCCAAGGGCATTGGTGGTGACACCTTCAATCCCAGCACTCAGGAGGAAGAGGCAGGCAGATCTCTGAGAGTTTGAGACCAGCCTGGTCTACAGAGTTAGTTCCAAGACAGGCTCCAAAGACAGAGAAACCCTGTCTCAAAAATCAAACAAACAAACAAAAAAAAAAAAAAAAGAAAAAAAGAAAGATCACATGAGTAAAGTTCTCCTAAGTTCAAGCCATATATAATTATAAGGAAAGCCACATGTGCCAAAACATGTTTTCACAGAAAAAATAAATAAATAAGAATAGCCAGTTGTAATAAATAATAAATAATACAAGGAAGAGTACATGGGACGGTATGGAGGGAGAAAAGGAAGGAGAAAATGAAATTATAATCTCAAAAATGAAACTCACTCCTATCCACTATACCAGGGAGGGGCATGAAAACACATTTAAGAACAGCTTGGTGTTTTTGAAGAAACTGAGGTCACAAGATTCTGTTTGCTTGTGGTTTTCCCATAAGCACTTAGAAATATCCTTGTACAACTCCTGGTGTGAGGATGGGCTTTAATGGGCCGGAAGCAAGGCATATACCCAAATGTCACATCCATGCAACAAAGACAAGTGTTCAACTATATTCGTAGCAGCATTATTTGTAATAGCAAGAACCTGGAAGCCACCTAGATGCCCCTTGACTGAAGAATGGATAAAGAAGATGTGGCACATTTACACAATGGAATACTACTCTGTGGAAAAAAAAAACAATGGCATTATGAAATTTGCAGGCAAATGGATGGAACTTTATGAAACCATCCTGAATGAGGTAATACAGTCACAAAAAGGAACATAGTATGCACTCATTTACATCTGTATTTTAGACATAAAACAAAGGATCACCAACTTATAATTCACACTGCCAGAGAAACTAGGACACAAGAAGGATCCTAAGAGATTCATAAAAGGTCCCTCACAGATGGGGAAAGGGACAAGATTTCCAGAGCATATTGGGGAAAAGGACAAGATCTCCAGAGCATATTGGGAGTGGGGAGGGGCAGTGAGTGGAGAGGGAACTAGGAGAAAGAGAAGGGGAGGAGAGGAAAGCACATGGGAGGATTGAGTCAGAGGAGGAACAGAGGAGAGAAGAGAGGGGGGGAGGGAAGGAGGGATGGTGAAAAGAAGGGAGAGAAGGAGACCATATAAGAGGGAGCCATTATAGGTATCAATAGAAAACTGACTCTAGAGAACTGCCCAGAGACCTACAAGACTGACCCCAACTAACAATTTGAGCAACAGTGGAAAGGCTACCATAAATGCCTTTCCCTAATAATGAGATCGACAGCTAACTTATACACCACCATTGAGCCCTCATCTAGTAGCTGATGGAAACAAAAGCAAACACCTACAACAAAACACTGAGCCTAACTGGAACCCAGATGCAGAGAGGGAGGACAAGAACCAGGCATCAGAAACTCACAGAGACAGCTGACCTGAACAAGGAGGAGCTCATGGACCCCTAGACTGATAGCTGGGAATCCAGCATGGGACTGACTGAGACCCCCTAAACATGGGTCTCAGTTAGAAGGCCTGGACAGTCTAAGGGACCTCTGACAGTGGAAGAAGGATGTATCTTTGGTGTACAAAAGGACTTTAGGAGCACATTCCCCATGGAGGGATACTCCCTTAACCTAGAGACAGGAGAGAAGGCCTATCTAGTCCCTACTCCAAATGACTTGACAAATTTAGATGACCCCTCCTGGAAGGCATCACTCTACATGTGGAATCTGAGGGGAGATGGGGGGAATTTGGGGAGGTGAGGGTGGTCAGCAAGCATGGGAGTATGGGAGAGGGAAAGAGGGAGGGAGGGAGGAGGGAGAGGGAACTTGGATCCATATGTAAAATAAAAATAAAAATAATAAAAATAAATAAAAATATTTTTAAAAATGTAACTAATACACTAGTATAAAAAAAAAAGACCAAGTTCTCCACTTAGTTCATAATGGCCCAAAATTTGTTGTGTAGCCCAGATTGATTTTGAATTTGTATTTTACTGCCTCAGTCTCCCTATGTTATCCACCCAACAAATTAATCTAATGGCATTTTATATAACTAAAGTTACTTGAAATATCACCTCTAAGCTGGTCAGTGGTGGTATACACCCTTAATCCCATCACTTGGGAGGCAGAGACAGGTGGATCTCTTTGAGTTTGCGGCCTGCCTGGTCTACATAGCAAGTTCCAGGACAGCTGAGACTACACAGAGAAACCCTGAGTTGAAAAACAAACAAAACAAAAACTTCACCTTAACCTGTAATCAACATTAAAAACTCTTAGAATATTTTGCATTCTTTTTCATAGTAGTTTATAAAAAGTGATATGAAGTGCTTTTACACTTGCACTTTGTTTTGTTCTGCCACCATCATCGAACTGTGGTCCTGGCTGCAGTGCAGGTCTAGACTTTAACATGGAAGCAAAATAATCTTTCTTCCATCATTTGGTGATGGGGGAGAAGGGAGGGACATGTCTTTTGACAAGAAGAGGTGAGAAGAATGGAAATGGAGCTCTAAACCTGTCTCTCAGAGCTAGCAAAACTCCACAGAGAGAAGCTGCTTCCCATTTCTTCTTCCAGTATTCCAAAATGCCCAAGTCTCCGCTAGAGTGGTCAAACTCATAATTAAGACCGCTATTTCTCATTCATGTGTCATATAGAATAGAATAAACAATGTTTTATCCTACCTGCCCAGGCTAACAAACAAACACCAGTGAAAAGCACAATGGGGCATATAGTCTTAAATATTTTCTCTACACTGGCTTCTGACAACTCCATGGTGTGCAGATTTCAGTAATAACTTTTGATCCAGAACCAGCAACTATTATGGCAAAAAACTTGCTTAATCTCTACTGAGGGGAATTAACTAATTATTCTTGAGTTTCCTTTAAGGCAGTACAAATACTAGTTAGGGTACCCAAGCTCCATCTGGACTCTGTTCACTCCAAGTCTTTAAATCCACATCCATCACTATGAGGAAGAGCAAGAAGGATGACTATTACAAAGGCAAAGAAAACAAACAAACAAATAACAGGGCTACCACTGGAAGCCTAAAATTCCAGCATCAGGAGTTCAAGGCCAGCTTTGCATATGCAGCAAGTTTGAGGCCAGCCTGTTCTGCTAACAATGAATGAATGGATGGATGAATGATTACAACAAAGCAAAAAACTCAACTATTTTTTAAGACAAGTTTCTAATGTTTGTAAGCTTTGTCTTCTGTTTCTTCTGCTATTTTGTAAGAAGATGGAGCCAATCATTGCCAGAGTCCTTGACACATAGTAAACATCCTTCAACTCACAGTAGATATTAAGTTGGGAAATCTTTTGCATTAATTCTATAGCATGAGAACAATAATTCTATCACCTAGAAGTTGGGGGACTTCTAGAGCTTTCTGGTGCTACCAAGAACCACATTCTAATTTTATAGGTGAAAGAATTGGAGGTTAATAACATATAGACATCACTGGTATTTCTCTGTAAACTATGCGAACTCTAAATCTTTGTCATTGCTTTATGGTTATGCTTTAAAACTCAACACTGTTGGAAATAATCAGAACTAGAAGGAAAAACAATTTATTACCAAAGTACATCTGATATAATAATTTCCTAAGGAATGCTTGTGGTTGATGAGTACTCACAAATGATATGTGGTATGTAAGTATTATCACTGTCACACCTGACAATGTCAATTTAAAACAGACAAAGTTCATTATGACTTTGGTTCAGTCAACTTGCCCCATCATTGCTATGTCATCCTATGACAATGCAGAACAGTATTAAGGAAAGCAAAGATGCTCACTTTATGATATGTAGAAAACAAAGAAAATAAGAAAAGGGACAGATACAAGACACAACCTTTAAAGCCACACAATGGCCTATTTCCTCTATGTCCCATTCCCGAAGAACTCGTCAAAGCCATGAACTCATCATTCATGTGGTCAAAGCCTTCATGATCCAATAACCTATTAATTGTTCCACCTGTGAGTACTGCTGAATTGAGGACCAGGTCTTCAACTCAGGATTCTTATGGGGAAACCTCCATATCTATACTCTAACATAGAAAGGGAGAAACAACAGTTTGTACATCACTGCCTTGGCATACACTAGAACTTCAAAGAGTCTTGACGCATCTTATACTAGGAAATGCAGAACAGGAAAGAATACAGCATCTGTCTTCACTGGGAAGAACTTTTTAAATGCAACTCAGATGAATTTGTCTAAATGGACTCTCAAATAATAGAAGTGGGGTAAGGCTAGAATAATCCTAAGTCCAACCATCCTTATTGACTACATGAGAAAGTGAAGCTGGTTAGCTAGATGACAGAAAATCTTCACTGGGATAAAACACATTTGTTTCCTCTTAATCCCGTAGCTTTTTACTACATGTTTATAACAGCACTTGGAAACATAAGAGTTAAGGATCTGGTGAGAGGAATTTTCCTGTCTGCATAAACACAATCCCATAGAAATCCTTTTCTATGTGGAGTTAGAGATTTACATAATTTGAGTCTTAATAATGTGTATAGTACAGTTGCTATAGTTTGCACTGCCATTTTTTGGTTGTGAAAAGAAAGAAATAGCCTGGATTAAAGACCATGTGATTTTTAAACAATAAAATACCATGAAATAGGAATGCATGGATTAAAGTTCTGGCATTAATAATTAAAGAAAAGAGATTTCTCTTTCACAAATCTAACTCAATGCTATCAAGAAAAAGAAAAAAGTGCTTGAAAACCTGGTTGAATTTTACTCTCAAAATAACATTGTGACTGCTGGCTATGGTTGCAGTGACCCAAATCATCAAGCACAAAGACATTCTTCCATGTTTATGGCATATGAAATAGATACTGTGAAATTTAACCATTTCCTCTGTGGGCTCCAGAGAACCTCTGACTTGGTTTCCTCTCCTCTCTGTAGCTGTCTCTTTTGCTAGCAGCTCATTTTCTATAAAATTCTCATGAGTTCTTTTAAACAAAGAGTCCTTTTTAGATACACACGCCCTTACTTTTAAGCCATTCAGTAATGATTCTGTATTTATTTCTCCAGGCTTCTGACCTACATTTTGAATTGCCTACTGATCCTCTCCACACGGTTGCTTCGCAGGGAATACCCCAAAAGTCAAACCCATCATCTCCTTGAAGCATTCTTTCCTTTCATTTCCATGCCCCATTGTGGCTAACTCTCCTTTCATATACTTCCTTCTTCCTGATGTTAGGTTTTGACCATCCAGAGCTATGGATCTCTCACAATCTAGGTTATAATACTCTCATAAACTATCTTGTCGTAACGCACCCTAAGACTCTCATCATCTCCAGGTTTTGGTAGGCCTCTACTTTTTGCTTCTTTGAATTTAACTATTCCCAGCATTCATATATATAGAATCATTATAACATGCAGTCTTTGGAGATTGGTTACTTTTAGCATATCCCTTTTAAAATCCATTCAAGTTGAATGGTTATTTTCTTGAACATAACATCTTAAAAACTCCTCCATGTTGTACCATGAAACAGTTTTCTATTCCTTTTATAGTTCAATTATATTACGTTGTATGGCTTTACCACATTCTGTTTATACTATAAATATTCTGGATATTTCTACTACTTTGCTGTTATGAACAATATTGCTATAAATACCTATACGTAAGTATATGCTTTTAGTTTTTACAGGTACATAAATGTGAACAGCATTGCTATGCCTCATAAGAACTCTATGATATCCATAGCAGTATTTTCATATCCTGAATAGCAGTATATAAGAGGCAGATAATGAGTAAAAAGGGATACATCAGTTTGCCTTTGATCCACACTTCTCTGATGGCTGTTGCTAATAAGCATCTTGTAATAGGTTAGTTGAATATGTTTTTTTTTAATATGTTTTTATTTAGAGAAATATTTACTCTCATATCAGTTGTGTTGACTTTTTATTGATTTATAATATTCTTCTATATATTTTTGATTCTAGATATGCACTAATCTTTGTGATTATTTTTCGTTTTCTTTGTGGTATCTACTGATTCAAAATTTTGAAGTTTTAATAAAGGCAATTATTTTCTTGTTTATGACTTTGGCATCATATATAGCCAATGTTAAATATAAGGTCATAAACATTTACCTCTAACACATTATATTTATATGCCTTTATTCATATATTCTATCCCTCCTGCCTAAAAGATAGTTCTGTACTCACAAGATATGATGGCTAAGTAAGGTAGCACAACATTTTAAAAAGGCATAGTACTAAGTGTGAAAAAAGACAGTCCATATAACTGAAGTCATATTTCTGCATTTTATTTCTACAAAATTAAGTGATTTAAATAACTACTTGATCCAAACATTTTATTAAATATTTAATATTAAAAACATTCATTTGTATGTCTGACAATTAGAGAAGTAAAACAATTTTAAAGTCAAAACCACTGCACTTTTAAAAGTTCTTGTAAGTTGTTTGTTTTAAAAGATTACATCAGAAGCTTAGTGATTAAGAGCACTTGCTCTTGCAAGAAACCCAGGTTCAGTTCCTAGCACCCAGATGTTGGCTCACAACCATCCACAACTTCAGTTTCAAGGAATCTCTATGAGAACCAGGTCCTCTATGAGAAACAGGCATGCATATGACACATATACATATACATATACATATACATATACATATACATATACATATACATATACATATACATGTAAAACACTTGAACATATAAATCTGAAAATCTTTTTAAAAGATTTTGGTAGTGATGGCCAAAGAAGTTTGTGTGTGTGTGTGTGTGTGTGTGTGTGTGTGTGTATAAGTGTATTATATGAATGGAAATCAGAGGACCACTTAAGGAAGTACAGTCTTTCCTATATCTCAGCGATAGAATGTAGATTATCCAATCTGGCAGCAATTACTAAGACACCTCATAGTTTTATGTTAGAATGTATAACGTACTTCTACAAAGTTATGTAATTAAAACAACTACTACATTTTCACATTCATATTTTCATTGTGCCACTCTGATCTTTTCTAGATATCACTTCACAGTGGAATATTCATTCTATACTAAAATCCACTTCTTTACAAATATATTGTCATAATGTTATTGCAAAAATCCCACTATAACTAATATTCTATACTTCTTATACCTGTATTTTACCTTTTAAAAGTTCCTAGTTTTACAGTGTATTTTCTTTGAAAAAAATTTAAATTTTATGTGTATGGGTGTTTTCTCTGCATGTATATCTATGCACCACATACTGCTTTGTACCTGCAGGCACCAAAGAGGACATCAAATCTCCTGAACTTAAGTAACAGATAGTTGGGAAACACTGTGTCAGTGCTGGGAACAGAACCCAGAACTGTAGAAAAACAGCCAAGGCTCTTGAATGCTGATCCACCTGTCCAGACCCTCTCACAACTGTTTTAAGGTACAATGGATAAAAACAAACAAAAAACCACACGAACAATTGTAGTTGGCATTTTCTTTGAGCAACCAACTCCCAAAATATGACACAGAGACTTACTATTAGTTTTAGGCTTGTTTCTAGCTAGCTTAAAAAAAAAAAAAAAAAAAAAAAAAAGCTTTATTCATTTCTATTAATCTGTGTGCTGCCCTGAGGCTCATTTACCTCACCTACATACTGGCCATCTTACTTTCCTGCCTCCTTCATGTCTGGCTAGCTGCCCAACCCCCCACCCTGTGACTGGGACCCGGACTGGCTGGCCAGCCCCTACTATCTCTCCTCTGCCTAGCTATAGGCCAGTCAGTGTTTTATTAGGCCAATCAGGTGCCTTAGGCAGACAAGGTTTGAAAGCAACACATCTTTACATAGTTAAACAAATACTCTATTCCACAACAAACAATACCCTTAAAAAAATCCAACTTCAGCTCAGGGGTGGGTGTTAAGTGGTTAACTTTAATTCCAACCCTTGGGAGGTAAAGGTAGGTGTATCTCTGTGAGTTCAAAGTCAGACTGTCTACAGAGCTGTCTCTAGGACAGCTACACAAAGAAAGCCTCTTTCCAAAAACACAAAAAACCAATCCCCTTGCCCCCCAAAATCAAACTACAAAAAACCAACCCCCTTGCCCCCCAAAATCAAACTTCAAACAAGCAAATATGAACCATTTCAAAATTATTCTTTCTCATCTTCCAACTATTATTTAAATATACAGCAGGATGATTCTCCCATTACTTAAGTGGTTTCCAGCTGGATGGTGTTTCCTTCAGCATTTAACAAAGTGCTGGCAAATGAAGGAAGAGAATATCAGTATGATCGGTTAATTAAGATTT
The DNA here is from genome assembly GCF_943737965.1 of Phodopus roborovskii. Classification (NCBI taxonomy): domain Eukaryota; kingdom Metazoa; phylum Chordata; class Mammalia; order Rodentia; family Cricetidae; genus Phodopus; species Phodopus roborovskii. The sequence goes on from NW_026126433.1 coordinate 32,049,863, forward strand.
CAAAGAAACTGCTGCTCCCTAGAGAGTCGGCTAATTTCTCATTTATAAGGCCATTTATAACTCCAGCACTGAGGAATGGTCCTAATAAAATTCACAGTTATGTAGGCTTTCAAATGCACACCAGCCATTAACATTTGGATTACCTGCTGCTAGCAAAATATTAATATTTGATGCCATCGCATTTTCATCTTATAAATCAGTTTCTGAGTCTTATGAAGCAGCTTTCACTATATTTCGAGTAGACTGAATTCCAGTTGTAATAGATGGTTTAGAAAGACTTCAAAAGAGTTCACAGAGACTAAGCAACTGACTATCCACTACATTCCCTGTCATCACTGCAGGATGATACTGTTTGTAAGATAAAGACAACTGACCACAGAGTCTTCAACTGAATCCATAATGATTTTCATGACAACAACCTCTTGCGTGCACTGCTTTGGAGCTGATGCTTAGAAAGATAATTTCACTGACTCTGTAAAATTGTGTGCTTATATGTAAGTCTATGTGCCACTTGCAAGCAGGGCTCATGCAGGTCAGAAGACTGATCATCTGGGTCAGGATTTACAGATGGTCATAGTGTCTCTTCACAGGAAGAGAACAGTTGACTATCACAGTTATCTAATCCAGACAATAGTATTTAAGAAGAGACACTGTAGAAAAACCCAAGAGAAAATCCATGTCACTCTTTCTTCCACATAACAAAAAAGTCTGAGTGGTTTCTTAGCTACCAACAATTAGGTCTGAACCAAAGCTGCTTTAATTTCTTTTCTGCTGTTATACTCTCATCCCTCTTCTCCCTCCCCTCCTTTTCCCCATCCCACCTTTTTCCTTTTGTTATAGTAGATTTGGAAACCAGGGTATACATGCTAGGCAAGTAGTCTACCATGGAACTATATCCTCAACTTAATGTATTATCTGTACATGAAAATAGTTCAATAACTGGTTAAAAAAGATGTCACATCAATACTTATAAAAATTATATGGTAGTTTCTCTAGCAACAAAATTACTATAATATTTTAATATCTGATTATCCTAAGCATGGAAAAAATTAACAACAGTAGTTAAATATGGGCTATATTACTTCAAAATGGGATTGATATCTTCTTTCAAAGACTTCAGTCTTCACATCAATAGAAGAAATAGAATTTTTTATAACTAATTTTGCCAAAGAATGAAAAGATCAGTCTTGAAATATAAACACCTGCTAACTTCCATTAAAATAAGAACAAGATCAATATGAGCTTCAGACCAATGAAACAGACTTTACATGGTCAGAAATTACCCTGTAAACCTTGTGAGGAAACTCAGAAATAATTGTGCTTAACACAGTAGTAACCACATTTCAATTTATGTAAAGGGAAACACACAGTTAAACACAAAGTCAATAGATTACCCCAGGAAAATTGATGAGAAAAGAACTCAAATCTGTAAAATTTCTGATGATAAAGTAATTAAAAAAAAAAACAAAAACAGTTGTTACTTTAAAGTTCCACACAGCAACAGAAAGGTCCAGGGGGTAGGCGAGGGGAGACCTGCTGTATAAGTATTATCTTACAAATCTTACAAATGTTTATCAGTATTTTCAACTCCTGAAAGTTGGCCACTTAGACATTTTGTTCTTTTAACCATTTAAAACATTCCCTTTTGTAATCTTGCTTACATTGTTTTTCAGAGATAAAGAAAAATAGAATTCTGGATGCTAAGTAAATTTCAGTTCATGTAGTATTCATAACCCTTATTTAATAAAAGTTTGTATAAGATCTTTATTCTTCTGCTGAACTTTATTAATAACCTACTACTCTCAACAACTTCTTTTTCTGTATAATAGTATACTATGAAACAGAAGATAAAAAAAATCTTAATTCTGAAAGTGGATGATTATTTCAATTTCTACTCATATATGGCACATTTCAAAACCAAGCCAAAAAAATATGATTAAGAAGAAAACCTATGATTTAATTACTATAAGGCCAAAGTTAACCCTAATACAGTAACTTAATCCCCAAAATAATGCAACTGGCTGAACTGATCACCACATCTCCCATTTTCAGCCTGCTGATTCTGCAGAAAAATAACTGTTTGTTTTCTGTTTGCAGACCTCATGATCTTCAAGCCATTTTTCTGCTGTAAATTTTGCTGTCCACGTAGTACAAAGTTTCAACAGTTTCATTCATGTGCTGGAGTTGCCAATTTTTTGACTTGAAAATAAAGCCTTGTATTTATCTATTTTATCTTTTAAAACATGTTTTTAATTGAAATAGAATTACAACACTTCCCCCTCTCCCTTTGTCCCTCCAGTCCCTCCCTGTTACCCTCTCTCAAATACCTCCCACCCAACCCTAAATTGAATTCCCAGGATCTTGGTTTAATAAGCAGGAAAGGATTTTTGAAAATGTTAATTATAAACTGCCACAGTACATCAAGTTATAAAAAGAAAACTTTGTTCAGAGTACTACATCAGGTATCTTTAAATTTTTGTATATAGTTCCTTTGAAAAATTCATGATAGCACAAATAACCAAGGCTGTCTTTTTGTAAAGAGAAGTAAGAATTCCTGTTTGTAGTTAAAAGGGAACCGTGATGTTGAAGTAATGTCTAATTCATTCAGTCTCCAGCACTAGGATTATGTGATTCTAAATAAATTTGGGTTTAATTATTTCAAAATTGCACTGGCCTTTTGAATTTCTGCACTATTAAAATTAAGAATTTCTTGTTTAAGAGCTCTGGTACAGAGTGTGACTTAGAAAGGCTACATAACTTGAAATACTCTAGAAACAAGCATTTATCTCAAATGCATATTCCATTGGTTTTTAAACACAATGTGTTACCCTCTAGTCACTGAGCTATAAAGCTCCTAGGCTGTTCAGCCTGTCTAACACAGGGAAATCAAACTTCGTTTATACAATGAGTAGACCAAAGGTATGCACACTTTGTCCCTGTGCTGCCCTCAGCAGAAGCAATGGTGATAAAACTGTTTGCTTTAGAAGGTGTTTCCAGTTGAGAATGTCTGTGCATAAGTACCAGAGGTAAGGTCTTTTCCTTTATAGTTGGTAATCTACTACTGCCTGTCAGTAACTGATTAGGTCATATAATTCACCTTTTAGTTTCTGGTCAAAATGACCAATAGAATAACAGTTCTGCTGCATCTAAATATTTATTCACTTCCACCAATGGATTTCAGAATTTAGTTTGTCTCTATTTTAATTATACAGGTTCCCTTTTCATATGTTACTGCTCTTGAATGTAACAAACAAATTATCTTTCAGCTTCTTCCTTTATATGACAGAGCCATATCTCCTCAGCATTAGGGACATTTGTGCAAAGGAAAAATAAATGTAAGAAATCTTATCTAGCAGAGGATAAGAGACACAGATCTTTCAAGGTTTTTCTAGGTGACTAGTTATTGCTTAAGAAAGGTAAGAAAATACACACCAGATTTTTCTTGTTTTGAGGAATTTCTGTACACATGCTCAAACTCAACAATTCTTGCTTCGTGAGCAGCAACAGCAGTTTTGTTTGTGTTTTTAGAACAATTTTCACAAAAATTTAAATTAAAAGAATCAGTTACCATGGTTGAACCCAGCAATACTATAAGCACCGAGGCAATGAATGGCTGCAGAATCAGTGCCCCACTGCTTTGGCTTATAAATACTTGGATGCTTCAAATTTTAGGAGCAATCCAGGGAAAAGTTCCTCTTCCATCCATCCTGCTCAATCCCAGGCAATCCCAGGCTGCTATGGAGGCTATGTCCCTCTAGTCACACAGACTTAGCTCCTTCCTGTCTAACAGTTCGCAGTTCGAGGTATAAATGCTCCTGTCTCCACAGGCCACATGTCCACAATAGGAGGAATAGTGAACAGAAGGTGGGGAAAGGTAGAGCATATCTAACTCTGAAGACAGTCCTCCCAAGTGATTCATAATTCATTTTTATTAGGGTACAACTTAGGCATGGTGAAAGTTATGAAGTGTTACATTAACTTTCAGAAATCCAATCTGCCCAGCAGAAAATGTGATTACCATCAAGAAAAACAAAAAAGGATTTATGTTTTTCAATGTCTCCACCACACTACATGACCTTAACCATTTCATGCTTAAGACTTCTCAACTATAATAGAATCTTATAATGAGGCTACTGTGAATTTGACCAGATAAAAACCAAAAAGGGGAGGTTAACAAAGTCCCTGACATATAGTAAGTACATAACTAATGTAAACATTTTCTTTATATATATTTTGCATTACTTTTATCAGCTGTTAAAAATAATGGAAGCTACATGTAAAATAATAATAATAATAAAAATAATAATAATAATAATAATAATAATAATAATAATAATAGAAGCTATTTTGTATCTATTCTTTCCCAACTTCAAATTATCTGCACAATATAAATAGGTCTGTATTCTCAACCAGTGCTTTCAGCAAGGGCCATCCTCTTCTCAATCCACTTACAATACATATACACAAAGCAGACACACACAGATAGCATAAACACAACCACAAAGAAAACACACACATACACATTGACCAATACACACATATGCACATACAACAAACCCACACATAAATATCTGTAAGCATACATTTATAAACAAGCACATACACACATATACACAGACACTTATACGTATATAACTGTAAAACATACATATAAACATTCATAAACACATATACACACACAAGCTTAATTTTATTCCCTCTCTCACAAACAAAACTTACAGCATTCCACTGTCTAAATTGAAATGCAAGCTCATATTTTAGCAGTATGTCATATTCATTGCAGCTCTCTTTTCTTTACTGCTAATAACATCATCCCAAGGATGTGGTTATAAGCTAACATAAATAATCCCATTGATGAATGTGGACATCACTGGAAGCACAAAATTGACAGAGGTTACCACTGTTTGAGGCTTTGTGTTGCAAGGTAGTATGTTAAGCATCGAACACTGAAGCCTGTCTTTTAATCCTCAGAATAATTCTGTGAGGTTACCACCATTACTTATCTGCACAATAAACATTACAGCTAAAGCGAATAAAGAATGCATTTAAAGTCACACAGTGACTACACAACAAGGCTGTAATTAAACAGAAATATATTAGACACTGACAGTAAATAGCAAAGTAACTTTAGTCCAATGCAGCAACAATACTACATTGTTCTAAGCATTACACATATACTAATTTGCTTTACTTTTTATGACAATCTTTAAGTTTAGCTATAATTATCCTCATTTTATAAAGAGGAAAATGAAACAAACTCAATGGCTTGCCCACGTTAACACAATTGATAAATGTGGGACCCAGGACTCTAATTCAGGTGGTATGGATTTGGAGCTTAGGTACGTACCAGGAAATCACACTTCATCACCTTCTACAATTCACCTCCTTTCTATCAAAATACAATTTTCATGTTTCTATTCTTTAAATATTTTTAAAGATATGAAAATAGACATTTATAGCAAGAATAATACCAATACATAGGACTATAAAATAATATCTCAACAGTATCATCTCATATATTAAAATATTGGGTACAGGATACAAAGATAATCAAAATACAGTATATTCATACAATGGAATAATATTTACCCATGGAAAGAAATGATGTTTTGACACATATTACATAAGCAGGCTAGCAATACAAAAGAGCATATAAGGCACTGTCCCACTTATATTAAATACATAGAATAGACAACTCATAGAGAAAGAAAAGCAGGCATTACCAAGATCTGTGATAGAGAGAGTTAATATTTCAAGAGTATAGGGTTGTTGTTGGGGATGATGATACAATATGGTGTCTGTGTGTGTGTGTGTGTGTGTGTGTGTGTGTGTGCACGCGCGCGCGCGCGCGTGTGCGTGCGATGCTTCTACTACTCTGAACGTGATTAACGGCAAACATTTATAAAAAGCTAAAATTAGTCAGTCCCATTCTGGATTCCCAGCTATCAGTCTGGGGGCCCATTAGCTCCTCCCTCTTCAAGTCAGCTGTCTCTATGTGTTTTTGTAACCTGGTCTTGTCCTCCCTCTCTGCATCTGAATTCCAAGAGTTCGGCACATTGTTTAGCTGTGGGTGTCTGCTTCTGTTTCCATCAGCTACTAGATGAGGGATCTATGATGGCATATAAATTAGTTATCAATCTCATTATCAGGGAAGGGCATTTCAGGTAGCCTCTCCACTGTTGCTCAAATTGTTAGTTGGGGTCAGTCTTGTAGGTCTCTGGGCATTTCTCTAGAGTCAGTTTTCTCTTCAAACCTATAATGGCTCCCTCTTTTACTCTCTCTCTTTCTCTTTCTCTCTCTCTCTCACTCTTTTTCTCTCCCCCCCTAGTCTATTCCTCCCCTGACTCAATGTTCCTAATCCCATGTGCTTTCCTCTCCTCCCCTTCTCTTTTTCCTAGTTCCCTCTCCATTCACTGCCCCCCCCAACTACCCATATCTCAGGAGATCTTGTCCCTTTCCCTTTCTGTAAGGGAACTTATATGAATCTCTTAGAATCCTTGTATCCTAGTTTCTCTGGCTGTGTGAATATAGGCTCGTGATCCTTTACTCTATGTCTAAAATCCATATATGAGTGAGTACATATCATGTTCCTCTTTTTGTGACTGGGTTACCTCATTCAGGATGGTTTTTTCAAATTCCATCCACTTGCCTGCGAATTTCAAGATTACATTGTTTCCCCCCCCCCCACAGAGTAGTATTCCACTGTGTAAATGTGCCACATCTTCTTTTAACATTCTTCAGTTGAGGGGCATCTAGGTTGCTTCCAGGTTCTTGCTATTACAAATAATGCTGCTATAAACATAGTTGAAAATATGTCTTTGTTGCATGGATGTGGATCATTTGGGTATATGCCTAAGAGTGGGATTGTCGGGTCCTGTGGAAGACTGATTCCCATTTTCCCCTGAACATGGGTCCCTTCTAGAAGGTCTGGGCAGTCTAGGGGGCCTCAGACAGTAGAACCAGTATGTATCCCTGGTGCACAAAAGGACTTTGGGGACACATTCCCCATGGAGGGATATTCCCTTTACCTAGAGACAGGAGAGAAGGCCTAGTTCCTACTCCAAATGACTTGACAGATTTAGATGACCCCTCCTGGAAGTCATCACCCTACATGGGAGGAGAGAGTGGTCAAGGAGCATAAGAAGGTGGGAAAGAGGGAGGGAGGGAGGGAGGGAGGGAGAGGGAACTGGGATCGATATGTAAAATAAAACTAAAAAAAAAAAGCTAAAATGATACATAGTATGCTGTATTTTTATTTAATAATTTTTTTTTATTTTACACATCAATCCCAGTACCCTCTCTCTCCCATGCTTTCCCCAGCCCCCCATCCCACTCCCCAGGGAGGCTGGGGGCTTCCAGAAGGGATCATCAAAATCAAAATCTGTCAAGGCATTTGGGGTAGGGCCTAGGCCCTAGTATGCTATATTTTCCCATACTAAAAATATCAGAAGTGCTATATGCTCCTCACACTTTGGTGGCTTTTTTTTCTTTAAGGTTAGTAAAACCATCCTGGGACTGGTAGATGCTAAATATTTCCCACATCATTGCTTTATACTCTTTTCAAACCAGTGTCAGACAGTAATTGAAAACTACCACTTCTAGAAACACCTAAACAGCAAGTCCATAGCCATGTCCTGCCTTACCAACATGATCAATAGTACTTTCAGCAATTTCTTTAGTTAGCTTCAATAAGCAAATCTCACAATGACACAAATACACAAGCAACCTCTGCAGTTATTTCAACAGCCATTCAAGGACAACTCTCAGATCTCCATCTTAAAGATGGAGAGTATAAGACACAGAGGAAAAGTGGGACAGATGGAACCACTCTTTAAACCTGGTAGCAAAAGCACTGGCTCTATGTCTAGCATTTGCTAAGCTGCTGCTTCATGCAGTCTTGAAAAAAAATCTCAAACATGGACTCTGATGATCACCCAGTGAGATATTACATGGTGCAGGGAATGCTGGTCTCCAGCAGCTACCATGCCTTCCAAATTAAAGGAGGCATTAAAGAGCCTAACTCAGAACAACCCATGACCACCCTCAGGGGTGAGGTGACTGAGGAATGGACAAAGGAGCTGCTGTCCCTCAAGTCTTGGCTAATGATCAAACCTCTGCCTGTCACCATCTAGACTGCCCTCTCTCCTACCACTTCTCTCTCCCTCTCCAGGTACAGACATGCAGGAAAAGGAAAAATGACAGTTTTCCTTTTGCCCTCTGATTGGTTTCTCCTAAACAGAGAAAGAGCAATGTAATCACTAAAGCTTGACTCCATAAAAAAGAGACACAATAAAAGACAAGAAATAACTGGGTGTTTAGTGACTGGAAACATCACTAACACATCTTTGGATTTGGGGGAATTCATTCTATAAAGTGACTTAAGAATCCTAAGAATAAGAATTTTAATATAATATGATACTATAAGATCAATATGTATCTGCTTGAAAAACAAATTATGATTTTATATTTATTGAACAGTCTCAGACACTCAAGTCTCCTTACGTACAAAGAAAAAGACTACCTAAAAGCAGGCAACTCCTCACCATCCTTTTCCTACAGTGAATATAGCCAATTAATCTAATCCCAAATGATCACTGCCCTATGGCACATACAACATAGCATCTTCTCCATATTACTAAAAGAGTTGTGCCCAAATTTCTTACACCAAGAAACCAGCATTTAATAAAAATAAACCATGGGCAGAATTTATCCTGTTTGGAAACAAGCATTTAAAAAGCATTGTTTTGTTTGGTGTTAAAGTTTTAATTTCAAATGTGCTAGGAAAATTCCAGCTTGTCTGTCCAGACAATGAACACTTTACAAATAATCTGACAATCAGATTAATATTAGTGTACACAAAGGAATTCAAGGAATAATAGTGGGGAGAAGAATTTTTAAGTGCATAAATTTTATCAATTCTGTAAGGTTTTGTTTTGTTTTGGGGACAGTTTCACTATGTAGCTCTGGCTGGCCTGGAACTCACTGTGTTCCCTTGCAGTGATCCTCCCCCATCTGTGCCCTGAATACTGGGATTACAGGTGTGTACTACCACATCCATCTTGTTAGTTTAAAGTTTCAGAGGCTGAATCCCAACTCAATGGCCAAATCCATATCTGTTTAGCTTCTAGAAAGGATAGCATAGTAGCAGCAATGAATGGACTGGAACATGGATGGAAAAGATATAACAAGACAGGAAGCCAGAGAGATCCAAGATCACCTCCCATTTTGCAAAACCTAATCTCAAGAACTAACTATGGTCCCAAAAGAATTGTAACAGTCAATTCCTAGAGTCATCTTTACTCAGCACCATCTCTTCTTTATAGGATCTACCATCTCTCAGCATTGCCACAATGGGGATCAAACTTTCAACATAGGAACTTTGGATGACACACTCACACAATATCCAGACCACAAGACAGACATACCCAAGTCTTTTGTGGTATGGTTGTCTGAGTATGGCATTCAGTCAAACCTGGCCTGTAACTTGTTTCTGAATAAATCTTCATAACCATTTACATACTTTCTGTGGTTTTTATGTTACTAAACATAAATAAATAAGTAATTCTCATAAAGAATGTATTAACCACAAGCTCAAAAAAACACATCTCCTTCCCATAATCTTCCCCACTAATCAATTATATATCTAATCCCTCCTCAAATGTGACCTTTCTCTTCCCACCAATACCTTCACATGCTACAACACATGCTCTCTGTCTTCTGAAATAGAATCATTAAACCAAAGCTATGATAATATTTGCTATTCTTGGGTAAAATGACTGCAGTGTGCAAAGGGATGAATAATATGCACATTAAAAGTAACTTAGCAGAGAGGGAGTTGCATTTTGAAGGAATAAGACGACAGCTAATTTCTGGCATGTGTTTAAACTAACCCACCTTTTTATGCCACCACTTTTAAAACAAGTTTCCTATCTGTAAAATCTAAACAATTCTGAACAAACATTAAATAAGAGTTTTCTCCAGTTTCACATCAATTTAACTCCATGATCTGACATTTCTAAGCCAGCAAAAGGCTTTTCAAGGTACCTGAGCTGCCTGGAATGCAGTCAGAGTTTGGAATTACACAGGTCTCCCTAACCAAGGCTTTAGAATGTTTCATCCAAGCAGGAAAGCATGAAGGAAGGGTGAACAGAAAATCAGACACAGATGGGTTTTATTCAGATAAGCTATGCTCTAGGTATGGGACTTTGGGCAACTTACTCATCTGTTCTGTTTCACTATTCTCATCTGTAAGTAATGGTGATTAGTGTACTATCTCAAGGTTACTGTGAGAATTAAACAAATCAATCCAAGCAAACTGACTGATTTAATATGGCAGACTCACTTGTACAAAAAATAGGGGAACCATACCATTATTGTTATACAAGACAGCAATGCAATTGTTGTGAATCACCTTTACTTAATGCAAAATGACACTCCAAGAATAGGAAATCACATGAAAACACACATTTTCAGGAAGCAAGGAAAGGTGAGATCCAGAAGAGATGAAACCCCTTACTGTTGAAGGGCCAGCCCCAACAGGGCATTTATATTATCTCCTCAAAGACTTGGGGAATATTCTGGGAAAGATGGCTAAAGAACATAAGAGCCAGAGGATGTGTAAATACACACACACACATACATACATACACACACAAACACACACACACACACACACACACACACACAGATGTCTTCTGGACATGACATAGCCATCCCACTAGTGAACTGACTGCAGCAGCTTTGGCTATCTCCACAAGACGAGCCTCTCAGCACTTCATCATGGACAGAGGAGGGACTCATGAAGCTCTATCCCTCCCTTAAGGTCTACTAGCAGTTCATGTTTGCTGGTGGCGGTCATTTTCTTCAGTGGAAGAGGCCCTGACAAGTTGCCCATGCTCCTGTAAATAACCTCCCATCAATGCTCATGAAAGCAACTCTGATTAAACCATGTGTATCACACAAAGAAGATATAAAAGTAAGAGGGAGATGCATTGCAAAGGAGGAGATGGGGGGCACAAATCAAATATAATTCATTATATATATCATTCATCATAAACATGCATAAAACTGTCAATATTAAAAAATATTTTCAAAAGATGAATATAAAAAATAAACTGCATCTTTTAAGCCGTAGATTATCACATAATTCAACTATAGCAGGGAGAAATTAAAAGTAAAAATGTTAATTCACTCTTGAAAAATACGGGTAAGAATCACCACAAATTAACAAATGAATTATGAAGTAACTCTTGCCATATTCTCTGAATACTCACAATAGCCCAGCAGTGTCTATATTCTGTTTTACTTACCACTTTAAAGTAGTTTATTAACTTACTATATAATCTGGCAATAAGTGAAAACAGAACAAATATGTAGCAACACCTTGAATAATATGTGTTGGTGTATTTGTTGATGGAAGTGAGTATGCTTTATTTCAAAATCTGCAGGGTTATGGAGCATAGAAGAAAAAAGTCCCCAGAAACCCACAATTCTTCTTCCATGAAATTCAAACAGGGCCATGACTGTCAATCCAGAAATACAGTTCTCATAAACAGAGAGCTATTAGAGTGCCCAAACCAGCTCCATTTCATAGTGCCAAGGTCACTGACATGTGTGGACTTGGGAAATTCAAGAATCCAATAGAGTTCAGGACATACAACAGGCTCTAAGAACCTATTTACTATCAAGACTTGAAAGGAACCTAAACATGAAAAACTACTCATGTAGGAAAGTCATGAAATACAGTGGTTCAAATACATTTTGATCCATTCAACCTTCTAGTCTTAGTTTCCATTTCAATAATGTAAAGAAAATTAATTATATCACCTTGAAAGGAAACTAAACTAAACTAAAAAGTGATGTCTCAATTCAGAAAATACTTGAAGCATATTCCTAATATACTATCAGTCTAGTACAGTTTGCCCTCCAACAAAGAGGTTAAGTTACTTATCAAACTGTAAATAAGATGCAGATGAGTCCCTTGGCAGCATAATGATTTCAGGTCCTTACCTCTACAACTAGTTTATTTTTCTTTCTTTTTTACTTTTATTTTTTTATTTTACATGTCGATCCCAGTTCCCTCTCCCTCCCTCCCTCTTACCCTCCTCTCTGCCCCCTCACATGCACCCTGACCACCCTCCCCTCCCATTCCCCACCCCAATCCCACATAAATTGTAATTCATGGCATTCTCTTTTTTTATGATATTGTTCAATGTATATTTCTGTGGGAGTGTCAGTTCTTAATTTTTGATGGTCAGATTAAAACATACCAAAGGTTATTTTTTTTTAAAAATTCTGCAACTTATAAGATTAATGGGTAAAATATAAAACACAGTATTGCTTATAATGAAAAATTCAATAAAATACTTTCAAAGTATGAAATATATTATAAATCACATGGTATTCAGTGAGTACTCAAAGAAAAAGGAGCAAGTTTAGCAAAGATGACTAGGTGCTGTTTCTAGGAACATCATTTCTTCTTTCTCTGTCAGTAGCTAAGTTGCTATTAATATATTCCTTCCATCATTTTCTCTGAAATACATGTACATTGGTTCTGAACCCAAAACCCCTAATGACAGAAAGAAAATGCAAACACATTTGTTATTTCCTTATTTTCTTGCAACCTCATCCAATACCCACAAAGGTTTGTCCTCTAATGCCACCACCCTAGGAATGTTTCATCATTGGTAATGGAAAGTATCACAGGCCACTTAGCAAATTGTGGGAAAGCATCAGCACCTTTGAGCTTAAAACAACATTCAGTGGTAGAACCTCCAGGAGGATGGTTCAGTGGGTAAGAGAGCTTGCTACACAATCATGAACACCTGAGTTTTAATCATCAGTACCCATGTAAAAACCCAACAAAGGCATGTGCACAGCTACAGTTCCAGCACTTCAGGAGGATGGATGCAGGATGATTGCTGGAGTTTTCTGGTTGCAAGCATAGCTCAATGTTGAGAAACTATCTCAACATTATTTGTAATAGACAGAACCTGGAAACAACCTAGATGCTCATCAACTAAAGAATGGATAAAGAAAATGTGGTAAATTTACACAATGGAGTATTGCTCCATGGGAGAAGAGGGGGGAGAAATCTTGTCTTGAAATTTGCAGGCAAATTGATGGAACTGGGGGGGGGAGGGGGGGGAATCCTGAGTGAGGTAATCCAGACCCAGAAAGACAAACACAGTAAGTATTCGCTCATAAGTGAATATTAGAGGTAAAGCAAAGGATAATCAGGATACAATCCACAGCACCTGAGAAGCTAGGTAAAAAGGAGGACACTAAGAGGGACATACTTGGAGGGCTCCAGGAAGTGAAAATAGTTAAGCTCTACTGGGCAAACTGGAAAGGGGGTAGAAGAGATGGGATGGGGGATGGGAACATGAGGGATCAAGAAGACCTAGTTGGGGGAGAGAAAAGGAGTGGAGGAGAGCAATGAAAGAGACATCTTGATAGAGGGAGCCATTATGGGATAGGGAGAAATTTTCCCTAGAGAAATTCTCATGAATCTGCAAAGAATACCCCAGCTAAGATTCCTAGCAATAGTGGAGAGGGTGTCTGAAGGGGTCTTCCTCTTTAATCAGATTAGTGACTATCCTAATTGTCATCATAGAACATACATCCAGTCCTAGAGTTCAGTTGAAGAGAGGGAGGAGGGATAATATGAATGAGAGGGATCAAGACTATGATGGAGGAAACCACAGAGACAGCTGACCTGTGTTAGTGTGAGCTCACTGACTATAGACTGACAACTGCGGAACCTGCACAGGACCAAACTAGACCCTCTGAATGTGGATGACAGTTATGTGACTTGATCTGTTGAGGGGCCCCTGGCAGTGGCACCAGGACCTAACCAAGAGGCATAAACTGGCTTTTTGGAGAACATTCCCTATGGTGGTATATCTTTCTCAACCTTGATGGGGGAGGGGAGGAATTTGGCCCTGCCTCAATTTGTTATGCCAGACTTTGTTTACTCCTCAAGGAAGACTTTACCCCCTATGAGGAGTGGAGGGGGGGGGGTTGGGAAGTGGGGGGGAGTTGGAGGAGTGGAAGAAGGGAGGGAGGGGGAACTGGGGTTGGTATATAAAATGGAAAATAATTTTTTAAATAAAAATAGAGAAAGTTACCATCAGGAAAAAAAGAAGAAGAAAAGAAACTGTCTCAAAGGAATAAGGTATAGAGCTATATAGAACAGGACACCACATATTTTGTGTCCCACTGTAGCCTCCCTCATATACACAGAGAAAATAATATCACAGAGAGAGACACAGAGGGTAGGAGAGAGAGAACCTCTAAATATAACTTTGAGGGTTTTTTTTTTTTTAGTAGAAAAAATCCTGATGTATCTAATAACTAAGCCCATTTTGTTCTAAATCAACATAGGGATCAATAGAATGATAGATGTCACAGGAAAATTTGATATTTCTCTAGGTTAATACTTGACAAATTCTGAAAGTGAGGCAAGCATAAATTGGATAAAGCAGAAAATGTATTAAGATACACACACATACACATATGCCTACATGTGCATGTGTGAATGCAGTAGAAATGTTAACTCACTTTGGCAGTGAAACTATAAAACAGCATGAGTTCCCTCAGGCTGAGATAACACATCATGGACTTTATAGAATGTACCAAGGTGGCTGGCAAGCAGCTCCAGGGCAGACCTTTTATGTGAAAAAGGAGGTCAACAGTACTGAACTGTGGAAAGATTTAAAGCAGTTTTTGATTCAGACATATTGGTGCCTCAAAGAGTAATTGGGATGAACTTCTCTTGCCTTTATCAGAGAAACAAAAATAAATAAATAAATAAATAAATAAATAAATAAATAAATAAATCTCTCCCTTCAACTTTTGAGGACAACTACAGGAAAAGGCTTCATTATATTTGTTGGAACTTGGGACAACTGTTATCAAAGGACCAAGGTGACAATACTAAAGCACCTGCCTTCTAATCACTGGGATCCCAAGTTCTTATGGCAAGCATCAGGTTCCTCACTCTGAAAACAATGGCGGCTCCTATTCAGCTATCACCCCTTTACAGTGTATGTCCCAAAGATGTGACACTCCAGCCCCTGGGAATGGTTCCATACTGTTTTTAATGGAATTAGACAGGAAGCATACCCTCTACAGATGTGAAGTCTTAGGCAACATCTTCAGCTAAGACTAGCTTTGTCAAGGGTATCACAAGCTTGTCATAAAGCTTACTGAAATATCGGGACTCTCCTGAACTGGCTGTCCTCACATCTACTATGAGGTTAGTTGGGTAAGCTATAGCAACTCAGGTATAGTTTGATGGGTAGAAACTCCTTTGGAAGATGCTGGCAGTTGTTCCAAAACCCCATGATGGGGGCTCAGGTCTCCAAAGTGAGAAGAAGAGCATGAGTGGGGTCACAGGAGGAAGGAGAACTCCCAGTGATAGTTTAGTGTTTGGTATCACATCAATAGTGGCGGACAGAACATACTTAAGCAAAAGACAAACATGCCTATCCACCTAACAGAAGTGATACTTGTTTTCAATAGATGGAAACTGTGAATGCAACTCAGTCTCAATCAATGTATATGCAAACCAGCCATAAATAACCTTCTAACTCATTTTTAAAGGGTTAAAAAGTATACACGCTGCATTTAGTTAATATGATATTATTGGTTTTAATGTTTAACTCTAAATGAAGAAATCTCATTAATATAGAAAATATAATTGTGAATCAATGCTATTTATTTATTTATTTATTTATTTATTTATTTATTTGCTTTAACAATGACCCAGAGAAGCCCATCAGGGCACACCATATCACATAACAGGCAACTTCCTATTTATTCTAATTGTTGAACCTGATTATGGAACAATAAATAATCCCCTAAATGCTGGCCTTGAAAACTCCAATATAAAATATGTCCAAAAATGGCGATTATAATTTACTGTTACCTTGAATAATTAATACCATAAAGTAAGTATGGCATGCTACCAACAAATAAGAGGATTTTTGTTGTTTTTCTCTTAAAAAAATATGACTACAGTAAAATGCATGACACTTCTTACTCTATAGCCCTGTAGATATATAATTTTCACAGAAAATTATCTCTTTAATTTAGAGGGTAAAATATTAACTTTAAACTTCTAGGAAATTATTTTGCCTGAAACTAAATCACTTTGAACAAATACAAGATTTCTTTTTAAAGAAGGGAACATGACATGGAATTGTAGTGTAATAATGAGAATATTTCCTTCAAAGAAACACAATATGCAGTATTTCACTGTGAAGAGAAATTCCCGCTTTGTGAAAGTCCCCTAGAGCAAGATTTCAAGAAGCTCAAAATAAATGCTAAGGGACCCAGGCAGAGCTGACTGCTTTGAAGTGACTCTAGCCTTATAGCCACCAGGTCATAAAGAGGGATATTTCATCAAATCTGAACACATTGTAAGAAATGTTTTAGATACCTCCTTTAAAAGAGACATGAACTTCGGGTTAAGGATGTGCAACCCTTAAGAAAGTGAAAAGAAAATAAGAAAAAAACTGCATGGTATTTCAAAAAAAAAAAAAAAAAAAAAAAGAGGAGGAGGATGAGGAAGAGGAAAGAAAGAACAGAAAGTGAAAGTCCAAATCTAAAATGTAAACTTTTTTTGCAAACTACTTTAGATTTGACAATGGTGATACAAATGAAATTCTAAAATCTACTGACTGAGACTGCACTATCCCGTGTGAGGCTGTAGCATGAGCAACAGAAAGAGCACTGAACTGAGTGCTTTGGGGGCAGGCTGCTCCTGGTCACACAGAAGAGGAACACATGAGCTCTACTTGTAAACCCATGAGAAATATGGTGTGGAGAACTATTTTTCTGAAGCATTTCAGGTTTCAGGATAATAATACTAGCTTCATAAAATGAGTTAGGAAGTAATCCCTCCTCTTTGCTGGAGGCAGTCCTACAAATGGAGTTAATACCTCACTTCTAGTATGATATTTTAAGTTACAAACTTCCTCTCAAATTTTGGATGCTTTTATACTGTAACTTGATATGCCATGTTTTGTTGATACTCTTGGGAGGCTTACCTTTTCCTAAACAGAAATGAAGGAGGAAAGTATTGACAAAAAAGATACCCTCAATAATTATATTTAAGTTAAATGTGTAATTTTAAATTATAATTAAACCAAGGGGGAAAGGCTGAAGAAAGGATTATAAACTAAAATAGAGCCTGGCTTCCAGGTACTTTTAATCTTCAGGGTTTCAGACTAGAATAACTCTCAACTATTTAAAGGTAAAGCTAACCAACCTACACTATTTATAGGGGAAACCTGAGCTTCTAGAATTATTCTTAGTTTGAGGGATTCAGGAACAAGTTGGCCTGGCTTTTCAACAGTTTTAGTTCTTCAATTTGTTTCACTCCTTGAAATTTCAAGAGCTATTACCAACAGCCCTCACTTTATCTCTGCACACCTCTGCACTGTAGTCTAGGAAGGAAATCAACTTCTTACAGATTCAAAGCGGCCTTTATTAATCAGAATTGTTTGTACACTTATGCAGAACCACATCTCAATATTTAAAATCCAGTTGCTTCCTTCAGTGTTTTTGTATTCTGTCAAGTGCCCACAGAAACCACTCTTCTTATCCTTTGTAAGCTGAAGAAATTGTGGGATTTTATTTTCTATAGTTTTCATTATTAAGAAAACAGAAACAGTCAAAATAATAGTCCACTTTGTGGAGATAAGCCTGCTTCTTCTATTTCATTTTGATAATTACTTAGTACACTGAAGCTGTCTTTCCCACTAAGAAGAGCAAGATACAGAATTTTAAAACTATCAGTGTAAACTCTCCACGGGGCAGTCTTCAGCTTTACTATTGTGTTGGAGACTGGAGACTAATAATCTTGTTTTCAGGAGTCCACTTCCATGTTTACACTCAAGGACAGAGCTTCAGCTCTATGGAAGATGACAACACACATTTGTACATCTACTTGTACTAGTTCAAGTATCAGACACTGGATTATTATATTAAATTTTCATGGTATAAGCACAATAGTAAGAAATCTGAAGTTGTGAGATTTTCTTTTCAACTTAAATAATAATAATAGTTTTGAACTATTTGAAAAATGCTTCAGGGCACATCTACCTAAGATTGGAACTTACTAGTTAGAGATTCGGGTATACTAGAACATACACAGCTGAAATAACACCAGGTGAATGTAAAATGTAAAACTCTACAAATTGGCAAGGTAACGGGATCTGAAGTTCCTGCATAGTAACAACTCCTTCCAATCAAATTAATCAGTTAAGCAAAATATGCAAACCTAGCCAATAATAGAAAAATAGCTGGCATACATGAGCCCTCTGCAAATTAACATGGAAATGTACAGTAGGTCTCAGAAACACATTAGAAAAGAATGCTTTACTGTTCTAGAAAGCACAGAATAATTTCATTTGCAAACTTCCATAGGGAAATCATTTTGATTATTATTGTATTTATCCAGACTAAGCAGTTATGAAAAAGCCATATACAAACAAATACAGAATTTCTTCATTTTCAAGGGTGAGGATTTTAAAGTAAGGGCAACAGAGTACTTTACGTTAAAGTACTATTGATCTAATTGTATTTTAAAATAACTTTGTAAAGAAGGTAAACTAATGATACAAAGAATTTAGAAAAATAATATTTCATTTCACTTTGGAGATCATTCTTTGACTTACTTTCAATCTGAAAGTTTTTCATGAAGATTCAACTATAAAACTATTTGATATTTGCTTAAAAACAGATTCACCGAAGTTGCTACTAAACAATAACCTCCCCCTTAGAGAAGCCCACACCAAGACAGCAAGTACAGTGACACAGTTAGCAAGCATTTAGCTTCCTATTAAGTTGGGGATTGGCAAACATACTTGTATATTTAAGGTTCATAAAAAGAACTATAACAAAGTGTATAAGAAATCAGAATATTAAATCCAACATCAAATCTAAGCTTCTGACAGGATGCCATAGTGATCATTATACAGCCTAGCTAAATAAACTGATATATAAGGTCATCTTGCATATTAATACTAATACACATAAAAACTTCATGAATAAATTCCTTGTTCCTGAAAGAATTTAGAATTAGGTTCAATTGACATTTTCACAAAGTTAGTTAAGATATCTGCTATGAGAAATATTTGTGCCAGGCAGTGGTGGCACATGCCTTTAATCCCAGCACTCAGGAGGCAGAGGCAGGTGGATCTCTGTGAGTTCAGAGCCAGCCAATCTACAGAGTTCCAGGAGAGGTTCCAAAGATGTACAAAGAAACACTGTCTGGAAATAAACAAAACAAAACAACAACAACAACAAAGCAAGAAGGAAGAAAGAGAAAAAAATTTTTTATGTATTTTTATTTTGTACTACAGTGACTACCCTAAGAATAAAAAATTTTGGTATTCACTGAGTGCCTGCTTGCTAAGAGGAAAAAGAAGAGATAGATACTATTGTTTCCCACTTTCCAGATACAAAGAAGTATCATTTCTAACATGATGCGTAATGAGGGCTTGAATCTGTTCTTTAAAATCACTATACTAAAATTCAGTTTTAAAATAGGAACACAAGGAAACCTTGTAAGTTTTTACTTTCAACTTGATTGGATTAGTTTAGGCTTTGTTGAGGCTCTTGGTGAGATCCTTTGGGTAAGCCTATGAGGATGTTTCCAGAGAAGAGAAACAGAAAAAGGAAAATCTACCATGAAGTGGGCAGCCTCACCCCATGGACTGGGAATATAGAATGACTAGAAAGAAGAAAGCCAGTTGAGACCCAGTATTCACTTGGACTCCTAATCTCTCTGATATAAGCAACCAGTTTCACCCTAAACCACAATTTTGTCCTCCTCCATGATGGAATGTACCCTTTCAAACTGTGAGCCAAAAAAAAGTCACTCTTCCTTCAGGCTACTGTCAGTTCATCACAGAGATAGGAAAAGCAATCTTCAGAATGCATTGTTTTCTTTTGTTTTGTTTTTAAAGAAGTGTAACCACAGCTTGGAGTTTTAAACTTGCAACAAAGCCAAAGGGAGATGGCTCAGCAAGCAGGTCAAGTGCTTATTGGGCAAACATGAGGTCATGAGTTTGAACACCCAGCACCTCTGAAAAGTCTGCCTAAACTTCAGAGAAGGGTTCCCGTGAGCCTGAGCTGCATCTGATCTGGGAGCTTCTTCCCTGAGGACCAGCATTCATGGGAAAAGAAGGCACCATGCAAGCTTTCCAAAGGAGGGAACCAACCAATAGTCCTACCCAGCTATGCTCCCTGGGAACTACAACAAAGACAAGCATGATACAATAATCCAAAGAGCATGGTAAAGACATGCATGCCTCAGTGGTACTAATAACTCTCTCATTGGACTTAGACCTGCTCCACAAGAATAAGTTCTTATTGGGTACTAGAAATCTAGCCAACTACTCAGTTCTAGTGAAGTCATGGATCTTGGAGGAAAATCTACAACCACTACTTCACTAACCAGAATAATCCCTAATAATTCCAGCAGTTCTCAACCCGTGGGTCATGATCCCTTTGGAGTTGAACAACCTTTTCACAAGGGTTGCACATGAGATATTTACAGTATGATTCATAATAATAACAAAATTACATTTATGAAGTAGTAATAAAATAATTTTACGGATTAGGGTCACCACATGAAGAACTGTATTAAAGGGTCACATTAGGAAGGTTGAGAATGTCATGTCCATAGAAAAATGTAGTCCTCACCTCTCATCAAGGAACTTCTCTTTTTGACAGATAGAGATGATGCAGAAAACCACAAATGATTAAAATGAAGATTTGTGGAGACCAGTTCCCATAAATAAATCTATATAATAAACGTTCTTTAATAAAACATTCCACTTTAATGCTAAAATGTTACATAGACTTGATTCAGCTTGTGTGAAGAGACACAGCATCCCAAGTATAATAAAATCACTAATATGCATTATATATTAATATCACCAAGTTTAGTCATTTTATATGTACTATGTCACTTAGTCCTAAATTTTAAAATCCAATGAAGTCTAGAAAACAATTAGATAACTTTTACAAATTTCTATATGTAGCATTGTAAGTGGTGAGAATTAAAACAAGATTAAGAG
Source organism: Phodopus roborovskii (assembly GCF_943737965.1). Classification (NCBI taxonomy): domain Eukaryota; kingdom Metazoa; phylum Chordata; class Mammalia; order Rodentia; family Cricetidae; genus Phodopus; species Phodopus roborovskii. The sequence goes on from NW_026126433.1 coordinate 32,070,958, forward strand.
CTACAAACCATATAATCTACAATAGTAGTTGACCTAGCTATATAATTTGCCGGTATAAATGTAGTAGTACCCAACCACTCTCTGACTGAATTTAAGGCCCACCCCACTATATGGAACCTTTGCCTGACTCTACTCTAGTGCCCAAGAACCTGAGACTGCACAGGACTTTGGGGAAAACTAAATACTATTGTCCTGCCAAAGAAACACAGCAATATAATGATTCCTACTGACACCTGCTATACCCATAGATCAGTTCCTCACTCAGTCATCATAAGAGAAGCTTCCTCTTTCAGTATATGGGAACTAACACAGAGTCCCACAACTGGACAATGTGCAGACAGTGAATGACTTTATAACAGTCAAAAATGGATGTTTTCATCAAATCTCACCGCTTAAAGGCTATTCACAAGAGGAAGCAGAAAGATTCTAAGAGTCAGAGGGAATGGTGACACCAAGGAAACTGTTGTCCTGACACAAAGGGACTGAAGCACATAGGAACTCCAAGAGACTGCAGCAGCATACACAGAGCCTTCATAAGTTCAACCCTGAAGGCGTCTCAGCACTGGCAGTAGGAAGCAGACACAAGCTCCCATCCCTAACCAGGAAACTATCTCCAATTCACATCCATGTGCAAAGGAAAAATTAGTTTTTTCCCAAGGTGCATCACTGGATTTACTAACCACACTCAATGGTAGGCCCCATGTCCAGCAGTAAATGGCCAACACAAAAAGAACTTAATAATATTTTTGTACATCTTTCATCTCATATTTCTTTGTTTGGGCAATTTTTGCCTTACTGGCCTTTTGCTTGTATATTATACTTTCCAATTTTGTGTTTTCATGGTGTGTGTATGTGTGTGTGTGTGTGTGTGTGTGTGTGTGTGTGTTTATATGTGTATCTTGTGCTTTTAATTTTGTTTATTCTGGTTATCTTTTTGTTTGTTTACCTGTTTGTTTTCTACAGAGAGAGAGAGAGATTATGGAGTTGGGTGATTTGGGAGGTAGCAAGAGTAGGGGAGGAGAAACAGTGATTACAGCATGTTTTATGAACAAATTTATTTTAAATAAAGGCAAAAAGAACTATTTAAACACTCAGATTTATCTAAAGCTGAATTATTTAATCACTAGATTTGACTTTTAATTAAGTACAACTATACGAAATTTTCCCAAAGAAAGGTTAATATAATAAGAACTAATATATAATTATTCCATCTCATTAGAAACACATTATTCTTAAAACTACCCTGTAAGTAAGAATTCTATTATTATGATTTATACATGTGGAAACAAAGCATTAAAAAGTTAAATGACTATCCATGATCACAAAAATGGATCAACATTCAACCTAGTAGCCTATCTCCAAAGCCCAGACTCTCAATGACTGCACAAATGTAATCTGCTTTTATAGAACAATTTCTGATCTCTTAAAATTTACTAAAATCATGAACCTTGACCTAGTCCAACATTAGAAAATGAGTTTACAAACTTCAAACATTATAAACACATGTATGTATCAGTATGCATCTGTACCATAACATAATTTTGGCTATTTGGCACTTAAACAAAAATCATCTTTAAATTGTACTCAAATTTTTTTTAAGTCTCAGAGGCAAACATTTCCCTATTTTCCTATAAATATGAGTTCAAAGAAGGTCTTCAGTAAATAACACAATAATTTTATAATATAGAGTGAAATATCATTACACCCACTTTGTAAGTAAAAACACCAACTAAGTCAAAGAAAAATTAAATGTCAAGAAGAAATTCAAAGAGTAAATGGTAGCACTAGGAATAGAATACAAATGTCTCTGGATAAGTGGCACTTTAAAGTTTAAGTTCAATTCAGTACATTCATGGAGCACAAAATATACAGGATATAGGCCAGATATTAAAATCTCATGGTTATACATCTTGTTTTTCAAGATTCATTTATGTTTATTTTATGTGTATATTTGTCTGCATATACCACATGTATGTCTGAAGTCTGCAGGAACTAAAAGACAGTGCCAGATTCCCTGAAACTACAGAGTTCCATATTGTTGAGAATCCCATGTAGGTGGTGGGAAATTAATCTGTGTCTTCTGCAAGGGCAGTTAAGTGCTTTTATCCCTTATGCCATCTCTCTAGCCCCATGTGTTTAACTAGTTCTTAATGTAGCAGAAAGAGAAAGGGATCATAGGAAAGAATGAGATTAGCTGGTATTGTGGAAAAGTTACAAAGAAACCAAAAAACACTGAAAAATCAAAGTTTTAGAGAATTCACATTTGACTCAGCCATTTAAGAACAGATATAATGGTCATAATGGAAGTGTGAACTCCAAATAGAAGAGCCAACAAAAACAAATAACTCATTTTCTCAAAGAATAATAGAGATGGCTCCATTATACACACATGAGGAGGAGCAGTAAAGGAAAGGCCAGAGAGCCTGGCTCAATGTAGATGGCAGAGGGTATCCAGACAATTTGAGGAATTTGGAGTTTTCTTTTAAATCAAAGAAACTAAAAAGTTACATAACAAAATGTACACTTTAAAGATTGTTCTGGGAACATTTTTAGCAAATTGACTATGGAAAAGACCAATTGGATGGGTGATACTGCATATGAGGCAAGAGAAATTACTGGATTATTTGTTGAAGAATTTCCTTGAAAGTAATTTTAATTTCTTATATATTAAAACATTAACATCTTGTGTAGTGAAGTAAAATAACTCAAGCACTAAAAGACTTAGTCCTACCACCTCTGTGTGGTATCTAAAAGTATTTGATCTCATTGAAGTTGAAAGTAAAAGACAAAAATCTGATTCCCAAAGGCTGTGGAAAGCAGGAAGAAGGGAGAGACAATAAAAGACTGGTCAGTAAACACCAAGCTAGAAATAGATGGGATGCAGAATTCTAGTATTCTTTTGTACAGTAGAGCAACCATAGACAATAGCAACATACTAATTGTTTGTGAAAGTCAGAAGTAATGATTTTGAATAATCTTATCATGAAGAAGTGGTAATTACTAGGGGAAATAAATATGCTGACCCTGATTTGAACATTATTCAATGTACATATTTTTCAAAACTCTGGATATAGATATAATTTTTATGTGCCATGTGGATATTAAAACTAAAAACATTTAAAACTAAAGCTAGCAACATTCTTTTTTCTTCATTTCTTCCTATTTTCCTATTTCCAGGGTTCTACAATGGAAAGCTTTCTGAAATGAGACCTCTTAAGCCAGGTATGGTATTGCACACTTAAAACCTTTGAGAAGCTGATAAAGGAGGACTTCTGGAGTCTAAGCATTTAGGACCAACCTAAGTAAAAAAATGACGTCAAATCAAAATAAAATGAAATAAAAACTAAAACCAGTTAAAGTGTTTTTCTTCCTGTTTAATAGTTGTGAGTGTACAATGGCCTATTAATAGTAAAATTTTAAAATGGTTTGCATACATATCTGTTTAATAATAATATATACTTCCATTAAAATGAAGATTATAGAAAATGGTAGAGATTTACCAATTCTATAAAAATGGAGAAATTCTTTTGTTTTTCTAAAACAGGGCTTCTCTGTATAGCAGCCCTGGCTGTCCTGGAACTCAATCTGTAGATCAGGCTGGCCTCAAACTCAGAGATTTACTTTCCTCTGCCTCCTAAATGATGGGATTAAAAGTGCATGCTACCAATGCCTGACAAAGGGGAAAATCTTAATTTTCTTTAACAAGCAGTATGTTTAAGAATGGGATGATGGTCATAGACCATCCAGTAGTTGAAGCAGAGATTCACAGCTAAGTACTGAGATGAACTCATGGGTCAAGACCATGCTGGAAAAAAACATAGAAACAGCTGACCTGAGAAAGTGGGAGTGCATGGACCCAGTCTGACAGCTGGGGAACCAGAGTAAAGACCAAACCAGGTCCCTTGAAAATGGGTGTCAGTTGGGAGGCTTGGGCAGTCTATGGGGCCTCTGGCAGTGGAACCATTATTTATCTCTAGTGCATGAATGGGCTTGGGGAGCCCATTCCCTAAGAAAAGATACTTTCTCAGCCTAGTTACATTGTGGGAGAATCTAGGTCCTAATCCTAGTGATATGACAGATTTTGATGACCCCCCCCATGGGAGGCCTCATTCTCCCTGGGCAGTAGATGGGGGTTGGATTTGGGGTCAGTGGGGGGAATGGGAGGATGAGAGGGAGAGGGAACTGAGACTGGTATGTAAAATAAGATTGTGTTTAATTTAAATAAAAATTAAAAAAAAAAGAATGGGATGATGGTCTGTAGTGTTTTTTAAAGCAATTTCCCCCCAAGGACTGGCAAGGTGGGAGATACAAACAAGCCTCAGTGTCCTTAATATCTTTTACCCATAACCACACACAGCAAAGAAAGTATTTCTTAGGAAGGTGGGTTCTTAATAGCAGTGAATTATGTCTCCTATCTTCACCATTTCTCCTATGTGTAACTTGTTCTCCAAGAGGAAGGTGAGCTCTTTAGCATCCAGCCCATGCCAAAGGACAGCAGTCATTAGGACTAATATAGCTCTATAGTTCTCATATTTTATTAAGCTACTTTGTACTTGACTCAACCTCTTAATATGAACTGTCATAGCAACTCATTCAACTACCACCCACACATAAATTTATAATCTATTTTTAATTGAAACCTCTTCTAAGTTGTTGAAAACCTGACAAAATACAAAAGTTCAGATGGAAAGACATTTATGAAACTATAGTTAGTGAAGGAGAGCAAAAAAGCACTACTTAAAAGGAGCAATAAGTGAGCCTGACAACCTCTTAAATCAAAGGACAACTTTAGAAGTAACAATAGAAAGTTATAATACCTATGTATATTGTACAACTTTAAAAAATCTCTTAGGTTTTAAAATTAGTTTCATGCATTTCCAAAGAAAATCTCTGTAGAATGTAAAATTAACTATCTCAATATAGTTTTCTATTATAATTAAAGAAAAATACTAATTAAGAGGTTGTGATGAAAACATACTCAGCAATAATGCATATACTTTGTCCTTTCCTAAAAAGTTATCTTATAAAGTGTTAAGAAAATTAAAGTGACTATAAAATATTTTTATTGCAACATAGTACACAACGTTTCACAAAAGATAGATTTTATCCTACAATAAATTATGACTAAGGCTGTTACTGAAAATCAACCATTAATGTGATCCAAGTTATACTTTTTGTTAACATGTCTACTGTCTATTTTAATGAAAATCTAGTTTTAGACATAAAAATTGGATACTATGTGTATATAAAAAAAAACTTATTTTTCTACTTAATCATGCTAAATCATTTACATTTTCATAGAAATCATTCTTCTCTCTATATTCTTATAGATTCCCTGGCATCCTTGTCCACCAACTCTCTCTTCAACATTTTACACACACACACACAAACACACCCAAGAGGAGCGTAGACAGAAGCTTTCTTTGTGAATATCTATGAAACTAGACATGAACCTCTAGGATATAAGGGGACTGAAAAAGTATCAGGAGGGAGGAATGGGAGGAGCATGCCCAAAGTATGTGATAACCTTTTGAAACCTAATATTAAGTATAAGGATATATGTCAATGAAATACCTTTATGACATTTATTTTTAAAATTATTATTGCTACTATGTAATCATGTGTTTGTGCTACTATTTAATTATGTGTTTGAGCTGAGTATATATGTGTGAGTGCAGGTGGTCAGAGGCCTCAGAGCCCTTGGAGCTGAAGTTACAGAAGATTGAGAGCAGCCTGACCTGGGTGCTGGGAATAAAAGTTGGGTCCTCTGAAAGAGCAGAAAGCATTCCCCCACTGAGCAAGTCTCAGGCCTATTTATTTATTTATTTATTTATTTATTGACTCCGTGTGTCTGTGTGCACTTATGCCACATCCCACATGTGTGGAGGTCAGAGGTCAAGAGGACACCTTACTGAAATCCTAACCACCTTCCACTATGTAGATTCTAAGGATTAAACTTGGGTGCTCGGGCTTGGTGGCAAATACCTTTACTGACCAAGCCATCTTGCTAACAACAAAATATTGTTAATAAAATTATTTTCTCTAGATTCTTTAAACCCCAAATTGAAAAAGGACCAAATGTTAAATTTCTCAAGTGACCCTTTACCCCAATACTAGAATTATTCATTATGAATACCTTTCCCCAAGTGCAGCTTCATTAATAAGATTAAAAAGACTGTTGTGAAAGGAGAAAAATTATTGTGGTAAAAACATGAGGTAATACAAGGAAAAGACTTCCTACAGAATATAGTACCCATATTGTTTTATGAATTTCATCAATATAATGAAGTACTATTGAATAAATATTTGTAAGTGTCTATTACATGAAGTAACTGTTCTAGAGGACAGACAGGAAGGAAGGAAGGAATGGAGGGAGGGAGGGAAAAGGGAGGAAGGAGGGAGGGAGGGAGGGAAGCAGGGAGGGAGGAAGGGAGGGAGGAAGGAAGGAAGGAAGGAAGGAAGGAAGGAAGGAAGGAAGGAAGGAAGAAAAGGGTTTTGGGTGCATAGGATAATAGTTCTATTCTTGCTGTATAATCACAGGAATTGAGTTTGAACTCCAGAACCCCGTATTAAAATAATCAAAGTGATGGTACTGGGTACAAGGCTCGGGGAATGAGAGGCTTGCTGTACAAGCATAAGACCCTGAATTCAAATCCCCAGAACTCAAGCAAAAAGCCAATCATTGGTATTCATGCACCTATATCCCCCGTAGTCCTGGAAAGCAGAGGCAGGAGAATCGCTGTGGCTTACTGGCTCCTAGTCTAGCTCCAGAGTCAGTAAGAGATACACAGGAATGCACATACATAAACCATGACCCAAACACACACAGGAAAAAAGCTGCTTTTTTTATCCTTGGGAAACAATTCTAAAAGGTGCTGAAAAGTATAGTCAAAGTATTACTCATAACCAATTTTTCCCTCTGGAATTAATACTTAATCTTTTAGAAATCGAATGTATTACAAAAGTAATTGTCTGTCCTAAATAAGAAAAACATGACTTTCAGGAAGAAGAAAGATTGAAGACATCAGGAAATGGAAATCTGTATTCACCAATAAGAAAAAAACCAAGTTGTTCTCAATGAACACTTATTTCTTCAAAAACGGTTCTGAACACCTAAAGCACACCAACTGCCTTTCCTACTGTTCTCTCACAGGAACACTTCAAACTCCCTCTGGCAAGCCAATGCCACACAAACTGGACATCTTCACAGGCTGGCTACCTAACATGCAGCGCCTGCAGTTTAGACCATAAACAACCACTTCTGACTCAGTACTTACAAATGCAGAGCATACAGAGCACAGTCCATAATAACTAACCTTGCAGAATACCTGAACTACCCTGGTATCCTGAAGCACAGAAGGATTTAAGAAGAAGAAGAAGAGTAAAGGATAGGATATGGTACTAAATGCCAATAAATTTAATTAAACGAGGTTCCATAAATTTATACTTGATCCAGCCATGTGTGATGAAAGAAAAGGGTGGCAAATATTATATCCCATAAAGAGAAATGCTAATATTAATTTTAAAAATTCTAGTTCTAATAGAATAAGCTTAACAACAGTAGTCAGTTTGTGAATTTTGTTTTGCTTTTGTTTGTTTTCAGTAAATACTCTGCATTCCTGTCTGGAAGGTAAAACCTTAAAGTCATAATGTATAAAAAGAATATGACTACTATAACCTTACCAAAGACCCAGCAACCATAAAAGCTTCAATCATTAACACCATTTAAATCCCCAAATTATATGATGAAATACATAAAAGTTATTATAATGTCTTCTTCCATGAAGACCATTTATTTCAGTGGTAGCATTCTTGCCTAGCATGTGTGAAGCCCTAGGATCAATCTAACTACATTTTAAAACACTCAAATCTCATAAATGTATATATATGTATACACACATACACACACACACACACACACACACATACACACACACTCATATCTAAGGTTGACAATAGAGTTGAAAGTTCTATAGGCAGAATGAAACCCAACTACATGTATATACTTACTTACATATTTTAAATTATTTAATATTTAATAAAATGCACTTGTGAATATCAGAATTAATCAATGTTTAAATCTATGTGAAAAGGAAAATGAAAACTATAAGTAGGAAACAAATTCACATGCATTTCAAATTATATTACAAGTAAAAACATACTTCAACTAGGAATGTTGACAAGGAATGTAAGTAATTGCTACTTTCCTTCAAATTGTCTGTCAGGGCCACATGGCTCACAGAGCACCTGTATCCATCTATTTCCATATTGGCATAAAGATAAGTATTTCAACTTTGCCTCTCCAGGTTATTTGCACATTTCTTTTTCTTAAGAGAATTATGTGTTGTTGAATTCTGGTCAAAAATCTCAAATATGGTTCTGAAAATTACTTAAAGGTATAGAAATAATTTACCATTTTAACCTTAATCTTTAATTTCACTTTTGTTTACTTTTATATTACTGAAATTCATAGGAAAATAACTAATCTTCGATCTCCTGCCTATATAGAAGAATGCACTATTTTTAATCCCTAAATCACCTCACATAATTTATGCTCTCTTTTTCTAAGACTCTGTTAGGAAGTACAAAAGCAATAAACACAATCAGAGCATAAAACTCAAAGTTGGAACAAATCTTTTCTCCTTAAGAATAGGACTATCATTAAGTCCTAATTGAAGAAAAACTGGATGTGGAACAGAACACAGAATATCTACACAATGAGGCTTATATAACCAGAAGCAAAGGGGAGGAGATGCTCTTCCTGTAGTGAAGCTACCTAACTCCGCCTTAAAAAAGTTGCTAATTATTGTCATTATTTGCAATGACAACCCTGATGGTTCAATGGGTAAACTGCTTGCCACACAAGCATGAAGACCTGAGCACAACTAATATACAAATATAAAGATGAGAATGGCAGCACCCGCCTATAATTCCAGAACTGGGGAGATGGAGATAGTGGATCAGCCAGTCTAGTCCAATAAGTGAGCTCTAGCTTCAGTGAAAGACTCTGTGTCAAAAGACAAGGTGGACTCCAAAAAGTCACACAGTTGAGTAGATGGGGGGAGGGGGAGGGCAGGAAGAAGGGAGGGAGGGCAAACTCTGGTTGGTATATAAATGAATAAAAAATTGAAATAATGAAAAAACAGGGTGGAGAGCAATTAGGTAAAACACCAGCTATGAGTTGCTTGCATTCACATGCTTGTGCATACATGCGTGTGCATGAATGTATGTGGGAACACACATACAGAAATACGGAAGGGGAGACAGGGGAGGCTAATAAGAAGGAGGAGGATCTGGCAGCGGCTAGCATTTAACCTTTGAGTATTAAGTGATGATAACTTTTCCCATTTTCCTTAGCAAACATAGCTGAGTTTTCTCCATCTGCTTTTGAGCATCAGTCTTTATAACTGACCACCCTGCAGTTTTTTCATTTTTAAATCCTTAGGTTTGCTTTTGGAGATGCTTGGGAATGATCAGCTATGCCTAACCAAAAGCCACTATTATCATTGGCTGTACTTGGAGCGAGAAGCCTAGGCTGTAACTGTCCTGTTCTAAATCTAGCTTTCCATACACTTTCTCTAATCTATCAAAGTTTAAGAAGTGAAAAATTCAAATCAGCTCACCCTCTAAATAAAACCAATAAATTCATATGGCAGATATTTAATTATGACTTCAAATGAACAGAAGTTGTGGCATATTTTAGAATATGACTAAGTAATCTGCTAAATTCCAATAGACCCAATCAAAATATTTTATATTATTACTATGATTGGATCAAATTAATTTCTCCAACCTACATTATAGTTATTTATTATGAATAAAATGTAAGTTTTCTTAATTGTCATTTCTTATTGGTGACTGTATTTCATATATCTGGACCATCTAGGTTCTTTACTAGAGTATTTTAATTACCAGTTGTTATGATAAAACGCAAGGGGAACTGTGGCAGATTCCATGGCAGGAGAAGTTGATCAAGGCAGGAGGCAAACATACCAGGCAGACAGAGCTTAAGTGAGAAGTTTTATTAGAAAGTGGAGGGAGGGGAAAGGAAAGAGAAAAGAGGCACAGAGACACAGAGACACAGAGAGAACAGATGAGAAGAGGAAGACAGAAAAAGCCCTGTCTGCCCCAGGGGAACAGAGGAGAGAAAAAAACAGAGTTAAGTGGGTGGGGAAATCTTTCTTTTAAAGGGGTCCTTTGCAACTTTGTAGACTACTAAGCCATGGAACCCAGGGCTGACAAGGGTACTGCCTGAGTGCATTCTGCCAGGTGACAGCAGCAGGCCAGCATAATGCCTGAATCCTTACACCAGTTCACTGTTAATTCTTGAGATTGAATCAATTTTAAACCAAGATGTCTAAAGATAAAAAAGCTTAGATAACTATTTATAGTTTTACTTCTGAATGCAAAGCCTACAACAGTATACTAACTGATACCATAAAATATCAGTTTTGAACAATATATTCTTTAAAAAAAATATCAAAAATCAAATTTGAAATAGAGTCCTTCTGTGTTCTTCCCATAGGCTAAAGAGGTGACTAGCAAGAAAAGTAAAGCTAGCCTGAGTTTACACGATATAGTTAATGGTCTTAAATAATTAGTTATCATATTCTCATTCTGTTCCCAATAATTAAAATTCTCACCGCATCCGTTGCTATGGCAGCACAATATCAGTGAACAATAAAACCCTTAAGTCTGTCATGAAAGATGCTGCAGGCCTCAAGTCTTTATTTAGAGAATATGGAGGAAAATATATAATTTTCCAGTTTATAAATGTTTAATCAATACTTATAGTTGCTTTGCAATCTAGAGCAAGATTTTCACTCTGTGAGTCCAGAGGACTAGAGTTTTTTTTCCCTTGGCTTTCATTTCCTCATCCATTTAATAAATGAAAACATCTTGATAAAAACCATTTCAGCAGGGCTCACCTTAGGCAGATTGGCTCCAACTATAAATAGTAAATCTGCCATCTGTTTTTCTATTCTTGTGCTGAATGCAGTGCTGGCATTGTGTTCACACTTCACTGGTGCCAGGCCTGATGTGGTATAGCCAGCAGCAACAGAAAATAATAGTGCAAGACAGAGATAATGAGGTGAGGAACAGAAATGGTAGTACTATAATTAACTGCTGCTTTGATATTCACCACAATAAAAGCATATACAATGGTACTGAGAGCCTACAGCCATGTTTCCTTGGTCTCCTAAACAGTTTTGAAATCAAAGTGTTAAAGCCCACTGATTTTACATCAATGAAGATTAATTAACATGCAATAAACCTAAGCACAGTTAGTAATATTTGATCATGTTAGAAAAAGATCCAATAGCTATAGCATGTACTCTTTATTCTGTGCTGATAAGGTATTTCTTTATATAATCATGAGTATTTTTATGTTCTTGTTCTGTTTTAAAAATATATGTTTGCTGTAACACTTCTATAATCAGCAATGGTGAAAATGCCCTTCTGCTTCACCTGACTTCACATTCTTTTAGTTCTGAAACTCCAAGTAAAAGTTAATGTCATATACAGATTGCATTATCCCTTAGGCTATCTGAATCTTCACCTACCTTAATGTTCAGACCTTTCTCCTTTCCCTGAGTTGTGCTATTACATACATTTCATCTATTTAAGAGTGACTATCAAAGCTGTCAGTTGTATTTTGGAACTGAGGAGGAATACATAGGAGGCTACAACCATGGTAGTCTATTTCTGTATCAGTGATTACTGAAAGTGCTTATTTACATAACAGATCACCACCTGCAGGTGGCCCTGTTCACTCCCAAGGAATGCCTTGCACACAGGACACAGTGTAAACAGCTTCTTGAGCCCTGCTATATCTAAATGCACTTAATGATCAGGATGAGAGGAGAACAGAGTATATGGAGTATTTGATACAGAGACTGCCCACCCTGCCCACATATCAGAAACAACTGGCAAGTTATTTAACTGTTAACTCAGAATCTAAGGTCCTGGCATTATTTTGTGTTTTGGTTGTGTAAAATGTGGGTTTTGTTATGGTTTATTTTTAACTTCTCTGTGTAATGCTAAAGGACAACCAGAGTTGAAACCACCACAAACCCAATAATGTTTAAGATAAAGTCTTTCAAGACAAAAATAGACTATTTACCTTCTGCATCCACTGGGAACTAAAATATTTTATGTGGCAGTATTAAATAAATAATACACAGCATTAAAAAGTAATACCAACTGATGTCACCAGCATCAATATAAAGAATTGGATCAATCTAAAATGACATCTAAAATAATTCCACCTTTATAAAATTATGAAATACAAGCAAAATGCAGACTTCAATAATAATATGCTGATAACCATGTACATCAAATGATGATAGTGAGATATTCTCTTGGAGTGAATGCCATTGTTTTTCAAGAAAAAAAATTTGCTAACCCGGTGCAGTAACCCACAGAGACACCAAATAAAATACCCAGCAGCTGTAGCTAATTTCTCACAGTGTTTTAAAAGGGGAGTTTAAGGAGCACAGCTCTGACTTCTAGGGCTTATCTCCACATCATATTCATACAGACACACAGGCTCCATCAGAAACACCTGGAATTGTAGTGCTATAACTTGTTCACTCCAAATTTATAATAGTGTAGCTCCTGTCTAGTCAAATTGCTAGATCACCTCTGGCTATCTGCATGGATTTTCAAGGATAAAAAATATCAAATAATATCTTAGTGTGTCTCTCAAATTGTGTGCTCAAAACCAATAAAACCTAGCATCTCAATTTCCTTCTACAAAACATGCTAGAACAAAATGTTTCCCATCTCATGCTTAATTTTGTGATATAATTTAATATTTTAAGTATTATTCGATAAAATTATACCCACAATACCTCACTAATGATAAAAACATTATACCTCAGTGACACATTATCCATATCTGGATCTGGATCCTCCCATTAGCAGAACTTCAGGAACTTCCTTTTAGGTTTCTTTTTAGAATAATTCATTAGCTGTGCATATCTTGAATAACATGGAGACAATAGTGACAAATCAGTGTAATCCAAAAATTGCTTTTAAAAAACAAGTAAATATATCTGAAGAAGATATATAACAACTCTCTTTTCACTGATTTTTATACAGAACCTTTTTTTTTAAATGTAATGTTGAAATATCATGGTTTTAATATTGTTGCTTTAAATGAACTGAAGATTTTTAAAATTTCTCAGTTTTTGTTTCTAAATTGAAAAATATGAACAAATAAAATTCACATACTCAAAAAAATTTAATAATATTCAATAAAATTCCAGGATATAAAGCACTTCTGAGGTTAAAATGTTTGAAAACTGCTGTAACAGACACATAAATTAGATTCTCAGAGCTCAGACTGCAAATTTGGATCCAATAAAAAAACCTATCAGGAAAAATTGTGATTAAAGAGTGTGTTGTGATTAGAAATGCCTTGTGAAAACAAAGAAGGAAAATCATCTTGATCAGAAACCAAGGTTGGCTAGTATAAAAGGATGAGGAAAAGTAAAAGTAGAGAAGAAGAGGAGAAGGAGGAAGGAAGGAAGGAAGGAAGGAAGGAACGAAAGCAAGAAAGCAAGAAAGCAAGAAAGCAAGAAAGAAAGAAAGCAAGGAAGGAAGGAAGGAAGGAAGGAAGGAAGAAAGAAAGAAAGAAAGAAAGAAAGAAAGAAAGAAAGAAAGAACAAAAGGAAGGAAGGAAGGAAGGAAGGAAGGAAGGAAGGAAGGAAGTCGGCCAAAACCACTGGGAAACTGCGACCCCTGGGGCTGCAGTTCCTGCTTCTGGCTCTCTATACACTCAAGCACAGAACATTCCTAGTTCCGAGTTACTTAACTAATGCTGAATGCCAGTGTAACATTTAAACAAGTGAAAATAAGCCAATTAAAAAAATAAGTTAAAAATATTTAAAAAGAAGATGTCAATCCTGTCTGGGTAATGCTGCTTCTAAAAACTACAGGTTATTTAAAAAGATCCAGCACAGGTGTGGGTACTTCCTTATGAGCTGTATGTCATGGAAGTCCCAGAAGCACCAAAACAATACAGTCTCTCACAATTCCTCTGGTGGATTATCACCAGAACTATTTGATAAGATCCTATTGCTGAAGATACCACACACCTTCAATGCAAGATATAGAGAATTCAAGCTGGCACTGAGCTGCAAACCTTATCCTATTAGCTACCTTTCATTGTGTCAGAAGGTGCAGACAGAAAGTAAAGGCAGAGACTCAAGGATTGACAGGGTTGGAAAAGAGAGAGCAGAGAGTGGGGTTAAAAGTAACCAAATAGATTATGTACATCCACGAATCTGTCAAGAAGAAAATCAGTAATAAAGGTTATATAACACATATAGCCAATTTATTACTTTTAATTTATAGCAAAGAACCCTGACAATCTCAGGGTCTTTCACTGCTTGATCCTTAAGATCAAGCCTAAACAGAACAATCTATGATCATTTTTCCATTTGGTCTCCATCTCTTATAGATTTGAAGTATGTCTACTTCATCCTTTTCATTTAAGCCTTTTAAAGGAGTCAAATGAATCCCAGCTACTCAAAGATTCTCTACAGTCCTAGACGAACTTAAAATAGAACACAATTCATCATTTCAAAGTCAGAGAGTACAAACCAGCTCATGTTTCTACGTTTTAGTCATAATCCCTCTACTACAAACTAATTATTCTCTTATAATAATTAACACTACATCTAAATATCCATTTGTTTATACAGCTATTCCTCAGTTCTTTTTTTTTAAACATTTATCTGAAGTACTCTGCTTTAAATGAATAATCACAGTCACTTTATCACATTTTATTTCTCAATATCCTTACCTCGGTTGGTTTTCATTGTTACTACATGTCATTCCCCAAACAAATCATCAAGCCATGCGAACATGAGAAACTCATTTGTTAGTTTGGTTTCATCATTTTCATACAAAAAATGATTCTTCAAATGTAATATGTCTTTGTCACAGAGCTAACAAAAATCCTGTCTTTATTTTTACAGAATTTTATAATAAATAAAATTAATATCAGAATACTTTAAGATTCCATTAATATACATACCACACCAAAATAAATATCCTATGAATAAGTATAAATTTTAAACTATTTGCTGCACTAATCAAAATATGATGCCAATAACTGACAACAAATACTCCTAGGCTCAAAGGTTCTTTCTTCACCTAGCAAATAATCTATTGAATACCATGTACCAAATTTCAAATGAAGAAAAAAATTGTATTTAAAATTTTACTGAAAGATTATAACTGAGAAGCACCATAAAACACCATTTTAAGTGCACTTGATAAAGAAAAATTAAAAATCAATTTAAGTGCTCCATGGGTATTAACATTGGATATTATATAAATAACCAAATGGAAATAAATGCAATGTTTCAAAGTAACAATTCTCATAAAGGCTTTTCTTTCTTTCTTTCTTTTAATTTTTTTTTCTTATATTACATATCGATCCCAGTTCCCTCTCTCTTCCTTCCTTCCTTCCTTCCTATCTCCCTCCCTCTCATGTCCCCTGACCAACTTCCCATTCCATCCCCCCCCCACTCCACAGGGAGAGTGGTACCTTCCAGGAGGGGTCAACAAAATCTGTCAAGTCATTTGGAGTAGGGACTAGGCCCTCCCTCATGCCTCATAGAAGTTTTTCTTAATGTGTACCTATGACCTTAGCATGAGAGTGCCAAAAGAGGAATTCCCCAAGTCCAGTGAGGCATCAGAGAGGACAAAAACCAGGCATTGCAGCACTAGAAGAGCACAGTGAGTAAGAGCTATCTGAATTTAAAAGTTGCCTACTTCAGTACTCTGTTTCATATGTACACTTGTTCAAATGTTTCTGCTTCTTCAAGCAGAACAACATAATTGAAAACAATGTCTTTCGACTTTAGGGATCCAAACAGTACAGTTGACACCCCTGTCAATGTGACCTTTTAATTTACATGTGAGACACACAAATCTACATATCTAGAGATGATTTTCCCACCTAAATCATTCTTGGTTCTTCTTCTCCCATCTTGAAATTTAAAACCAAAGCTTTCTAATGCTTTGAGAGATTATGATTTCCACTTGTTTTTACACTTCTAAGGACATCGTGTCAGAGGATGACGTGGAATTTATAGTGCTAATCCTCAGCAGACTTATTTTTTTTGTATGTTTTTCTTAGTCCCTATTTGTAGTGAAAGGGGATGACACACTTGCCCACTACAATTTAGAAATTTAGTGAAGTATTAGTAGGAAAATTCACAATGAAAAAAAGTTCAATGGAAAGTAATGATTTGAAGAGAAGCCATAAGAATGGTATCACTATTTCTAGCACTGTCCCTGAGAATATGTCAGCTATTAAGCCTTCACTATGAACAAAATACTACAATAGAAATTGTTTGCCTTGTGTATCCTGGTGTACATGCTTTTACTCTGAGAAAATATAACAAAGGTATTCTTGTTTCCCCTCCAACTAATTAGATAGTTAATTTTTATTAAAAAGCATCTAAAATATTCACAATATAAGTTATATGAAATTAAAACGATTGAAAAGCCCACCAGGACAGAAATTAACAATAGGACTTGATGAAAAGTCAGGAAATTTAATCAAATGGGAGAGTAATGATCAATGTCCATACAATTATTCTAATTGCTATGGATAATGAGTACGGAATTTTACTTCTTCTTAGGTGTAAATTAACCCTTAATTTATTTTAGTTCCCATGTTCTAAAGCATATATTTAGTGCAATCTTTAATTCCAACTCTAGTATTATACATGGACCTTCCAAGATTCTTCTATAATCAAGGAAACTGCATACTTACCAGCAGCTAATGTTCAGTGAAATCAACATCTCTACCTAAGTGTTTTGTTAAGGAAAAAAATAAAATAAAAAACTATCTCATGCTCTTTAATGTGCAGCTTTGGGTATCTTATAAGCATATTTATATGTTGATTCTGCTTGAAAAGCTGTCCTTTATGTCTGAAGCCATATGGTTGGTTACCATTTAACAGTATTTTATACAGCCATGTAATAAATCCTTTATCAGGAGAGGAACTTGGAATCCCTCATCGTATGTCTTGATTCTTTAATGAACATATCTATTAACGAAAACTACAAGTTTTGACATAAAATTTTCAATGAAACTCCTTTCTTGGCTAAAGTTTTGGTAACTTATTAAAAAAATACATGTCAGCATAGAGCTTTGAAAGTTCATTAATTAGTGAACTAAATTAAGATTTTAGAGTAAAAGTCTGTTTAACTACGAAAAGCTACCTAATTGCATGGCTCTCATTAAACTTCTTTGTTACATGGAACCAAAAGCAGGGTATTGTAGTCATGGGGAGAGCTTGTATCTACTTAGTGAGTACTTGCACTGAGACCAGGATGTTTCCTCATTCACCAAATAACTGGACACAAGACAGTACTTAGAGTGGCTGTTTGTGCTATATAAATGACAAAGCAAAGATGAAGGGAGAGTACTAGGCTGTATTAGCAAGATGAATCAGCTCTCCAAAAACGAAATCCCTTTATGCAAACTGCTATGAATTAAAATAGCAAAGATTATAGGGTAGTAGAGGTAGGAAAGTTAGAGATACTAGAGAGTGTCTTTTGACTTTGAAGTCATTATGTTGAAGATGCCATTATATGCCAAGTATAGAAATTCAGGTAGTAGCTAGAAATGCAGTTTGAGGGTCTAGAAAATTTAAAGAACAGAAATATACATTTAAGAGTTATTGAACAGTATGGTGGTAGAAATGCAACATTCTCAAGGAATGGGAAGAAGAAAGGAGAGAAAAGGGGAAAGGGAGGGATAGAAAAAGGGAGAGGAGTAAATACAGCAAATTGAAGGATACCTATATTATCACCCTGTTTAAATAATTAATGATTTCTCAGAGTTAGGAGGAAAAAACTTAAAACTCAACAATCTCAACTTAGGTTACCAAAATGCATTCCAATAGACTACCTGGGAAAGAGGAAAGAAGGAGGCTGCCAGGACACTACATATATGAATGCAAAGCTGAAATGAGTTAAAAGAGAGGCAAGATTAATCTTTTTAATTTATAAGCAGTAATGTTACTAGACAAGACATATTGCCTTTTTTTCAGCAAGGAAGAAAACAAGGGACTAAAATTTATCTCATTCGTAGTACTCATAGACAAGTTCTGGTTACACAGAGATTCCTAAGCTAGGATTCACAATTTTGAACTTAAGGCATTAAACCCAAAATAAATAAAGGATAACTGAGCAAAAGTTTGATTTTTACCAGCGACCTTTTAACTAAAGATGTACTAACTACCTTGACCTGAATTCTGTGTTCATCCCTATTTACATAATGCTCTGGACATTTGGAATATGGTATAATAGTATTCTACCCCAATTTAATTAAGAGCAAAGTGCAAATGTGCTGTTTTTTTCATTCCTAGCAAAATTAATTGAACTAAACAAGACTTGAATATTATATAGGAATAAATAGTCATTGTGTTTACACAAGAGCTGCAGTTCATCTGAGCCCTGAGATTCATTCACATGATTATTTTCAGGATGAGAAGAAAACTAGTTTCCAAATAAAAATGTGTAATTGTTCAGCAAGGCTAATTATTACCATCCTATCACCCTTGTCTAGATATGTCCCATGGACATATTACTGTGAATAATTTTTCTGAGGAATAATGCTGTAACAATTTTCCAGCACTGCCATGGGAAAATATCACTCTCAAATAGAGCACTGGGTAGAATAGACAATTACAAGTGTCATGCCAATTCATCAAGTGTCATCAGAGCTTAACCACTTTTCTCAGGCTATGGTATCATTTACATAATAATCATTACAAAATAATCAAGATTTCTCCAAAGCAAACATGGCAGAAATGATGAAAAACGGCATTAATAAATGAGAAAGTAACTCTGTGATTCAATAGAAAAATAAATAGCATAACTTTATTGGTCTAGAAGAAAAGCATAAGACTGTGAAACAGAAGCACATAATAAATTACTAAATATATATCTGAGCTATAACAGAAGCCTGTTTTTAAAAAAAAACAACATTGTAAAGGTGCTCTCTGTTGGGTGAGATTTAGAAAAAAATTAACAAATAGAAAAGGTTCATTTAGGCTATGGCATTCTATGGCATTCAATGAATCCTACTGATTAGCTCTGTCAGTGTCTGCCCAATAATAATGGGAAATCATTATAAGAAGATTTATAAAATATTTTATTTTAACAAAATCATATATTTTAACATATATGTTAGTATATGCATAATCATCATATATTTGAAATTTAGAGAAGCACATGCATATCTTAATAGTTAGGTATAAATATGCATTCTATATTATTTTACGCCTCAGTTAAACAAATATTCCTGTTTTCCAAATTACTATATGATGGGAGATGTCATTCTGTATATGTTTCTCATACTGGTTAATGAATAAAGCACTGTTGGCCAATAGGAAAGGAAGATAGAAGGGACTAGGAGACAAGGAGGAAAGAGGAAGTAGTAAGAGGAGTCAACATGGAGAGTCTGGAGAGAACAGAACTGCCATTCCTCCGCTCTCGGTAAGACCACGTGGAAATACATAGAAACGGGTTAACACTTAAGACAGAGCTAGCCGATAAGAAACAAGTAACTGGCCAACAGCATAATATTAAATACAGAGTTTCTGTGCATTATTTGGGGCTGGCACGGCGGCGGGACAAGACCAGCGGCAGGCAGAAAAACCTTACTCCTTACAGATATATATATATATATATATATATATATATATATATGTATATATATATATATATATATTAATCAATAAACTCTAAACTAAATAGTGTTACAGTGACCACTGTATAGTTAAGACCTCTGTGATAAAGATCAGTGTGAAAATTTAATTTGAAAGCAGTACTGTCATAGACCTGATACTGTAGCATGTAACTCTCTGACATTAACAGATATATTCAACAAGAGACGAAGAGGCTAATCGTATTTTAGTTAAGCAAAGCAATAGCGAACCTACAAAAGGTTATCAGAATCTTTTGTTCAAATGACAGGGTTGCTGCTCTTTCTAAGCAGTCTTTGTTGGACTAACAGAGAGAAAAGACAGAGCAAGAAAATCTGTAAGTAGCTGCCAATGACAAAAGGGCAAGGAGTAGGAGGGAGAGAGAAGCATAAGGAACAGGAGCAGAGAACCAGGAATCAGTGCCAGGAAGAGCTGGGGATATAAAAGGCAGCAAAGAGGACTCATACAACACAGCAATAGCAGAAAACCAAATGGGAGAAAAGAGGTAGAGATAGGAAAGCAGAGAAGACAGATTTACAAGGATTCAGAGAGCTTATAAAGAATAGAAGCAAAATACAATAATTTTTTTCTTAAGAATATGGATTCCAGGTGCTACAGAGATGGCTCAGCAGTTACAGTCACTTACTGTTCTTACAGAGGACCCTATTCTAGCTCAGTCCCCAGCACTCATACTGGATAGTTTGCAGCTGCTTACAGTTCCAGCTATGAGGGATCTGACACCCTCTTCTGGCCTGCAGTGGCACCTGCAGCCATGTACATATATCAACAGACACAGGCACATACACATACATACACATACATCTAATTTTTTAAAAGATAAAGTGATATTTAAAAAAGAATATGGATTCCAAAGTCAGGCAGTGTAGTGCACACCTGTAACCCTAGCACTTTATAAGTGCAGGCAGAGAATCAGGGCTCGAGATCATCCTCAGTCACAAAATAAGTTTGTGGCAAGCCTAGGCTATATTGAGATCATGTTGCACATAGAAAGTCTTACCTAAACTATAGAAAGAATATGAATATCAACATTACAAATGGTAGTACTTATTTTGTATTTTTTGTTTTGTTTTGTTTGCTGTTGTTTTGTTTTTGTTTTGCTTTTTGTTTTTGTTTTTTGAGACAGGGTCTTACTATGTAGCCTTTGCTGGCCTGAAACTTGTTATGAAGATCAGGCTGGCCTCTCCCTCATGAAGATCTGCCCACTGGGAAGAAAGGTATGCACTTCCATGCCTAAGCCCACATGCAAGTTCTTAAACTTCCTGGCACAAATTTTCACATAAACAAAAAGGTTATCATTACAGAGTACACGATGGACACAGTGTCAAGCATATCATACTCACTCAATGTTACCTATTCATAATACCTTATAAATACCTTATAAAAGGAGAAGTATCCACACATTTATAATTATGATAGCTGAATTTAAAAGATTCTATATTCACACTCAAATAATTCTATTAAAGCTAACAGAAGTAATACAGAAACTGGAGTCAAGAGTTATCCTTTATGAACCATTTTGGAGTATGTTTTACCTGTGTACAGACATAACCAGAGGTACATTTTGTCTGTTCTGTTTTTGAGTCTTTGTTATGCTGAAGAAGGATGATACAATTTAAACACAATGAGAAACATAGCAAATGTACATGTAAAATTTTCTATGCTTTCTGTCACATTGTTTTTAAGTATCCATTTACTCTAATAGTGATGAGTACAGTTGAAAGTTGTCAGAAATTTAGTAAGTGAGGATAACCCTGTCTCAGTTTGAAGTGCTCTTGGGTAAATAGTTAATTGCAAGTTCAATGTTTTTAAGGATTAAAAAATCTCTCTACCCCTTCTCACAGGATGGCAACCAGGCAGAAGGAAGAGATTTATGGGCAATTATATGGTCACTGTCTTGTGGTAATAGAGGAAAAGACTACTAGTTAATTCACTAAAAACTAGGCAGTTGGTTAGCATCACCAGAGACATATGCCATTTAATCTAGTCATTAGAGTTCTGAATTGAATCTAACTGTAGCCTCTAAGATTTATGAAGCCTCTTTGTCCTGGTTATGGCCTTTGGTGCACCCACCAACACTTTTAGGATTTCCCTTCATCCAGAAGGTCTGTGTTATGGTATACGCCATCCATCCCTCCTAGGTTTCAGCGGTTGTTTCAATCACTGATTCTACCAGCTCCTACCTGTCACCTATTTTTGAGATTCAACCCCTGAAAATATGTGCAGGGAAAGCAAGACAACAGTCTAACTTAAAATTTAGAGTAAAAAAGTACTAGTCTTTAACCCTGCAATTCTACTTCTAAGAATGTGCTCTTACAAACTGAGAATATCTGTAAAGTGATGTGTGACCAGTGTTATTATTTGTTAAATCACAAGATCAGGAACCGATGTATCTACCATGTTGTGGAGAGGCGATAAAAGAATGAAGCAGTTTTGCCTCTATAGATAGAAAAGTACAGCAAAATCATATAACAAAGGAATGCATACAAATCTGTAAATTATGTGTCCTCTCCACACACAGGGCTGGAAAAAACTACTGTGGAGGATGAGAAGAAAAGAGGAGAAAGCGGCAAAGGGGAGTTGGGTACATTTATATTCTTTAATATCTTTTGTTTCTTTACTTGCATTTTAAACTAAGATAATTCATTACAGAATATAAAACAGAATAAAAGAATAAAGCCCTGGGAGAGCTGGCCCTGCAATCAAGACAGCTGTCCCCACCACTCACCAAAGGTGAGAGGAGAGCTGACCCTGATGGTGTGGGTACAGGAGAGCTGGCTCCACCCATTATTCTCATCGAGTGGTTCAAGCAGGGGCACAGAAGGACCAACTCAGCTACCACCAAGGTCCATCTTCAGAGGTTTGAGTTTACCTACCCCACCATCTACCCCATCTATCTGCTGAAGCACGTGAAGGGACTGGTCCTGTGGAACCAGAGTCACGGGATCTCCATGACTTGGGGCAATAGCAGAACATCCTAGAAGGGTTTCAGTAAAGGTCTAAGATTGATGGTGTATTAGAGGCCAGAGGCCTTGAACCAGACCATCAACTCATTCCAATGGGCATTTGTAAGTAAAGTTGTTTGGACAAAAGGGTTTACTGTGTGACACACCACAGCTCCCAATGCCACTAAGATAAATGAAGAGTGGATGGAGAGGCTGGACAGTTGAAGGAGCTGGGTTTTTGTTTTTGTTTGTTTGTTTGTTTGTTTTTGCTTTTTTTTCCTTAATTTTTTTTCTTTTTGGGGAGAATGCTGCAAAGGTGAACGATGCATATGGAGAGACTGGGAAATAATTGGGAATAGTGTGTACATGCCATTATAAATAGCCCAGAGTTTATCCAGACGCTATGTGAATCTTAGTTTTGAAATAATGAACACCAAAATCCTATGCGTGAGGAAAAGGACACTCTCTAACAACAGGAACAAAGGTTTACTGTTTTAAAATTCCTGGCACTTTACTTGCACCACCAAATATAAGCAAAACTTCATGCTCTAACTTATTTTATCAATCCCACAAATTTGGGTAACTTGGAGAAAGCGAAAAGGAGATATCAAGAACCACATCTCTCAGACAGTGGCAGTTTACATCAAACACTAACAAGATGTAAAGAATCCTTGAGCTATAGCAAACATCATTAAAGGCCTCTAAAATTCAGGCTGGTGGGCATGTATTTCACGGTAATGAGAAGCCTCTGAGAGACTCAACTCTTGTCACCAGGAAGACAAGGATGAGAACTGCTGCAGGCATTACCTCCTCGCCAGGGATGTTCTTCCTGCAGAATTTGAGTGTCTCTTAGTGGGTAGAACTCCCCAGCTGACATATGTGTATACACACTAAAAACCACCCACCCTCACTCAGCATTTGGTACCTCATGCTCAGCATCAAGTGTATCATCCAACTCACAGAAACCCAGATCCTGGGGTAAAGGAAACCAACACAAAGATGGGTAACAATAAGCAATGTCAGAAGAAAAACAGGCAAAAGTAGTTTAAAATTCTAAAACACAAACACTGGAGCTGTTAAGAATTCTTTCTCCAAGCCAACTTAGTAATGAAAACAGGGGAAATAAATTAGCTTTATTAAATTTTCATCATCTAAAAGGGAGGAAGACACAATCCAGTGATTGAGATTCTAAAACCAGATATTAATAGTGCAGAATCCTTAGAGAATCATTTCATTTCACATGGAAAGCATGAAACCACTTGGAAATTATAGCTGCTTTGCAAAACATTATCTCAGAGAAATGGTACTCACTTGAGGATGTGATGAAGAGTATCTAGGTCCACCAACCACTTCCATAGCACTTAAAATAGCAGTAAAAAAGAACACATTTTCTTCCCTGCCATGCTTTTATCTTATAAGAATCAGCATCTAACGGCCCAAGGGAAAAACAGCACATCAACACAAAAGCCGCCTGGCTGAAGATGGCTGTGGCTTTATCTGCAGGAGTCCATCTACAGACATAAGCCCACTTAATTCCACATAAACCCATCCAAGCCACCAACAGAGTATTATTTTCAAAAGGGAAGAAACAGATCAATGCCACTTTCTCTCTTAAGAAATTATACAGGTCAATGTTCTAAATATATGCTCTAAAAGATACCAGACTCCAATGAAGAGAGGCAAAGAAAAATCACTTTCCTTGAAAAATATTATCTGACCATGAAGTGGAAACTGCCAAAGAGGGTGTAAGTTCAAACATAAAGGTATGACATTAAGTCTAGAGATTAAATGCCAACTTTGAACTCTGGGTAAATTTTAAGTAATTTATTTGAAAGCAAAAATAGATTTTTTTCTACTTACAGTTATATTCTGTCTTTAAACTATTAATTTTAATACCAGCTAAGGTTATATGTCCACAAAAAAGCAAGCTTTTAAAACAATTTTTGACTAACTAAATGGACTATAATATTTCAACACATATTTTTGGGACAGGGTTTTCTCTGTGTAGCCCTGGCTGTCTTGGAACTCACTCTATAGACCACACCAGCCTTGAACTCAGAGATCTACCTGCCTCTGCCTCCTGAGTGCTGGGGTTAAAGATGTTCGCCTCCACCTCCTGGTTCAACCCATATTTCATGATGTCATTCAATAAATATTTATAAAAACATGTATTATGTGTAGCTCTGAGAATATAATGCTGAGCTAAAAATAGCTTGGTCTCTGACCTCAAAGTATTCAATATCTAATGAAAAGGCCAACTACAAGGTGCAACAAAAAAGTTTGCAGTAATATGTGTAATCTTCAAAAAAATTTTAATTTTTTAAGTTAAGAGTAGCTAGACATGGTAGCATACACCTGCAATCCAGAATGTAGGGGGTGAGGGCAAGAAGCCTGCCAAAAGTTCAAGGCCAGTTTGGGCTACACTGTGGAATCAAAAATAACTTGAAACCATGACTCAAGAATAAAAAATTAAAATTGAAGGTAGAAAGTAAAAGAGTAGTTGTCACAGGTTCAGGAGAGGGAAGAAAGAGAGATTCAGAAAGTTAGTTAGAGGGCACTAAATTATAGCTATGAGAAAAGTTCTTGTGTTTCACAGCACAGAAATATATAAATGACAATATACTAGAAACATTTTTTAAAGCTAGAAAAAAATTGTAATGTTTTTTCTATAAATAAATGATAGCCTTTGAGGAAATAGATAATTTGCTATTTGTAATATTGTGTAATGTTTACATTTATCCAAAATATCACAATGTATGCCATAAATATGTATATTTTTATATATTAGTTTAAAAGCTTTCATATATTCCTCTGAAAGAGAACTAGAAGTGGATGTGTTTACTGTAGTGAAGTGAAGATAAATTTAACATGAGGGAACTCTCTTAACTTTTTCCCTTCTTTCCTCATGGCACACTGGATGGCCTTGGACTCACAGAGATCCAGCTACCTCTTAATCCTGAGTCCTAGGTTTAAAGGCGTGTACTACCATCACCTGGCTGCTGGGATTAAAGGTGTGTGCTGGCTTCTATGGCTTGTGTCTATTTTGCTTTCTGAGTTCTCAGGCATAAATCATAAATAATGTATTACCACGTTTCTCTATGGATTCCATTCCAGGTTTCTGCCTTCAGGACTATCTTAACTTACCTTGCTGATGAATTTTTGACATTGGAAGTGTAAGCCAAATAAACCCTTTACTCTCTTAAATTACTTTTGTCATGGTGTTTATTTTACAGCAACATAAAAGCAAACTAGGACACTGCTTTAATTCAATTTATTCTGTAATCCATTTCTGGGTACATTACTGTTTGCTGAATTTCAAAATCATATGCAAATAAATAAGGTAATAAATTTAAGCAAATGATGTATTAATCCTAAATAAAGCTTTTAAATCACTTTGGCTGACATTATAGTTTGCTGAGCCATGTGGTCAAAAGAGCACATGCTGTTTCAGGTAAGATTATCTAATAAATGCAACCTCTGTATAACCCTTCTGTTTTAAATAATTTATATGCAATCAATTAGGTATTATGTAAATACCACTCACATCCATAAATCAGAAGAAATTACTAAATGAAGAATAAATTAGAAAGTTAAGAGATATAATTTTTAAAAATTGCTTTGAATGACATAATTGTAGAAATTAGTGTCAAACTAAAATGACAAATAGTTCATCTTTTATAAAAATTTCTAATCTTGTTTTAAAATGCAAAAGCCAAATTCTATGTTTCACATGAGGAACACACTTGTACAGAACACCTGGTGAATATAACTTCAAGTAATATTAGGGATTTAAATGTTTCTCAGAGACAGAATGAATAATCTGGTCATCACCAAGAGAAGATTCAAAATTGGTTATCCATTCACCAGAATTTTAAATATACACATCTATTATTTCCAACCAATTATGCAGTTAAGACTCTTCGGGGTTAATTAGGTAGCAAAAGGAAGCCATGGTCTCCGCCACTGATACATTACAATAAATTATGCAGCCTGCCTGTAGCATTAGTACAGAGAAACAAAGCATAGAAACAGCCCACTGCTTCTTTATTAACCTAATACTAGCATCCAAAGCAATCAGCTTTCAGAAATTCCACTGTATCTTTAACTGTACATAAGATTTCTGTACAAAAGGAACCATAAATTCACATGGGAATTCAAATTTTAAGTATTCCTTTGTAACCTATAGTATTAGTCAACCTAAATAGCAATTTAAAATGTTAAAGTGCCGATTCCTGTGTTCCTAAGTCCTACCAAAACACATTTCATGGATCAGAACCCAGAAATGTTCAGTTGTAGTGTAGTAAATTTTATCTTGTGTGAGTCTAGTTCATGCAAAAGCTAACTGAGCTTGAGCCTGTGGGAGGGCAAACTACTAATCTAAAACACATAGTAAATTTGATAAGAAGCACTAGATATATGTGTAATCCAAACTCTATCCAAGACATGGCACCAAGACCCAGGACAGTGGAATAACAAGGGAAATTCTCAGAAATGAAGAGTTTTGAACTCATCTCAACCTCGCTGAAACAAAATTCCTACCTCAACAAGTGCCTCAGAAAATTTCTATCTTCATTAAAGCTTGAGATCCACTGGTCTAGAACAGCTATTTTAGGTGGAGATTTTCCTAGGGTACAATCTTACTGACATCAAAGACCAAAGATTAGTATGAATTTTGTGGCCAATAACTGGCATACATGTTGTAGCAATACAAGAAAAATGGGAGGAAGGTTTTGAATACATTTTGGTTCATTTAAAAACATTCATAGTAATATAATTTCTGTCTTATTCTAACAAGTATTACATTAATAATGAAGGACAGTAGCTACTCAAAATGAACAAACCCCAAGAATGGTCAATGTTACACACACAAGTTTCACAGACAGCAATGGCTTCTGAGTTAATTTAGTCTATATTAAACTTACTTAAGATATAAATGAAAACCAAGATTTTACTCATTAATTCAGCATCATCTAAAAATGATACCATTTCATGTATCCACACACTTGAGATAAGGATATATTAAGACATTTCATAAAATATCTGCTAAAAAAAACAGCTTGAATATAGATAACAAAGTGAATATGGTTGATATACCCAGTGTTACTGCATTGGAGAAAATTGGCTCTCTCTTTCTCAGCAGGTATCAACTACAACTAGCTTCTTGGTTATAGATGGGACTTGGGACTTGGGACTTTGTGTCCACTTCTGCTTCCCTACGCTGAATTGTATCTGGTTTGAATTTTGGAAGGTCCTGTGTCTGTTGTCAGTCTACGTGAGATCATTTGTGCATTCATTCTCCTGTGTCTGAAAGACACTGTATCCTTAAAGTCATCCATCACCTCTGGTTCTTACAATCTTTCCACCTCTCCCACACAGACCCCTGAGCCTTGAGAAAGATCCCACTGAGGGCTGAGTGCTCCAGAGTCTCTCACTGCTAGCACCTTATCTAGTTGTGGATTTCTGTGTTAATTCTCCATTGCAAGAAGAAGCTTCTCTCATGAGGGTTTTTATGTGTATAGCAATATGTCATTACGAGCCATTTTATTGCTATGCTCCTTTACTAGAATGTTTAGCAGTTAGGTTTTTCCATTAATGCTTATGTTTTTGGCCACTTTAGCAGTGTTAGGTATGGATTCCATCTCAAGAATCAGGCCTTAAACACAAACATAAAGTGGCTGGTTGCACCCGTAACATTTGTATGTCTTTTTTTTTTTTTTAAAGAAGATAATACAATTCTTTGTTTTATTTTTATTTTACATATTGATTCCAGTTCCCTTACCCTTCTTCCTTTCCTCCCTTCCTCCTACCCTCCCTCCGTCCCTCTTTCCCTCTCTCACCCCTCACATGCACATGACCACCCTCCCCTCCCATTCCACCCCACTCCATATGTAGGGCAATGCCATCCAGGTGGGGTCATGTAGGTCTGTCAGGTCATTTGAAGTAGGGACTAGAACTTTTCTCCTGTCTCTAGGTTAAGGCAGTATCCCTCCATGGGGGATATGTTCACAAGGTCCTTTTGTGCACCAGGGAATACATCCTGGTTCCACTGTCTGAGGTCCCTTAGATTTCTTAGTCCTTCTGGCTGAGACCCATATTCAGGGGGGCCTGAGTCAATCCCATGCTGGATTCCCAGCTATCAGTCTGGGGGCCCGTTAGCTCCTCCTTGTTCAGGTCAGCTGTCTCTATGTGTTTCTGCAACCTGGTCTTGTCCTCTCCCTCTGCATCTGGATTCTAGTTCAACTCAGTGTTTAGGTATGGGTGTTTGCTTCTGTTTCCAACAGGTATTAGATGAGGGCTCCAGGATAAGTCACTATCCGGGAAGGGCATTTATGGTAGACTTTCCATGGTTGCTCAAATTGTTAGTTGGCAACAGTCTTGTAGGTCTCTAGACCTTTCTTTAGGTTCTCTTCAAACCAATAATGGCTCCCTCTTTTTGCTCTCTCTCTCTCTCTCTCTCTCTCTCTCTCTCTCTCTCTCTCTCTCTCTCTCTCTCTCCTTCTATTCCTACCTTGACTCAATCTTCCTAGTCGCATGTGCATTCCTCTCCTTCCCCTCTCTTTCTCCTACTTCTCTCTCCATTCACTGCCCCCCCCCCAGCTATCAGGAAATGCAAATCAAAACAATTCTGAAATACTATCTTACTCCTGCCAGAATGGCTAAAATTAGAAACACCAATGACAACTCATGCTGGAGAGGATGTGGAGAAAGGGGAATACTCCTCCACTGCTGATGGGAGTACAAACTCGTACAGCCATTTTGGAGATCAGTATGGCGGTTCCTCAGGAAAATGGGAATTAGTTTACCACAGGACCCGGCAATCCCCCTCTTAGGCATATACCCAAATGATCCACATCCATGCAACAAAAACATCTGTTCAACTATGTTCATAACATTATTTGTAATAGCAAGAACCTGGAAGCAACCTAGATGCCCCTCAACTGAAGAATGGATAAAGAAGATGTGGCACATCTACACAATGGAATACTACTCTGCAGAAAAAAAAAAAATAATGGAATCTTGAAATTAGCAGGCAAGTGGATGGCACTTGAAGAAACCATCCTAAATGAGGTAACCCAGTCACAAAAAGAGGAACATGGTATATACTCACTCATATATGGATTTTAGACCTAGAGCAAAGGATCACCAGCCTATTATAACTCATACCACCAGAGGAACTAGGATGCAAGGTGTATTCTAAGAGGCTCATTTGTATGTCTTTCAGCAGGTCACTGTTGCAGGAAGCAACAGTGGATGGATGATATTGATGAATACTTTCCAAGTCTCATGAACCCTCACCTGTAGGGAGTCTGCTCAAATCTCTTCATGTTTGATGACTTAAGTAAGTAGTCGTCAGCAATAGGACCTTACCATCAGGTTGTGGGAGCAATAACTTTGATAATAACCTATGATGTTTGTAGGGTCAATGGGACCAAGTCAACAAAATGTAACCTATACCTTGTGTTTGAAGTTTTACTTGGTGGCAAAAGATGGCTACATTGGGCACTATGTACTCATTATATGGTGACTTCTTTTAAAATCTTGTAATATATGTATTCTTTTCATTCTATATGGTTTTTATAAAGCCTTTAGTGTCCATTGTCCTTTAATTTATCCTACCCTTCTACCCTCATCCTCATTTAATCTTCCTATTCTAGTTTGCCCTTTATCCCTTTATAATACTCTATTCTATTTATCCTTTCATTGAAGAGCTACTCCTTTCCCCAGTCCCACACCAGCTATCTAACCTTTGTTACTGTTCTAATTAAAACAAAAATCTTAAGCTTAAACACAATGGAATACTACTCTGCAGAAAAAAAAATAATGGTATCTTGAAATTCGCAGGCAAGTGGATGGCACTTGAAGAAACCATCCTGAATGAGGTAACCCAGTCACAAAAAGAGGAACACAGTATGTACTCACTCATATATGGATTTTAGACCTAGATCAAATGATCACCAGCCTATAATTCACATCACCAGAGGAACTAGGATACAAGTTGTATTCTAAGAGATTCATATAAAGTCCCTCACAGAACTGGGAAGGGACAAGTCCCCCAGACCTCAGGTATAGTGGGGGAGGACAGCTAATGGAGAGAGAAGTAGGAGAAAATGAGAGGGAGGAGAGGAAGGCATGTGTGACTAGGAGGATTGAGCCTGGTTAGGAATGGAAAATAGGAAAGAGAGAGAGAGACAGAGACAGAGAGAGAGAACATAAAAGAGGGAGCCAATATTGGTTTGAAGATAAAGTTGAACACAAAGAAAGGTCGAGGGAACTACAAGACTGCTCCCAACTAACAATCTCAGCTTCCGTGGAAAGGCTATCATAAATGCCCTTCCCGGAGAGTGAGATCAACAACTAACTTCTCCATGGAGTCCTCAACTAATGCCTGTTGAAAACAGGAGCAAACACCCATACATAAACACTGAGTCAAACTAGAACCCAGAAGCAGATGGAGAGGACAAGACCATGCGGTAGAAGTACATAGAGACAGCTTACCTGAACAAGGAGGAGCTAAGGGCCACTAGACTGATAGCTGGGAAGCCAACAGAGGTCTGACTCGGACTCCCCTGAATATGGGTCTCAGCCAGAAGGTCTGAGCAGTCTAAGAGACCTCAGACAGTGGAGCCAGAATGTATCCCTGGTGCACAAAAGGACTTTGCAAACATATCCCCCATGGAGGGATAACTGCCTTATTCTAGAGATAGGAGAGAAGCCCTAGTCCCTACTTCACAGGACCTGTCAGATCTACATGACCCCAACTGGATGGCATTCCCCTACATATTGTATTGTGGTGGGGGGTTGGGAGGGGAGGGTGTTTAGAGTGCATGGGAGAGGGTAGAGAGGGCAAAAGGGAGGGAAGGAGGGAGGGAGGGCTTGGGGGGAGGGAGGGAGGGAGGGAGAGGGAACTGGGATCGACATGTAAAATAATAATAATAATAAAAAAAAAACGCTTTGACTCCAAAATTTAAGTTGAAGAACAAGTTACTGGGGAAAAGTATTTCTATTTTTGTTTCCACAGAGAATGAAAAGATGTGGATTCCTTCCAGACTAATGTGGTTTGATCACACCAGACCGCCTGAAACAGAGTACAAGCTGATCCTACATTCCAAACAGCTGGACAAAACAGCCCTACAGACTACAGCTAGGATATCTGAATCTTCTTCGAATCCCCCAAGACAGCGCCCCTTACCAGCAGGAAGTAGTTTGGAAAGAACGACGCCCAAATTCCCAAATATTGTGTATAAATGTTTGTTTTCATTTAATTGGACTTTGTTATATAAAATTAAATAAAAAATACTCTATATGCAAAAAAAAAAAAAAAAAAAAAAAAAAAAAAAAGTTAGCATCTTCATGTAAGTTAAAGTAGTCAACATTTGCCTTTTTAAGGTCTGTATTACTTAACTCAGGATGATTGTTTCTACCTCTGTCCATTTACTGAAAATTTCATAATTTCATTTTTCTTAACATCTGGATCATATTGTATAAATTTACCACAGTTTTGTTGTCATCTAGGCTGGTTTTTAATTTCTGGCTGTTATGAATAGAGCATTAGTTATAGAGTCCTTTAGGTATATGCCTAAGGATGGTAAGGATGGATACGGTGGTAGATAAATTTACATATAATTTAAGGAAATTCCTTACTTATTTTGACAATGATTCCATCAGTCTGCACTCTCACCAGCAATGAATAAATGTTCCCCTTTCCCTCCTGCCTGCATTCTGTGTGTCAGCACTGTAAGACTGACCATAACCAAGAAAACAGTAATCCCAATGTACAGAGGCACAATATATGCTTTTGAAATGCGTGATCCTAAATTGCAATGCTGTTTGTCTATATATTATAATAATGTGGCTGATATTTAAGATATAAATTAGCTATAGACTTTTGTGAAAGCTAATGCTAAAGACAAGAAATTTATCAGTGTAATCTTTAACACACATTGTTTTATGAAAAGCAATACAACTTACATATTAAATAACACTGGAATATAATGATTTGATATAGTTTTTAAAGATGTATTTTTATTTTTAATTTTATGTATGTGTCTGGGTTGTGTTCTGTACATGAGTGCAGGTGCCCACAGAGTCCAGAAGAAGGCATCAGAGTTACAGGAGGTTTTGAGCATGGGTCCTCTGCAAAGGTAGCATGTGCTCTAACAACCAAGCAACCTCTCCATACCCAGTTTTAAACAGAGGAAAAAGGGCAAATTTGGGGGGGGTTACAAAATCTACACTGTCAGAACAAAATTATTTTTTTTTTACATAGAAAAGACTTGTAATTCTGCTGAAAAGTTCTTTTTATAAAATATAACATATGCATAAAAATTTCAAATTTAGTATCACATTTCCTATATCACTCCACTAATTTCGTTAACCCAAACTAGAATTCACAGCAATATTTTTTGGCATTTTATCTCATATCCAAATAATACATTAATTCCTTCCCTTTTTCTATTTTTCTAATTTTATTTTCTTCCTTTTTTTTTAAATCTTGAAATTTCGTTTTATTGGGAAGGGGGGATGTATGGGTAGAGTGAGTGAATGGGTCAAGATACATGACTTAAAAAATGCATAGAAACAAATTTAATAATGTTCTCCTATTCAAGAAAACAGAAAAACACTCTGTTTCAAATTCATCAGAACTTTCTACCTCATTTTTTTTGAGCTGCTGTTATAAGCACTAACGTCTAATAAATTCCTATATTCCTATGTATTGCTTTGTTCCTTTCTCATCATCTTACTTTCCTGTTCACATTCCTTTATTACTTTAAGCTTAGACTAAGTGAGTCCCCGTCCTAGTCTTAGTCTGTTCTCAAACTTTAAAAAGAAACCTACAAACTGGGAATCAAGCAGCAGAGATTTATTTTTCACAGTTCTGACTGGGATCAGGATGCTACTGAGTCTCTTCCTGACTAGGAGACAGGTGCCTTCATGTCCCATTTTTTTTTAAAGTAATGAAAGAGCTCTGGCTTCCCTTCTTCCTACAAGACAGTCTCCCAATCAAATGAATGCCCCAACTTATGATCTCATTTCAACCTTTAACCTTCCAGTGACCTCAACTCCAAATTATATATATGTTTAGGGCTTCAGTATATAAGGCGGTATTGGGAGAGAAAGCCAGTCTATAACAGTATCCTACCACAATATATCTGTCTCCTGTAATAAACTCTACTGTCTACACCCCAACTGAAGTTCCTGAGAGAATCATTCTGTCTTGACTGTTCATAGTTTTCCAAAGACAGATCTCCACTACCTAAATTACATAATACAACATTTTACCTGCGCAACACAAATCACTATCTAAGATTTCAATCAAAAGTCAGACATTTAGATTAGTAGCTCTGATTTGAATATGCTAAAAGTTTTTTTAAATGATGATTAAAGATAGCTCTGCTGCTTAATTGATCTAAAGTGCCAATCTCATAGAATATGGCTGATCAGCATTAAATTCTAGCTTATATTTACATTTCTGCAATTTTGTCTAATTAATGGCTTAGGGTGGCATTCAGTGATAGAATACTTGCCTTATATGAACCTGGGTTCAATCTCAGAACAGCAAAAGAAAAGAATAATTCTAACACATAAAGAGGGTATCACATTCCTATATAAACTATTTACTAATATATGTACTGGGTATGAGATACCAAACTATGGATTTATGTTACCTGTTAGAGGAAAAGGGTATTATCTTACTACTGACATTATTATCTATCACAAACACAAGTCATATCATAAGCTAATACTACATTTGACATATTCTGGAAAGGAATACTAACTCTTCAAGACAACTTCTATAAATCATCAATGGGCCATCAATTAAGCCAAAAGGGACCCTTAGTCACTTGCTAGGTAGGCATAACTGAATTTTTAAAAATTAAGTAAAAGTCTTGTAAATCTTCCTGACCCCGCCATGTGGCTGAAGTGCTCTTGTATGGTACCAGAATCAGTATCAATAAACCAAGATATTTTTCGAGGTATGTGCAATATATAGACCATGATGGTAGCTATTTTAGAATATAGTATTAAAGAGCTTAATATTTAGTGTCTACTTAACTTTTAAGTAGCTAAAAGATATTAGAGAAGCAAAGTCCAATTTATAAGGCTATTAAACTTGACACATGATCAATGAAGTGAAAGGCTTAAACTACATATAAATTGATTGGTATGGTCTGTTCTCACAATAAATGCTGAATTCTAGAATGGCCTTGAGTTCAAGGAAGACATCTATAAAAGTTCACTTGCTGGAGAATAGGGAGATGGCTCAGTGGGTAAGTACTTGCTGCAAAGGCATCAGCACCTGAGTTCAGAGCCCACATTTACAAAAAAGGTTTGATGTAATAGTGAACACGTGTAACCCAAGTACAGGGAATAAATGAAGTTATACATAGAAGTTCTCTAGGGCTGGCTAGCCAGCTCATCTACCCAAATACCCAAGCTCCAGGGTCAGCAAGAGACCTTGATTCAAAAAAAAAAAAAAAGATGGAGAGCAACTGAGAAAGACCTTAGATGTTGACCTCTGGCTTATACATGCACAAGAACAAGTAAACACAAACACAATTCCTTCTGAAAACTAATGAAAATAATAGAAGGTAATCATTTTTGAACATGAAAAAAGCAT
Organism: Phodopus roborovskii; assembly: GCF_943737965.1. NCBI lineage: Eukaryota > Metazoa > Chordata > Mammalia > Rodentia > Cricetidae > Phodopus > Phodopus roborovskii. The sequence continues at coordinate 32,106,282 of NW_026126433.1, forward strand.
TATCATTTGCTCCTCTGATATGAAAAAAATTTAAAATGAATATGCATATAGATTTTCTACACTACAATTTGACGGAAGTAGGAATGCCTGATTAACCTCTAAAATCAGTCCCTGGTTCCTGGTTGCTGAGAGAAAGGAGAACAAAGGTATATCAATGAATGACAAGCTAACTACTCTGTGTGTGACATGGGGAATGCTGAAGCAGGGTATTTGAGTCCCTGACAAAAGAAGTAGGTATCCTGTGTTAAGATGGATCATGGCTGTGAAGTGGACTTGGTTATGTAGCCAAAAAAAAAAAAAAAAAATCAGTCTCTCCTTCCTCCACCCCCACCCCAATCTGTCTCTCTCTGTCTCTGTCTCTGTCTCTGTCTCTCTCTCTCTCTCTCTCTCTCTCTCTCACACACACACACACACACACACACACACACACACACACACACACACACACGCACAGTGTGGGATGTGGTGGGGATAGAATGTACCAGGCATGGAGGCATATACCTATAATCCCAGACTCTGGAGGGTGAGGCTGAAGGGCCTCCATGACTTCTAGGACTGCTTGGGGCTGACACCAAATTCCAACCCAACCAGGACTCAGGGTTTCCCTCTCGGCTTCATGTGGGGAGTGGAGGGCACAAAGAGAAAAGATTTGAGGATTGAATAAAATGAAATTAACCTTTCCTATGAAAGGAAAAAAAAGCTACTAAATGACTGTTCAGAGGACTCAAGGCAGCAAAGAAAGAACTGTACAATTGAAGAATTAGGAATAAGGGGTATACAAGGGCTCCACAGCTTTTTTCAGTGATCACCCATTAACACACAAAGCTGCAAACTAGAAGTCTGCTTAAATCCCAGCACTAAAAACAAGAAACAAAGAAAACCAAACTGATTATATTTTTAAACAATAGAAGTTGGCATGGATAAATTCTCCTTCTGTTTCAGTCAATTTTTATGAAGGCTGAAAAGCAAGATTATGTGACCAGAGGAGAGGCTAAAGGTCAGACTGGGTGAAGTCTATTTTGAAATACTTGGCAAAAGAATGGAAATCTCTGAGCCTGGATGGCTTTCTGTGGAACTGTGTAAAAAAAACAAGGAAATCAGCATGGGAAAGTCAGTCCCTCATTCATTTGTGCTTGGGTGGAATTGCACTTAAATAAAAGCCCCAAGTCTCCACTGAAAGGCACTCTTGAAAATCTTCTTGCAAACTAAATTCCAAATATTAAAGACATCCATATTTTAAAAAAAAACTGTCTATATTTAAAAGATAGTTATGGAGTACAAATGAGCATATAATAAATTATATTTTGATTTGATGAGTGAATGAACAAAAGAGCTTGGTTATATATTTTTTAAAAATCTGTAATTCAGTATTATAAGTTTAAAAGAGAGTATGCTATCGTCTAACAACTCCAAAAATTTTCAGAATACACTAAATAAAATGTTATAAATAAACAGTATCTTTCTATAAACTAATTAAAACATAATTCATGAAAGTCAAATTATGAAGACTCAACTGGTTTAACTTTTCTATTGTACTTTTTCCAAGTAAAATTTCCCCTTAACATTAAAAAATCATAAAGTTAAAAATAACAATGAAGCATTAGAAGAAAACTAGGTTTTGTAAGTTGTATAACATCTTTACAAACTGGCCATTTAAAAATATTGAAATTAGCCATAATAAAGAAGAGAATGGCAATAATTGAAACTATTGTTAGAGGAAAACAACAACAGAAGGCAAGACAAGATTAAGGTATATCACAAATGAAAATTTACTGCTATAAAAATAAGAGATACAATGTTTTGATAAAAGCCTTCATTCAAAGTAATTTCTATAAACATAAAGCATACTAAATGACTCCTGTTGGTATATATTGCAAGAAATTGTATTCCAGCAATATCTGAAAATGCTTACGTAACATATATTTTACTAAAAGTCAGTATAACACAAGGTATTAAGAAAAGTTAATATATTCTACTAGACTCTACTTGTCCTGAGAACAGCTGGCTTGCCAAGTTGGCCCCAGCTGGCTTTGAAAACTCATCCAACAAAGGTTGTTTAAACTTAAACAAAATTTCCCCTAAAAGAAAAGGATGGTCCACTGTGACTTGGCAGTGCAAATATATGGTCAATATTAAATGTCTGTTTTACTTCTTAAAACCTAGAACTTTGGAAGGTGCCAGGTAAAGGAATCCTATGTGACCAGCTCACAGTGAGGACTTCAGTTGCTGAGTAAGTGAGCTCCGCAAATATATAACACTTCACAGTTGCTATCAAACTCACTGCTGGAAGAATGAAATGGTCCCTGTGGGACTTACTCAGAGGACTCATTAATGCTTCTACCTGTTCTCTTGGCTAATTTCTTTTTATGTCCTCTTGCTGTAATGAATCTCAGCTATGAGTGTAATAATATGTTGAATATTAATTATCAAGCATTCTAACACATCTCAAAGCATGAGGAAGGTATAGGGAATCTCTCACAGAGTTTGGCATTAACTTTTAAAATAATCTATGTTCATTCATTAAAGGCAAATCATCACATTTGCAAATAAAACTACTAGCTTACTAAAAAACAAAAAAAAGTTTGATAAAGGCTGAGACTATTGATCTAAAGTTCAAAGGAAATAAATGTAAAAGCTGTGTCAGTCAGTGTTACATGACTACAGCAGATGGGGCAGGCAGAAGTTTTATTTTGAATTACTATTAGCATGAGTTTTCTGGCCCCAAATGGACACACAGACACCATATTAATTATGAAATTGTTGGCCAATGACTAAGCCTCCTAATTGGCTAGCTCTGTCTTAATTATTAACTCACAAATACTAATCTATGTATTTCTACATGGTCTTATCTTACTAGAGAACACCCACTTGCATCCTCTTTTCCTGGGCTCAAAAGTCGACTCCTTTCTGCCTACACTTCCCAGTATTATTCTCGTCTCCTAGTCCTGCCCATCTTCCTGCCTGGCCAGTCAGTGTTTTATTCATCAACCAATAAGAGAAACATATGTACAGAAAAAAAAAATCCCCATTACATTACAGTTTTAGTACACAGTCTATCAACCTCCTTATGTCGGGCCTGAGACAAGTCAAGACATCACACAAAGCATGCATGGTTGAAGGAAGCTGCTCATCTCCTGATGTCTGGGAAGCACAGGAAAGGAGAGAAGGTCCTATAATTACTTTAAAAGAATGTTCCCATAGTTCTAAGACCTCCTATTACACCCAAGTTCCTAGCACTTTTCAAGTTATCATGATGGAAACAAGTTTGACTAAAGGGATCTCTGGGAATATTATGATCTGAACTATAGGATGATGTAAAACTGCAAATTTAAATATTTTTATTTTTTGTTTGCTTTTGTCTGTTAGAAACAGAGTCTCACTATATAGTCTAGCCTGGCCTCAAACTTATGGCTCTCCTGTATTATCTTTATAAAAGTCAAACATATAGAAAAATCAAAATAAGCATCTATTTAATAAAATTTATTTATTGAAAATAAATTCAGAATGTTAAAATGGATATTTATAACTTTAAATCTGGTTTACGCTCTTGGTTGAATGAACAATAGAGAATATATAAACAAAGAAAAAATAAATTTATACTCATCTATTATTGGGCATATCACATGCAAAAAAAACAATGGGTTCTGAGCCCATTTAAGTAAGAATATATTAGAAGTTTATTCAGAGAAAAGTTAGTGAGAATCTTCTATGTTTTTGGTTGTGAGCCTAGCCTTTAACGGCTGAGCCATCTCTCCAGCCCAGTGAGAATCTTCTAAATCAAAGATTTTTAAGAATGGTCAAGGCTTGGTGAATACTTGACAAAACAATGGTTCTATTAAAGTACAAAGAAAGCTTATGAGTAAAATAAAAATATAAATTTCCCACATAATTATAGTCAGCCACGTAATTACTCCCCTTCCTTTAAGATGCATATCTAAGAACAGCTTAGTTCACTAGCTGTGAACCCTAAATGAAAAAATTCAATTAAGATGGACAGCTATATTAAGTAATCTTTCAAATATCCTAAAATACTCTTTGCAAAAAGATTTTCTATTTATACAGCGTATCTGGAAACAGGATAAAAGGATAGTGAAGTCAAACCCCACTCTTAGATAGGTTGGCAGAACAAACTGTAGAGAAGAGACTCACTCCTGATTAATACCGGTGAATAAAATCACTTCAAACTCAACAAACGAACTACTTACAATACATAGATCACCTTGTACAAAACTCCAAAATAATGGAGTGGTCACTATAAACAAAGCATTCTGAGGGCCACTATAAGATCTGCACATATGGTCTTTATGTTAGAGAAATCCTAAGCCCCAACCTAGGCCTGGGATCGCTCAACAGCTGAAGTCTTGATGCCCACACATAGGCCTCAAAGCTTCTGGGGTTCTCTTTCAGTTAATTTTACTTAAGTTAACCCCCGACACACACACACACACACACACACACACACACACACACACACACACACCTTTATAAGCTATCACTGCTAGAACAGAGGCAGCATAACGAAGGGCAAGTGTTAGCCTTTCTCAAAGTACAATACACATTAGATACAAGGAACATGCCAACAATGAAGACTGAATTAATACTGGAAGAACAGCATTAGCTGACTTCAATGTCTCAAAAGAATAATACATGGCTTTAACCACCAACGTAGCAGCACTGAGTAAATGGTAAGTTAATTAAAATAGGAAGATGACCTCAGTTCAACAATTTTTTGAAAAATTGTTTGTAGCAGGATATTTGTTTTTAAGTTGTGAAAGGAAAATATGATAAAGGAATTTTTTGTAAGAGATGGCAAGGGATATTACACTGAAAACTCAAGACGCCTTAATGTATTTGTTCTATGGAACTGCTAAGGACAAGGCTTCCACAGAACCTCACAGCTTCCTGCATTATTGGTCTGAGGATAATCAAGTTTTTGGAAAGAAATTAGCAAAACGGAAGACAATCACAATTTGACTTAGTATTCCTCTTTTAAAATTAAAAATACTACATATGGATAAAGATTTATTTATAAAGATTTTCATGAAAAATATGCCATAAGATGAATAAATGTTTAAGATATAAATAATTACATCTTAAAATTCCTGCATTTCAAAACTCCTACTTCATAGGGGGTGGAACAAAAGAAATCCAGAATCAGTGGTTATTTTCTTACCTAATTATGTCAGGTGAGGGACACTGTATGATTTATTCTCTATCATTCTACTTTAAATACCACAGATTTTCTCTTCTAAAGCAACACTTATTTAAAGATCAGAAACAAAAATGAAAAAGAATCTCAACTAAAGCAAAAAGGAAGACAGTTATGAGGAAGGAATGGAAATTAGAATCTAAAGATCAAGTCACAGTGATTAACAACAACTCAAACTGTTACAGAGTTGTGAGGAACTAGAATGCACTGCTTATAAAAGGGAATGTTAGCAGGTATATGGAGGGGGGAGAAAATATAATTTTACTCAATTCATCTCTACAAGCAATCGCTGGTTGTCTCTTAAAATACTATACTTTGCCTGCTATGGAAAATACAGGAGGACTCAATGATTCTCTGGTTTTTTTTGTTGTTGTTGTTTTTTGTTTTTAAGATAAATTTGTGGTGGGGGTACTGAGGAACTGGCTTGGGGGTAAGAAAACTAGTTGCTTATACAAAAGACAAAGATTCCATCCTGAACCTACATGGTGGCATCAGATCCAGTTTGAGGGCGTTAGACAACCTCTTCTGAGCATTGTGCACAGAATACTGTGCAGGCAAATACTCATGCACATAAAATATAAATCTTTAAAAAAATTAGAAACTTGACCTTTTCTTTCTTTTGCTTACATTTTAATACACAGCTATTGCTGTGTTGCCCATGATGCTCTTGAATCACAGACTCTAAGAAGGCTTTTCCTAACCCTTGCTCCCACCAGTCTACCTCAGAGGCTAGGATTACAGGCATGCAGCAACACCCTGCAGGATCCTAATCTTTTTTCTATTGTTATGCTAAAAACATATGCCTAAAAGCAACTTGTGAAGGGAAGGTTTTATTTCATCTTACATACAGCTTGTAGCCCATCATTTAGGGAAATCAGGGCAGAAATTGAGGCAGAAGCCACGAAGGAGTGCTGTTCTTCGTGATTTGCTCAGCCTGCTTTCTTGTAACACCCAGGCTCACCAGTTCAGAGGTGGCACAGCCCACAGTGAGCTGGACCTTCTCAAGTCAATCATCAGTCAAGAAAACGTACCTCAGGACAGTCTGGTGAGAGCATTTTCTCAATTAAGCTGACATAAAACTAGCCAGCACAGTCATTAACATATCCCCTGAGATCTGCATGGTTCAAATAATAATCCTACTATTGAGTGACTTGAAATAATAATTAATGAATAAACCACATAGAGAGTTTTTTTTCATTACAAGGTACCAAGTGTACTATCAAAATAATTATCCACACCATTTATTCATTTTCTCATCCATTTACTAAACTTGAAAAAAATCAAAGTTTTTGATATGTTAACTTAAAACTATATTACTAACCAAACAGAGAGAAAGAGAGGATATATGTGTCAAATAGTCAAATAGCAGTGATTAACAAAATTATCAAGATTTTTAGATAGCATAATTTTGAATAAAAATTAATTATGGCTCACTTGAACTTGCTTTATAGTCTCACACAAATAGTAACATTAGAATTCCTTGACTGATGGCTATGGAAATCTTACTCAAGAATAGGAATATATCTATTTATTTTCTAACTTATAATCAGCCAAAAACCTACTAATGTTATGTATCAGTGTGGAATAATAAATTCTATTAAGTCAAACACATTTCAGAACTGCACACAAGTTGATACTTAATAGTATTCAATTTTCTGTTTCTTACCTTTCTGTTTTATTACTTAATGAGGTACTGCAAAACAGGCTTGCTTTTAGGCAAGTCAGTTGTTCAAGGCTATAACACTTCCTTAGTAAATGTTCTTTCCCTGGACATAATCCTTCATTATACAAAAGAAACAATAGAAGACTAGCAAAGAACAAAAACAACCTAATATTTTAATATTCATAACCATTTTTACTATTGGAAATTAAGTTAATATTTAAAATTATAAAGCAAAATTAGCATTGGAAAAAACATTCATGTTGGAAAATAATGAAAAGGAATCAAATTTCCCATTCTAATTATTTTGTTTTCCTCAGTAGTTACTTATTTTTATTAATCCTAAAATAAAGTTGCTGGTTTTTAAAAGATTTATTTTTATTTAATGGTTATGGCAATTCTGCCTGCATGTGCATCTGTATATTACATGCATGTAATTAATGTCCATGAAGTCCAGAAGAGGGTGATCTCCTGGAACTCAAGTTTGTAAATATTTACTACCAACCACTCCAGTTTTTGCTGTCCTGTGGATTTGAATCCAGGGCTCTGTGCATAGCAGGCAAGCATTCTAGCTCTAAAATAGCTTTACCAAGAGAAGAAAAATACTCATAGGAAAATAAACAGAACTACACAGCAATGACCAGCAGTGTATACCACTATGCCCAGTGACAGTCCTGCCTGAGCTCAGATACTGTGCTCAGAATGTCACACTGACAGATCCCTCATAGCTTGTTCTTTTTTATCTGCTTATAACATAGTTGCATCTTACATGTAATGACTAGGGAATGGGGGGGGCGAGAAAATTCCTTTAGTCCAACAATCTCATTTATTTTTGAACTTATACAATTTATGGTATCTGAAGATTAAACTAGCTTGCTAATAATTGAAAAATACACGTGACAAATATTTCAAACTCCACCCAGTTGCTAAAGGAATGTTTCAAAACACAGAAATAAGAAACTAATCTCTGACTCATACCTGACTATCTTAACTGCTTGTGAGATATCTTTAACTACAAATAACTATTCCTGGGGAAAACATCTTCAGATGTTGTGGACTTTTCTGTAATCAAAAACATCTAAGTCTAATCTAAAATCTGAGTTTCAAACACCTTTAAGGAGGAAAAGATGCTATCTCTTAAGCCTAACTCCAAATGGATAAATTCTGTTTCAGTTGAATTGGTTAGCTTTAAGTCATGGTGGTAATAAATGTGGTAGCAGAAAGTTAATCAAACAGCAGCTCAAATCTTCTAAGAACTTCTTATATAAAGAAGCCATGCTGAGGACACTGTCTGCAAGATCCATTTAGTCCTCCCATTGTGTAACAGAGGGAACCAGTCTCTGATTTTGTCAAAGAGAAAACTGAAGTCTTGAAATATTCAGCGTTGAACCAAAATCACAGGGCTAAGATTGCAGCCCAACTTTCATACATTAATGAGGTCCAAAGCCCTTCAACACCATATAGCTGTAGAAAGAACTATTCACATAATAGAATCCCTGGGTGATAGAATATAGCATAATTTCTGACTCACTTATAATCAAATCAGGTAACTATTACAAAATACAATGCCATGATAGGAAACATACATTACGCTACCCCATTCTTAAAAGAGTCAAAGGACAGTCTTGAATTATCATCTTGTTGTATAAATACGTATTAAAATACACAAAAAAGAAGTCAATTGCACAGTTCAAAATGTTCCTCACTCAGTCTCTTTCACTCTGTGGTAAATGATTTTCATATATTTTTATAATTATTTGGTAATTTCATGTAAAATATTTTAATCACATTCATATTCCCATTCATCCCCTACTCTTCCCAGACCCTTACATCCACAGATAACTGCAGCTCTCACATCTCATCAAAAATGTTTCTTTGTTCAGCAGATGGATAACACTATAGAGTCACAGCTAGTCAAAATACAGAGAACAACTGACTGTAAGGAGCCTCTAACTGAGCCATGTGCAACACAATCCTTACAAGGAAGACTCAGAAGACATCTCAGAAGTGGGAGCAAAAGATATAAAGAGCCAGAGGACCAGGATGTCTGCTGCAAGATACCATCCTCTTTATCAAAAGAATGTCTTTTTTCACCCTTCCTCTTCAAAAGGTTCTCTCTCTCTCTCTCTCTCTCTCTCTCTCTCTCTCTCTCTCTCTCTCTCTCTCTCTCTCTCTCTCTCTCTCTCTCTCAAGAAAAGTTCAAAGAGCATTGACAATACTAGTCAAGAAAAATCTACCACAAATTATTTAAAAAAAAAATCAAGAGAGCTAGCATGCCCCAGAGTTTCACTTTGGTTACAACATACACTGGCAAGGTTGGGCTTAATAGGCTGAGGTTTTAATAAAAAGAAGTGTAAGAGCTCAAAAAAAAAAAAAAAAAACCCTGAAGCAAAAGACAGCACTGAAAAAACAAATGATGCCCAGAAAAACTGAAGGAAAAAGCACAGTGAGAGGCTTGTCTAAACAGCTCAGCTGTACAGGTTGTTATTTAGCCTTTTGGCTAAGTCAGGGTAGATAACTGTGTGGTACACTGGCAGAGGACACACAGGCTTTGACATCAGGCCAGAGGAGTGAGCAGAAGACTCCATAACTGGGTGAGTGATGGCAAGTGAATCACTTTTCCTCAGCTCTAGACTAAAAAGAATTGTGATATAAGCAAGGGCTATAGAGAGGATTAAATATTATATAAATATATAAAACTTAACACTGTATGTACCAAGCACAAAACTGTTCAACATGAAGAAATTTCAGAGAGGCAATAGCTCCAGGATTTCTGTCCAAACCTCTAAATTCCTATAAACATTTATTTTTATTTTGTATGTATGTCTGTATGGAGTGTGGGCAGAGAAGTGTGAGTGCCTACAGAGAACTGAAGAGGGTATAGGATCCACCAAACCTGGAGTTACAGATGGTTGTAAGCTACCCCATTCAGTTCTGGGAATGGAAGTCAAGTCTCTGTAAGAGTGGTAAGAGCTCTCAATCACTGAGCCTTCTTTTCAACCCCTCTAATTATGTTAAATTAAACAAACCAAAAATGCATTCCTGAATAATTTTTCTAATATTGGACAATTTATTTAACATATTAGAAGAGTTAGAAATACTGCTGAAAAAGGTACACTTCAATTAATTTAAGATACCACTGGCAAACAGGAAACAAGAATTCACACAAACCCCAATTACAGAAGTACAGAACAATTTGATTCTAATCCCCCAACAAGTAACACTTGTTCCTGGTGGTTTAGTAAACCAATATTAAGTCTGGCTTTGATATATAGAATATTATTTTATTCTTTATTTTAAACCTTTCTTACATGTTTAAAAATATACAGGGGTTCAGAACAACCTCAATAAAGTGAATAGTATTTCTTTAATAGACTTCTGAAGTCAAAACACCAGTGTGCAGACATGGTTAGCTTCTAAGTTAGAGTCATAGGCACGCTTCATTAAATGCTTAAAAAGTCTTAAATGCTAAGAAGAAAAATCCCTAGCAGTGTGATAGAAATTTAAAAACAGACCATTATAAAACAAAATATTGACATCTCTAAAGTGTTTTTTATGAGTATACTGCATCACCAGCAACACTAATGCAGCTTCCTCTAATATAGATATCTATATAACAACTACACAAAAGTATTTTCCTTTTAAAATAAGCTCATATATATGGTTCCAATGTTGACATGTTAAACATCAATATATGTATTGTGCTAAGAAAACATTAGGCACGGGCCACATAATATAATATGTTTTTGTAAAAAATATAGAATATGAAAATACATACCACACAAATGAGTAGTGGATAGGACAGTAAGTTGTTGCAGCCCTAACACACAATTTCAGTGTTTGACTTTTCTAGAGGGCATTATGAGTAGCACAAAGAGTGATACTACTTCATTACTGGTGAGTGTTCTGTGTCTGCATTAGGATGATTGTGGACTTTATAGAGAAAAGAAAAAAAGCTTTACTACAGCAAAAAGGACTTTAGGCACATGAACTAGCTTCAAAGAAAGCAGATTAAAAAGTGTTTCTAAAAATCCATTAAAATATTGAATACAACCTTCCAGCTACCACATTGCTCTGTTAGAAAGAATACCTTGTTTAACATCTTGACTCCCTTATACAGAGGATTCTTTCATCAGCTAAGACACTTCCAGAGTGTGTTCCACAGGAATGAGATGGAGAAAAATTGAAAAGGCAATATAGCAGGTGTTGGGGAAAGTGAGGAGAAACCAAAAGTCCTTTTACATAAAAAATGAATACTGCTCCTTTCTGTCTGTGCTGTGGAGAAGATGACCAGAACATAAACACAGGGGTTGTACAAAAAAAAAAAAAAAATAAGAAAATAACATTTACTGTGTACCCTCCCTAAGGACAACACAACTGATGTAGATTGGCATGTCTCAATACTATGGTGGAAAGGTTATACTTGGCCTCAGATATGTACTTGCACTTTTCATAAAGGGCAGTTTAGCAAATAATAAACTCCCACAAGTACAAAGAGTTAAAACACAGAATAACACTAAATAAAAGACAGAGACATAGGCAGAGAGAACACAGAAAGATGCCAAGGAGTGCTCATGTTTTATAGATTTGAAGTACCTCTTCGATCCTCAGTGATGAGGATAAAACACTGAATACATATTCATAAGCTGTAATTCTCTTATGAGATTACTCTCTATATATCCTTCCCTTTTGCTTTTTTATTCCCCTTGCACAAAAAGAAATAAAAGAGACCTTTAATCTCATTCTTCACTTCATAGTCAACTATTCACATAAACATTTCTCTAGGGCAAAATTCCAAATGAATCAAGATACACTCCAAAACCACTGTCACATTACATTTGATTTACTGTGCAGATCTCTTCAAATGGAACAGGAATTTGCCCGTCTCCTGGGTTTTGGATCTCGTGCTTCCTGATCCTTCACACACACACAAGATGTGCACATTGTTTCAGAAAGTCTTCGGAGGCCAAGGCGGAAAACACTGTTGGAGAGGCTGTATATTACACAGTTACAAAAACTATTGCTTATAGCAAGCCAGGTGGTTAAGAAGGACAGTGTTGGATTATCCAAGACACGAGAACTTTCTAGAAGAAAGTAAATAATATATGGAAGCCATAGCATGTAAAATACACTGGTTATCCTAAATAAAACCATGGCATAGCGACGATCAGGACTGTGTCCTGTCTCTCTAGAGGCATCGACCTCATGGCTAGGGAATCGGGCCCTCCGGTCATTTATCTCTTTGGTGTGTTGCCGGCAAATTTTGAAAATGTGAAAGTAAGTGAAGCAGACAACCAAGGCAGCAGGAGCATAGAGTAAGCAAACAATAAAGCACGTAAAATAGGCACTGGTGAGCCAAGATGTGGCACACCATTCAAAAATGTCACCGTGGTAACCAGGTTTGCCCCAGCCAAAAAAGGAAGGCAAAAAAATTAGGCAGGAGTAAATCCAAATCATAATAATGCAAAATCTCAGGCGACAAGGGGTGACCAGTTGATTGTAGGAAAGAGGCTTGGTTATTGCAAGATAGCGATCCACACTGATGCAGGCAAGACAGGCCATAGACACACTTTTTAAAACTGAAATAATATATCCAAACACCTGGCAGGTCAATGATTCGTGGACACCTGTAGAGTAATGGAGAAGGGACAGAGTAGGAACCAAGCAGGTCACTCCAACGAAGAGGTCAGCATATGCCATTGTCTGTATGAAGTAGCTGGTAGTATAATGGTGTAACAGTGGAGCACAGTGAAAGACAAAGATGACTGTTAAGTTCCCAGAGATGATCAGAAAAGTCAGCAAGACAATAACAACTGTCTCAAAGATGCAGACATCCTCCACACTGTAGTGACCAAATCCAAGTGGGCAGGAATGATGCTCGGACACATTCGCAATGCTACTGCTCATGTTCAGGATCCTCCATTCAGTCCACCTGGATTCATTCATGGTTTGGAATTAAGGGAACTTGTAGCTTTGGCTCCAGCAAGCAGGTGCCCTGCCAGCATCTGTTAAACTCTGCAAACCAGTGTCTCAGAACCTGCTTCAGTGGAAAGTGCCAGTGCCTGTGTTACAGCTGAGCATTCAAGTGTGCTCAGGGCTCTTCATCAGCTTTAGTTCACCAGTGACACATCTCAGCTTTTGGGGAGAGGAGGGCAAGCTAGAAAGGTGAAAAGAGGTCTCAGGTTAGCTCCCTCCGGTGCTTTCAAACAACTTTTGCAGATACAGGCACTTCTAGAGAAAATAGATATATTAGCCAGTACTATGAAAAATTAAATCTTTAAAAAAATTATCAAGGGAAGAATATTTCTCTCAAGATAGTTTCTTAGAGATCAACTAAAAAGGAAAATAAAAGAATCTTAAATTGTCTGGGGTCTCCTTCACCTGTGATGAACTATGAAGAAAAATTCATTTATATTTCAGAATTTAAAAATTAAGATCTTAGTTTTAGATAAAGCCAAGAAAGTTCGTGTGACAAAGAGTGTCCTTGGCCTCAGCTCACATCTGATGTTAATGGGAAAACTTTAGGACCCATTTCTCTTTCATTTTTTTTTAAAGGTAAGAACAATAATTCTAACAAGGATAATTCAAAAATAAAAATCATTTGTAGGAGCACAATGAAGTATATGGGGTAAAAATCAGGCTCCAAATTGCTATATAATGCTTATGAGAATAAAGGATAATTTCAAGTTGGGAAGATATCATACAATGAATTCATGTAAAAACACCAAAAACTAAAAATTAGAATAAGCATCTGAAGTTCTAATTCTCTATTCATTCCTTAAACATTTATTTGAAAGCAGCTGTAGACCACCTCAGTGCTGATCTGCTGACAGCAATGTAATTTATATCTCTCTTATTTCAAAATAAGATCTTTGTTACTAACTTCAGCTTCTGTAACTAAAAATAACTTTCATTATTTGATACAATATCTTCTTATAAAGAAGGTTAATAAATATATAGCTTGAAGTAATTCCTCACATTTTCAACAATGGCCAAATCTCATAAATATAGATGAAATTTAGACAGTGATGGAAATGTCCCTGTGCACTGAGCACATTTCACTAGAGATGCTGCCGGGATCTGTTACTTCATATTCCAATTTGTTACAGCTTGCCTACTGGCATTAGATGATTAACACATTAAATCATAACTTCAACTAAATATTTAAAAGTAGAAATTTACCTTGTTTGTTATATATGCAGTTATTAGCAGCCATATGTTAAGAAAATGCTTCTTCTGTTTCTGTATTCTATTTTAAGCAAAAGCTCAATTAAAGCAGGGACATCAGGTAGGCTGGGAAATAGTCTTGTTTTAAAATATCTCAAAACATCATGATGAGTTTAAATCCTGGACTTTGACATACTTCAATTCTGGCAGGGCAGAATCCATCCAAAAGGCTTCCAAGGTCATTCTGGCACCGGGTTAACATTTGCCAAAGTCTTTTTCCCAAGTACAAGCAATTCAGGGAGTCTCTTGTCACTCTTTGTTATCATAGCTTTTGAAGAAATAGCAAGCACTACAAATGTAAACATTTCCTTCAGGAACAATGTAGCAGCTTAATAGAAAGCATTCTTCTCTAAGTTATTTTCTCGGGCGGCTACACATCATTCAGGGAAGTCCTTCTTTTATGTCAGCCACAGGATATTCCTCCTTGGACATGCTGAGTTTCACTTATCACAAAATAGTTCTCTTGTTACAGGAATAAGGTAATGCTTCTCAAGCACAGTCACTCTTATCAGCTGTGAAGCTGGGCTGCTTGATTCAGAAGTCCAATTTTCTGTGATGCAGTTATCAGGATGCTGCCGGGAGATTCTTTACAGTTTCTCAGTCTCGCTGCCTCCACCTGAGCCAGCGTCTGCTCCTCCTCCTCATCCGGAGCTCATGCAGAAGAACTCACCATCAGAAAGGTGACTCGGTCCTCCTGCCCCAATCAACAGCACAGCCAATGGCTACTGCAGCTGAAACTGTCACTAGGTAACAGTTGCCAGGCACATGCAGGCTTATAGACTTACTCTGCAAGCTCCGATCAAGATTGACAGAAGAAGACAATGGAACTGACCAATCTTTATACTATATAAATGGCATTTAAGAGCTCCTGGAGGCATTCTCCTTACAGCATTTGTAGATATAATATCTTATGAATAGTACTAAGGAAACAAAACTGGCATATACCTTTAAATCTTGTAGAAAAAGTACCACACTAAAAAGTCAGCAGTAATCTAATACTCTTTGGCTGAAAAACTTATGAATTATTAAAAATCATTTAAACCCTCATGAACTAAATTGATATAACTACTGGTGTTTTATTATAAAGTAAATGGTCATATTTTGGTTAGAAATTAAAAGTTATTTACCCATCTCTCCAATATCTGCCACACCCACATGAATGTGCTGAGCTTGGCACACTGACCTGCACAACAAAACACCAGGAAAGGATCATGACAGTGAAACCTGACTGGAGAAATACCAGGGCCAATATGATCTAAGAGGACAGGGGACATCAGAATAAATAGAAACATGGTTATCCTTCTATATCAAATGTGTCAAGAGCTAAAGAAACTCATTCTACAGTGCTCGGGTTACATATATTTAAATTAGTAAGAGCAAAATAAATATTTGGTCAAGTATTTGGTGCATACTAAAACATTTTTACTTAGGGCTACTTACTTTATGCAATCATTCATTTATTTTAACCTATTTCTCATGGTTCATTACATTTTAAAAAAAATACCAGAACAAAATTTACAATTGTTACAGGATTAAAGCCAATCAGAAAAATAAAGACGCTAATGGAAGGTAATACTTATTTAAAGCATGACCTATATGCCAAAAATTACACTATGTGCTTTTATACTTTTTTCTTCATAATATTCTTCAATCTCAGGCCTGAGATTGCTCAGCAGATAAAAGGCACTTGTCACCAACAACACTGACAATCCAAGTTTGATCCACACCCATGACACTGTGAAAGAACAGAACAGACTCCCACAAGTTTTCCTCTGACACCCAAATGTGCACCCTAAGAAGCATGTCACATGCACTATAGTGTGATCTCCTCCCCAGCCCTCCCTTCCCTTCCTATCTCTCCTCCTTTCCCCTTTGTCTCACTCTCTCCCTTCTTTCTCTTGCTCTCTCTTCCTCTTTCAGTAAATAAATATATGTAGTAAAATAATGTTACAGGTTAAATCTATGTAATCAGTATAGTAACTAATTCCAAAGTGAACACAGTGGGGACTGCATAAGGGGAAAATGGCTTGACTTCAACTAGAGTTAAGAATCTGAGACTGAAAATGGTCAAAATTGTCATTCCTAACACTGTACCACTAAATCACATCCTCTCCTTCTTCTAACAGCTGCCATTCAGAAAATACGTAGAAAACTTTCATTAGGTTTTATAAAAATGAATTATAAAGTATTGCAAGCCTATTCTGTCCCCCATGTTAAACTTTTTTTTTTTTTGAAGATTGTATTTTTAAACTTCATGGGTGGAGTAAAATATAGAAAGATAAGTATACTTCTCAACAGAAATATTTATAAGACAAATTAGAATAGTAAATCTTAGAATGAATATATTTAGTTTTGAAAAGTAAATATTTAAGTATATTGCAAGAGTTAGAATGTATTCTTCTACAGAGAAACATTGTACTTAACACTGATATCTAAAACTTTTTAAATAAAAGAAAGAACAAGACAGGGTTTCCCTATGTATCCCTGACTGTCCTGGACTCACACTGTACACCAGGCTGGCCTGAAACCCAGAGAGCTGACTGTATCTGCTACCCTAATGGTATTAAAGGCATGTGCCATCATGCTGGGCAAGATAATAGTCTTAAACATAACAATAAATATTCAAAATAAAATGATATTTGACAAATATTCATTGATGTACATATGTTATACAATCTACACTAAGAAAAGTAAAATGCTAAGCTTGCTGCAAAACAATTTTAAAAAGTCAAGTGCTAGGAGCTGGAGAGATGCCTCAGCAGTCAAAGAGAGTTTATGGCTCTTGCAGAGGACCCACCCAGCTTTGGCTCCCAGCACCCATGTTGCAGTTCACAACCACCACAAACACAAACTCCAATCCTGGGAGATTTGATGCCATCTTTTGATCTGGGCAAGCTCCTGCACACACAAGTGCACACTGAACACACTAAAGCACACAGACATATACATAAATATAAATTAGTAAATCTAAAGAGTTTTTAAAAATTAACTGCTATTATCACTATTACTACTCATCAACTTACAAAAATTTAAATCATTTAAAAATAGACACATTTTTAAATAGTTTTGAATTAAAGTGTCCCTAAAATTATGGAAATGGTGAGCAAATGCACACACATATAAAAACCGACCTCATTTAGAAGAATTAAGCACTAGATTGTTTTAGTTTCACATATTTCCAAAACAAAACACTAGGAAGGATTTTAACCTAAATGTAATATAAGCAGTTTCAGGATATAAGGTCATGATGGGAAAGAGAATTTAGGAAGCAGTGTTTTTCACCCACTAAACCTCCATCCTTCTTTCCACCATCTTACAGAAAAAAAGTGTCAGAAGTTCCAACAAAGCATAATTCCCTTTATAATAACTAACTCTTCTGACCCCTGAATTTCTTTGTATCAGTTTTACTGCTGTGGTAATTACAGGAAATAATTTAGAATGTGTATCTTCAATAACAAGAGAGGCGGTACATATACTTACATAGCTTATCACATGTACCATTCTTTCTTTTTAATTCAAGAATTATTCTTGTCATTTTAGGGGTCTGGGTGTCACTGCTACTCTTTTCATCATCATTACAAACTACTTTCCTCTCCTTTCAATTGATGAGTGCTAAGCAGAAAAAAATCTCAAAATACCTTTAGTTGGGCTTACTTTAAAATTTACTTCCTAAAATCCCAAACTGTAATTTATTAGTAGAAACATTTTTTAGTACTTATATATTATATAGTGTATCTTATATATGTTATTTTCATTATTAAAAATCCAAACAATGTCCTAGACAAGAGAATAAGTGTGGTAGTTTGAATGAGAATGGTCCCCATAAGCTCATATATTTGAATGCTTGGTCCACAGTTGGTGAAACTGTTTGGGAATAATCAGGAGGTGTGGCCTTATTGGAAGAGGTGTGTCACTGGGGTTTGGCTTTGATGTTTCAAAAGCCTACCTCATTCTCAGTTAGCTCTCATTGCCTTGTACTTGTAGGTCAAGATGCAAGCTCTCAGCTACTGATCTATTACCATGTCTGCCTAGCTGCTATCATGCTACCTACCATGGTGGTCATGGACTCAAATCTCAAACTATGCTCCCAATAATTCTTTCTTAAATAACTTGCCTTGGTCATAGTATCATATGACAGCAGGAGAAATGCAACAGTAAAGAGTAAAGGCAAGATATTAACTGTTAATGCCAAACAGGATAAATAACAGACGATGATTGCCAAAGAACAATATGAGCAGTACAGTAACATTACAGAGCACTGGAGAAGCTCAATTAAATGTCATCTCTTAAGATATTTTAAAAAAGAAAGCAAAAGATGTTTGCATTCAGACTATAGTTTCTCAACCACCCCATTTCTCTGTATCAACTGTCATGACCTTAGGAAAGTCAGTATGGCTTTCTATTTAGATGATGGTAGTGGCTTCCAATCTGGCCTGTGTTGATCATGGTTTCCCGTCAATCTCTTATGCACAAAATGAGTATCTTTGGGGGAGCATGGGAGGATGGAAGGGAGAGGGAACTGGGATCGATATGTAAAATAAGAAAAATATTAAGTAGTAATTATAATTTTAAAAAAGAAAGTAAAAAGAATGAATCATGTCACTTCCTTCTTTAAAATACTTGAATTTATTGTGCCTTTTATGAAAGGTCCTATAGGGGGATGGAATATTTGCTTTGTTCACCATCATATCTAAAGTGAAATATTATACTGCTGGGCATTGAATAGGAATTTCACAAATGTCTAACATAATTATTTTTATGTAAGACAAACACTACAACATAAAATGCTGTTTCTGCAAGATTAAAATAAAGTTCTTTACAATTCCTTGTATAAAAAAACTTCCAAGAAGAAGAAATATGAGCAAACTACAACAGAGAAAAGTGAATCTTTTCATATATTCAAATATTAAGATAAGTACTAGCAATTTATACACATATTAAATCCAATTCTATCAATGTTTGAAAAAAAATCTTTAAAACTTGATTTTTAGGCCTGGTAAATAAAGGAGGTTGATGTGGCCTTAAAAGACAACAGTAGTGATGTTGGAATGATAGAACCATTTTTGGTTTTGATTGGTACAGTTGTTACCATTGTGAGTGTACTATAGTTCTGTGATGTGTCATTCACATGGAGGAAAAGATGCCTGTAAGCCTACTTGTTGTTACTGACATATACATGACAATCCAAAACAACCACTAAGTCAAAACATAATTAAATGCAAAATGTTAAAATACAACGAAAAGCTTGAATTTAAGGTTTTAAATTCTAAGAGCTAGAGACAATGGTCAATGGTTAACAAAACTTACAGATTTTGCAGAGGACTGGGGTTCCATTCCAAGTGCCCAGGTGGCTGCTCAGAACTACTTGTAACCCCACTTCTAGGGGATCTGACATCATCCTCTCCATAATACCAGGCATATACATACATACATACATACATACATACATACATACATGAATGAAAGCAAAACATACATACAGATAAGACAACAAATACTTTTTTAATTTAAAAAGAAAAAAAAGAGAGAGATGAAACCCTGAACTTTCTTAGGTTTCTAATCTTAATACACATACCCTGTATTATAATATCCAGACACCAAAGAACATTTAGACCAGTCATCACTTGTGCATTTTCACCACCTGGGCTTTGTGTACGATAGCTGAAAATATTATATAGACTATGAATAATCACCACAGAAAATGATGATGCATATTCCAATAGGGTGCTTGTAAGAAAGCTTGGTGAACTGAAATTCATTTTGAAGCCCACCTAAAGGTGGAAAGAGAAAAAAGATTATACAAAGTTGTCTTTTTACCTCCCAACAGGTGCTGTGGCATACATTATCTATGGACACACCTCTGTGTGACTGTCTCTCTCTGTCTCTCTTCCCATTCACATACAGCACAATAATAACAATATTAATTAATTTAAAAGTAGAAATAATGTCAACAACAATGTTGTTGGTAGAGAGAAGATATAAATATTTAAGTTCTAAAGTATGCAGTAGACAAGAGAATAATTTTTATGCATCTCAAAATTGTTGGATTTCATGAATGTAATTATATTTAAAATGTTTATATTGCAAGCTGATGGATAGACTCATTATCTTGATTTCACCATGTACATGAATTAAAATCCCATATTTGTGGTGATATTTTGTTTATGCTATACCAAATAAAGCTTGCCTGAAGATCAGAGTATAGAGCTAGCCACACTAGCTAGCAATAGAGGCTTGCAGTCACCTTTAATCCCAGCAGCTACACTAGTTAGCAATAGAGGCCAGGTAGTGGTGACACACACCTTTAATCCCAGCAATTGGGGAGACAGAGGCAGATGGATCTCTGTTAGTTCAAGGCCACCCTGGGCTACACAAAATTGATCCAGAGTGAAAGAGAAACAGTTCACCTAATCGTGATCCTAGCACTTGGGATCATTTGCCTTTAATTCCAGCACTAGGGAAGTGGAGACATGAGTTTATATGACTAGGTGGAGAAAGAAATATAAGGCAGGAGGAGACAGGAGCTCAGGGCAGCCTAAGGATTCATAGAGGTGGGCAGTCTGAGCAGTCAGTCTGAGGAGGCAGTCTGAGGACAGGATCGACCCTTTGGTCTGAGAGGTAAGAGGTTTCTCTTGTGGCTGGCTCCTTTACTTCTCTGACCTTTAAGCATTTACCCCAATATCTGATTCTGAGTTTTTATTATTAAAACAATTAGAATTCTTGCAACACATATTGAATTTAGTAAATGTGTCAAAATGTGAAGTGAAAAATTAATGGAAAATTAGATTTTTTAGCAAACAACAATTGCTTATTTTAAGAATGCCAACTACTACAAAATGCAGTATCAATTAACTTGTAATGTACTGCTAAGCATACTACTAAGAAAACATGAGCTAAGTACTAGAAAGCAAACACTCCAAAATAATTTAAAAAAAAAAAAAAAACCTACTGACTTAGTGACCCCTGAAAGGCAAAGCGAAAGTTTATTTTCTTACCTTGTGCTATTGTGAATCAAAACTTATTTATTTAATGGCTTGGCAACAAAATTTAATTATAGAGGAAGTTCCATAGAAAGAACTTTCTCAACCTGATAAAGACACTTAATTGAGAAATGTATATCTAGTAGAGTATTTCACAATGCAATATTAATGATTCTTTCTTAAGAATAGAAATGTACAAGCATGTAGGTCCTTATTGCTTCCATGCATGCTGACAAGTCTCAGTCAATATAATAAACAAACAAACAAAAAAAAACTGAAAAGCCATTCAAGAAAGAAAAGACTATATATGTGATAAGTATTAAAATAACTACTTTTATACCCATTAAAACATAAGAAAATGAATACACTTTGTCAGAATATGAGATATTTCGTTGCTAAATACAGACAACAAAAATGAAAGCAAAACAACATACCATTTACAATAGGCTCAGACAGCAGAACACATGGATACATCTAATAAAAACCTGTATGTCTCTACTCAGAATTACAGAATGCCACTAAAACAAAGCTAAAATTTTAAGAATTTTTTTTTCCATTTTTATGTTTTTGAAGACTTGCTATCATTAAGAAGACAAAATTCTCACAAGTTTATCTACTGCATACTCACATTAAAATCTAGGCAGATTTTTCTGTAAAACTAACCAACGGCTGACTATAAAATCTATATATTTAAACACAAAGAATTTTGGATAGCTCTTATAAAGCAATCTTCTAAAAGAAAATAAAAGCAAAATTGAAGATGGCACAACCTGGCTTCAAGACCTACTGTACAACCATGGTACAAGAGACTGGTCTCATACAGACCTGCAGAACAGTAAAAGCTACAAAATAGAGAGAGCAATTATTGGTCAACTGAATTTCAATAAGATCTCTAAAACAAACCTGGGCTTAAGAGATCTTTTTCAGTAAATAGCACTAGAGAAATTTGGGCACCCACTGGAAAAATATGAACTAAGGTTACCTCCTCATACTACACATAAAATTTTACTTGTAATGAATGATATATTGAAACAAAAAGTTTGAAAATACAGGTAGTTTAAAAAAGAAACATATTACAGGGATATCTTCATAGCACAGAGACAAAGTTTGTAAGATAATAAAAATGAGCTAAACTGTAATTAAGTAATAACTTCAAAGTTCTTACCAAAAGACATCAAGAAATAAGAAAACCAAAAGAATGAAAGAAGGTACTAGCAAAGCACACACCTAAAAAATGAATTTTTATGCAACCTGTAGCAACAATACTGTTACTGACACTATAAATTACTAAAAATACAAATAATCAAAAAATGATGATAGTAGACTCTGAGAGTAAAATTATGGTGACCAGGGACTGGCAGCCGTGATGGGGAGATGGGAAGATATTAGCTATTGAATAATCTCAATAGAGGAAATGAGTTTTTGTGTGCTATTGCTCAGCAAACTGACTACAAATAAAAATATTTTTAAATTCATCCACCACCAAGAAAAATCCAGCTTTTCAAGAGATATATATGCTCGGGTTGAGTTAGACTACAACATAATTATAATGATGCTATGATAAAGCTCTCACTAAATGTTAGGATCAAGTGTGGAGAACCTTGGCAGATGAGGGTGACTTGAGCAGAGGGGCAAATGTGACAGGCAGATAGACCTTAAGTAGGAAGTTTTATTAGAAAGGAGAGGGAAGGGGAAAGCAAAGAGAAAAGCAGTAAAGAGACACAGAGACAGACTGACGGGGGAGGGGGTAGACAGAAGATAAGAGGGAAATAGGAAAAATCCTGTTGCCCCAGGAGAACAGCAGGAAAAGAGAGGAAGAGGGAGGAAAAGGAGCAGAAAGAAAGCAGAAATGAGTGGAGGTCTGTCTTTTAAAGGGGTCCTTTGCACCTGGGCTGACCAGGGAACTGCCCGAGTGTATTCTGCCAGGTGACAGGGGCAGGCCAGCACAATACCTGAATCCTTACACATGATTCAAAACACCACAAAATATGTGCTTAGTATCAAGTCATTAGTTCAAGACAAAAATCAAACAATAATAAGGTACCAATGTATTTACTACAGTGGCTAAAATTAACTCCAGAAATAAAAATTTTGGTAAGATTGTAAACAACTGAAACTTTTACAAACTGGTGATGGGATAAAACAGCCCAAATTTAGGAAATGTGACAAACATATTTTGAAATCTTTATTGTATTAAACAAATCTATACTATGGCCCAACAGCTCATTCCAAAAGACATGCAAACACATCCACAAAATAACCATTAGATATCAAGTCTTGCGCGCGCACACACACACACACACACACACACACACACACACACACACACAGAGAGAGAGAGAGAGAGAGAGAGAGAGAGAGAGTTTTGTTCCTGATAGTATGTAAAAAACTAAACAGCCTAAACTAGAAACAATATACACACCCACTAACAGGTATATACTGAAGAAACTGTAATATGTAACTACTGTAGCTTGCTACTTAGCAACAAAAAAGAACAAAAGTAGCACAAACAACACAGATGAACCTAAATGCTAAGGGTAAAAGTCATGCCTCAAAGAGCACACTCTATATGAAGTTCTAAAACATAAAAAAAAAAAAAAGAATTTTTGCTGAAATAGAGCAATAGTTGGCTCAAAAGTGTACTTGTGTGCACACATACGCGAACATGTGTATATAAATGTATGCATGCAATGGTACTCACACAAATCAGTAATTGACTGTCAAGAATATAAAAGAAATCTCAGGATTGATGGAAACATTCGGTCTGTAAAAATGTATGCATATGTATACATGGGGGAAATGATGAAATAATACATTGCAACTTTGTGTAAATTATTACCAAAGATAACCACAAACCTGTCAATTCACTTGTCTACAATGAATGTTCATTTAATATTTGCCAAACAGTTTGTGATCATCGCTGTTAACATCAATTGGAACATTGTCTCTTAACTTAACATACCTTTGCAACTGTGGGTTTTGAGTATATATATTAGAGACAGAAGGAGCAACAGAGGAGATCGAGATAGAGCTGTTTCATTCTATAAGTGACCAGGTACTAAAAGTAATACACAGCCCCCACCACTCTGGCTATCTATGCATAACACAGAACAGTTATCTTCTACTTTCCTTCCAATTTCCTACTTGCAATTTCGTAGAGGCTTAACACCTGAAACAAAGCTCATGATAACTTTTTCTCAAAGACTACAAAGACTTCACTCTCCCAGTGAAGTGTCATAGTTAAGTCCAAGACGGCCAGTTATTTCTGGATAAGTGAAATGGCACCATTTTTAGTATGACTAAAACATTGGAAGTGTTTTTCAAAATAACATACGAGGAAAATGCCAAGCTTTCTGAAATCTCATATTTAAGAGTTTTTCTTATTTTATGGAATAGTTCAATGTGGAAATTAAATTATTTAATACAATTTTTGTATCAATGAAATCTTAAATATTAACTCACAAAAAGGGCATGAAATGGTCATTGTCCATCAAATTTTGTGCAGTAAAGTCATAGTGGTAAAGTTTGACTATCTCTTCAAAAAAAATTTATGGCAACATAAGTACAAACATCCCATTTTAAACAACAGGTTCACATTAAAGGAAAGAAATGTTACTTTAAACTCATTTTTAATTGAAAGGAAGTTTTCCATTATAAAAGAAAAAAATGCTTTTTTGAGATATCTTATTGTTATGGCAACTGATGTGCTAAAAATAATAAAGAAATATTGAAGTTGTTATAGCAACTAGAATTTTAAAGAGCCATGAAGTGTAGAATAATCAAACCTTAACTTGGCTTGAAATGCAACATCTATGACTCAGGTTTGAAAAGAAAACTTGAAATATTCATGATCTTGTCTTTGCAACTTGTTTCTGAAATCCAATATTTAAAAAACAAATTCTTCAATACGAGTTAAAGTATCATTTCTCTATTATTTAAATCAGCAATACTGCACATGCATCCATCAATGTGGCTTTAACAATCCTACACACTATCAACCCCCATGAAGAGTAGGAAATGATCATGCAGTGAAGGTCAAATAATTGAATGCATTGTTTGTATGAAATCTGAGTTTTCTGATCTTCTAACTTGTTTCTACCCAGAGTCCTCGATGTATACAGTAGAATACACCAAAGGTTAAAAATACTACCTACTGCAAAGTCATGCTCAGACTCATCTAATTAGTGGTCTGTTGGATTAGGAAATTACTGAAGGTCTATAAAATAATAGGCACTGCTCAATGTTCTGGCATCCTGTTTGCCTCTCGAGAGGAACATTCATAAATAAGAGTTTCATGAGCACTAGTAAGACCTCTTCATGAAGGATTTAAACTGAAGAAACAGAAATTATTGTCTTTTCCTAGAGATGGCCATACTGGGTGATAAAAACAGATTTACATATTTCTGTTACAAAATCAAAAGCCTTTAGTTTCATTTGTTCCTTCCTAATCAAATAACCTAGATTTAACAATAAATGTATCAATGCATGCTGTTACCACAGCACATTTCCTCAGCACCCTGCAACTGACTCCAGCCTTCTGGAACAGACTTCTGCCACTAACACTCCACACCCTCCTGCTTTGCTGATACAACCTTTAACACTTTTGCAGTTGTGTTTGCTGGTTTGGTTGTCTTGGGTATACCTATTCAAATAATTGGTTTATTTATAAGTTAGTAAAGAAACTTGAGAAACACACGCGTTAGGGTGTTAGGGAAGGCTGCAGCACTTGGCAAGAGCCTTCTGTTACATATATCATAAATCATGGTAATTTTGTAAAGTGATACTTCCTTCAAAAACACAAACACACTTGCCTCAATACCTTACCCAGTATTTAATAGCACTAGCTGTGACCACTATTATCATAATCCTGAGTCTAGTAAAATCCTATCTTCAGAACCATGATTTCAAAACATTGCAGTATTCTTTTTTGTTTTTCTTAAAGAATATTTGAATTTATTCTGTGAGAACTCCATTCATGTATACAATGTATTTTGATCATATCCACTCCTCTTTACCAACTCTTTGCCCAACCATTCCTCTTCCAACTTTATGTATTCTTCTTTTTAATTCATTATTTTTATGTAATGAGTGTATGTGAGAGTGAGTGAATGAGTGAGTGAGTGAGTGAGTTAGCTAGTTTATGTGTACCACATGCATCCAGGAGCCAGAGGAGGCCAGAAGACACAATACTCTGGAAATAGAGTTACATATAGTAGTTGTGAGTTGCCATATGGGTGAGGTAAACCATATCCAGGTCCTCTAGAAGAACAGTACAGTCTCTTAACCATTGACTAATCTCCCCCGCAACCATTTCTTTTACTTCTTAATAACAGACTGAGTCAAAGCAGTTCTACTGCCAGAATTTGCATGGCTATGGCCCATCCCTGCAGCATGGGAAATTTAGTAGTGTCCATAACACCCCCCCCCAAAAAGTGATCCACCAACTACCAACAGCTCAACTACATGTGGAACCACCTAAGATGAATCAGTGCTGCAATTAGATTTTTATAGATTCTTAAGCAGGTAACCATAGTTGCTTTGAATTCATGAGTATAATGACCTGTCATTTCCTGAAGACAGGATTTCATACAATTCTTCATCATCCAGCTACTCTTACATTCTTTCTACGACCTCTTCCACAATAGTCCTTAAACCTTGGATTGGTAAAATATATTAATTTCCCATTTAAGGCTAAGTTACACATTCTCAGTTATGAGTCTCTGATGGGAGATGCCATTATGTATATATGTTTCTCATACTGGTTAATAATAAAGCACTGTTGGCCAATAGGAAAGGAAGATAGGAGGGACTAGGAGACAAGGAGGAAATAGTAAGTAGTAAGGAAGAGTCAAGACGCAGGGTCTGGAGAGAACAGTATGCAGCAGCCGGCTCCCGGTAAGAAGACCACATGGAAACACATAGATTAACACAAATGGGTTAATACTTAAGACAGAGCTAGCCGATAAGAAAGTAGTAACTGGCCAACAGTATAATATCTAATACAGAGTCTCTGTGTGTTATTTGGGGCTGGCGCGGCAGTGGGACAAGACCAGCGGTGGCGGGAGGAAAAAAACCATACTCCTTACAAATGGCGCCCACGTGGCTAAGAACTTACACTTAAAATTTAACAAAAGCTTAAAAAAGGGTTTTAGAAACAAAAGAACAGAGACAAGCAAGGTTTCTTGGTAGCAGCATTTTTCTCAGTTGAACTCTGCTTTGTGAGAGACAAGCAGATATTCGCGCTGCTCCTTTAAGGGAAGGTTCCTGACTCAGCATAAGCGGCAAAAATACCTCACGGCTTTTAAGAAACTCTGCTAACAATTTATTGGTGTGTATGAGAGATGGCAATGGCAGTGACCACATCTCCAAGCTGGCAGCATGCTTTCTGGGTGGCAGCGCAGACCAAGGCGATGAGCACAGCTTTCCGTGCTGGAGGTAAAAGTACCCTCCACCATCTTTGGTAAACCACGGCTGACACAGCTATGACTTTCATTTTAGTAATGTTGTTTACCAGTTAAAAGACTTGTGGCCAGACGAAGATAAAGATTTACTTACAGTAATGACAGATTCATATTAAGAAAAACCTCTAAAGGTTTACAGTGTGTTTTAAAATATACGTAGACATGGAAAAAAAATAAAATGGTTTTAAAAAGACAAAGAGGAACTGGTTGTTGTAGCACAGCACTCAAGAGACAGAGGCAAGCAGATCTCTATGATTTGCAAAGTAAACCTGGTATGCAGAGTAAATTCCAGGACAGATAAGAGTTACACAGAGAAACCCTATCTCAAAAAATAAAAAATAAAAAGTAAAAGAAGCGGAGTAATAATAAAGCCACGTAAAGATGAAAAGCTCAGAGAGAATCTGGTTACTGTATGGTATTATATTGTCTTTGTATTGTTTGATTGCTGAGGAAACAACAACTGTTAAAGAAAATGCTGCTGGATTAATTCAATTTATATATTTTAAAAATGCTTTGACTCAAAAATTTAAGTTCAAGGACAAGTTACTCGGGAAAAGGATTTCTATTTTTGTTTCCACAGAATATGAAAAGCTGTGGATTCTTTCCAGATTAATGTGGTTTGAGCAAGCCAGACCGCCTGAAACAGAGTACCAGGTGATCCTACATTCAAAACAGCTGAACAAAGCAGCCTTGCAGACTACAGCCAAGATTTCTGTGTCTTCTCAGGATCCCCCATGACAGCGCCCCCTGTCAGCAGGAAGTAGTTTGGAAAGAACGACGCCCAAATTCCCAAATATTGTTTATAAATGTTTGTCATTTAAATGGACTTGGTTATAAATGGTTAATGATCCCAGCCAATTCTTTTTAAAGGTAAAAAGGGGATTATGGTATAGATATGAATACTTTGTTTTGGAATGGATTTTCATTTATTGATTACTTTGTTTTGGAATGGATTTTCATTTATTGATACAAATTTAAAGTCAATTTGGTGATATGTATATTTCTCTTCTTGTTTAGGTATTGTGTTTATTGAGCTCAGTTAGAAATGTAATGTATAATGTAGTACAGATTATAGATAGTTACCTATGATAGTCAGAACTTATAGTTAAGTTAGTTAGGATTTCTAGATATACAGACATGTATTTGAGATGGATAGGCATTCTTCAAACCTTTCAAAGACCTACAGAATATGGCATTTAAAATGGTTTAGGGTTTTTCTTGACAGTGAGACATAAATGCACCTGGCAACACCACCTGAACCAGAAAGGAAGATGGAAGATGGACATGGAAGAAATGTGTTATAAAGTTAATTCCAATATGGCAAGACTAGCCATTTGGACAAGGTACTGCTCTTGTCTGGACTGTTTGACTTTATGCTGTATAAACTGGACATGCAGGACCCACAGAAATGTGACTGCTGATTCAAGATGGACATTGCTACAGAGCTCCTGCTTCATGGAAGAGTCTGCGAGAAAGCTGCAGGACACAGAGAAAAGTGACTGATAAACTGCCAATACAAGAAGACAGTTTAAAGTTTCCTGCTTTGCTGAAGAGTCTGCCAGACACACTATGGCCTATGGGCTGAAGATGGAAGATTACAGAAGAACTTCAGGTGACTGACAAGGCAAGATGTCTCTGTCATTTCTAGAGTTTATATACTATCCTTCTGTGGTCTTTGAAGGAGTTGAAGACAGATAGTTATGGTTATAATTTTCCTTAGTTAGGATTCAATGATAAGGTACATATAGGACTTTAGACTCACAAAATAAAATAGATGATGGAATATTTTCTTAAATCTTACTAAATGTTAATGGACTAAATATTGTTAACTGTGATTCTTATTGGATAACTGTTATGTGATATATTTTGCTATGTTAAGGTTAAAACGCTTCTTTTTATTTAGACAGAAAAGAGGAGATGATGGGAGGTGCCATTATGTATATATGTTTCTCATACTGGTTAATAATAAAGCACTGTTGGCCAATAGGAAAGGAAGATAGGAGGGACTAGGAGACAAGGAGGAAATAGTAAGTAGTAAGGAGGAGTCAAGATGCAGGGTCTGGAGAGAGCAATATGCAGCAGCCGGCTCCCAGTAAGAAGACCACATGGAAATACATAGATTAACACAAATGGGTTAATACTTAAGACAGAGCTAGCTGATAAGAAAGTAGTAACTTGCCAACAATATAATATCTAATACAGAGTCTCTGTGTGTTATTTGGAGCTGGCGCGGCAGCAGGACAAGACCAGCAGTGGCGGGAGGAAAAAACCATACTCCTTACAAGTCTCTGTATTAATTACTGCCCACCTTTGTATATTCTTAATCCATGTTTATTAGCATAGTGCAACAAATATTCTTTCCTAACTTTAATAAGGAAGAATTAAGATTATTCAAAATTAACAGAAAGAATATAGTTTTGTTATAATTGTATTAAGTGCTTAAATTATTTTACAAAATAGGAGTGAATATTCAATAATTAATTTGGTCATTATTTTAACGATATTCATTGGCATTCATGCAGTGCTTGAGTGACTAATGCTATTACAGTTGTTGGACTTTTTTACTTGTCAATGCTGTATATAAACTTCCTTTTTATATACTGATACTAAATTTTTATAGTACTTCTCAAACTGGAGCAGAAGTATTCTTTGTGAATATTACCTAAAGCTATTTATTTTCAACAGTAATCTAAAAGCTTCATTACAAGTAGATTTTGGTAATCTAGTTGCTTTCTCATAAAAAATTATTGTTATGCAATGTTAGTGTCGCCGTTTGTTGAAATATTTACCATTATGTTTAGATCCAGGTAGTATTTAATTTGAAAAAGAACAGAGATTAAATATATAAATATTGCATAGAGATGAGAAAATACTATCTGCCATCATACTATATACCAAGTTTTTGGAGTGGGATAAAAAAGTATGTTGGGAACACTGAGCCATCTGAAGACACATGGCCTCATAAACATACCAAGGCAAACACAAACAAGCAAACAAACAAAATAAATTGCCCTTAGAAGGTAGTCCTAAGAATCATGTCCACCAATTTAGTTTCTGGAAGCTATTCATAACATGAAATTAATATAGTAAATACATATTTTAATTTTTACACTTAATGTCTATTAGCTTCAATGTCTATTAGCTTCACTGTGGTCATGAGACTTAAAACTATGGAGTCTTATGTTTAACTTCTGTCTTGACAAATTACACAATGCTGAAATAGACAAACACTTGTTTATTATTCAAAATGGAAATTCTGTCACACGTAATTGATATTCAGAAGATGATTTCTGGTAGTAATGATTAAGTGTTCCAGCAATCAATACAAACTAACGGTGAGAGCACCACTGAAGAGAGCAGTGTAACTAAGAAATGAATATAATATTAAGTATGTTGTATCCCACTCAGCTTCTACAGATACCTAATTATATCATAATGAAAATATACAGAATAGTTATAAGGAAAACATAGCTTAAAAACACAAGATGGTCCTTCAAACACACATTCTCGTACCAACTTAGTAAAGTTTTTTGTTTGGTTGTTGTTGGGTTTTTTGGGTTTTTGTTTGTTTGTTTGTTTGGTTGGTTGGTTGGTTGGTTGGTTTGTTTGGGGGTTTTGGTTTTTTGGGTTTTTTTTTTTTTTTGGTGTTTTTAAAGAAAGTAGTGTTAAAAGATTAAAACAGGGTCTCATTATATGGTCTTCACTGGACTAGAAGAAACCGCTAACCAGGCTGACCTCATCTTGCATCAATCGTCCAGCGTCTGTCTCCTGAAAGCTAGGATTATAGTCATGCACCACCATGCTTGCTCTAAAACAGTATCTTCACTGGTACCTCTTCCTCTCTCCCTCAAATTTCTTCATCTCTTCTATCTTTTCCAACCACACTGACAGCTCCCAGACCTAGACAGTTGTCTCATTTATCTTTTTTTATTACTAGTGGGATTCAACACTCATTATTGTTTCATAAATACTTTGAATTAATTGTTCAAAGAACACAGCTTTCATTTCTTCAAAAGAGCTCATAATACTTTACTGATTTATAAGCACTGTACTTGGTTTACTCATGTTCATATTTAACATAAGATGGGATGAAACAGAAACAATATATGACCACTTCTTACCATATAAAACCAGAGATGTTTTAGGTACCAGGCATAAAATGACTAATTAGGTAACTAAACACATCAACCAAAACACCTAAGCATGGTTAATTATTTTTTCATTAAACTTAGAATTTTCTGATGTCTTTTAATTGATATTGTCAATAGCAAGCACTGTGCCTAGCACATGATAGAAGATAGTTGTATTTGATAAAAGGTTAATAATTTGTAATCCTTTCTGGTTAATGATCAAAACAGAGAGAGACAGAGAGCGAGACTTTATAAATAATGAGCTGAAATAAGTATCAAAAGCACTAGTAGCTTAAAATTACCCTAAATTTTAAAAAGCTAGAAATACTGTATTTTTTATACTATATTTTTCCCAGCGTTTTTGAGCCATGTTATGAGGCAATGAGAAAGTGACAAATCAACTGAAATGACCTACATCTGCCAGTACAACTTTCTTTCTTTCTCACCAGGCACTTTCAAAGCTAAGTGGCTAAAGTGATTAGGTAGCACAGAGAACAACTCAGAACATTGAACCTTTGACAGAAATCACTTTGAAGAGACAGAAATTGAGAAAGGAAAAAATAAACTTATGATGCTGTTTCAAGGCATGTCTGAAAGAGGAATGAATGTTGCTAAACTGGAAAAAGCTGAAAGGTTTGTGATCAAAGGAGACAATGCAATCAAAAGCTGACTCAGGAATGAAACCGGAATCAACACTCATGTACTTTTTGACCCACTAAATAGAACACTGTAAACAAACAGAATGACTAGTATAGGTCCTAAGAACTTACATCATAAGCATATGCATAAACCACATGCATGCATAGCCATAGGGTTAGATTTTCCTATTATCTCACCTTTCACAATGCCAACTTTAAGCCTGGAATGCTCTAAATTTTCTCACATAATAACTGTAAACAAAATGTTACCATACTCTGATTTCCTTCTTTACATTGCTATTCCTTCATTCACATGCAAACTAACCAGACACACAGGCATTATAAAATATAAAATGATTTATGGCAACAAAAAATGTTAAGTCTTTTCTTTAATGGTACACAATTTTGTTCAAAGAAAAGTACCTTGGGTTAAAAGCAGATTTGCATGATTCTTATAAGACATAAAATAGATAAGAAAATAGAATGGTGTATTCAAACATTCAAACATCAAACACTAATATTAAGTAACATATAACTAACATTGATAACAAGAAAAATATACAAATCTATTCAATACCTAATATTCTATAGTTCCTTACACTAAAATGATAATAATCAACTTTTCATTGTTTTGTATGATCGTATATGAAATATACAAGTATTATATGCATGGAAAATTACCAGAATTATAGATTTGGTAAATAAAATTAATAGTGCGGTGCTAGTTTAGACTAAGCTCCTGCACTGGGCCCAGCAGACCTAACTAAACTGGAGTATCCCATCCTAAAGCTCTGAGTTATCAGAGCTAAAACTAAGGTGTTAGATGACTTTCTAAGAACCAGGAGAAAGAAAGCTAAAAGATACCACCCTAACAGGTCAGTTTTATTGACATAATACAGAAGTCTGCTTTACCTTTTATAAGGAAAATGTTTTTTGGGAAAAAAAATCACATTCTGCTCTCTGTTTCTATACTCTTCAGTCAGCTCTTTGCTCTCTATATGGCCAACCTCCTTGGCTCAACAAATCAGAATGCACACTATATTTAAACTGAAAAGTTGCATGATGCTACAACCACAAATAAAAGCTAATTAAGTTATCAAAAGCAAATTTATGATAATTTTGCCTTTATAACCCTAAATTTTCAATGGTCTTCTTTGGACAAAGGTAGGAATTAAAATATATTAAAAATGGAAGAAAACTCTAGAAATCATTCACCTCATAGCTTTTCTGTGACTTTATACTTGTACATTTCACAGTCCTAATCATTCAAATACTATACAAATACTATCTCGGAACAAAAAAAAAAAAAAATGGATGTAAAAATGTAAGGCATTCTAGTTCTAGTAATGGGTTGGAATGACATTTTGCTTAATAACTCCTTTTATAAATGCACCGCCCAAGCTGAATGTCATTGTGTGACTATTTATAATTTAGAGCTTTCTGTCAAGATGATTTTATGCCCTGACATGGTACTGAGTAGGCTGGGAACAGCTGTATGCCCCAAAGGAAAATGAAATTACTGGTGTTGTTCAAGAGCAAAGGTATTAAACAAGTAGCATTTCTTAAGAGAGCTTCATGAGAATATACTTGCTAACTGCAACACATAGTGAAATTATTTCATTCAAGCAATAACAGTTACAAGGAACCTTAAATCAATAGTGTCCTCCAGTTAGATAAAACTTAACTATAAAAATAATATTTAGAACTTCTTAATAAACTAACATATTAGTTATTACTAATATAGTAAGATAGTATTGCAATTAAATTTTTAATTGCATGCAAAATAATTATTAATCAGTTTTTTAGAAATATTTGGAGAATCCATTTACCCAGTATCCCTGGGTTTAAATAACATGAAAAGAGTCTAGAAAAATGGTAAATTATTAGGTAATGGTTACATGTGCTGTGTTTGTAGAAAATACTTATTTAAGCCCCACTGTTAAGAAAAGACAGTAGGCAGGCTGTCTGTTCTTGTTTTGTTGTGCTTAAGATTACAAAAATCTATTAGAAGAAAACTATTACATCTGCCCAACTTGTTCCTAATATTTTTGGAAATTTTCATGAGAATATAAATTGGCAGAGAATTCTAAATACTTCTGTAGCAAGTATTTTTCACAGCTCAGCCAAATACCACTAGAAATGCAAAAGCTCCAGTTCACTTACTAAAGGATGAAAATGAGGAAATCACAGCTTCTCCCAGTCCTCACTGCCTGTTTGTTTCACTGAGGAGCTACTAACCATCTGAAACAAGACACAGCAACACAAGTGTACAGGACATGCCTTTTTACACTTCTTCACATTTGGGAGAGTAAAACAAGAAGTGTACAAGTTCACTCTCTGAAAACTGGTTCTTGTGGCATTGGAAGGTGCTATGAGAAGCATGTGGAAGATGCATATGGAAGGTGCAAGATAAAAGGGAGAAAGGTTATCAACAGTCACTACCCAGCTGCAAAGCCTATAAACAAGACTGGCATAGCAAGACGTCCCCTGTTGTGAAAATTCATTCTACCAATAGATTTGGGATACCTGCCTTAGGGCAGAGCTTCTCATGTGCCAATGTGGCCCCTTTAAAGGAAAGATGGGCAGCTTCTCTCTTGTGTGGACCCTGGAGATCAGACTGCTGGCTCCATTCACTGGGCAGAATGGCAGGCTATCCACCTTGTTTATCCATGGGTGTTTTCTAATAAATTCTTGTTACCCATTTGAACGGGTTCTCTTTCCTACAATCCCCAAAGATGCAATAGTGGCACTATATCTTGGGGGTAACCAATATCTGTTTAATTGGGCTTAATACCTATTCAATAGGAATGAATTTATGCCTGATACTATAAATCTAGCTAACTACCCATGGCTGGTAAGGTCATGAATCTTAGAGGAGAACCTACCACTGCCACTTTTCCTAAATCAGTTCTAACTATGTTTGAAATGCTTAGCCTTATACCCACAGAAAAGTGGGTATAAGCAATGAATGGCTTCCAAGAGAGGCATAATAAATCTTATCCAGGAATGGCATCACCCCTGGTAGGTTATCCAATTCCAAGTGATCAGCCCTAAACAGATACACATTAGCAGTACTAAATGGACTCAACAGGTGCTTGCTCTTGCTCTCTCTCTCTCTCTCTCTCTCTCTCTCTCCCTCCCTCCCTCTCTCTCTCTCTCTCTCTCTGTGTGTGTGTGTGTGTGTGTGTGTGCGCGCGCGCGCACGCACATAATAAATAAAGAAGAAATCATAAATTTTAGGGGGAAGGAGAAGTTGGTGGGGAAGGAAAAACAGAAGTGTTGTTAACTACAGTACTCACGTATAAGATTCTCAAAATGAGGATTGAAAGTTTAAGGCCAGCCTGGAATGCATAACAATCGCAAGGCAGCCACACATCACGTATCTGGCTGGCCATTGGGGTACCAAGGCATTTTTAAATAACTGAATGCATAGTTGAAAAACAAAAATTTCTGAAGGCCATGGAAGTTTTCACAAGAGTAAGAGGTATGATTGTGACTTATGGGGGGTATGAAAACAAAGATTATAGACAAATCAGATGCAGAAAACTATTGATTAAGAATAACAAACAGCTGCCTTTACTCCATGCACTGAGGAGGCAGAGGCAGGTGGCTCTCTGTGAATTTGAAGCCAGCTTGGTCTACATAGGGATTGCCAGGATAGTCTCCAAAGCTACACAGAGAAACCCCACCTCAAAAGAATAACAAAGAATCTAGACAGGAAGCCATTGAAGAGAGCCCTTAAAAATTGTGATAGGGACACTGAAGTGTAGCTCCTCACAATTAAGGGCTTCTGGCCTTAGGGCTGGCCACTAAGAGTTTAACCATGCTCCAATGAGTATATGGGTAATATAAATTGGACTTAGTGTCTTTTTCTTTTTCTTCTTTTTGGGTGGGAGGGTAAAGAGTGGGGTGCACTGTGTCAAATTCCAAAATATTCAATAAAATATGTTGGAAAAAATAACACATATTATCTGCCTATTAGACCAGCCAAATCTCACATAGAAGAAACAGTGTACAAATTTCAAGAAGAAACTCATCATGACAAAAATATTCCCAAAGCAGTGATTCATAACCTACATATCTTAAATAATACTCAGCAAATAACAATGTTCCATTACCAATAAAAACTGTAGACTCTTCTCTATAACAAGGATGCTTTAACCAAGGTTATGCTGGAGAAACCCACAGAAACAGCTGACCTGAGCAAGTGGGAGCTCACAGACCCAAGTCTGACAGCTGGGGAACCAGCACAGGACCAAACCAGGCCCCCTGAACATGGATGTTAGTTAGGAGGCCTGAACATTCTATGGGGCCTCTGGCAGTGGAACCAGTATTTATCCCTAGTGCACGAATGAGCTTGGGGAGCCCATTCCCTATAGAGGGACACTCTCTCAGCCTAGATACACTGGGGGAGGACCTAGATCCTGCCCCAAATGATGTGATAGACTTCGATGATCCCTCATGGGAGGCCTCAACCTCCCTGGGCAGTAGATAGGGAGTAGAATGGAGGATCAGTGGGGGGGCACGGGAGGATGGGAGGGAAGGAAATTGGGATGACTATGTAAAATAAAACTTTTTAATTTAAATAAATTTTTACTTTAAAACAGTATTTCTACAGATTTTAATTCTATAAAAATTGGATAACAATTATACCCTATAAATTTATGACAGTAATGCCAATTAGGAAAAAATTGTGTGCCATATAATTCAATAAAATATGTTAATTATTATTTTATTTCATAATAACAATAAAATTTCAAGATAATCACTGCACTATACACTCCTAAAATTACACAGCACCTTTCTAATGTATATTATATGTTCTATAAAGGAAACAAAAAGCCATCTGCTGCCCAGGACTAGCTTGAACTATAATTATTGTGAGGGTATACATAGCTTAAGTGGCCTACATTAAAGGTTTTAATGTATATGATAGGGGCTGGAGAATGCTCAGTTGGTAATATGAGAGCATGTAAATCTTAGAAACTGTGAAAGCCAAGCATGGTGTGCTTCCATAACCCCAGTGCTGAAAAGGGAAGTGCAGGGAGATGACTAGGGCTTGCTGGCTACCTGTCTAACTGGCAAGCTCCAGGGTCAGAGGGAAAACCCATCTCAAGGAAGATATCTAATGTTGACTTCTGGACTTCTGCCTGCCTTACACACAGACACACAGACAGACAGACAGACAGACAGACAGACACACACACACACACACACACACACACACGTTATACATATGCACACAAAGAAGTAATAAAAGTAACACTAAAACTTAGTAAAATATATTCTCAGGTGGTTGTTTGAATAAGAATAATCCCCATAGGCTCATATATTTGAATATTAGTCAATAAGGAATAACACTGTATAAAAAGAATTAGGAGGTGTGGCCTTTTTGGAGGAAATATGTCACTGGGGTAAGCTTACACATTTCAGAAGCCCATACCACGCCCAGCCCACCCTGCTTATTAGGATGTAGCTCTCAGCTACTGTTCCAAAACCACATCTATGTGCCATGATGACAAAGAACTAAACCTCTGAACATGTAAACAAACACCCAATTAAATGCTTTCTTGCATAAGAATTGCTACGGTTGAGCCTTCATCCAATAATTGATGTAACCAGATGCATAGATTCACAACCAAGAACCAGGCAGAGCTCCAGGAATCCAGTTGAAGAGTGGGAGAAGGAAATACAGGAGCAAGAGAAGTCAAGATCATGAAGGTGAAATATACAGAGACAGATGAACCAAGCTCATGAGAACTCACAAACTCTAGACTGACAACCATGGAGCCTCCATGGAACCAAACTAGGCCCTCTGCATGTGGAAGACAATTGTGTACCTGTTTGATGGGAGATGTCATTCTGTATATATGTTTCTCATACTGCTTAATGAATAAAACACTGTTGGCCAATAGGAAAGGAAGATAGGAGGGACTAGGAGAAAAGGAGGAAAGAGGAAGTAGGAAGGAGGAGTCAAGATGGAGAGTCTGGAGAGAGCAGGACGCCAGCTGGCTCTCAGTAAGATAACCACGTGGAAATACTTAGATTAACAGAAATGGGTTTATAATTAAGACAGAGCTGGCCGATAAGAAACAAGTAACTGGCCAACAGCATTATATCAAATACAGAGTCTTAGTGTGTTAATTGGGGCAGGCGCGGCGGCGGGACCAGACCGGCGGGAGGAAAAACGTTACTCCTTATACCTGTTTCTGCCTATCTGAGGAGCCCCTGACCATAGGACCAGTATCTATCCCTAGTGCATGAGCTAGCTTGTTGGAGCCCATTCCCTATGGTGGGATGCCATGCTCAGCCTTAATGGAGGCGGGAAGAGCTTGGTCCTACCTCAGCCTAATGGGCTAGGCTTTGTCAACCCCCCACCACCATGAGAGCCCTTTTCCTGTGAGAGGAGTATATGGAGGATAGGATGGGGGAAAGTGAAAAGGGTGGGAGGATGGGTGGGAGAGATAACTGTGGTTGGAATGCAAAATGAACTTTAAAAAAAAATAAACTTAAAAAGAAGTGCTATGATCATGGTGTCTCTTCACAGCAATAGAACAGTGCTAAGACATCTCACCATATAGGAAGCCTTGTTTTAGAACAACACTAATACCAATATGAGTTTATCTCATCAGTAACACATCAAGAAAAAGAAAAAATACAACTTTAAGTAGGTTCCAAAAAAATTGTACATGCATTTATTTCTTTTATCATGCAGTAAAGTCTTTCTTGAAAACCTATGATATGCTATCTAGTCAAATACATGCTATTCTGACAAAATATACTTATCTTCTCTTAGAAACCCAGTGACTGATTTTTTAAATCTCAGGGTTTAGCCTACATATTCAAAAATATTTTTCCTTTTTTGAAAAGACAGAAAGTTGAGTTCTAAACATATGCCACACAGAAATCAGGAGATATACCAACACTCCATCATCATCTTTATTTAAATCACCTACAGAAGTTGTTCTGAAATTAGTTTGAAGGACACACAAGAAGACAGAATGTAACTTTTAGAGAACAGCATTCTATACTAAAAAAGAGCAATGTAAAGTAGGTAGCAGCAACCATAATAGCAAGGCCATGATGAATCTCAGGTGTAACATAAAATCCATGTTCTTTTCCGAATATATAGTTATATTTCAAATGAAAAAAAAAAGAAAAGCATAAAGTATTTTCTTGTTGTGCTGTACAACAGAAGGTGAAACTTGTGTTAATATCCATTTTGTTCTAGAAGAAATATGCTATCTAAAAATATTTTTATATCATTTCTTTGGCATAATTCACACACGAAAAAATAAAATGATTCTTCTTAATAAAGAACTCCTCCAGCCAGGCAGTGATGGTGCACACTTTTAGTCCCAGCACTCAGGAGGCAGAGACAGGTGATCTCTAAGAGTTAGAGGCCAGCCTGGTCTAGAAGAGCTAGTTCCATGACAGCCTCCAAAGCCACAGGAACAAAAAAAGGAAGAAAGGAAGGAAGGAAGAAAGGAAGGAAGGAAGGAAGGAAGGAAGGAAGGAAGGAAGGAAGGAAGGAAGGAAGTTATAACCCCTCCCTCAAAACTATATAAGGTTCAAGTCCACAAATAAAAACCCACAATGGATACTCAAACAAAACTAAATAAAATAAAATGATGAAATGTTTACTAGGATTGAAACTTTAACTCTGCTTCCTAGATTATCTTGTGCGTTTTGAATATTAATGATTTCCTGAAGGATAAGATGTACTTCTGAGCACTCCTCTGATTACATTAGGTTTTATCTGCTTTAAACCCACAGTATAGATTAGTATACAGAATATTCAAGACTCAAACCATTATCTTATGCCAGTGATCAAAGAGATCATAAAATCTGATCTTATTTTCTTCTTGTGAGTAGTTTCTAAAAAGTAATACAAATAAAGACACTGTTTGAGCTAATGTACTTGTTATGTGACACTTTATTTCCACAGCAAAAGCATTGGTCAGATTTTCCTAGAGCACTGTTATCTTTCTGTGCACGTTCTGACCCATTTTCTGTTTTCAGAGGCAGGAAGGTAGGGCTCCACTAAACCTTAAACTCTGGGTTAAGCTACTGTTGCCATCATAGAATATGTTAAATTAATGTGGTTGTCTTTTGTGCTAAAAGTTTCTTCTCTCAATATACTGTGACAGAAGGAATGGAAAGAAGATTCATCTTTTGGGAAAGAACTTACACTATGGTTTTAAATATGATGTGTTGAGCAATATACCCATGCAGATTAATGGAAGTAAAAGTTACTTTGGGCTATATAAAAGCTTTGTTACTTAGATTCCTAAAAGCCTTCATACATTGTGAGAGCTAAAGGAGAAGCTGAAGCAAAATGAAAGTAGACAGCCAAAACCCAGGAGAGAAAAATCATTCCACAGAACCTTTTGTTTACTCTGACTTTCCTCCTTATTTTCCACAGCTAAAAAGTATCAGGTGACTTACATGTTACATAAAATAAAATTTTAAGAAACATAACCCTCATAAGACAACAGTCTTTGACCTGTTTTATGGTTATAGGCTTACATTTACTTATATAATACATTTTAGGGACAGGGTCTTGAAATATTGGTTCAGGTTGAGGCTCTACTCATAACCCTCCTACCTTAGCCTCCTAAATTCTGGGATTACATACATATTGTTACATACCAAGTTTACATAATATTCTTTGTCTAAGGAAATTGTATGTGTTTAAGTTTGTAAGGTGTACTATCTTATCTATCTTTTTATAAAATTCACAAATTATAATGCAAGCCTCCTATTGGCTATCCAAAAGTTGAATATTTATAGTAAGATACTATTAAATTTATTCTGACTGACTGATTTGTGAGGGTTTAGTATGGCATCATGTGAAGGTCACAGGACAACTGGAGTAAGCCGGTTCTCTACTTCCACTATGTGGGTTCCTGAGGGCAAACTCAAGTATCAGGGTTGGCAGCAGATATCTTTATCCACTGAGCCATATTGCTTGTCCATCTTATGATGGAAATAACCACATCACATGCATTCATTGACTACATAAGGAGTTGCAAAATTCTTGAAGAATATTTCACATCTTAGAGGCCAAGGTTAAGATTCTTGTTTCAAAGTATGGTCAATAACATAATAGCAGTGTTGATAGGTCTGTTAAAAAATTATAGTTTCAAACTCTATCTCATACATTACAATTTTCAGTTTTTAACAAGCTCCATTGGTATATGAACATATATTAAATACAAAGGTCTGTCTTGATTGTGCTTCTGACAAATAAAGCACAGTAATGATTAATACAAGCAAACCAAGACTAATAGCCTATCAAGAACTAAGAGTGCTATCAGTTAGTGAAGAAAGGTATCTTCAAAGCTGAAATGCTACATCACATCAAATTAGTATAACGGTTGCCACATATTATGCTACTGTATTTTTATAGGACTAAAGAATTATTTCAGTGTTCCTTAAGCATTATGAAATCTCTAAATAGTATTAAGCTTTTCAAGGTAAAAACAAGTTTCTCTCATTTTAAAAGGATTCTCTACTAATACAGGAATTCCTACAGGTTTCTATCTCCAGAATACAAATACATAGTTGTGACTCTCTAAAATTATTAACATGCCATCAGAGGACTAATAATATCCAAAAATTATAATGTGGTTTAACATACCAAGGAATAAATAATTCTTACAACCTTGCTGATTCTGAATGTGGAATGTTGCCTTAAAAAATAAGCATCAAATCTGAATCAAATCTGAATGCTCATTTTGGAGCATTACCCAGCACCAATTCAATACCTGATGTGCAATAAGAATAGCAAGCACAAAGTATCCGTGAGCAACCCAGAAAACAGGCAAAGAAGTGAGCCTCTGTGCAAGTCTCCACAGTACTTCAAAGATCATGCCTGGAAAGCCAGAAAGTCTCTGAAAATACTATTTATTGATGGAAATTCTGATTAGCTTATACTTTATGACAAGACAAAGAAATATTCCCTGAGTGCTGTTCAATGTAATACATTAAAAGGAAGGATAAGAATCAGATAAACTGTTTCTATTTTCAGTTCTGCTATGCATCTTCCATTTGACCTTTTATAATTTTAAAATGCATTTTCCATTAGAAAAATACATTTTCCATTTATCCATCTTTTCACAACAATCAAGTCACACTAAAAACTTGTTATAAAGTCATACAACATTATGGAAATCAATGCAACTCCCAGTAGAAACTAAATAAAATAACTACTATGTTAAACATACAGTACAACTTCAAATAAAGCAAATAGCTGTGTAATTAAGTTACACAAATTAACAAAAATCATAAACCTACTGTTCAAAGGAAATAAAAAATAAACCTAGAGATGTAAAAATTGAGTAAGAATTGTGGTTTTAGGACTCTGATTCAATTTAGCATCTTGTTTCCAACAGGTATGTTGTATATAAAAGGCTGACATTTCTGAGTTAGCAACTTTTCTTTGTTTAAACAAACTACACTTTTAAGCTGGGCAGTGATGGCTCATGCCTTTAATCCCAGCACTCAGGAGGCAGAGGCAGGCCAATCTCTGAGTTCAAGGCCAGGCTTGTCTACAGAGCTACACAGGGGAAATTCTGTCTCGGGGAAGAAAACAATAAAAAAATTAAAAAGTAAACCCTACAATTTTAATAGATCTATATCTACTTATAAATGCAACTACCACATCATTCACAACATTGCAATGGTTAAATGTGCTAAAAAAATTTGTAAACAACACACTGTGTCATAACAGCAATCATTTGCACAAGATTTACCACCTCAAATGACAACTAATTTGAAATAATTACACAAAATACAGACTCCCTAAAGGGCTATCACATTATGAAGGATTCCCTTCATAAAAATTATGCTTAGAGGCTTTGGGAGCACATTCCCCATGGAGGGATACTCCCCTAACCTAGAGGCAGGAGGGAGGGCCTAGACCCTACTCCAAATGACTTGACAGATTTTGTTGATCCCTCCTAGAAGGCATCACCCTCCTTGTGGAGTGGTAGGGGAATGGGATGGGAGGAGAGTCAGGAAGCATGTGAGGGATGGAGGGAGGAAGGGAAGGAGGGAGGAAGAGAGGGAACTGGAATCAATATGTAAAATAAGAAAAAATAATAAAATTTAAAAAATTATGCTTAGAATACATTAAGAGCCACTGAATGGAGATGCAAAGCTGGAATAAATGCATAGAGTTACAGCCTATTGACAGTAAGCTTCCTAGTTTTTGCCTTTCTAATTTATTAGATCACTTCCTCATTAAAAATCACTCATCTGATTAGGACAAATCTCAAAAGATA
Organism: Phodopus roborovskii; assembly: GCF_943737965.1. Classification (NCBI taxonomy): domain Eukaryota; kingdom Metazoa; phylum Chordata; class Mammalia; order Rodentia; family Cricetidae; genus Phodopus; species Phodopus roborovskii. The sequence continues at coordinate 32,149,875 of NW_026126433.1, forward strand.
ACAGGTAAAACTGACAAAAGCAATACTTAGAACAACTACAAATTTATGATGAGTTCATGTCTATTAGCATCTGGCAAATTAAGAGCATGATACAATTAACCACAGAAACAAATCTGCGTGGGAAATAATACATATAATACATGTAGCACATACACTCATGTGTAATCAAAACATTGTTTCTCATATAATAGCATTAAGCCACCATTATTATACCATCAAAAAATGTCAGGATTACATAAGTGAATTAACTACTAGTTACTAGATTTTCAACTTTGAACTTGCATAATAAATTTATATATTTGCATACAGTTAAATATATTCACAAACATATCCAACCATTTCCTTTGGAATTATCTAAATAGCAGGATTTTCCAGGTTTATTTTTTTAAGAGTAATTTTAAAAGTTAAAAGGTCTTTTATATCAAGCAAATTTGTCTAATTCCAAAATTATTGTTTTTAATGTAAATTTACATCTGAAAGAAGTCAATTTGATAACCAGGTTTAATAAAATAAAGTCTGCTAAAAGAGTATTTTCATTTTCTATTTCAACAGACACAGTTTAGAAAAAAAAATGGTACTAGAAACAGAATTGTAAATACCCAGATTTACCATTCCAGTCTGTGAAATACCCTGAGCAGGCAGCTGATGAGCAGCTTCCTTTTTAATTAGAATCATTTCCTGATTAATTAGTCCCATAATACTTTTGCAAGCCTCCTCTGTGCCACTGGGACCCAGCACTCATTTTCCTCATGATAATAAACATCATCCCTAGACCAGGATTAAGCTCAGTCTATTTCTGCCTTAAATGGTAAAAGCTCTTTTCACAGAACTGACTTGAACAGCTAAAGCCCAACACCAAGAGGTGCATCTTCAGCGGCATCCAGGAAAGGGAATGTGTGTATATCTGAGAAAATCTTTCAAGTCTTAATGTTAGGTTGTAGAATAGTCCACTCAGAAAAAAATAATAATAATTTAAAAAACTATGTAGTAAGGAGTTGTCATTCCTCGATTGCATTTGCAGTGCTAGAATTGGATACAGAGCCTTCAAAGCACATGCCAGAGAAGCACTTCTACCACTCTACCTCCAGCCCTCAAACACCGCTCTAGATATATATAGGGCCAGATCCAGGAGCTGAATGAAACTCTCATTTTACAAACATCTCAGATATTCTTTAAACATTAAACTTGAAACCCTTTAAAGAAAAGAAAATCTGCAGTCAGAAAGGTAACAATTAATCACTATAAAAAAGTTTATTTAGGATACCTAAATATGGACAATACAGATAAAATAATTAGTAGAAGTTTTCCATCCACATTCTCAGTTCTACTTGTACATAACAGACTGGAAAAATTTTAAGAATCAAATGAAAATTGCTCCTTTTTTAAACATCGGTTTTGCAGATATCAAGATAAAAGCTTCATGGTGCTGTCTTCAAAAAAAAATTAGTCATCTATTAAAAGATTAAGCAGTTTCCATAAACATGTCAAAGATCAACTTCTTAAAGGGTAAAAGTGACTGAAATTCTGACACCAGTAACAATTAAAGTTCTCTCTTAGGGAAGAAATATGCATACCCATGACATCCTAACTCAGGAATAAAAGTTCTGAACAATTTCTACCTTGTCTTTTTGTCACTCAGAAATAAAAATGCTTGTATGTAAAAATGGAAATCTACCATGTGCCTAGTAGAAAGATTACTGATAAATACACTGTGGGTTTAGATAAGAAGCAGTAAAGGGTAAAGTAAGTAAATCAAAAATACCAATAAACATTTTTGGGTTTCTTTTCCTCTTTTACTTATTGTATTCTTGAGATGATAATATAATCACAACATTTCCCCTTTGCAAATTCATGGACAATTTTCCAATAACTGTTATTATTGCATTTTATTTAGTGGGGGCACACATCTGTAGGAATCAGTTCTCTCTTTGATCCATGTAGGACGCAAGGACTAAACTTGGATCATCAAGCTTGACAGCAAAAGCCTTTACCCCCTAAGCCACCTTATTGCCCCAAGAATACTAATAAATTCTTATGACATAAATAGCATTTTAATTTATGTATTGAATTTATTGTAATATCTGATTTAAAGGGTAAGAGCTAATTCAAAAGCCAGTTTGTAGAATAAAGCTTTAAAATTTAAAAAATATAAAATAAATCATAACCAAATATAACATTCATAGAGAATCTTTTTGAAGGAGCTAAATAAATTTCACACAGGAACATTTTTCTAAGTCCCAAATCATGCTAAATTTATTTATTAGTCATTAAGATTTTCATTTATTTTACTTTTCATTGTAAAAATGAAACATAAAAATAGTTTGTTATAAAAGAGGGTCATATTGTAGTGCTCGTGTATAAATGAACAATTATGTAATCAGTAAAGTGGATCATAACGGAAAACACTGAACAAATTAAAAAGACAACTTTTCTTTTTTAGTGCCAGTTTACAAAGAATTAGGCTTAACTGTGGGATTTTCAAACACATTGTGTCATTGTTGCTCTCTCTTGATCCTTCTCCCCCATCCTTCTTACCTGTCTGATATCATCTCACTTCCAGCTCGCTCCTTTCCACACTCAGCCACTTATCACATTCTGCCTTCCCTATCATTCTCGATACTTTCTGTTCTCTTCTGCTGGCTTCCTTTCTACTTTTATAGAAAAATTCAAGTTTTCAATGAGCTATATTCTATAACTTGGATGTATTCTATAAAAAAATTCTTAATTTATAAATTCAAATCCAATTCCTCACCAGAAGGGCCAGGGACACCATGAGAGCATGGCCCACAAAAGCAACTGACTGGGACTCACAGGGGCTCGCAGAGATCTGGGACCTTTAGGGGACTGAGCTAGGTCTTCTGTATATATGTTATAGTTGAGTAGTTTAATGTTCTTGTAGGATTCCTAATGGTGGGAATAGGGGCAGTCACTGACTCTTTTGCCTACCTAAGTAGGGCCCTTTTCCTCCTACTTGCCTTGCCCAACCTTGATGTGATGTTATGTGTCTGTCTTACTGTAGCATATTATGGAATGTTTGGTTGATATCCCTGGGAAACCTATTCTTTTCTGAGGGTGTGTTGCGGGATATTCACTTTGTCTCCGTCTGTGGCACTGACCACGCCCATTGGGGGTGGAGCCAGGGGCGGAAGTGACCTGTGGAAGGAGGTCTGAGGAGGAGCCAGGGAATGCTCTTTTGCTGGCAGGATGGGGAAAGAAGAGCATCCAGTGGAACTTGCTGGTGTTCATCTGTCTAGGTTGTAAGCTATTTCTCCCTGAATAAACATCTATTTGGCCTATCTGTTTATCCTCATCCTTATTAAACCACAATAAGGGTGGGTAATGGGAAGGTAGCTCTTGATTAAAGGGGAGATGGAGGAGGAAAGTCAGGAGAGAGGAAAGAGAAAAAACTGCAGTTAGGATGTAATATACAAGGAAGATTAAAAAAATAAAATAAAAATGAACAAAAAAATTCCTCTTGTTTCAGGACTTTTTTTTTTTTTTTCCTGTTGTGTCTTTGTTATTTTCTTATTAATCATGAAGGCTAATCTATCAAGTTTAATTCACTTTGTCATTCAACACACTTATCAAGGGCTAATGCTAGGCTCTAGGGATACAGAGTATAAAAAAAGAGAGGGACAGTTATTTATGATGGCACAGCCTTTCTTGACAGCTCAAAATCAACGGGAAGCCCTGAAACTAAAAAGAAAAAAAATGCAGAGAAAATGAGAAATTTTGCAAATGTAAGACTATAAATAAATAAGACTTACTGAGAAAAGCACTTTCCTCAGGAGTACCTGAAATAGGATCTACAGAATCCATATAAATGTAGGAATGGAAGACTGCATCTGTAATAGCAGTGCTCCTATGGAGAAGGTAGATGGAGACAGAAAACTGTTAGGAAGTTTGTGGACCAGCAAGCAGAGTATAAATGGCAGCGAAAAACAGCAGAGACCCCAGTCTCTAACAAGGTTGAAGGCAAAGACCATTCAACCTAATGCTGTCCACTCCACGTGTTCAAAATGCTCTTAAAATCTAACAAATGTGCATGTGCACACATCATACACACAAAGACAAAAGATGAAAATAACGACAACTGCTTTTCTTGACTACATTATGGACATCTAATAAAGAGTGAAAGATAGGATGGAAAGACGAAGTAAAGCAACATGCAAGAGACACAAAGAGATAAAAAGAGATGGCAAGAAAGAGCTTCATGAAACACTAAACCATGTAACTGCAAAAATGAACAATTTCCAAAACATGAGCAAAAACGAGGAGCTGGTATGTGGGTTACAAGGTGAATACTCAGTACCTGCTTCATGAGTTTCTGTCCCTATCCCTTTCACCTTGGCATTTGTTAACCTAAACAGATATTTGAAAGGAAAAATTAAGCTAAAACAAGATCCCAGCCACAAAACCCACCATGCCACATTGTACAAACAAATATAAGTATTTTCTAAAATACATGCTACAGTTAAGTTACTGAACTACAAGAATAAAATCCCAGGCTTTTGAATATCTGTGAAGTTTAAGAAAAGTATAATCACTTTCCTTTTCTCTTTCATTATGTGTCTATAAATTCAGCCAAGCTGCATAACAATATAAACTGTAGTGTGCTTGGCTGAGCTCTACTTGAGAGCATCAAAGCCTTCTTTCAAAAGACTACACACGTACTCTTATGTAAAATCTGGACATTTCCTTTACTTGTCTAGAGCAATGTTTAAAGAAGAGCAAAGCTTAGCACAGTGGCTTGTGACTGTAGTCCCAGCACTTGGGAGGCAGAGGCTCTAAGAAGGACATCTGCTCTAAGTTTCAAGACACCATTGACAACAAAGTATGACATTGTCTTATGAATGATTAAAATTTTTATATTTGTTTCTAATAACTGAATATATCTGTAAATGCATCAAAGCAATAAATTCTTTATTAGCTTACAAAAAAATCACCTCTGAAGAGTAAGCAGAGAAATTAAAATTTCTTATAATTAGAGTTTTTATACATATAGGCACCACTATAGATGAGGGACAAGCAAAGACCTAAGGAGATAAGGACTATGAAAATATCTTTAAAATTATGCAGTGGAAAATAAACTCTATGCAAATATAAGTATGTGACAAAAGACCTTTATCCTTTTTATACAAGAAAAAAAGAGAAATTGAATGGCACATTTTCTAGCACAACTCTTTCACTAATTCTTATTCATTTTATACAATCTAGCATTTGCACATTCCAGTGTGCATATAGGATTGTGAAGCAGGCCACACGTCTGACTTTGTAACTTATATATCTAACAAGTTAGACTTTAAACCAACATTAATCAAAAGAGATAAAGAGGGTCATTTCATATTCATCGCAGGAGAAATCCATCAACACAAAGTCTCAGTTCTGAACAACTATGCCCCTAATACAAAGGCACCCACATTCGTAAAAGACATGCCACTAAAACTCAAAGCTCATATAAAACCTCACACACTTATAGTGGGAGACTTCAATACACCACTCTCAACACTAGACAGGACCACAAATCAGAAACTCAACAAAGAAACAAAAGAATTAACAGAAGTTATGTCTCAACTGGGATTAACAGACATCTATAGAACATTCCATCCAAAGACAAAAGAATATATCTTCTTCTCTGCTCCACATGGAACCTTCTCTAAAATCGACCACATATTAGGTGGCATAACAACCCTCAACAGATACAAGAGAATAGGAATAGTCCCCTGTATCTTACTGGACCACCATGCTTTAAAACTGGAATTCAACAACAACACAAATAGCAGAAAACCTGCAAACTCATGGAAACTGAACAATGTACAATTGTATCACACCTGGGTCAAAGAAGAAATAAAGAAATGAAGGACTTTCTAATATTCAACTAGAATGAGGACACAACATATCCGAACTTATGGGACACCTTGAAAGCAGTGCTACAAGGGAAGTTCATTGCACTAAGTGCCCATATGAAGAAAACAGAGGATAGTCACATTAGAGAATTAACAGTGCAAATGAAAGCCTTAGAACAGAGAAAAACGAACTAACCCCGTAGGACTAGACGTCAAGAAATAATCAATTTGAGGTCTGAAATCAACAAAATAGAAACCAGGAAAAACAATACAAAAAAAAAAAATCAATGCAATGAAGAGTTGGTTTTTTGATAAAATCAACACGATAAACAAACCTTTATCCAAAATAACGAAAAAGCAGAGAGAAAACATGCAAATTAACAAAATCAGAGGCAAAAAAGGGGAACATAACAACGGACACAGAGGAAATACAAACAATTTGCATGTCATACTTTAAAAATCTGTATTCCACAAAAATTGAAAATTCAAAGGAAATGGACAAGTTTCTGGATAGCTATCACTTACCAAAATTAAATCAAGAACAGACAAACAACTTAAATAGACCTATAACCCACAATGAAATAGAAGCAGTCATCGAAAGCCTTCCAACCAAAAAAAAAGTCCAGGGCCAGATGGCTTCAGTGCAGAATTCTACCAGACATTCAAGGAAGAACTAATACCACTACTCCTCAAATTCTTCCACAAAATAGAAACAGAAGGTTCACTGACAAACTCTTTATATGAGGCCACAATAACCATGGTACCCAAGCCTCACAAAGACACAGCTAAGAAAAAAAACTACAGACCAATATCCCTGATGAACATCGATGCAAAAATACTCAATAAAATTACTGGCAAACCGACATCAAGAATATATGAGAGAAATCATCCACCATGACCAAGTAGGCTTCATCCCTGGAATGCAGGGATGGTTTAACATACAAAAATCTATCAACGTGATCCACCATATAAACAAACTGAAAAAGAAATATCATATGATTATCTCCCTAGATGCTGAAAAAGCCTTTGACAAAATTCAACACCCTTTCATGATAAAGGTCTTGGAGAGGTCAGGGATAACAGGAACATACTTAAACAAAATAAGAGCAATATATAGCAAACCAACTACCAACATCAAATTGAATGGAGAGAAACTTAAGCCAATTCCTCTAAAATCAGGAACAAAACAAGGCTGCCCTCTCTCTCCATATCTCTTCAATATCATACTAGAAGTTCTAGCTAATGCTATAAGACAACAAAAGGAGACCAAGGGGATCCAAATTGGAAAGGAAGAAGTCAAACTGTCTCTATTTGCAGATGATATGATAGTTTACATAAGCAACCCAATAAACTCTACCAGGAACTCCTACAGCTGATAAACACCTTCAGCAAACTAGCAGGACACAAGATAAACTCAAAAAAATCAGTAGCCCTACTTTTTTCAGAGGACAAAGAGACAGAGAAAGAAATCAGAGAAACATCACCCTTTACAATAGCCACAATCAACATAAAGTATCTTGGTGTAACGCTTACCAAACAAGTAAAAGACCTATATAATAAGAACTTTGTGGATCTAAAGAAAGAAATTAAAGAAGATACCAGAAAATGGAAAGATCTCCCATGCTCTTGGATAGGTAGGATAAGCATAGTAAAAACGGCAATCTTGCCAAAAGCAATCTACAGATTCAATGCAATCCCCATTAAAATCCTACCACAATTCTTCACTGACCTTGAAAGGATAATAATCAACTTTATATGGAAAAACAAAAGACCCAGGATAGCCAAAACAACCCTATACAATAAAAGAACTTCAGGAGGCATCACCATTCCTGACTTTAAGCTCTACTACAGAACTATTGGCACAAAAATAGACAGGTAGACCAATGGAATCTAATTGAAAATACTGATATTAACCAAAACACCTATGAACACCTGATTTTTGACAAACAGCTAAAATTATACAATGGGCGAAGACAGCATCTTCAACAAATGGTGCTGACACAATTGGATGAGGGTGTGTAGAAGACTGCAGATAGACCCATGTCTGTCACCATGCACAAAACTCAAATACACAAAGTCCAAATGGATCAAAGACCTCAACATCAATCCAGCCACACTGAACCTCTTAGAATTGAAAGTAGGAGGTACCCTTGAACAAATTGGTATAGGAGACCACTTCCTGAATATAACTCCAGGGGCATAGACACTGAGAGCAACAATTAATAAATGGGACCTCTTCAAACTTAGAAGCTTCTGTAAGGCAAAGGACACAGTGGACAAGACCAAATGACAGCCCACAGACTGGGAAAAGATGTTCACCAATCCTACATCCAATAAAGGGCTGATCTCCAAAATATACAAAGAACTCAAGAAACTAGTCAACAAAACACCAAATAACCCTATTAAAAAAATGGGGTACAGAACTTAAGAAAGAATTCTCAATAGAGGAAATCAAAAAGGCTGAAAGACACTTAAGGAAGTGCTCAACATCCTTAGCTATCAGGGAAATGCAAATGAAAACAACTTTGAGATACCATCTTATTCCTGCCAGAATGGCTAAAATTAGAAACACCAATGATGACTCATGTTGGAGAGGATGTGGAGAAAGGGGAGCACTCCTCCACTGCTGGTGGGAGTGCAAACTCGTACAGCCATTTTGGAGATCAGTATGGCGGTTCCTCAGGAAAATGGGAATTAGTTTACCAAAGGACCCAGCAATCCCCCTCTTAGGCATATACCCAAAGGATCCACATCCATGCAACAAAGACATGTGTTCAACTATGTTCATAGCAGCACTATTTGTAATAGCAAGAACCTGGAAGCAACCTAGATGCCCCTCAATTGAAGAATGGATAATGAAGATGTGGCACATCTACACAATGGAATACTACTCTGCAGAAAAAAAAATAATTATATCTTGAAATTCGCAGGCAAGTGGATGGTACTTGAAGAACCCAGTCACAAAAAGAGGAACATAGTATTTACTCACTCATACATAGATTTTAGACCTAGATCAAAGGATCACCAGCCTATAATTCACACCACCAGAGGAACTAGGATACAAGGTGTATTACACGAGATTCATATAAAGTCCCTCACAGAACCAGGAAGGGACAAGTCCCCCAGAACACAAGGGGAAGTGAGGGGGCAGCAAATGGAGAGAGAAGTAGGAGAAAACAAGGGAGAGGAAAGGAAAACACATGCGACCAGGAAGATTGAGCCCCGTTAGAAATAGAAGACAGGAGGGGTGGGGAGGAGAGAGAGAGAGAGAGAGAGAGAGAGAGAGAGAGAGAGAGAGAGAGAGAGAGAGAGAGAGCATAAACGAGGGAGCCATTATTGGTTTGAAGATAAAATTGAACACAAAGAAAGGTCTAGAGAACTACAAGACTGCTGTCAACTAACAATTTGAGCTTCCGGGGAAAGGCTACCATAAATGCCCTTCCCGGATAGTGAGATCAACAACTAACTTATCCATGGCGCCCTCATCTAATACCTGTTGGAAACAGGAGCAAACCCATATATAAACACTGAGTCAAACTAGAACCCAGATGCAGATGGAGAGGACAAGACCAGGCAACAGAAACACATAGAGACAGTTTACTTGAACAAGGAGGAGCTAACAGGCCCCCAGACTAATAGCTGGGAAGGCAGCATGGAACTGACTCAGGCCCCCCTGAATATGGGTCTCAGCCAGAAGGACTGAGCAGTCTAAGGGACCTCAGAAAGTGGAACCAGGATGTATCCCTGGTGCACAAAAGGACCTTGCAAACACATCCTCCATGGAGGGATAACTGCCTTAACCTAGAGACAGGAGAGAAGCCCTAGTCCCTACTTCACATGACCTGTCAGATCTACATGACCCCAACTGGATGGCATTCCCCTACATATGGAATTGGGGTGGGGGGATGGGAGGAGAGGGTGGTTAGGGTGCATGTGAGAGGGCAGAGAGGGTAAAAAGGAGGGAAGGAGGGAGGGAGGGAGAGGGAACTGGGATCAACATGTAAAATAATAAATTTTTTAAAAATGCTCTGACTCCAAAATTTAAGTTCAAGGACAATTTACTGGGGAAAAGGATTTCTATTTTTGTTTCCACAGAAAATGAAAAGCTGTGGATTCCTTCCAGACTAATGTGGTTTGATCAAGCCAGACCGCCTGAAACAGAGTACCAGGTGATCCTACATTCAAAACAGCTGGACAAAGCAGCCTTGCAGACTACAGCCAGGATTTCTGCATCTGCTTAGAATCCCCCATGACAGCACCCCTTACCAGCAGGAAGTAGTTTGGAAAGAACGACACCCAAGTTCCCTAATATTGCCTATAAATGTTTGTTTTCATTTCAATGGACTTGGTTATAAAAAGTAAATAAAAAAACAGGTTTTTGGTATCAATAACCTAAATAATATTTTGCAACTATTTCTAACTTCACCCTGTGATACATGTTTTTTAAAAATGCTGATTTTATAAAACTGAACTGATCCTTTATGACTCTATCTGTTTTAATTTCCATTAATAAATGACTTTTTTGGTAATTGACATAAATATTAAAGTATATCACCATTCTTCACAATACCTGGCATACAACATGATTCTACCCAAGGATTTTTTAAAGAAACTGGAAATCATTGGTTTAATTTCAATACATTGGCCCTAAATAACCAATAAAATATTGTCTTGTGACATTAAATAGACATGAAGTTGATTCTGGTATAAATTAGTTGGTACTGAGTTTTTACTCAGTAAGTTCTTCTTTAAGAAGAAACAAGTATTGAACCATGAATAAAGGATGTAGAAGGCCAAATTGAGTGGGCATGAAAGAAGGAAAGAACCTGGTATTTTACTTTCTACATCTCCCTAGATAGCCCAGATTAAGTCACTAAAAGGCAGTCAAATTATTCCATAAGCTCCTCCTATTGTACACCCTTCCTCCTATCCTGCTAAGATATAATACTCAGGTTCCTATTACAGATATTCTTTGCTTTGTGGGATTATCCCTGTTCCACTCAAGTAGTAAAATCACCTCATCCTCTGTATACCACACAGGTAAGACACTAGCCAACGGAAAACAAAGGATTCAGAGCCAGACATATTGAAACATGACCAGTTTGATACCAGAATGGAAAACAAAGTGAGATCATATTTATAAAGAAAGTAAAAATGGGTGGAGATTAGAATGCTTGGTACCATGGGTACAAGGCCTACTATGATTTAAAAAAAAAAAGGAAAAGATAAATGGTAGAAAGAAAGGAAGGATGGAATAAAAAGAAAGAGCATGAGAGCAGGAGGGCAGGGGAGAGAAAGAGACAATGCATCATAGACAGGTAAACATCATTGTCAATTTCACTGGATTTAGAATCACCATGGAAACATATCTCTGGGTGTGGCTGTGCATGTTTCCAGAGATGCATTCACTATGTGACAATTTGCCATTTTAATTTGCAACCTCAGTACAGCTATCATAATGCAAAATCTACAAATAGCAGAAGCTCAGAAGATCAAAAATTTGTTCCAATGAGATGTATGACTAAAATTCAGTTCTATCAAACAATAAAATATAAATTATTTAAACAGAAAAGGTATCTGTATATTTATGCACATGTATTCCAAATATTCATTTGGAAGTAAAAGACAAGAATTCAAGGGATAGGGGAAAAGCTAATGACTGTCATTTTTGAAAGATTATTGGTTAGACATGCTGTGATTTTAATGAATCACATAGTATGATTGTTACAGATTTGATCATTATTACAAAAGCTGGAACCTGCAACCTACAAATTGTTATGTTGCATAAGAACTAATTAACGTATTTTATCAACTGTGTCATACATGTCATATAATTATGAAACTACACATACAATTCTACAATAAGGACATTCACTATGTCCTAAAATATGCAAAGCTCCCCCATAACAAATGGCTCAGACTATGTGAAAACGTGGCTTACTACTCAGTGACTCCTCATGCCAGCAATTAAGACTTCATCTTCATTCCAGAAGCTTTAAATTCTAATTGTTTGTTTCTATAAGAGCAAAGGGTAGACATCCTCTGAGATCACCTCAAAAAAATCTACAATTACCAATCTTTCTCATCCTCACTTGAATCTAGTTCAGTACTTTTTTAAAATAGTTGAAAATAGTCAATTATTATCATGTTCCTTCAAAGATGAATTATAAAAATCACCAAAATATAAAATGTTTGTTCCAGATCCTTTCTACCTACTGGAGAAGTACACATTGAGAAAGCAGAGACTGGATGTATGGCTCAATGGTAAAGTTCTTGTCCAATATATGGAATACCTAGTTTTTCTTCCTCCCTATGCCCAGAGAGAAACTAAATGCCCATTACCTTTGCCCCATTTTCTGAAACAATGGCATCACAAAACAAAGCTGCTTTGAGGAATATAATTTTGAAGGTTATAGAGCAATGACAGGCAAGTGTATGGTAAAACAGTCAATCCTATGCTTTCCTGCGTGGTGGTTTCACAAAGCACATCTAAAAAGAATGCTATCCCTTATGGGACTATCTTCAAATACAATCTGTATCTTAAAATTCTAATTTTAGAGAATTAAATGACAGGCCACTTTTTCTTAAAAGCCATGACTTGATTAATCCTCGCCATACTCCTTCTTTTCTATGCAGTCTATGGTCTCTGGGGATTCCTATGAAGAAATTCTGTTCAAACAGAATTATTTGATTAGTTGACCATAGAAATCTCATAATTCCCTTAACAGAGAGGAAAATTTAACTGGACCAAAGTTAGAGACTAACATGCTGAATCATGACAAATAAGCACCAAACATGCAGCACTTCTTATGAAACCCTCTGGGTGTTGATGTTCTTCTAGCTGAGTGCTGCTAAGTTCAGACATATTCACCACCAAAGCACATAAATACATTCTTAGCTACAAGAACTTGCTGTCTCATTTCTACTTCCAGCATAGAAAAACAAGGCATTTTTAGAAATGTGTCATTATACATCTTTTTATTATCCTTAGCAATGATGCAGAAAACAATAGAATCAATATACTATTGTACTTCCTGTCACAAAAGTGTTATGACTTGAAAGCTTGACTAAGAGCAACAGACTTTTATACACTTTGTACAATAAATGCTTTTTAAAAATGTACTTTTTATCATTGTAATGACATTAAAATATTGTCATATATAAATGAAATATAACAATAGTACATGATTTTAATTATATATTTCTAGTCATTCAAGTAGCAACTAGTAAATATTTATCATTATAAAATAAGCCATAAATATCATATTTTTAATAAAATGCTTTATAACAGGTTTCAAACACTGCCACTAATAACATGCACCATTAATCAAGGCAGTAATCTACCCCTATCTACTCTACCTTTCTTCTTTATTAAAAGAAAAAATGGGGAACAGGCAAGATGGTTCGGTAATTAAAAACAGCATTCTAATCCTCCAAAAAACCAGAGCCATAGAAAGTGATTCACAACTGCCTATAATCCCAACTCTAGAGGACCCAATAACATCTGGCCTGTACAGGCAACGTCATTCACATGCATATAGCCAAACGTAGGTATATACATGTTCACATAATTAAAAATAATGAAAATAAATCTTTAAAAGATAAAAAAAAATTTATTTACAATTAGTAAAAATAAATTATTTTTTAAAAAGAGTAACAGTCTCTATGTAGGTGATATCATACAATCTATTGGCATATATGTAAAAATGTCTAATGTTCCATTTGTTTTAGTAAAACGAAAACAAAAGGACCATAGTTATTATAATGATTGCTGTGACCTGGAACTGAGGTCTTAATGGGCTTAAGTTCTGATGGCTATATATTGCCTTGTGGATTATTGGTCATCTGACCTTGTGGAGTCTACATACCTCAAGCTGAAATAAATATACTGCTCATGTATTCACTCTCAGAATACATGTTTTTTAGTTTCATATATTAGAGTAAGTGGATTTACCTAGTTTTCATTTAACCCTCATAAAATGGCTCAGTGGCTTAAGAAGACAGTTGTATAAAGACACTAAATATTTTAAAGAAATAAATAGTTGTTCTGTCCCTCAAAAAGAATTGATGTTATAGCAATTAATGATGAGGCAACTGCATTGGAAAGAAAATCCTAAAGAAGTCTATTTTTAAACATTTGGTAGTGTAAACATTACTACATGCCTTAGTAACTGGAAACTATATGTATGTGTGCATTATTATAAAACCTGTTGGCATAGGAAATTAGATCACTGAATAAAGTGCTTAATGCATGAGCATGAGAACTTGAGTTTGGATCTCCAGTGTCCACATAAAAAGCTGAGCACAACCATGTGTACCAGTCAGTGATCCCAAGATAGGGGGTGGAGATCAGAAGGGTCCAGACTTTATAGAATAGGTCTAGCCAAATTGGCAAGCCTCATGTTTGGTGAGTATCTTAGTTAGGCTATAATGAAACACTATGACCAAAAAGCAAGATAGGGAGGAAATTTGAATTACATTTCCATATCACTGTACACAATCAAAGGATGTCAAGACAGGAACTCAAATGGCAGAAATCTTGAGGCAGGAGCACATGCAGAAGCCATGGAGGAACACTGCTTAAGAGCTTGCTCGGCTTACTTTTTTGTAGAACTCAGGACCACTAGCCCATGAATGGCACTACCCATAATGGGCTAAGCCTTCCCCAATAATCACCAATCAACAAAATGTCCTCCAGTCTTATCTACAGCTGGATCTTAAGGAATCATTTTCTCAACTGAGGCTCCCTCCTCTCTGATGACTCTAGCCTGTGTCAAGTTGACAAAAAAACTTGCCAGTACATTGAGAGACCATGTATCAAACAATAAGGTGGGGAGCAACAGATATGTTCCTAATGTCAATTTATGGCCTCTAGACATCACACAGGAAAATGCTCTCCTGAATTCACATATACAGTCCTCACCAACACATTCACATACACACACAAATGCATGCACATATGCTACAAAGCTTCTTACATCTCCACACTTAGTAACCTGAAATGAGAAATTGCACATTTAATATTTGTATATAAAGTTACAGAGATTATGGAATAAAATGGTAAAAGTATAAAGATACATCAACTTCTGATTCATCCATAAAAATACTTAAAAGGGGCTGGAAATAGGGGTCAGTGGTTAAGAGCACTAGCCACTCTTTCAGAGGATCTGGTTTCAATTCCCAGCACCAACATGGCAACTCATAACTATTTGAAACTCCAGTTCAAAGGATCCAAAGCTCTCACATATACAGGCAAAACAATGCACAGAAAAAAATAAAAATGAATCATTCAAAAAGAATACTAAAAAATATAGATGAATAGTAAACTCATTCATTACCCAGACAACCCTAAGAGAAGGAAGAAAGGAAGGACGGAAGGAAGGAAGGAAGGAAGGAAGGAAGGAAGGAAGGAAGGAAGGAAGGACAAAGAAGAGAAAGAGAAATAAAACTGACTAGCATAGGGAAAATAGGTAATATAGTAGCCTAAATTCAGCAACACACTTGATAGTAGAGGTTGAAAAGAATGATATACTTTTACTTGGCTCTACAGGTCTTTTTCAGATTCAGTACAAATGAAAACCATTAAAAAATGACTTAGAAACAAATTTTCACTGTTTCATAATATGCTAAAACATATTAAATTAATGACCCATACTGATGGTTTTCATATAGAATTGCATAGAAAAATATAAAGGGTAAGTCCACAGCTATAGAAAAAAGGCAGTGGTTTTCAGGAAAGAAGAAGGAAGGCTGTGATCAGACACTCCTAACAGGTAGGGTGTATATTTGGGGAACACTAGAATGATCTGTAGTCTTCCTGGCCACCATGAAGCTATTCTAAAGAGACATACATTAGAATTTGCCCAGGAGCTGGAAGAATGAAAAGTCTGGGGCACTGATTTAAGCCAGAGAGAAAACTCTTCCTGGGACAATGAGCTCTCCCAGGAAGAGATTTCATACAGTTCTAACACCACCTTACAAGAACAAGAAGCTGAGGGAACGGTGGGTCATTAATGGGCAAAACACACCTTGACAGGTTGCTTAGCTGAACTGTGGCTTCTCTGTTTGATCCAAATTTCATTACAGGAGCCTAAAAATGGACTCTGGAAGATCTGGACTTCTTAGTTCCTTCCCCAGTGTAGTCACATTGAATTTATCTTCCTTCTCTTCTTTTCACTTATTACCTGTTTTTTTTTCTTGGGACATTGAGGATGGATGTGTGAGCCTATGTTATTAGGGATGTGAGAGCCCAGGCTTTGGTCCTAATAATCTCAAAATTATTCTGAAATTATGGAGTACTAAAACTTAGTCAACATCGTGAATATAATAAAAACAACTAAACCATTTACTTTTAAATGGCAAATTTTGTGCTACATGACAGTCATCTCAGCAGGAAAATGACAAAAGTTAAAAGACCCATATTTAGTATTGAACAATGCTTTGTAGTATATTTTAAGCAAACATTACCAGATTCATTCTTTACAAGTCTAATGTCTGTACTTTATGAACTATCCTTAATATCTTAGTGTAGTAGCATTTATGCACAGTAAAAGATACATAACACATATTAGAAGTTTATTCTCACAAAAACTTTTGTTGATCATACATGTCTAGACAGAGTGATATGATACTAGATGTTTGTGTATAAGATGCACACTATGTACTTCTGATGACCTTTCATGGGGCAGCACGTACAGCCACACTCCTTCCTCCACTGAGAACTTTTTAAAATTCATACTTTTAAGATTTCAAACTTTGAGACGGATATAAGATATTGTACCACAATAATATTTATCACATCCTGATAATAGATGTCCAGTGTGATAAAATGGTATTTTTGAATACTACAGCTTGCATAAAAATTTTCAGATTAAGTAGAAAAACATTCTTATTGAATATAATGTATGAAAGGTATTTGGAAGCAGAGGAACTACATTTCCCTTGGAGCACTGGCTGTGAGTTACTTCTTGCAGTGAGGATTGGAGGGAATTGAACATAGCAGAGAACTTCATTAGAGGTGAAACTTTAGCTTTGCCCCTGGGCGTGTCATTCTCAATCACTTGCCCACATTCTGTGGAACCATTTTCTTGTGGTTTTTTTTTTTTTTTTTTTTTTTTGCTGTTTTTCTTTTGTTTTGTTTTTTTCCCAAGCAAACAGCAGCCTCTTGTTTTTTGTGACCAACAAATGGCAAAAAGCCAGATCACCATTTTGCCCCTTGTGTGCTTTCATGATCAAGTAACTTAGATCCTTCAAAAAATACACTTCAAAATGCCCATTTTCCTGACCATATCTTCTTTGATGTACTAATCATTTGTCACCTTGTCGCAAAGTTTCTATTCTATGTCTAGTGTTATATTAGAGAGAGAAAAAAAAGAGAGGGGAATATTGAATTGCCTAGACTTGAGACAAAGGGTACACTACTCCATTTTGCTAACTTGTATAAGAATTATAACACCACCCACTAATCAAGGGTGACAACAAGGAGAAGATTTTACTAACTTACATACACTTTAGATTTATGTATTCTACACAGGCTGCCATGCAGGCTGCCATCCTTAAATCTCTTTCAGGTCATTCCCCAGGTTACACTTTGAACACAGCAGGAAAACCATAAGTCTGACCATTTGGGCAGATGGAAGATTTACACAGCAAAGATGTTAGCATCATTATTTCTAAAGTACACCAGTATACTTTTCTTCCAATAGTTGCCATCCTGGTTTATCTTGCCCACCTGACAAAATTATGTTTTTCAGATAAAATTATAAGGAACTTAATAGAAGACAAAGACTTAATGATGTGTGTGACCAACCCTACTACTGAGGCATGTTGTTTGATCTGGAGGATGAGCCTAATGGTTGGTTGTAAATCAGAGCTTTCTCCTTTTGTTACAGGAATGGAGCCTTAACTGGAGGTCAATCTGGGTGAACAACCATCAGCAGAAACTTACTCCACAAGCTTAAACTTCAATTATGATATGAAGTTTTCATTCCTACAGCTTCCATCAGCTTGGTTAGTACATTTTTATCTTACAAGCATATTGGAAGAATTGCTCCTTTAGCCACATTCAACTTTGTGTGACTTAATATTTCCTAAGCAAGTTTATTAGCAGACCCTTTATAGCATCAATTTTATTATTTCAAGTTTCTTATTCATCAGAATTTTTTAAAATGAAGCCTAGGTTTACAGTGTTCAAAAGTACTATAAGCACTGTTTACCACTATCCTGCAAGTGTTCAGAACAGAATAAAATACTAACAGCATACCACCGATATATTTTTAAAGAAGTTCAAGGCACTGATGATTTATTGGAGCTTTGAAAAACATGATTTGATGTTTCATCATGAAAACATTATTTAAAGATTTTCTTACCTTTGTGATAAGAATTCGGTATTTATCCAGCATTGCCTGGTTGTCATGGCATCCAGCTAATAGCTGCCATACTTCTGCCCTTAATGCCTCAGGAACACCACTCTTTACCAAAGTGGATAGCCCTTTTGGTCGGACACCAAGGTTATTGTGCCTGAATAAAAAAGAAAATAAACCATTCACAATCTATGCCCTGAACAACTGCTGTTATAGAAAGAATATTTATTAGTTTATGTAAAAGTATAAAGATGATCAAAAGAAAAGTGACTAGGAGCACTAAACAAAAGGAGTACTTAAACCTCAGTGATATCTTTAACAATTTTTTTTCTTTATTTCATCCAATATTTTGATAATATATATGTTCCATCTTTAGACAAAGGACATTTTTACTCTACCATTTATATTTTTCTATGAAAATTATTTATTAATATATTATTAGTTCTTTGTTTATATCCAACATATTGCAACTTAAAAAAAATAACCACTTAAATCCCCTAAGATAGTTATACAGCCACTTGAGTGTGTTGCCAAAGAATGAGTTGAGATGCTGAAAGTAAATCATAAGCCTGTCAAACCTTGACAGTACCCACTTCTTTATAGTCAGACTGAGCTGGGCCAAATGCAAAAAGTAGGTCCTACATTATAGGATAAAATATGCAAACTTTAGTTTGTTACAGTCCCTTCATCTTGACCCAGGGATTGCCTGGGATGTGGCATGTCTTGTTCACCTAATGTGGAACTCTCTGTTTCAGCTTAAACTTAAGTACAAAAGACCATCTAGATTTAAAATACCCAAAGTGACCCTTATACCAAGAGGAAATCCTCATTGCTGTCAGTCCTAGATTTGTCTTGATGGCCTATTTGAACTACAAGCACTCACTAAAATGAGGTCTTTACTCTTTCCACAAACACCAAAACATAAGGGGCAGCTTATGCCTATCAGTCTTATCCTTTTTTCAAGGGCTGTTTAGAATCAGAGCAAAAGCAAACATCTATTGTCTAAAGTCAATAATCACATAGTAGCTATGCAATAATGATCAACAGTTATTTTTTCAAGAAATTGAATTACAGTTAGAGTCCTATGAACACAAGTCCATTCTTCACCTCTTTCATGACCTAAAAGCTGTAGTCTCAGTCTTTTCTGCTCATACATTTCTCATTCCTTGATCACTATGTCATAAAGCTGACCCAGCTCCAGAACATGATAATGTATCCCAATTTGAACTAACATACCAGGCTGTAATTTCAAGTTTTAAAACTGAAAAGTCATGGAATCCATATGTCTATTTTACATAATTGGTATCCCACATACTTCTCCAAATTATGCACACTCTTCTATCGCCAGCCTAGACCCAAATTTTGGCATCTTCTTCTAAAAATGTGTTCAAAAGTTTTTCCCCCTACATATTGTCATAATCTACATATCGTTGGAGACAACCTTAATGGTCCAAACTTAGATAATAAGTTAAAGTAAATTTATCACATCAATTTTGTGTAAATCTTCACATTTATGACCATTCTGCTTTCATTCAACTAAACTTTTGTGGGGAGAGGATTGGGAGAGTTAGAGAACGGAAACTGGTAAAACTGATGGACTCAAATCGAAATAAAGTAGAAAGACTTAGAACATAAAAGAATTAATATTATTAAAGAAGATTATTATGCTGCCAAGGGACAGGATTCAAAATAGTATATAGGTATTATTTTATATACATACTATTTTAACCTGCTTTTAAACATACATATGAAAAAAGTAAGGAACACATATAGTGCATATATTTATGTATGTAATAAAACTAATAATGTCCTCTAATTTTTATATTCCTTTTCAATTGCAATTATGCTAAATTATTTTACAAATATTAATTACATAAGCAACATTTATATACATGTATATTTACATACATATTATATAATTACAAAATATATAATTAACATTTTCTTTAATTCTTTAAAGTACCTTTATATATTTAAATAAGATTATCTTCAATTAACTGTGGCAAACATGTTTAATGCATTCCAAAAATATGACACGTGAGAAAATACTAATTATACATGAGAAGAATAAGTAAATAAACTATCTGATGCCTGGAACTTCCTAGAAGCTCTCTTTTTCATTAATCAGCTGAGACTGAGACTACTTAAAAACATGACGTAAGAACATTATGATCATTTATAAAATCACGCTTTTTATAATTCAATGTATGACTCTGATTATACTTTTGGATCAGAAAAGCATTTTGTTTGAAGGTACTTTAATTTATGGATTCTGTAGGTTAAAAAAAAAACTAAGCTAATTAAAAGCAACAGTGTGAGTACAAAAAAGTCTAAGTACATTTCCTTGAAGCTGAAGAAAATACTGTAAATTATGAGTCACATTGTATAAAGTTACAGAAGAGGAATTCAAAGTAATTAAATATAGTATATACTATAAGTAAACCATTATCTACAACAATTTGAAAAGATACCTGCAAGTAAAAGTATGCTGGACTGGGTTCTTCCGAAGGCACTATAACATCTCTGAGCCTGCATATGTGACTTTTCAAAAGTCCTCCACACTCACTATGTACTTCTTCCCCACAGTCATTCATTTTACAATTCCCTTCCTGAAAGGTTTTCAATCAAGTAATCTACCACATTTTCCTGTATCACTAAGTTCGAAATGTATTTTCAATCCTTTCAGTGTTGATTACTCATTTACTTGATCTTTCACTGCTTCCCTAGGGATCAAGCACAAAATCTCCCTTCTTATCCACACTCCACAAACTCCACCAATGATGGCTTCTCCTCCACTCTTGTCAGTATAATCTAAACTTGTTACTGTCTTTTTGTTCACCATGTTTTCAGAGAACATATGGCTCAGCTGTACCCTCACAGAACCGGGAAGGGACAAGTCCCCCAGAGCACAGGGGAAGTGGGGGGGCAGCAAATGGAGAGAGAAGTAGGAGAAAACGAGGGGAAGGAAAGGAAAACACGTGCGAACAGGAAGATTGAGTCCAGTTAGGAACAGAAGACAGGAGAGAGAGGGAGAGAGGGAGAGAGAGAGAGAGAGGGAGAGAGGGAGAGAGGGAGAGAGGGAGAGAGGGAGAGAGAGAACATAAAAGAGGGAGCCAATATTGGTTTGAAGATAAAATTGAACAAAAAGAAAGGTCTAGAACTACAAGACTGCCGCCAACTAACAATTTGAGCTTCCGGGGAAAGGCTACCATAAATGCCCTTCCCAGATAGTGAGATCAACAACTAACTTATCCATGGAGCCCTCATCTTATACCTGTTGGAAACAGGAGCAAACCCATACATAAACACTGAGTCGAACTAGAACCCAGATACAGATGGAGAGGACAAGACCAGGTGGCAGAAACATATAGAGACAGCTTACCTGAACAAGGAGGAGCTAATGGGCTCCCCCAGACTGATAGCTGGGAAGGCAGCATGGGACTGACTCAGGTCCCCCTGAATATGGGTCTCAGCCAGAAGGACTGAGCAGTCTAAGGGACCTCAGAAAGTGGAACCAGGATGTATCCCTGGTGCACAAAAGGACCTTGCAAACACATCCCCCATGGAGGGATAACTGCCTTAACCTAGAGACAGGAGAGAAGCCCTAGTCCCTACTTCACATGACCTGTCAGATCTACATGACCCCAACTGTATGGCATTCCTTTACATATGGAATTGGGATGGGGGAATGGGAGGGGAGGGTAGTTAGGGTGCATGTGAGAGGGCAGAGAGGGTAAAAATAATAAAATAAAGAAAAAAATCCCAGAATTGACATGTAAAACAACTTTATTTCAAATTTGAATTAAAAAAGGAAAAAAAAAAAAAAAGAACAAAATCCATCCTAAGCCTGTAACAGCATAGGCATATCCACTCTGAGCATTCTCATTTAATTGGTATAATATAGGGGATATTTTTAATTATACTTATTTGAAACAATTTTTAACTTTAAATATATTTTAATCATATTCTTCCTTTCCCCCAAGTCCTTTCACATCCTCTATCTCTCCCTACCCACCCAAGTTTAAGTTCTTTTTCAAGAAACAAACAAAACCTAATACATCAAAGTTCCCAAAACCCAAGAAAACAAAATAAAACACCACCCAAAGAGGAAAATACAACAGTAAACTATAATCAAATGAAAGCACACAGAAAGAACCTGGAGTCCCTTAGATGTTGGTCAACTGTTCCTGAACATAAGATCTGTCCTGGGGTGTTTGACATATCCAGTGCCATTCCATTGGAGGATAGTGGTTTTCCTTCAACCAGAAGGTATAAATGACAGTTCAATTGTTAACCTTTACCCTAGATGCTAGATCTTTATTCATTAATTCATTAAAAATAGCAATAAAATAGAAGAGAAAAACTATCACATTGAAGTTGGACAAGACATACCAACAGACAGAAAAGAAACCAAGAGAAGTCACATGAGTCAGAGACCCACTTGTTTACACATTCATGAATCATATAAAAACAGTAAGCTGGAACCCATAAGATGAGCACAGAGACCCATGTTGACCCTGCTCATGCTGCTTCAGTCTCTGTGAGTTCATATGAAATTTGCCTATGTTATTTAGAAGGCCGTGTTTCATGGTACCCTTCATCCCCTCTCGCTCTTAAATTCTTTCCTCTTCCTCTTTCATGGGGTTCCCTTATCTCCGAAGGAAAGGATTTTATTGAGACATCCCATTTAAGGTTGAGTGTTCTAAGGTCTCTCACTCTGTGTAATGTCTGGTGTGGGTCTCTGTATTTGTTTCCATATGCTGTAGGAGGAAGTTTTTCTAGTGATGGCTGAGCAAAACACTGATCTATGAGTATGTCATTAGTAATGATTTTATCACTGTATGTCTTCCTTATTTATTTATTTAATGTATCTATCTATATCAATCTATCTGTCAGTCTGTCTGGCTAGTTTTTAGACCAATATTATTTAGTTTTTCCCTTGATCCTAGGTCTAGCCTAGGGATCTTGGTCATTCAAACAGTGTCAGGTATGGGTTCTATCCCATGGAGTGGGCCTTAAGTCAAATCAGTTATTGATTGGTTACTCCCATCTATTCTCAAATAATTTGTTTTTAAAAGGGAAAGGCAAATAAGATTTGAAAGAAAGATATTAAGATGGTATCTAATTTTCAGAGATACAATAATTTTCATTCTTAAACAAACTCAAAAGGTTTATATAAAATAAGCTGACAAACAAAACTTTTATTTTTAATACTTCCCATATAGCTTTGGCTAGTCTGAAACTTGCCATGTAGATAAAACTGGCCTAGAACTCAAAGAGATCTGCCTGTCTCTGTTTCCTGAGTGCTGAGATTAACACCATGTACCACCACTCCTGCCTTGATTTTACTTACTTAATTTATTTATTTGTTTATTTGTTTGTTTGTATTTTATATGTTGATCCCAGTTCCCCCCCCTTTCCCTCCCTACATCCCTCTGACCCTCTCTCCATCCTCGCATACACCCTGACCTCCCTCTCCTCCCATCTCCCCCACCCCAATTCCACATGTAGGACAATGCCATCTAGGTGGGGTCATGTACATCTGTCAAGTCATTTGAAGTAGGGACTAGGGCTTCTCTCCTGTCTCTAGGTTAAGGCAGTATCCACACCGTGGGGGATGTGCCCGCAAGGTCATTTTGTGCACCAGGAATACATCCTGGTTCCACTGTCTGAGGTCCCTTATACTACTCAGACCTTCTGGCTGAGACCCATATTCGGGGGGCTGAGTCAGTCCCCTGCTGGATTCCCAGCTATCTGTCTGGGGGCCCATTAGCTCCTCCTTGTTCAGGTCAGCTGTCTCTGTGTGTTTCTGCAACCTGGTCTTGTCCTCTCCATCTGCATCTGGATTCTAGTTCGACTCAGCGTTTAAGTATGGGTTTTTGCTTCTGTTTCCAACAGCTACTAGTTGAGGGCTCCATGATAGTGGATAAGTTAGTTGTTGATCTCACTATCCGGGAAGGGCATTTATGTTGCTCAAATTGTTAGTTGGCGGCAGTCTTGTAGGTTTCCAGCCTTTTCTTTAGATTCAGTTTTCTCTTCAAAACAATAATGGCTCCCTCTTTCTGTTCTCTCTCTCTCTCTCTCTCTCTCTCTCTCTCTCTCTCTCTCTCTATCTCTATCTCTCTCTCTATCTCTCTCTATCTCTCTCTCTCTCTCCCTCCCTCTCCCTCTCCCTCTCCTGTCTTTTATTCCTACCCTGACTCAATCTTCTTACTTGCACGTGCTTTCCTCTCCTCCCCTCCTTTTTCTCCTACTTCTCTCTCCATTCACTGCCCCCCCCTACTTCCCATATGCTCTGCGGGACTTGTCCCTTCCCCCTTCTGTGAGGGACTTTATAGGAATCTCATAGAATACACCTTGAATCCTAATTCTTTGGTGGTGTGAATTATAGGCTGGTGATCCTTTGTTCCAGGTCTAAAACCCATATATGAGCAAGTACATACCATGTTTCTCTTTTTGTGACTGGGTTACCTCATTCAGGATGGTTTCTTCAAGTTCCATCCACTTGCCTGCGGATTTCAAGATTCCATTATTTTTTTTTTTCCACAGAGTAGTATTCCATTGTGTAGATGTGCCACATCTTCTTATTCCGTTCTTCAGTTGAGGGGCATCTAGGTTGCTTCCAGGTCCTTGCTATTACAAATAATGCTGCTATGAACATGGTTGAACACATGTCTTTGTTGCATGGATGTGGATCCTTTGGATATATGCCTTAGAGGGGGATGGCTGGGTCCTGTGGTAAACTAATTCCCATTTTTCTGAGGAACCGCCATACTGATCTCCAGAATGGCTGTACGAGTTTGCACTCCCACCAGCAGTGGAGGAGTGCTCCCCTTTCTCCACATCCTCTCCAACATGAGTCATCATTGGTGTTTCTAATTTTAGCCATTCTGGCAGGAATAAGATGGTATCTCAAAGTTGTTTTCATTTGCATTTCCCTGATAGCTAAGGATGTTGAGCACTTTCCTAAGTGTCTTTCAGCCTTTTTGATTTCCTCTATTGAGAATTCTTTCTTCAGTTCTGTACCCCATTTTTTAACAGTGTTATTTAGTGTTTTGTTGACTAGTTCCTTGAGTTTTGTATATTTTGGAGATCAGCCCTTTGTCAGATGTAGGATTGGTGAAAGTCTTTTCCCAGTATGTGGGCTGCCATTTCGTATTGTCCACTGTGTCCTTTGCCTTACAGAAGCTTCAAAGTTTGAGGAGGTCCCATTTATTAATTGTTGCTCTCAGTGTCTGTGCTCCTGGAGTTATGTTCAAGAAGCAGTTTCCTATACCAATTTTTTCTAAGGTACCTCCTACTTTCTCTTCTAAGAGGTTCAGTGTGGCTGGATTTATGTTGAGGTCTTTGATCCATTTGGACGTGAGTTTTGTGTATGGCGATAGACATGGGTCTATCTGCAGTCTTCTACACACCATCATCCAATTGTGCCAGCACCATTTGTTGAAGATGCTTTCCTCCCCACATTGTATTCTTTTAGCTATTTTGTTGAAAATCAGGTGTTCATAGGTGTGTGGGTTTATATCAGGATTTCACTTTGATTCCATTGGTCCATCTGTCTATTTTTGTGCCAATATCAGGCTGTTTTCAGAACAATAGCTCTGTAATAGAGGTTAAAGTCGGGGATCCTATTTTTGCATCGATGTTCATCAGGGATATTGGTCTGTAGTTTTCTTTCTTAAGTGTGTCTTTGTGAGGCTTGGGTACCAAGGTTATTGTGGCATCATAAAAAGAGTTTGGCAATGGACCTTCTGTTTCTGTCCTGTGGAAGAGTTTGAGGAGTAGTGGTATTAGTTCTTCCTTGAATGTCTGGTAGAATTCTGCACTGAAGCCATCTGGCCCTGGACTTTTTTTGGTTGGAAGGCTTTCGATGACTGCTTCTATTTCATTGTGGGTTATAGGTCTATTTAAGTTGTTTGTCTGTTCTTGATTTAATTTTGGTAAGTGATAGCTATCCAGAAATTTGTCCATTTCCTTTGAATTTTAAATTTTTGTGGAATACAGATTTTCAAAGTATGACATGAAAATAGTCTGGATTTCCTCTGTGCAATGAACTTCCCTCGTAGCACTCCTTTCAAGGTGTCCCATAAGTTCGGGTATGTTGTGTCCTCATTCTTGTTGAATAGTAGAAAGTCCTTCATTTCTTTATTTCTTCTTTGACCCAGGTGTGGTACAATTGCACATTGTTCAGTTTCCATGAGTTTGCAGGTTTTCTGCTATTGTGTTGTTGTTGAATTCTAATTTTAAAGCATGGTGGTCTGATAAGGTACAGGGGACTATTCCTATTCTCTTGTATCTGTTGAGGTTTGTTATGCCACCTAGTATGTGGTCGATATTAGAAAAGGTTCCATGTGGAGCAGAGAAGAAGGTATATTCTTTTGTCTTTGGATGGAATGTTCTATAGATGTCTGTTAATCCTAGTTGAGACATAACTTCTGTTAGTTCTTTTGTTTCTTTGTTGAGTTTCTGATTTGTGGTCCTGTCTAGTGTTGAGAGTGGTGTATTGAAGTCTCCCACTATAAGTGTGTGAGGTTTTATATGAGCTTTGAGTTTTAGTAGCGTTTATTTTACGAATGTGGGCACCTTTGTATTAGGGGCATAGATGTTCAGAACTGAGACTTTGTGTTGATGGATTTCTCCTGCGATGAATACGAAATGACCCTCTCTATCTCTTTTGATTAATGTTGGTTTGAAGTCTAACTTCTGGCCTTGAGGGTTTCCATGGAGAAGTCAGGTGTAATTTTGATAGGTCTGCCTTTATATGTTACCTGTCCTTTTTCCTTCGCTGCTCTTAATATTCTTTCTTCATTCTGTATGCTAGGTGTTTTGATTATTATATGTCGAGGGGTCTTTTTTTCTTTGGTCCAGCCTATTTGGGGTTCGGTATGCTTCTTGTACTTTCATGGGCATGTCCTTCTTCATATTTGGAAAGTTTTCCCCGATGATTTTATTGAATATGTTTTCCGCACCTTTGAGCTGGGCTTTCTCACCTTCCTCTATGTCTATTATTCTTAGGTTTGGCCTTTTCATGGTGTCCCACATTTCCTGGATGTTTTGTGTTAAGGATTTGTTGGATTTATGATTATCTTTGGTCGATGAATCTATTTCTTCTAGTTTATCGTCTGCACCTGAGATTCTCTCTTCCATCTCTTAAATTCTGTTGGTTATGCTTGTGTCTGTAGTTCCCGATTTTTTGCCCAGTTTTTCTATTTCCAGCATTCCTTCGGTTTGTGTTGCCTTTATTTTCTCTATTTCAGTTTTCAAGTCTTGACTGTTTCCTTCACCTGCTTAATTGTTTTTTCTTGGCTTTCTGTACTTTCTTTACTTTCCTTAAGGAATTTGTTCATTCCTTCCACTGTTTTGTTTGTTTTTTCTTCCATTACTTTAAGGGATTTTCTCACATCTTCTTTGAAGGCCTCTATCATTTTTATGACGGTAATTTGTAAGTCATTCCCTTCTGCTTCCTCTGCTTTGTTGTTGTGTTCTGTTCTAGTTGGTGTAGATTCCCTAGATTCTGGTGGTGTCATGCTTGTCTTTCTGTTGTTAGGTGTTTTCTTGTATTGCCATCTTCCATAGCTTCTTCCAGTAGGTGTTGGTGGGGTTTCCCTCTCTCTCTATGGTACTTCCCCAGTGGGCTTATGTGGGTCAGCCATTCAATATCTGTAGCTCTGGGTGGTCCCTGCTTTATAGGAGGTCTCTCCATAGACAGGGACCCTGGGAAGTGGTCAGGGATGAGGATCCAGTAGAAGATGCCTGCAGAAACTCAGAGTGGTCCTGCAGAGATAGGCAGGCTTCTGGTAGGGACCCGGGACTCCAGCAGAGGACTGGAGGTGGGGTCAGAGGCCAAGCAGGTGGGAATTACAGGTGGTCCCGCGTGGATAGGCAGGTCTCCTGTGTTCAGATTCGCTCAGATAAATCCCCCGAAGTAGTGTGGAATCTAGCCAATGGCTCTAGCCAATGGCTGGCAGAAGAGGACAAAGGCTAGGCTGATACTCAGGATGTTTTTTCTGCACTGGAAGTTGGATCTCAGTGGGAACTGGCACTCTCTGCCTGAGGCCTCTTTCTTTAGCAGAGGCCCTGAATTGGGGGTCAAGGATCTTGCAGGTGGGAACTCAGAGTGGACCAGCAGAGATAGGCGGATCTCTGGGAGGGGCCCAGGACTCCAGCAGAGGAATGGAGGTGGGGGTCAGAGACCAAGCAGGTGGAAATTACAGGTGGTCCCATATGGATAGGCAGGTCTCCTTGTTCAGAGTTGTTCCGAGAAGTCCCCGAGAAGTCCCCGAAGTAGAGTGGATTGTTGGCTTCACCCTCTGTCCCAGTGCTCAACCAGAGCAGGGGCGGGACAGTGGGCAGGGTAGGGCACAGTGTGGGGGGGGGGCAGGCTTGCAGTGGGGATGGGTGGGGGGGTAGGATTTTGTTCTTAAAGCTAACAGCTACAGATAGCTTATAGGTACCTACGAAATTAATAAAAGCTCCCTGAATTCCTAGTTTGCTCTGAGTTGTAATGAGTGACAGGCTTTTTAAAGGGTTTTAAACACATATATTTAGGTAATTACATTATTTTTCTTCTGGTGATGATACAGTGACTTCATAATTTATTTTCATATGCTGAGCCACAAATGATTTCCCAGAATAAACACCACCGTTATGTTTTATTTTTCTTTTCCTTGTAAATTACTGAATTTGACATACTCTTAACTACTATTGGGGATTTCTGAGCATATGTTAATAAGGCATGCTTGACTGTGGCTTTGTCAAAATATTTTAACTTGGTATTGTGATCAGTGTATGTTAGTGTCATAAAATTAATTCAAAACAATTACCTTCTATATTCTGAGAAACTCTTATAAAACTTAACAGTTCACCTTTTATAAATATTTGGTAGAGTTTTCTAATCAGGTATCAAACTTTCTTTGTTAAGAAAAAAAATTTTTAAGCAGGGTTGGGCATATAGTTCCATTGGGAGAATGTTTGATTAGACTGCACAAAGTCAACCAGGCGGTGGTGGCACACACCTTTAGGAGAGAGGAAGTAGTAGGGAGGAGATCCAAGATGGTAGACTGAGAGAGCAGAATGCCAGCCCCTCTTTGCTAAGACCACATGGAAGTAATTAGATTAATAGAAATGGGTTAATATTTAAGACAGAGCTAGCTGATAAGAAATTAGTACCAGGCCAAAGGCTTTATATCTAATACAGTGTCTCTGTCTGTGTTATTTGGGGCTGGCGTGGCGGTGGGACCAGACCGGCAAGAAAAAACCTACTCCTAATAGGTCTGTTTATTCAGCTAGCAAAGGCCCCTGATGTCTGAGTTTGGTACCTGAAACAGGCAGCAAGGTGGAAGTGTAAATTTTTGAATAAGAAAAATAAATTCTCACCATCTTCCTAACAATTCTCCCCAAGAATAGAGGATCTTCTCAGGACAGTCTTTAGACACATCACCTGTTCCACTTGAGAGTTCGTTATCACTCTCTACAAGAGAAAAAAAAATACACAATATATAAAATGTAAGTACTTCCAAATCATAAAATATCATAGGACATGGCTATTTATCTACCAAAAGTAAACACAGTGCCCATATAAAATTGTCAAATACTTTTATGAAAATTCTCATCTGCAGATAAGACACAAAAGACAGCTATATTAATTAGCTTTATCCAAAGACAATAGTTTAAAGCTGGTTGTGATATCAGCAGATGGCAGACTGAGAAGTCTTGGGTCTCATTCCTCACTACAAATAGTTCATCTACCATCTAACTACTTGTAAGAAAACTTGGGGAAAATGCTTAAGATACCCATATAGCGAGCAGAACTAAATAAAACCCAAATGACAAGGGTATGAGGTACAGTTTGATTCCAATAGCACTTCTCTTCTCCATTCTCCACATGGGCACACAGGGCTGGAGAGGGCTTCCCAGTGCCCACAGTTTCTGTAGAAAAAAGAAGGCAGCCAGTCAACCAGCTTCCTAAGCATCACAAGATGCTCTGGATACAGTTTACTAGAAGAATGGCATGACCTGGCCACCTGATGCATACAAAGAAATGAAAACACAGTGTATATATCATAACAGCACTCTTGTTCCTGCCATCTGTGACTCTTGTATCAGAGACAACAGCCAACACTGTGCACCATAAGTTAAGTATAAATTTAAACAAAATAAGTATTTTAAGAAGCTAGGAATTTTATAACAGGCAAAATTTACACTTGATGAAAGTTCTGAGAATAAGTGACTATTGAGTGTTCAACCCTAAATGGAAGATCTGTATTATCATACCCAACCTTGGCTAGGGAAACATGGATAAAGAGAAGGGGGAAGAATATAGGAGCTACAGGAAGCGAAAGAGTGCTGAGAAAAGCTGTTTTCTCATCATGATGAGACTATTGTGCAAGTGAACTTACAGCAGCTGTAGTTACCTACAAAAAGCCTGAATAAAATTGAACCTACCAACATTTCATCATGGATGGAAAAGGATACATGAGATAGAGAAACGAAATATATCAGATACAATTTATCTAAACTATAAAAATGGATTTGGCATAGAACTAAGTAAGAAAAACTAGCAAAGCACTGTCCCAATATTACAAGATAGTATAAAACTTTGTCAGAGCATAAGAACCAAGGCTTATCAATTATGTTCCAAATTGGTAAACAGCTTCCACACAAGGATCTATGTGAAGAACAGAACTTCTTAAGACACCACAAAAGGCAATAAGCAAACATAAAATAATTCACATCTGGGATATATAAAATAAACATTGATTAAATTAATAAAGGTTTATTTGAGCAGGCTGAAAGACTTGGTCGTAGCCATTCACAAATTCAGAAAAATCAAAACACATGTACACACTGAGAAAAATGCTTAACTATTTTAGAGTGGTAACAGATAAGAATTGGGGTGTTTTATTTAAAACCTGAGCATCACCCTGGGTAATAAAATGAAGACAACAGTGTGAGCAACTCTGAAGTTAGTAAACAAAATAAAAAAAGAAAGAAAGAAAAGAAGGAAGGAAGGAAGGAAGGAAGACAGTCATCACAACAAATAGAAATGAGAGGTTTTGTTCTAAAGAAAAAGCAAATGAAATTTCACTGGTATCAGAGGAACAGTGAGTGCTAACACAAACCATTGAAGATTCAGTACTACTGTATCCTAAAGAACTAGCCCAGTAAACAATTACCACATATAATCCTACATTCTCACAGAAAATCAGGCAGTTTTGAGAAAAGAGACTATTAAAAGTTATAGTGAAAAACAGATTAAGTTGCTCTACTTAATAGATTTGTAGCAATTATAAGTACTCATAACTTGGTATTTAATTAAGCAGTCTGGAAGACAACACCATCTTATACTCTATTCTGATCACTAATAAGTAAGAGTATGTGAATGTTTCAAAGTATTTGATGCCATTATGCATGCTAACAAACTAAGAAAGGGGGGGTAATCATTCATCTTACCCTTGATTACAATAAAAGTCAAAAGTACTGTAATAAAAAAAAATCATTTGGATTCTTATTATTGGTGGTAGAAGAATGTCTAAGCATGAAAAAAAACAAGATACAATAAAGATAAAGAATATGTCTACCTACAAATGTAAAACTTCAATTAATTAATGCATAAAAGTTTCCAACACTAAATAAAGAATTTTCAATAGAGAAATCTAAAATGGCTGGAAGACACTTAAGAAAGTGCTGAACATCCTTAACCATCGGGGAAATGCAAATCAAAACAACTCTGAGATATCATCTAACTGCTATCAGAAAGGCTAAAATAAAAACAACCAAAAGCAGTTTATGCTAGAGAGGATGTAGAAAAAAGGGGAACACTCCTCCACTGCTGGTGGGAATGCAAACTTGTACTGCCACTTTGGAAATCAGTATGGTTGTTTCTCGGGAAAATGGGAACCAGTCTACGACAAGATCCAGCAATTCGTCTCTTAGGCATAAAGCCAAAAGATGCATATTCATACAAGGACATCTGTTTAACTATGTTCATAGCAGCATTATTTGTAATAGCCAGAACCTGGAAGCAACCTAAATGCCCCTCAACGGAAGAATGGATGGAGAAAATGTGATACATTTACACAATGTAGTACTACTTAGTGGAGGGAAAAAAAAATAAAAACAAACAAAAAAAAAAAAAACAATGGAATCTTGAAAGTCACGGGCAAATGGATAGAACTAGAAGAAAACATCCTGAGTGAGGTAACCCAGTCACAAAAAGAAAAGCACAGTATGTACTCACTCATATATGGATATTAGACATAGAGCAAAGGATCACCAGCCTACAATCCACACTGCCAGAAAAACTAAGAAACAAGGAGGACCTTAAAAGAGATATACATGGCCCCCTGAGAAGGGAAAAGGGACAAGATATCCCGAGCAAATTGGGAGCATGAGGGGTTGGGGGAGTTAGAGAAAAGAGAAGGGGAAAAGAGGAGAGGAGAGGCAGACACCAGGTAGCAGGAAGATTGAGTCAGGAGAATAGAGGAGAGCAAGAAAAGAGATGCCATAATAGAGGGAGCCATTATAGGTTTAAAGAGAAATCTGGCACTAGGGAAATACCCAGAAATCTACAAGGATGACCCCAACTAACAATCTTAGCAATGGTGGAGAGGCTACCTTAAATGCCCTTCTCTGATAATGAGATTGATGACTACTTTATTTACCATCCTAGAGCCTTCATCCAGTAGCTGATGGAAGCAGAAGCAGACACCCACAGTTAAACACTGAGCCAGACTATTAGAATCCAGTTGCAGAGACAGAGGAGTGATGAGCAAATGGGTCAAGACAAGGCTGGAGTAACCCACAGAAACAGCTGACCTGAACAAGAAGGAGTTCATGCACCCCAAGCTGATAGCTGGGAAACCAGCATAGGACTGATCCAGACCCCCTGCACATCGGTGTTAAGAGGACTGGGCAGTCTATGGGGCCTTTGGTTCTGGATCAGTATTTATCCCTAGTATATGAATGGACTTTGGGAGCACATTCCACATGGAGGGATATTCTCTCAGCCTAGACACATGGGGGAGGGCCTAGGCCCCGCTCCAAAATGATATGACAGACTTTGAAGACCCCACCATGGAAGGCCTTACCCTCCCTGGGGAGCAGATAGGGGATGGGTTGGGATAGACATGGGAGGAGGGGAGGATGAGGGAACTGGGATTGCCATGGAAAGCAAGCTTGTTTCAAATTTAAATAAAAAAAATATTATCATAAAAAAGTTTCCAACATATAACAAGGGGTTATTTTCTCCAACATACTACCAATTCTATTAATAAAGTATAAACCTCTAGAAATTGAGACAAGATAAGAACATAGTACAGGTTTTACTACATAAAATATAGGCAACCAGTGAAGATTAAAAAAACTCCACTGTTATTTTAAATGCAAAATAATGCAAAACATATTGACCAGTTAAATTGGCAAATAAAAGTATAGAGGAATAGAAAAAAAGATAAATGGAAATGGGATGTAGCTTAACAATAGAGGGTTTACCTAACAAATGCAAAGCCCTATGGTCAATCTCCAGCACTGGGAAAACCAGAAGAAAGGGGAGGGGAAAGGAGAAGAGCAATAGAGAGAAAAAAAAGGAAAGGAGACGAGGGGAAAGACTGGGAGGAAAAGGAGAGGAAGGGGGAAAAATGAGGAATGGAGGAAAGGAGAGAAGGGGCTATTGTTCAAGCAATAGCATCCCTTTATGGGTGAATGCATATATTCATGGCTGCTCCAAACGATGAGCATAGTAAATATTCAGCACTAAACAAGATATCTACACCATTTCCTCTAAGGCTCAGAAAATTACAAAACAGAGACAGAAAAGAATGTGAAGCAGGAAGACAAGTAGAAAAAATGGGAATCCTACCTTCTGGGTATGGTACAGCCATCACAACCATGAACTCATAGCAGGTGCAATTGCCTGCACTGGGCTCACACACAAATGAGACTGGCCACAGCCAGATATGGATAGAGGAGGAGCTCAAGGGGTGAACTACTGGCTATAAATATATTCTGGCATAAAGAAGTCATTGCCTTTAGTTGTATATTCACTAGTGAACCCACCAGGATCCAGGGAATACCAAGCCCATGGGGACACAAGACAGCCCAGGTTAAACCTATTAGATCACAAAGCAAAACACATGGATGTTGGAAATGAATTTGTAAGGAGATGTGCCACTAGAAATATAAAGAAAATCTAGAAAAGCAGGGCAGTAGTGGTACACGTCTTCAATCCCAGCCCTGAGTTAGAGGCCAGTCTGGTCTACAGAGTAAGCTCCAGGTCACAAAAGGTTACAGAGAAACCCTGTCTTGAAAAAGAAAAAATATGGAGAAAAAGTGGAGGAAAGTAACCACAATGAATTATATACTGGTATGAAACTGTCAAATATAAATTTAATTAATAAAAATTAAATAAAAAGCATGTATTTATCAAGGTTCTAAATCCATATATTATATTTGGTCCAGGAACTCCACTTCCAGAATCTTACCGTTGATAAATACACATACACACACACCAGAAAAATCCATGTAACAGAATTTTTATTGTCACAATGCTTACAATAACAAGAAACTGAAAAACAATGGCAATCTATTAACATAAGTCTTATTAGTGAAACTATAGCATAAATGTTCAAAGTAATTATACCAAGCAGCATAAAAGAATCTACACAGGACAGGTCTGCTAATCCAAACATCTGAAATCCAAATGCTTCAAGATTATGACAGTCAGAGGTTCCTATTTGAAAGTATTTCAGATTCTGAATTTCTAGACTTGGAATGGATAAACAATAAAGTCTAGATAAATACCCACCCCCCAAAATCCTTGCAATGCCACACAATCTTAAACACTTCAGGTTGAAGCATCATAAGAGGAGCATTTTATCTATATGTAGCAAAATGAAAACCATCTAAAATATGATAGTTTTGTAATGAAAAACAAGTTTGCAATTGGCATGATCTGATGGCTAAGATTTTTTAAAATGGGTGAAAATACTCATTTAACAGTAACTATGTATTGGCATTTGTCTTTCCACACAGTATGCTCTAAGTAAATATTTACAGAATATAGTTTTCGCTTTTTAATGCTATGCTTTTGGTGTATTCCAGTATAATAAAAGCATGGATGATGGGAGATGTCATTCTGTATATATGTTTCTCATACTGGTTAATGAATAAAGCACTGTTGGCCAATAGGAAAGGAAGATAGGAGGGACTAGGAAACAAGGAGAAAAGAGGAAGTAGTAAGGAGGAGTCAAGATGGAGAGACTGGGGAGACGAGATGCCTGCCCCATTCCCTGGTAAGATGACACCACATGGAAATACATAGATCAACAGAAATGGGCTAATACTTAAGACAGAGCTAGCCGATAAGAAACTAGTACCTGGCCAACAGCATTATATCAAATACAGAGTCTCAGTGTGTTAATTGGGGCTAGAGCGGCGGCGGGACAAGACCAGCGGTGGGCAGAAACCTTACTCCTTATACATGAATAATGAAAAGACAGGAATTTTTGAATAGTCTCTATTGCCATATATATTAAGAATATATTATTATAAACCCATACTAATCAGCCATAAAATTATCACTGATAACAGCAATGTATTTTCTTCCTGGCAATCTCCCATTACTTTCCATCATAAAGAGGAAATCAAAACCTTAAAAACCTAGACTGGCAGTAAAAAAAAACACAAAAAGATAAGAAAAACATAATTTTAAAATAAAACCTGATTCCTGAGAAACAAATACAGAATAAGTGGCAGTAAATTAGACATTACGTATTTAAAAGGGAAGAAAAGAATTTAATCAAAGCTGCTCTGTTGCTGTGATAAATACAATGACCAAATACAATGACAAGATGGGGAGAAAAGGACTTATTTCATCTTTTACTTCCAGATAACAGCCAGGCAGAAATTCAATGTAGATCCCTGGAAGTAGGAACTGAAGCAGAGACCATGCAGAAACACTACTTACAGGCTCACTCCCAGGCTTACATTCAATGACGTCTCTTAGACAGCCCAGGCTGACCTCTATAGGTATAGTACCACCCAAAGAGATCGTGGCCCTCCAATAGCAATTAACAACACCCACCTCCCGTCAGAAGTACCAACAGGCAAATATTAATGTGCTTCTACTGAATAAGTAGTAAAAAGCAAACTTACTCTAGGCACCATTACATATTTTATAAACACTGTTTCATAGACATTGCCTCATTTAATAATATGTATCACTTAAAGAGTCTGTCTACTTTGTAAATGACAAAATTGTTGCATGAAAGGGTTAAGTAATTTGCTCAAGGTTATTCTACAAATGGCTGACACACAGGAAGAGTTCAACCTAAGCTAAAATCCAGAAATCCAGAGTTACATACTCTTTTTTTTTTTTTTTTTTTTTTTTTTTGGATAGGGTTTCTATGTGTAGCACAGGCTGGCATATTGAACTCACAGAGATCTGCCTGCCTCTGCCTCCTGAGTGCTGGGATTAAAGGCATGAGCCACCACTGCCTGGTTTCTTTTTCTTACACTTATCTATAATACATTTTATAGAAGAGGCTGTACTTGGCATTTAGACAATACCAGTAGGTATGCCAAGTGCCAATTTCTATTAAATGCTAAGAGCCAGAGCCAAAACTTAAAAAGCAAGCCATTTAAAGAAACATGCCCATGAAACACTAATATTTGAGCCATAGATCAAGATGACAGGATCCAAAAAAAAAAGTAATTCCTCTTATTGTTCAAGAACAATGAAATTAATACTTTAGTAACCCCAAAATGTGAACCAGACCTATCTTCTTTGCTGCAAAAATCTAAAACCATGAAATTTTAAATACTTATCAACTGACCTGCTTGAAAGAAAGAGATAAAACAAAGGGAAATAAACTTCTTACTGTATGAGGTAAAGCAAATTTGATACATAAATGACAAAGAGAGAGGAAAAAAAAAGAAAAATGAAAAAGATGCTAGACCAAAGGACAGCAAAATACATAGCCCTGATACCAGTAAATTGAAGAACATGACAGAGAAAATGCAAATACTAAAAAATGGGGTTCCTCACAAAGAAAGGTCTAGAGAACTACAAGACTGCTCCCAACTAACAATCTCAGCTTCCGTGGAAAGGCTATCATAAATGCCCTTCCCGGAGAGTGATATCAACAACTAACTTATCCATGGAGCCCTCAACTAATGCCTGTTGAAAACAGGAGCAAACACCCATACATAAACACTGAGTCGAACTAGAACCCAGATGCAGATGGAGAGGACAAGACCAGGTGGCAGAAACACATACAGACAGCTTACCTGAACAAGGAGGAGCTAACGGCCACTAGACTGATAGCTGGGAAGCCAGCATGGGACTGACTCAGGCCCCCCTGAATATGGGTCTCAGCCAGAAGGACTGAGCAGTCTAAGAGACTGCCTTAATCTAAAGACAGGAGAGAAGCCCTAGTCCCTACTTCACATGACCTGTCAGATCTACATGACCCCAACTGGATGGCATTCCCCTACATATGGAATTGGGGTGGGGGGATGGGAGGGGGAGGGTGGTTAGAGTGCATGTGAGAGGGCAGAGAGGATAAAAGGGAGGGAAGGAGGGAGGAAGAGAGAGAGAGGGAGGAAGGGAGGGAGGGAGGGAGGGAGGGAGGGGGAACTGGGATCAACATGTAAAATAATAAATTTTAAAAAAATGCTTTGACTCCAAAATTTAAGTTCAAGGACAAGTTACTGGGGAAAAGGATTTCTATTTTTGTTTCCACAGAAAATGAAAAGCTGTGGATTCCTTCCAGACTAATGTGGTTTGATCAAGCCAGACCACCTGAAACAGAGTACCAGGTGATCCTACATTCAAAACAGCTGGACAAAACAGCCCTACAGACTACAGCCAGGATTTCTGCATCTTCTTCGAATCCCCCATGACAGCGCTCCTTACCAGCAGAAAGTAGTTTGGAAAGAACAACGCCCAAATTCCCAAATATTGTATATAAATGTTTGTTTTCATTTAATTAGACTTTGTTATATAAAATAAAATAAAATAAATTAAATAAAAAATGGGATTCCTATCCTATCTTTATACCTAGAAAGTTTTGACTTTTTCTTGAAACACAGGTTAGGAGTCACTCTCTACGTACTATGTGAAAAGTTCCCCCTTTTAGGTTTATTTCACCATAGATAATGGATAGTAATGTAATAAATGGTAAGACTATATAAATGCTTAAACTTCTTCATGAGAAAAAGTTGAAAGAAAATGTCAACACAACCAGAGAAAAACATGTACCTGAACAGGGAATGTCCTTCTGTATTTATGTTTCTCTTATTGGTTGATGAATAAAACACTGATTGACCAGTAGCCAGACAGTAAGCGGGACTACACAAACAAGGAGGAGAATTCTGGGGAGAGGACACAGAGAAGAGCTGCCAGACAGATACCATGTAGCTACTGTGAAAGTAGGACATCCAGGCATTCTCTGGTAAGATAAGGCCATGTGGAAATACATAGATTAATAGTTATGGGTTTATAATTAAGAGAGAGCTAGCCAGTAAGAAGCCTAAGCCATCGATAAGTTTATAATTAATATAAGTCTCTGTGTGTTTATTGGAGGATAAACAGCTGTGGGACCAGGCAGAACAGAAACTCCATCCACAAATAGCACCCAACGTGGAGCATGAACTCATGACCCTGAAATTGAGAGTCTCATAGTCTACTGACTAACCTCCCCTATCAAAGTTATTAGAAAAGCATTCAAAGTTTCATTTAACTCTTATTATTCACACATTTAAACATGCAAGTGCAGTAGCCAATTGTGCAGCATCTAGAGAAGAAATAAGAGATAAAATTAAAATTTTTAGATCAAACAAAATAAATATGTATGATAATTCAATTGAATTAATTAAGTGTCCTCTCCGAACACTAGGCACAGTCTGCTTTGGGGAAAGAAGGAAAACAAGAAAGCATTCCTGTCAGCAACGCTTTCATCCTACTCATGAAAGAAAAATTTCAGAACCAGATACTATAAAAGGAATATATATGTAGCAAATATGTATATATATATATATATATGTGTGTGTGTGTGTGTGTGTGTGTAGCATATATATATATATATATATATATATATATATATATATATCAGCAATACACATACATACAAATCTTAATAATTGAAAATAAATTATATTAGGATAAAATGTCACCTTTTTCTTTGCTTTATCTTAAGGTGAGGTTTCTCATTAAATAGCCAAGACTAACGTCTGAACTAATAACCACCTTGCCTCCCAAGCTCTTGGATTATAGGTCTTATATTAACTAAATAACATAAACTTATAACTTAACTTATAAAAAAAATGACATAAGAACGAAACAGAAAAATGTGGCAACTATGAGTTTTCAGGGAGTTTTAATTTTACTTGAGTAAATAAATTGCTGAAAAAATATTAACTATTAAAAAATTATAAAATCTAACTACATATTTATAAGGTAAGAAAGAGCTTATAAATCATGTATGCATACACAAATATGAAAATTTAATTATGATGCCTGTCAATCTAGAATAATATCAAAATTATTTTTCATTTATCATTATCTGTGATGGGGTATATGATGCCATGCACATTGGGAACAGTGCAGAGGACAACTTTTGGGAGTAGGTTCCTTCCTTCAACCATGGGATCCAGGGATTGAGCTTGGTGACCAGGGCTATGCAGCAAATACCTTCACCAAACAAGCCACCTTTCTAATCCAGAAGCAAAGTTATTTATTTTGATTATTTTAACATAAAAATATCATTAGGACAGCCTAAAAGTAAAGCTGAATGTGTATGACCTTATACAATGTAAGACCTAAAGCTATGCATAATAGAGCCAAAATATGCTTGATCTACATGAAAGCTGACACACTTGGAAAAAAAATTAAGGTTAACAAGAAAAGATTTCCTCAATTTCCAAACTAGTATAACATTCCTCACCATCAAAAAAAAAAAAAAAAAAAAAAAAAAAAAAGCAGAGGAAAACTAGTCTGAATGATTCTTTCCCAAGTAAATTATCACCATTTTCATTCTGAATCTAGTTACAAGTTTCTAATTAATAATCTCTATAGTTGTTAAGCAGGTCACTAACAAAAAATGTATTATTAATCAATGAAAACGTACCAATGACACTCAAGAGAACTAGGGTAGCCAATATACCCTGCCTGAAGGACAATTAATAATATATGAATTGGCTTTTTAGAGCCCATTCCAGCTAGGCTCTGCCTCAACTGGTATGCCAGACTTTGTTGATGCCCCCCAAGAAGGCCTTACTCTCACTGAGGAGTGGATGGGGAGGGTTACAAGGGAGGAAGATGGGGGTGCAGAGAAGAGAAGTGAGGGAGAAGGGTTACTATGTAAAATGAAAAAAAATTAAAGAAATATTTCATGTGAAATTCTCAAAGAAATAATAAAAGTAATTGTTAATGTTTCCATGAGACAGAAGGGAGAAGAGTGTAAAGTCTTGAGAAAAGGGGCTCTACTTACGTATGCAGAGATTGCTGAGTGTGCAAATACAATGCTGGAAGGCAAAAATAGTCAAGTATTTTTTAATATTCAAATAGTTCAGTAAACACTACAACTGTGAAAGCAGCAGAGAACAATGACTTTGTGAACAAAATTTAAGATTTGAAAATGGGAAGGTTTTAACTAAGAGGGGGTGAAGGTTAGCAATACAAAAGAAAAAGAAAGGAGGAAGAACAAATAGCACTAAGGATAGCCACAGAGAAGCATAATATTTTATGTTTAGTTATGTATATGTGTACATTTGCATACATAATTTAAATGAAGATACATCATCTCCCCACAAGAGCCACAGACAATCCAACAGAAGCCCCAATGCCAGGCAAGGAAATCTCTCTTCAAGCTATTGGTGAGGGAAGTTGAAGAGTCTCCCACAATATAGGCTATTGCTGTTGCACTTAGTCGCCTCCCAGAACTTTAAGAACTTATTGCTGAATACCCCACACATTTCAGCCATAGGAGTTAGAGAAATTGAGCTAGAACTGACAAGGAAGTCTTATCCCTGAGAAGTGGCTCTCACAAAGTTGCTATGCAAGCTGCCAAAGGACAAAGGTGATCAACAGTCCTGCCCAGCTGTAAAGCTGATGAACACAGCAATGACTGGCATAACAAGATATCCCCACGGATGCAATAGTGACATATCTTTGGAGCAACCAATAGCTTCCTAATTGAAATTAAGGCACACTCAATAGGAAGGAACTCATGCCTGGTGTCAAAAATCTAACTAGCTATCCCTGCCTGTTAAAGTCACAGACCCTAGAGGATAATTCACTGTTGCCACTTTCCTAAGCCCCTTGTAATTCCTAACTGCATTCTAAATACTTATCCTATACCCACAATGAGAATAGTCCTTACCTCTCACCAAGGAAGCAAACAGAAACATTACAGAAAACTGACTATGGG
Source organism: Phodopus roborovskii (assembly GCF_943737965.1). Taxonomy (NCBI): domain Eukaryota; kingdom Metazoa; phylum Chordata; class Mammalia; order Rodentia; family Cricetidae; genus Phodopus; species Phodopus roborovskii. The sequence goes on from NW_026126433.1 coordinate 32,191,512, forward strand.
GAGTCCAATCCCAATTGGCACATCTACATCACAACTCCCATAATATCAAAGGCTCAGGGAACATCATGTAAGAGAGGGCAGGAATAAATGTATAGCCAGAGGACCACAGCATCCACAGGCAGTTTTCTATATATGACAAGGAAGTTATACTCATGAAATCTCAACAATATGGCTTCTTAAATAAGAACTGCACAATGATAAATGGGAAAAATCTCACAAGGCCCTATCCCTACATGAAAAGAAATAGGCAATTAATGGCTTCTCAGAAAAGCTAAGTCAATTTTCTCTAGAGACAAGCCACAAAAACACATATAAACAAAACTAAATGGACTCGCCAAACCGTACTTGGGGTGTGTGTGTGTGTGTGTGTGTGTGTGTGTGTGTGTGTTACAATAGCTTAGGAAAAAGTCATGAACTTGAGAGTATAAAAGGAACATGGGAGAAGGTACAGAAGGGAAAGTGAAATTGGAAATAATATAAATGCAGTACTCAAGTATGAAAATTTTGAATAAGACACTGAAATTTGAGCTGAAAAATGAGATCTGAGGAGAAAAGTACCATTTTGATGGCTTGACTAAGCATTGTGTGAATCATGTAAAACAACATTCTGGGTAACAGCCTGTAAATCTGCCTGCCTTCCTCTGAAGACCAAGTTCCTTGTCTAAGGGACTGTCAGCCAGTCCTCACTGAATTCTTCAATCTATGAAAACATTTGACAATTGGTAAGCACTGAATAATGTCTAATGGACAAAATAAAAAGTCCAATATTTTTTAGCTATAATCTATGCCAAATGCCTTCTTGATACTTGAAAAATGCCTAATTTAAAAACAAAACTCATAAATTTTCTTCCCATACTGGTATTTTCCCAATTTCCTCACACTTTCATAAATTATATATTCCATCTGTAACTCGGCTAAATTCTCCTACAAATCTACAGCTACAGTGGTATTTAAAACAACAGATTTAATCTGTGCTTTCCCTAGCTTAATACCCCTTCACAGTTTTGAAATTCCAACAAATTAAAAACAAATGAAATCATCCTCCTTGCTGTGGCTTACAGAATGTCCCCTGGTTGCTGTCCACATTTACCCATTCCCTAGCTTGTTCATACTCTTAAGTCACCTACTCTCCTATCTCATCTTTAAACAGGCCATGAGGTTTTGCCTTTGTGCCTCTGCACTGCCTCTCCTGAAATGTTCTCTCATCATTTAATACATGGCTTCCTCCTGTCACTCAAACCTCAATTTATATGCCACCTCCTCCAAGAAACTTTTTGGTGAAAGTAGATACTGGGACACACTACCAATGAACTGCTTTTAACTATCTGAATAAAACATGAGTTCTTGATATTTTTCATACATAGCATCTCTACCCCAACTAAAAGCAAAGAGGAATTATTTGTGTCAGGGGATTCAAGATTATCTCCACAGTTCAGAGACTTTCTGCAAGGGCTCACAGGATTCTGAATACAGTTACATGCAAGACTACACTGAAAGATAGAGAATAAAACCACCACAGTAATAGGTTCAAGAGATGAGGTCATGAAAAAAAGCATACATAAGCCTCTAGGGTCTACTCACAACACAGTCACAGAACATACTTATCCAAACAAACACTGAATCACTGACATGTATGATATGTTGTCTACTAGTAAGGTAAGGTAGTCCATGTCTACAGTATTTTTAAGATTGTGTGTGCGTGTATGTGCGCATGCGCATGCGTGCACCCACATGTATGCAAGTACCAAAAGAAGACAGAAGAGGGTGTAATACCATAGAGATGGTATTACAGATGGTGGTGAGATGCCTCACATGGGTGCTGAGAACAGAACTCCAGTCCTCTCCAAGAGCATCAAGCACTTTTTAATTTAAAAAAAAAAAAATCATATGATATTTTCCACTACCCCAACTGCTCCTAAATTTTCTCTACCTCACTATCCATTGAATTTTATGCTCTTTCTCTCTCAATCACCTTTCAAAAAATAAATAAATAAAAAGGCAAGAAATACACAGAGAGAAAAAACCCAAATATGAAAATCAAAACAAACAGGCAAAATACCAATAAAACAAAAAAAATGACCAAACAAAGCAATGAAACAAAAAGTTCACAAAAATACAATATAATTAAGTTCACTTTGTGCTCACCAACTATTGCTGGGCATGAGGCATGCCCTAGAGTAAGTATGGTTAGTATACCATAACACTCCATAGGAGCAAACTGATTTTTCCCTTTGTCAGCAGGTATCAATTGCAGATAGCTTCTTGGTTAAGAGTGGGACTCTATTCCCCCTTCCTCTCTCAGTATTCACAACCAACAGCAAAAGACAAGAGCAGCAAGCTGGAAAGATGGCTTATCTTTCCAGCCTTGGTATCTATGGTTATATCAGGGTTGGTCATGTGAGTACCTTTGCCCTGAACATACCAACATTCCATAACCAGGGAAGGAAAGAAGATGTTAGCTCAAATGTTTTCAGTTAGGTGAACCATTCTTAGCAATTATAAATAATGAGAATCCCCCCCAAAAATCTGGATTCTCTACCAGGCAAAGGTCAATTTTGCAAGCAGGCATATGCAAGAACAGCAGTCTGAAACCTACTATATTTGCTCCTTTGTGAAGATTTACTCATCACTGCTGCATCTTACTGTTAAAGGACCAACAAAGCCAAATACATGTTGCTGTTTTCTAACTTTCTAAATTATTTGTATTCATTAAGCAAACATTTACTGACCACTTTCCATGGCGAGGCAACAGGAATTCAAAGAGGAATACCATACCATCTGCCCGCTAAGAACTCATACTCTAGAGTAAGAGAGATGAATAAATAAAGACTGTATTTATAATATGGTGTTTCAAAAATCACTATAATATGTTTACAGAATGATTAGAGCAAGATGATGGGAGGATTAACCCTGTCTCCCTGTGTAAGGGAGAACTTCCTAGAAAAAGAAGAGAAAGAATGCATTTTATTAAACAGTCTCTAAGGAAGTATTGCCAGACCCTGTGCTAAGATGAAAACATCAGAGAAGTACAGCTCAGGTACCTTCACCTTCCAACTGAGGGTGACACATGCACTGATATTGACAAAGCAATCTGAGGAGATGCTCTAAGTCCCTAGGATACAGCATGCATTCATTAAGTGGTGGCTGTATTACAAAGCCTCTATCTGGCTATAGCTAGCTAAACAGTTAACTCTTTACAGGTCATCATTATAAAGTAGTCATGGTCTTGACATCATCACTTAATCTCAGAGTCTCAGTTTCCACAAGCATGAGATAGTTGGGTGTAACTAAATTCAAAATAGATTAGATAGATATATAGATATAGATATAGATATAGATATAGATAGAAAATAAATAATACCTAAGCTGTTACCGCCCTCCTGTTTCTAAATATTTAATAGTTTCAACTTCTTAACATTGCCCTGAATGGTATAGACTATCTGAAAAGAATCCAGATTTTCATTAGACACTTACCTCCCCAATCCTACAGAGAGACATACACTTAGGACTCACAGGTGAACTACTATCAGCAATTTCTGTCTCCAATTGAAACCCAGCATGAGGTTGATACAGAATGAATTTTTTTACTTTACACAGAGTCCACATGAAATGGGGCAGGCACATGAGAAATAAAAACTAAAGCAAAACTTAATAAAAAGTTCTAGCAAGAAAAATATTCTCAAAATATGTGACCTTGAACAAGCTTCAATCTACTTTCCTGGAGGGGTGGGATAAAATGCTACCTCATGGTGCTGTGAGAAGTAAATTAATAATTCACAAAATAAGTGTTATACACAAACTTGTCATTATTGTTAATAACTAAAAGATAGAATTAATTGCTTTGTGACTCAATCTGTTTCCACAGTGGCAAGATGACCTATCAGACATCAAGAGGATTCTACTTCAAGAGAAGGCAATCAATAGATGGTCAAGGAGAAGGTAAGGTGACTGTACAAGCACTCCTAGACACAAGATCTCTGAAGAACTAGGCTCCTTAGAACTGCAGACTTACTGCTGCTTATCAAGAGAACTCAATTCACATCACAGAGTGCAAACAGAAAATACTGAAAATAATCCCAGGCATGTAGAAGTTCTCGATAATATTGCTGCTATTAGCATAAAAAAAGACCAGTATAAAGGGATCACAAAATTCTGACAAGTATGTAGTCACCACCAGATATGCCAGAAAGTAAACTGCTGACAAACTGTGTGATCACAATAACATATATCAGCCTCACTATTAATAAGGAAAATATAAATAAAATGAGATGCTATATAGTATAAATCAGTGGATTAAAAGTGTTAAGGACTGACAAAATCTGGAGAGAAAACGTGCTTAGATATGCTACTTTTTGGGTAAGGCATAAGTTTGCAACCTTTTAGGAATATATTTGATTTTTTATGATTTTTTTATTTAAATTAGAAACAATCTTGTCTTACATGTCAATCCCAGTTCCAAACCCTACCTTCCTCCCCTGCTCCCCACCAACCTCCTACCCTATCCCATTTCTGCTCCTCAGGGAGGGTGAGGTCTTCCATGAGGAGTCTTCAAAGTCTGTTACAATATTTGGAGCAGGGCCTAGGCCCTCTCCCATGTGTCTAGGTTGAGAGAGTATCCCTCTATGTAGAATGGACTCCCAAAGTCCATTCCTATACTAGTGATAAATACTTATCCACTACCAGAGGCCCAGTCCTCCTAACTGACAACCATGTTCAGGGGGGGTCTGAGTCAGTCCTATGCTGGATTCCCAGCTATCAGTCTGGGGTCCATGAACTCCCCCTTGTTCAGGTCAGCTGTTTCTGTAGGTTTGGGAGACATATTTGTTATTGCCTATCAAAAGCCAGAGAGGTCTGAATATTATACACAAAGAAGGCTATTTTTGAAAAATATTTATACATTTGTAATAGCAAAAAATAATTTATGCTATATCCATGTCACAAAATACTACACAGTTAAAGGGTATGACAAATTTATGTCCACATGAAACATGCTTTATTAACACAAAACAGATATCCTCAAGTCATAATATAATTATTTTCCTTGAAAAAGAAATGGCAATGAAAACCACAATTTTAAATAGGGACTAGTAAAACACAGCCAGCAACTAGGAAGACTGAGGCAGAAATAATGGGAGATAAGAGCCAAATTCAACTATATAGAGAGTTCAAGGCCAGGCTTAGCTATATGAGAGACCATCTCAAATAAATAATCAAATAAGCAACAAATTAAATTTAATATTGGCTTAAAATTTTAGCAACTCCCCCATTAAAACTGTCTTATAAAAACAGTAGAAAGAGCCCTCAACTAGTAGCTGATGGAAACAGAAGCAAACACCTACAGCTAAACACTGAGCCGAACTGGAATCCAGATGCAAAGAAGGAGGACAAGGCCAGGTTGCAGAAACCCACAGAGACAGCTGACCTGAACAAGGAGGAGCTAATGGGCCCCCAGACTGATAGGTGGGAATCCAGCATTGGACTGACTCAAACCCCCTGAACATGGGCCTCGGTTAGAAGGCCTGGGCAGTCTAAGAAACCTCTGACAGTGGAACCAGGACGTATCCCTGGTGCACAAAGGGACTTTGGGAGCCCATTCCCCATGGAGGGATACTCCCTTAACCTAGAGGCAGGAGGGAGGGCCTAGTCCTTACTCCAAATGACTTGACAGATTTTGTTGACCCCTCCTGGAAGGCAAACCCTCCCTGTAGAATGTGTGGTGGGGGGGGGAGATGGGAGGGTGGCTGGGGGGATGAGAAGGTGAGAGGAAAGGGAGGGAGGGAGGGAGGAAGGAGAGGAAACTGGGATCAATATGTAAAATAAAAATAAAAAATAAATAAAAATAAAAATAAAATAAAACCAGTAGAAAGGGGATTTTAACAAGTGTCTTGTTTCAGTTCAAAATTCCAGAATTTCTTTTTTTAACTATATGGTAATTTTAATTTTTTATCATTGTGATGCTTATTTTTAATTTAAATATAAGTACATAACTTCATCCTTCCCTCCTCCAAACCCTCCTAGTTAATATCCCTTGAAACTCTCCCCTGCCTCCCTCAAGTAGATAGCCTCTTTTTCTTTTATTACATACACAAACACTTACGTATGTGTAAGCCCAAATGTATATAAATATAACCTACTGAGTCTGTCTTTGTTGTTTGTGGTTTCAAGACTGACCCCTCTGTACTGTAAAATTACTATTATCAGGGTCAACACTGGAAGAACTTAGTTCCCATTCTCCAAGCAGTCGACAGTTGCCTGTAGTTTTTTTTTTTTTTTTTTTTTTTTTTTGTCTAGGAGTGGGTCCCACGGCAATCTTCCCCCTTCCACATTATTATTTCTAATGATATTTCTAGTGAGAGATTTTTAATAGAGTGCTATGTAGCATGTTCTCTGAAGAATGTAAGAAATGTTTGAATGTGATCATTTTCTCTGTACAAACTTGAAACACTAGTTCTGCTGCCACATATAAAAATTTGCATACCCAAACTTTACTAAATTTGATTTCCCTCTTATAGCTCATATTTCATCAATCTAATCTCGACCATGACCTATAATAGTTATTAAAGTGTTGATAAAATATTTACGGTATGTCTAAGATAAACTGCCTTTGATCTCGCTTTTAAAATGCACACACATCATACACATACCACACAAAATATATAAATAAATATACTTAATAAAAAAGCTTCTAAACTTAAAAAATAAAAATATAATAATTGGCATAAAGATAATTAATGAAGCAGTTAGAAAGTAAGGTATTGATCACACTGAAGCAAGAAAAATAATGTGACTGAGTTAAGAATCAACTAAATTTGTCAACAATTTAAGTCCTTGCTATAAGACTGAAATAACAAGAGTAGTGGCACCAGGTAGGAGACTGTTTATATTCATCCAGGTTCTAGCTAAGAGCTAAAAAATGCAGCATCATTAAAACAAACAAACAAACAAACAAAAAAAAAAACCTTCCAGGAAAGCGTGCACACACCTACACATTAAAAAGAAACACCAGTTAAAGCCCAGCTGCACAACTATGTAGTATATGGCTATCACATTTATACATAGCTTGTTTTTATGTCTTCTATATGCTCTCCATTTGAATATAAAGAATTTTAGTTTTGAAGCTCAAGAACAATTTTATTAAAGTTTAAGAGAGAAAGAAAAGAAGGAAAAAAATAGAACAGGCAAGCTGTAACTCTTGGCGATGGAGAAGAGAAGGAGAGAAAGCCCTGCCTTTTAAGTTAGAGTCCAGCATGTTCAGCAGGCAGCCACATGGCAGACAAGCAGCCACATGGCAGAAGGGGTGTAGGGGTACTTCAGAGAAAAAGGGTGAGAAAGCCCAAAGTGACAGGGAATGCATGCCCAGGCTCTGGAAAAAGAAACAGAAAAAAGAAAAAGTTATACTTTTCTGAGTGACTCAAAAAAAACAGGGTGAATTAACAACTGTGTGGCTGTGGCTTCTAAGCAGATGCCAAACACAAGCAATTTTTGTTTGTGAAATGACTTGTATGGTAACTGCTGCTGAAGACTGCCTTCTGTCTAATGAGACTAAGAGTTGGGCTACAGAAAAGACACATCGGTGTTTGAAACTATTTTCCTCTCTGGTTGTAATCAGAAATAGTATTGAACAGGTAATGAACAATAAGTCAAGGGAACTCTATTTTTAATTTTCACTAGCATAAACCCATTGTACAAAATATTAGGCTTCATTATGATACCATCATATGTGTCTATTATGTACTTTAATCACATTTATTCCCTCTCAGGCCCATTATCCCCTCTTTTCTGTATTCACCCTTACTTCTGGTTTTTCTCTCACCAAACAAAATGAGGAAACTTTTTTAAAATATAATAATTTTAATCAAGATGTGGTAGCACAAATGTGGAATCCCAGCACTTAGGGAGGAAAGGCAGAAGATTGTAAGTTGAAGGCCAAACTGGGATGCATTTTTTTTTTCTTAAAAAAAAAATACACTTAGGCAAATACAAAAACATACACAGATCATGATAAATTCATGATAAATATAAAAGGTTATTTAATGTTACTGTGAACCAAGTCAATTAAAATTAATTGATGCATGTGTCATTTTTAAAGTTTTGATTATTTTATTTACACATACACCACAGCATATGTGTGGAGGTTAGAGAAGAATTTGGTTGTTATTCTTGAGTTGTTTCTTTCTGCCATGTGAGTTCTGGAGTCAAACTCAGGTCATCAGGCTTGGCAACAAATGCCTTTATGGCTGAGCCATCTTGTCAGTCTTGGTTATATGTCTTAAAGGACAGCATATTAACACCTGCCAATCATGTCTTTTAAGTAATTTCTTGTCACTTACATATAACAAGAATAAGGTAATCAACATAAAGTTCAAAATTCATATGAAGAAATGGCAAGACTATCCTGAGTCTCAACAACAGGACAATTCAGAATATGTGGGAATATATAGCAGTGACAAGGTAATCTAACAGTGATTCCTATAATTTTGTTGTGATGGACTTAACTTTCTGCTAAAATTCCTTGTGTTCAAATTAATACCCTTTAACACACTTTTCAACAGCATTTGGAAAATAAGCAAAGATACCTTAATTCACTTAACTTTAGATCTTTCCCAGAAAATTAAAAAGCAATTTCAGTCATTTTAAATCTGTATTCTCCTTTTAGTTAAATTACATACTAAAGCAAGAAAATTCAGAATGACTTGAACTTCCACTTTTGCTTTGACAGGCAAATTGTTGAAAATAATTAAATAAAAGAATACTCCAATTCCCCCCAGCAGGCAGACATTTCTATACCACCTCCAGTTGTAACTTTTGATGTGTGCACTGACAGAAATGTCATTTACTGAACTAATAATACAAGGTATTGAAAATGCATGAAAGCCTATAAAAGAAAAGAAACTACTGCTTCTTACTCTGTGGTTTTGGTAGTTTTACAGAGGTGATAGCTGGTGGATTTTTTTAAAAAAACAAGGAAACATCTCAAACAGTCAAAAACTGTCAAAAACAGAAGAGGAAAAAAATTAAAGAAAAATAGAAATTTGATGTCTTGCTTATATTCTCATAGTACAAGAGCAACATGAGAAATTGGAATTTTCAATGTATGTTTTTCATACTTTTCAATTCAGTTCTAACAATGCTTTTTTTCTTTCCTGGTACTGAATAATCTGAGACACTATAAAGACATTATCCATTTTTTAAATTTTATTACAGTACTTTGCAGGGAAGATCTCACTGAAAAAGTAGCATCATGGAAAGACTGATGAGAGAGAGAACAATGTGGCTATCCAGGATATAAAGAAAGCCAAGCAAAGGCAAGTTCCACAGATCACAGACAAAGATATCTGCTGTGCTTGAAGCTACCAATCTATGTTTCATCCCTGGAAAGCACACGATGGATGAAGAGCCAACTCATACAGCTTATCTTCTGACATCTACCACTTCCATATGCATGCCACAGCATATAAGTGTCCACACACAAACACAGAAAGAGACACACAGACAGGAGGAAAGAGAGGGAAAGGATGGGAGAGGGACAAAGAATTAATTAATTAAAAAAATAATAAGGGAAAATAGAAAAGGACAAGTATAGAATTTCAGAGGCATAGAATGGTAGAAAATTAAATCAGAAAGGTAAAATATGATTAAGAGCCATGATAAAACAATTCGTGCTAAATAAAGTGAGAAATACCAACATTTCCTATTCCTCCCTCAGAAAGGGTCTCACTACATAGACCTAGATGACCTGAAACTTCCTAGAACCAGGCTAGCCTTGACCTCACGTAATTGTCTCTGCCTCACAAGTGCCACTATGCCATGCCTAGAAGCACCAATACTTCCAAGAAAAGTAGTACAACCTATTTTAAAATGATAGTTGATGTGAGGAACACAGACTACAGAAGACAAGAGTAGAATCAGATAGGGCCAAGTAGTGATTAGATTATTGATTCCCAAATCTCAGGTTCCACCTGTTGATAGGAGACGACTGATGACTTGGCTGTATGATATTCAGTCATTTACAGTACCTGGAAAAAGAGCACTCACTACATACCATAAAAGAATGAAGCAAACTATTTAGGAGACATGATTCTGGAAACACCACTCTATTGTTCATGTTCAGCATGAAGACATTTAAATGGTCAGAGCCCTCTCTGTTATCTCCTGGGAGAGTGTGTGATCTTGCACATGCAGACAGCTTTCTAAACTTTCTACACACAGAATTTTATGAAGTTCCACTTACTTCTGAGATGTTGGCAAAACTATTGTTTTTCAACCAGAATTCATTCCCATTCTGTTGCTATAAAAATTACAACTACTATTCTCATCAATGCTTCAGGAACAGTGTTTTTCCATATTCTCTTCCCATGAAGAAAATCCCTTCCAGTATCAAAAGAAATGCTAGTTTGAGGTTTGGTTTTCAACATTATCATAACAATAAATCAGTATTGGGAATGAGCAGGATTATTCTTTGGAGCTAAATTATCACAGAGTTCACTGTAATAAGTCTCTACAAGCAAGGTTCAGCTGTTTTTCTACTGCATAAACTGGTCTTCATCTGTCAAGTATTGGTCAGTTTCTGAAGCCCGGAAATGGCTCTCTCTGATAGTATTATCTACTCTTCCTCAGCCTTCTTTACTAAGTATATTTAAATATTATTTGCCTGAGGAGCATACTAAAAAATGTCATAGAAAACATTTTGAAACATTTCTAAGTATAGAAACTGCTGCTATACTAGAATTACTGTTTCTCTTTTTGATGTTAAAATGCCCTGGTTGAAAAGGCTTACTCAGGTGGACTTAAGTGGAAGAAACCTGCTAAGCAGAGCAAACAACATTTATAAAGACACAGAAGCTAGTCAGGAAGCCTATGCTTAAGAATTGGGTATGTGAATTCCTTTCTATTTTTAGCTTTCTCTATCCAACTACAAAGACAGTCAAATCTCTTGTATCCTAAAAATGTCCTCAGTTGGCCAGAATAACCTTTGATGATATTTTGTTTGTTGCAGAGGATGCAGTAATAACCTAATATTTTTAGTTCAATCTTCTCATCAAATTTCTTGAAAAAGTAATTCAAACACTGTTCTACCTCCCTCACCTCTAGTCTTCAACCCAAAGCAAGACCCATTCTCACTTTAGTAGAATCCCTATTATGGACTCCAGGGGACTTTTCAAATACCCAAACCCAATGCCCAGGTTTAAGTTTTTACCCTGCTTCACAGGACAAGGCCGAGTACTATCTGCATCAGAATCTCCACTCCTGCAACAGCACTATACTACCTATTTTCGCCTTGGATTGTTCAGATTATTTTTCTGCAGATCTTTTAGCTTGGGCTTTCTTCTTGGATCTATTGGTAAAATGTCAGTGACCTAATGTCTGTTTTGACTCTACCTACTCCACGTTGGCACTAAGATAATTTCAGACTTTATTATTACTTCATGTTCATGACTCTCACTATAAAAGATCTCTTAAGTATAAGACTATTTCTAATGATTGAAAAATTCTAACTTAATAATAAAAAATAATAATAATAAAACCATAATAAACCTTCAAGAGCCTCACCTACAGAGAGAGAGAGAGAGAGAGAGAGAGAGAGAGAGAGAGAGAGAGAGAATAAAAGAGGGAGCCATTATTGGTTTGAAAATAAAATTGAACACAAAGAAAGGTCTAGAGAACTACAAGACTGCCGCCAACTAACAATTTGAGCTTCCATGGAAAGGCTATCATAAATGCCCTTCCCGGAGAGTGATATCAACAACTAACTTATCCATGGAGCCCTCAACTAATGCCTGTTGGAAACAGGAGCAAACACCCATACATAAACAATGAGTCGAACTAGAACCCAGATACAGATGGAGAGGACAAGACCAGGCGGCAGAAACACATACAGACAACTTACCTGAACAAGGAGGAGCTAACAGCCACTAGACTGATAGCTGGGAAGCCAGCATGGGACTGACTCAGGCCCCCCTGAATATGGGTCTCAGCCAGAAGGACTGAGCAGTCTAAGGGACCTCAGACAGTGGAGCCAGGATGTATCCCTGGTGCACAAAAGGACCTTGCGGACACATCCCCCAAGGAGGGATAACTGCCTTAATCTAGAGACAGGAGAGAAGCCCTAGTCCCTACTTCACATGACCTGTCAGATCTACATGTCCCTAACTGGATGGCATACCCCTACATATGGAATTGGGGTGGGGGTGGGAGGGGAGGGTGGTTAGGGTGCATGTGAGAGGGCAGAGAGGGTAAAAGGGAGGGAGGGAGGGAAGGAGAGGGGAGGGGGAACTGGGATCAAAATGTAAAATAATAAATTAAATAAAAAAAATTAACCTCAAGAAAAATTTAGTTTTCCCCTCAGGTTAAAAGATGAATAATTCTAATGTTTTCTCTGTTAAAACATTAAGATCATGGTAGTTGATGTTTCCCAAATAATTAAGGAAGTGTTTCATTTTATGTTACATTATGTTTTCCTGCCCAAAGTGTACAATTTAGACAAACTGCTCTTGCATGTATTAGCAGGGGGGAAATGCACATAGCTTCTAAGTCTGCCCCTTAAACTTCCTCCTTATTTTGTTCTTCTCCCATTTGTATCCATAATGATATAGATAACTGAATTCTTGAAAGCATTCTAAATAGTGGAAACCTACTATGGAAGTAAAAACCTATGACTGATAAAAACACTATTGACATGGTATTATATAGCAATTTATCTCCTCAAACATGCTTATCAAAAGGATATGCAGGCAACTACATGGTCAAATAAATGAGGAAAAGAACTATTGTTTTTACCAAAAAAAAAAAAATTATCATTTTGAAAACTACGTAAGTTTTAGGTCCTTGGGGGCTATTGCACATTTTAAGCTCCATGTAATCCAATTTTCATGACTACATATTCAAGCAATACATGACTTTTCATGAGAAACCCTAAACTTAAACTTAAGTAGCAAGACATATGATACAAAGAACTGTAAATTTGATCAACAGCCTGTGATTAGAGAGATGCTAAGTCTGAAGGGAGAACCCAGTCTTGTTTTGCTAAATGGATGTGGATGGTGATATGAAACACCTCCTTAGTACTCATATCTATATCCAAAGACTAGTGCAGCACCCACCCTTCCCTAGAAAGTCTTCTTTTTTACAGTATACATCAGTTAATACAGAGTCCTCAATGTTCCAAATATGGAGAATAAGTGACTGTGGAGTGCTCAGAGGACACACACGGAAGAAGGGTTGGAAAAACTGTAAGTAGCAGAAGTGGATGAGGGGTGCTAAGAAACAGTGTCTTCTTAACATAACATGGCAAATACACTCTTTAACTTACTGCACCTGCACAAAACTAGACTGTTACTGTTTCATCATGCATGAGGGAGGGCCCCACAGGACTCCACATTTTCACTGAGGGAGTATGGGCAGTCAATGGATCTCAGGGAAAGAAAGACATTCTCTTTTGGGGGAAACTTATTTTCATTATTTTTAATATTGGGGGGTATGTACACATGGGTACAGGTGCCCAGGGAACACAGAGCAATGGATGGATCTTCATGAGATGCAGACATGGAAGACAAGACCAAGCTGCAGAAACACATAGAGACAGCTGACCTGAACAAGGAGGAGCTAATGGGCCCCCAGACTGATAGCTGGAAATCCAGCATGGGATTGACTCACAACTTCTGAACATGGGTCTCAGAAAACCTGAGCAGTCTAAGGTACCTCGGACAGTGGAACCAGGAGGTATTCCTGGTAAAGGAAAGGACTTTGGGAGCACATTCCCCATGGAGGGATACTCCCTTAACCTAGAGACAGGAGAGAAGGCCTAGTTCCTACAAATATAGATGGCCCCTCCTGAAGGGCATCACCCTGCAAGTGGAGTGTTTGGGGGGGAAGGGATGGAAGGGTGGTGGGGAGGCTTGAGAGGGTGGGGAAGAGGGAGGGATGGAAGGAGGGAGGGAGAGGGAACCGGGATCCATATGTAAAATAAAAATAACAAGAATAAATTAAAAACATGCTTTTGGAAAGAAAAAATGATAGAGGCCTTCAAAGATGGTATGAGAAAAATCCCTTAAAGAAATGGAAGAAAAAACAAACAAAAAAAATGGAAGAAATAGAGGGAAAGACCAAAAAAAAAAAAAAAAAAAATGCGTAAAGAAAGCCAAGAAAAAACAATCAAACAGATGAAGGAAACAATTCAAACAGTCCAAGACTTGAAAAATGAAATAGAGACAATAAAGAAAACACAAACCAAGGGAATGCTGGAAATAGAAAAACTGGGCAAACGATCAGAAACTACAGACATAAGCATAACCAACAGAATATAAGAGATCGAAGAGAGAATCTCAGGTGCTGAAGATAAACTAGAGGAAATAGAGTCATCGACCAAAGAAAATCTTAAAGCCAACAAATCCTTAACACAAAACATCCAGGAAATGTAGGACACTGAAAAGATCAAACCTAAGGATGACAGGTATAAAAGAAGGTGAAGAAGCCCAGCTCAAAGGTACAGAAAATATATTTAACAAAATCAATGAAGAAAATTTTCTCAATCCTAAGAAGGACATGCCTATGAAAGTACAGGAAGCATACTGAACACCAAATAGACTGGACCAAAGAAAAAAATTCCCTCCCCACATAATGATCAAAACACCTAACATACAGAATACAGAAAGAATATAAAGAGAAGCTAAAGGAAAAGGCCAGGTAACATATAAAGGCAGACCTATCAAAATTACATCTGACTTCTCCATGGAAACTCTGAAGGCCAGAAGGTCCTGGATAAATGTTCTAAAATACTAAGAGTCCATGAATGCCAGCCCAGGCTACTTTGCCAAGCAAAACTCTCATTCACTATAGATGAAGAAAACAACATATTCAAGGACAAAGCCAGATTTTCACAATACATATCCACAAATCCAGCCCTACAGAAAGTTCTGGAAGGAAAACTTCAACCTAAGGAAATTAACTACATGCACAAAGCCAAAGGCAAGAGATAATCCCACTTTACCAGAACCCAAAAGAAAAAGTGGGGGAAATGAGTTGGGGGGGGGGGGTCAGGGAGCATGGGAGGTAGGGAGAGGGAACAGGGATTGGTATGTAAAATAAGGAAAAATTACATATATATATATATATATATATATATATATATATAATGACAAAGCAAAAAACCATCATCATCATCATCATGAAATCAATATATATGTATATAATTTTATATTTCTAAAAAGTGGGACAATAAAACCAAAATGCAATTTAATAAAAATAACAACAACAAAAAGATTGGACCCTAAGAAACAGAAAGGCTGCCTACCAGTAAAAATAATAAAACTGAATAAATATTAAAACATATGGTAGAGCATGCCTTTAACCCCAGAACTCAGGAGTCAGAGACCAAAAAAAAAAAAGGAAAGAAATCCAAGACCTATAGGTTCACTGCTAAATTTTACTAAGCCTCTTTACAGAAAAACCAAAAACCAACACCAATTAAAAGCCATTCAAACATCATAAAAACAAATATAATCCAATACCCTTGACAAAGATAGATGACAAGAACTTTAAGAAAATAGCAAAGCCAACTTAGTAGCACATTAAAAAGGTAACTGACTATGATCGAGTAGAATACATCTCCAGAATCAAAAACTACTTGGTACGTAAAAACTCAGTATGCATATGTCACCACATTAACAGAATAGACAACAATGTCATGAGCATTTCAATAGATGCATGAAATGCAATGAAAAATTCAGTATGCCTTGCTTTAAAACCTTTAAACGCATTAGATACAAAAGAAACAATAGAAGTACATAGAGACAGCTTACCTGAACAAGGAGGAGCTAAGGGCCACTAGACTGATAGCTGGGAAGCCAACAGGGGTCTGACTCGGACCCCCCTGAATATGGGTCTCAGCCAGAAGGTCTGAGCAGCCTAAGAGACCTCAGACAGTGGAGCCAGGATGTATCCCTGGTGCACAAAAGGACTTTGCAAACATATCCCCCATGGAGGGATAACTGCCTTATTCTAGAGATAGGAGAGAAGCCCTAGTCCCTACTTCACAGGACCTGTCAGATCTACATGACCCCAACTGGATGGCATTCCCCTACATATTGTATTGTGGTGGGGGGTTGGGAGGGGAGGGTGTTTAGAGTGCATGGGAGAGGGTAGAGAGGGCAAAAGGGAGGGAAGGAGGGAGGGAGGGCTTGGGGGGAGGGAGGGAGGGAGAGGGAACTGGGATCGACAGTAAATGTAAAATAATAAAAAAAAAAAAACGCTTTGACTCCAAAATTTAAGTTGAAGAACAAGTTACTGGGGAAAAGTATTTCTATTTTTGTTTCCACAGAAAATGAAAAGATGTGGATTCCTTCCAGACTAATGTGGTTTGATCACACCAGACCGCCTGAAACAGAGTACCAGGTGATCCTACATTCCAAACAGCTGGACAAAACAGCCCTACAGACTACAGCTAGGATATCTGAATCTTCTTCGAATCCCCCAAGACAGCGCCCCTTACCAGCAGGAAGTAGTTTGGAAAGAACGACGCCCAAATTCCCAAATATTGTGTATAAATGTTTGTTTTCATTTAATTGGACTTTGTTATATAAAATTAAATAAAAAATACTCTATATGCATAAAAAAAAGAAAGAAAATAAAAAAAAAAAAAAAGAAACATACATCCACACAATAAAGACTGTACATGACAAACTCTAAGGTAATCTGCTGGAAGAGAAAACTCAAAATCACTTCTAAGATCTGAAAGGAATACACTCACTCTTGCCACTTCTCTGTAACACAGGACTAGAATTCTTGGCTAAAGAAATTAGATAAAGAAATCAAGATAATATGGGGAGTTAATAATTCCTGTTTACATACCACATGACCTTAAAAGTTGTAAATTGTAGATATACCACCAAAACACCGCTAAAATGAATAAAGACGCCTAATACAAGTTACAGGATACAAACTCACATTCTTTACTTTTTCATTGACTTGACAGATTTACTAAAATATTCAGGATACTATGTCTTTCACATTGTTATGTTTTCTTTGTATTGTCTTTTAATACACAATGATTTCATATAAACAAAAATAATTTCATATAATTTCATATTCATCACATTCTTTGTAATATCTAACTGGTCCAATAACTCAAAAATGTGCCTCACTTGATAACTGGATAATATGAGGCACAACTGCTTTACTATTATTCAGACATGAAAAGTATTAAATATCAATATATGCTATAATGTGTATTAATGAGGACAATGTCAAAACTATTAGGTCAAGTAAAGAAAGCTACATATGAAAGACAGTATTTTATACTTCTAATTATACTTCTAATCTCCCAGACATGGGGAAAAAATAAATTAAAAAATGCAAATTAGTGGTTACCAGGAGCTAGGATAAGGAAAAACAGGAATGACTACTCAGATAACAGTTTCTACCACTTGAGCAATGGAAATTTTTGAAAGTAAAAAGGTGGTTTCTCAACAATGTTAACATATTATATGCTTTTACATGGCTAATTCTGTTAAGGAAACTTGCCTTAGTTCTAAAAGTGGCTTATAAATTTTAGTAATTTGTCTAATGTGATGGTTAAAAGAATCGAACAGCCTGGGTTCAGATATCAGCAACTGCCCCTTGCAACTGAATGACATAAGCAAGCAACTTATGTTCTCTGTGCCTTAGTTCCATCCCTAAAGCCAACTTCACAAAAATATATGTACAATTAAAAAACAATGAAATTAGTTGACATATAATTATCACTAAACCCCCCAGAGTGAGGACTCGTGTACGTACACACACTCACACACACACACACACACACACACACACACACACACACACACACACACCACTTTTGAATGCATGCAATTCGTACCGTCTTCTGCTTCATCCTCCAGAGGTGACATTGGTCCCCCTCCACTAGTAGGTGTGACTGGCTCCTCCTTATCTGACTCTCTCTGCAGACTCACCACTTCATAAATTGCATCTCCAGCACTGCCATGGCCTTTTCCCTCAAACTGAAAAAGATAAAATCATATATTTAAATATTAGAAATATAAATGTGAGATAAACCTGGGAGGAGGTAGGGAAAGGAGAATAAAAACAAATAAATAAATAAGAAATGAATCATATAACGATTCATTAAAAATCAAAATACTAATCAGTTTTGAAAGACTTTGAAGATGTTCCACATTCTACAATATTAAAATAGTCAGCTAATCCCTACAGAATGGGAAAAGATCTTCAACAACCCCACATCTGACAGAGGGCTGATCACCAAAATATATAAAGAACTCAAGAAACAAGACATCAAACTACCAAATAATCCAATTAAAAAATAGGGTACATATCTAAACAGAGAATGCTCAACAAAAAAATCTCAAATGGTAGAAAGACACTTAAGGAAATGCTCAACATCCTTAGTCATCAAGGAAATACAAATCAAAACAATTCTGAGATCCCATCTTATGCATATCACAATGGCTAAAATCAAAAACACCAATGACAGCTTATGCTGGAGAGGATGTGGAGGAAGGGGAACACTCCTCCATTGCTGGTAGAAGTGCAAACTAGTACAGCCTCTGTGAAAAACAATATGGTGATTTCTCAAAAAATTAGGGATCAACCTACCTCAAGACCCTGCAATGCCACTGTTAGGCATATGCCCAAAGGAGGCACATTCACACCATAAGGACATTTGTTCATAGCAATATTATTCTTAATTGTTACATCTTGAAAACAACCTAGATGCCCCTCAACTGAAGAATGGATAAAGAAATTGTGGTATATTTACACAATGGAGTATTACCCAGCGGTAACTAACAATAACATCCTAAATAGCAGGCAAATGGATAGAACTAGACAAAAATATCCTAAGTAAAGTAACCTAAAACCAGAAACACAAATATGGTATGTACTCATTCATAAGTGGATACCAGACATAAAGCAAAAGATACCCAGCCTACAATACACAACCCCAGAGAAGCTAGAACCCTCTTCCATAAACAGATGGAAGCAGATGCAGATATCCACAACTAACCAATAGGCCAAGCTCCTGGAGTACAATCAAAGTGAGGGAGGAGCAATAATTTGAACAAAAGAGTCAAGACCATGATGGGGAGACCCATAGAATAAGCTAACCCGAGCTAATGAGAGATCACTGACTCAGGTCTGACAAATGGGGAACCTGCATAAGACTGAACTAGACACCCTTAATATAGGTGACAATGGTGTGACTGGGACAATATATGAGGCTACTGGCAATAGGTCCAAGACCTAACACTAATGCACAAACTGACTTAGTGGAGCCCATTCTATATAGAGCGATACCTTGTTCAGCCTAAACATGGGTGTGGGGGATGGAAAGGTGTCTTGGTCCTGCTTCAGGTAGATCATGGGACAGACTTAGTAGACTTCCTAGGGGAGGCCTTACTCTCTCCAATGAGCAGATGGGAGGAGGGGAAGTAAGGGAAGTGGGAGGAGAGAAGGGAGGGGGAACTGGGATTAGAATGTAACAAAATCAATTAATAATAAAAAAATTCAACCAAGATTTCATTCTTTATATAAAAAATAAGCATATGCATCTCATCAACATGTAAATTATTTATATTCCAAATAATTGTTATTTAATACATTTATGAATGATTTATTATCAGTAAAAGTTTTATTCCTATACTTATTTTATGTATCTATCTATATACCTAGTTTAGTATACAAATTTCTCATGCAAAAAGGAATACTGAGTGGGAAAAGGTTAAGAAAATCTAATATACAAGATCTCTTGTTTCACTGAGCCGAACTGGAATCCAGTTGCTGAGAAGGAGGAATAATAAGAAAAGGGGTCAAGACCAGGCTACAGAAACTCACAGAGACAGCTTACCTGAACAAGGGGAGCTCATGAACCACCAGACTGATAGCTGGGAATCCAGCACTGGACAGACTCAGACCCCCTGAACATGGATCTCAGTTAGAAGGCCTAGGCAGTCTAAAGGACCTCTGACATGGAACCAGGATGTATTCCTGGTGCAGAAAGGACTTTAGGAGCACATTCCCCATGGAGGGATACTCCCTTAGGCTAGAGGCAGGAGGGAGGGCCTAGTCCCTACTCCAAATGACAGATTTTGATGATCCCTCCTAGGAGGCATCACCCTCCCTGTGGAGTAGGGGGAAGATGGGATGGGAGGAGGGCTGGGGATCATGGGAGAGGGGAAGGGATGGAAGGACGGAGGAAGGGAGAAGGAACCACGATCAATATGTAAAATAAGAAAAAATAATAATATATAAAAAAATCTCTTGTTTGTAACAAAAGTGTCTATATAAATCATATAAGAGAATGTGTTTCCTCACCCTTTACAATAGCCACAAGCAACATAAAGTATCTTGGTGTAACGCTTACCAAACAAGTAAAAGATCTATATAATAAGAACTTTGTGACTCTAAAGAAAGAAATTAAAGAAGATACCAGAAAATGGAAAGACCTCCCATGCTCTTGGATAGGTAGGATAAACATAGTAAAAATGGCAATCTTACCAAAAGCAATCTACAGATTCAATGCAATCCCCATTAAAATCCCACCACAATTCTTCACCGACCTTGAAAGGATAATAATTAACTTTATATGGAAAAACAAAAGACCCAGGATAGCCAAAACAACCCTATACAATAAAAGAACATCAGGAGGCATCACCATTCCTGACTTTAAGCTCTACTACAGAGCTATAGTTCTGAAAACAGCCTGGTATTGGCATAAAAATAGACAGGTAGACCAATGGAATCGAATTGAAAATCCTGATATTAATCCACGCACCTATGAACACCTGATTTTCGACAAAACAGCTAAAATGATACAATGGGGCAAAGACAGCATCTTCAACAAATGGTGCTGGCACAATTGGATGAGGGTGTGTAGAAGACTGCAGATAGACCCATGTCTGTCGCCATGCACAAAACTCAAGTCCAAATGGATCAAAGACCTCAACATCAATCCAGCCACATTGAACCTCTTAGAAGAGAAAGTAGGAGGTACCCTTGAACAAATTGGTATAGGAGACCGCTTCTTGAACATAACTCCAGGGGCACAGACACTGAAAGAAACAATTAATAAATGGGACCTCTTCAAACTTAGAAGCTTCTGTAAGGCAAAGGACACAGTTGACAAGACCAAACGGCAGCCCACTGACTGGGAAAAGATTTTCACTAATCCTATATCCGACAAAGGGCTGATCTCCAAAATATACAAAGAACTCAAGAAACTAGTCAACAAAACACCAAATAACCCTATTAAAAAATGGGGTACAGAACTGAAGAAAGAATTCTCAATGGAGGAAATCAAAAAGGCTGAAAGACACTTAAGAAAATGCTCCACATCCTTAGCTATCAGGGAAATGCAAATCAAAACAACTTTGAGATACCATCTTACCCCTGCCAGAATGGCTAAAATTAGAAACACCAGTGATGACTTATGTTGGAGAGGATGTGGAGAAAGTGGAACACTCCTCCACTGCTGGTGGGAGTGCAAACTCATACAGCCACTTTGGAGATCAGTATGGCGGTTCCTCAGGAAAATGGGAATTAATTTACCACAGGACCCGGCAATCCCCCTCTTAGGCATATACCCAAAGGATTCACATCAATGCAACAAAGACATCTGTTCAACTATGTTCATAGCAGCACTATTTGTAATAGCAAGAACCTGGAAGCAACCTAGATGCCCTTCAATTGAAGAATGGTTAATGAAGATGTGGCACATCTACACAATGGAATACTACTCTGCAGAAAAAAATAATGGTATCTTGAAATTCGCAGGCAAGTGGATGGCACTTGAAGAAA
The DNA here is from genome assembly GCF_943737965.1 of Phodopus roborovskii. NCBI lineage: Eukaryota > Metazoa > Chordata > Mammalia > Rodentia > Cricetidae > Phodopus > Phodopus roborovskii. The sequence goes on from NW_026126433.1 coordinate 32,213,319, forward strand.
CCATCCTGAATGAGGTAACCCAGTCACAAAAAGAGGAACACAGTATGTACTCACTCATATATGGATTTTAGACCTAGATCAAATGATCACCAGCCTATAATTCACATCACCAGAGGAACTAGGATACAAGTTGTATTCTAAGAGATTCATATAAAGTCCCTCACAGAACTGGGAAGGGACAAGTCCCCCAGACCTCAGGTATAGTGGGGGGAGGACAGCTAATGGAGAGAGAAGTAGGAGAAAATGAGAGGGAGGAGAGGAAGGCATGTGCGACTAGGAGGATTGAGCCTGGTTAGGAATGGAAAATAGGAAAGAGAGAGAGAGACAGAGACAGAGAGAGAGAACATAAAAGAGGGAGCCAATATTGGTTTGAAGATAAAGTTGAACACAAAGAAAGGTCGAAGGAACTACAAGACTGCTCCCAACTAACAATCTCAGCTTCCGTGGAAAGGCTATCATAAATGCCCTTCCCGGAGAGTGAGATCAACAACTAACTTCTCCAAGGAGTCCTCAACTAATGCCTGTTGAAAACAGGAGCAAACACCCATACATAAACACTGAGTCAAACTAGAACCCAGAAGCAGATGGAGAGGACAAGACCATGCGGTAGAAGTACATAGAGACAGCTTACCTGAACAAGGAGGAGCTAAGGGCCACTAGACTGATAGCTGGGAAGCCAACAGGGGTCTGACTCGGACTCCCCTGAATATGGGTCTCAGCCAGAAGGTCTGAGCAGCCTAAGAGACCTCAGACAGTGGAGCCAGGATGTATCCCTGGTGCACAAAAGGACTTTGCAAACATATCCCCCATGGAGGGATAACTGCCTTATTCTAGAGATAGGAGAGAAGCCCTAGTCCCTACTTCACAGGACCTGTCAGATCTACATGACCCCAACTGGATGGCATTCCCCTACATATTGTATTGTGGTGGGGGGTTGGGAGGGGAGGGTGTTTAGAGTGCATGGGAGAGGGTAGAGAGGGCAAAAGGGAGGGAAGGAGGGAGGGAGGGGCTTGGGGGGAGGGAGGGAGGGAGGGAGAGGGAACTGGGATCGACATGTAAAATAATAATAAAAAAAAAAAAAAAAAAAAAAAAAAAACGCTTTGACTCCAAAATTTAAGTTGAAGAACAAGTTACTGGGGAAAAGTATTTCTATTTTTGTTTCCACAGAAAATGAAAAGATGTGGATTCCTTCCAGACTAATGTGGTTTGATCACACCAGACCGCCTGAAACAGAGTACCAGGTGATCCTACATTCCAAACAGCTGGACAAAACAGCCCTACAGACTACAGCTAGGATATCTGAATCTTCTTCGAATCCCCCAAGACAGCGCCCCTTACCAGCAGGAAGTAGTTTGGAAAGAACGACGCCCAAATTCCCAAATATTGTGTATAAATGTTTGTTTTCATTTAATTGGACTTTGTTATATAAAATTAAATAAAAAATACTCTATATGCAAAAAAAAAAAAAAAAAAAAAAAAGAGAATGTGTTTCCAAGCAGGCTTTATTTGCTTCTACACAAGACAAACAAAAATGACAATATAAACAGGGTTGCTAAGTCAGAAAAACAAACAAAAATACACCCTATATCTTACTTTTCCACAGTTTCTATAACTTGTTAATTTTCAGCTTTCTACAAAAAGAATAATAGCTGTTATTATTGTTATTATTCAGTTTCTCTTGGTTATTCAGTATGTTTATTTAAATATGTATAAATTGAAAAGCATCTTGAATGGTAATTTTTATTTTATTCATTTTTATTTAATTTCTATTATCCTTAAATTCACAAAGTAAAGTGTCTTATTATGGCATTTTAATATATGCCAACAAAGTATTCCCCCATCCTTGCGCTCCCCTCTTGTTGGTATCCTCCCTTTCAAAATAGTCCTCTCTTCTACTTTCATGTCACATGTGTTTCATTTGTTTACCCATTTTAATACTAGCAGTTCTTTGTTTCCAACCTAACGAAAAGTTAGACACTCAAAAGAAAAGAGATTTTTGAGTAGCTGGGCATCCTCAACCCCCATCCCCAACTCCAATGAAGAATCTCATAGTTTGATGGCACAATTCATCAAGAAGGGAAGGCATGATGGCAGGAAAGTGAGGTAGGTGGTCACATTACAGCCAGTTAGCAAATAAAGAATGATGGATGCTTACATTCAGCATGATTTCTCCCTTTAATTCAGTATAAGACCCAAGTCCATAGAATGGTACTACCCACAAAGTCAGATTTAACCAGGAGTGCTCTGGACTGTTTACTGAGAAATGCTAAGGTTATCTTGAACTCTGGTTCCCTTCAGAGAACTGAGGGTTATATTCTCTGGGGTAACATATATCAAGCAATCTCTACATTCAGGTCCTTCAAGCAGTGTTCTTCACTCCTTTTGTTTTAAAATGCTTTTCCATTTGCTCATCATAACTGGCTAGAAGGGTTAGTGATTGTTAGGGGCAAGTGTCAAATGCTCAGTTACTTATCTGACAGCTGTCAAGGCCCTTTCCCAGGTGCAGCTACCACCCTAAGGTACAGACAGTAAGTCAGACAAGGATGACAGCTGGGGGATACACCACTTATAACACTACAGGCTAATTGTATCCACCCAAAAGAATCAAAGAATTTAGCAACAGTTGCCATAGATGGCCTGACAAGTGCTGTTCTTGCCTATGACTATTCTACTGACAGCCTAGGCTGTCAACCAGGTTAGCTGACATGTATGCTAGACCAGAAGCTGGAGCTACCATCCCTGTGGCCTTCTAATACAACTGTGACTATCATTACTGCTTCTCCACAGTCCCTCAGAGGTACTGGAAGCCAGAACATTAACATCACAATCTCCTCAAATGCCATAGGGTGCTCAATTGGAGGCTATGTCAGTGGCCCCTTCAGGATGTCATGATACCAGCAGAGAGAGATCTAAATCTAGTTGCCAGCATCACTAAAGTCCCACTGGAAACCTCAGGAATTACATACAATAGCTGAATGTGGAGGCTGCGCCCACCCTCTGATATAACCGCTATAACAGCTGCTAAGAAAAGCTTGCTCCACTGCTACAGCTGGCATTGTCGATAAGAATACTTCACTGGGATACTACTATGACTATTCCAGAACCCTCCCCCAATGCTGCAACCACTTTAAATGTTCCCATTCCATTTCCTGAAAAACACCTCTCTCACCAATGAGAGTCAGGACAGACAAGCAGTATGCCTGTGCAGACTGACAAGTGATACAGTCTGTGATACCAGTCAGATGATGTGTGTAGGCCTGCCCTGTTCAGGTATGTATGCAGCATTCATCATATCCTTCTCAGCTCAGTCTATAAGATCTATGCCCTGTTTTGCACTATGTGCAACAGCATGTGCCCTAATAAAGCCTTTTGGGGATGATTTTATTGCTGTTTGTTTGTGCCAGGATCTCAGGTAGCCCAAGCTGGCCTAGAACTTGCTATGAAGCCAAGAATGACCTTGAACTCCTCATCATCCCTCCTGCATCTACCTCTGAGTGCTGGGATTATGGGTGTGTGAAATTATGCTTGGTTTAAGAGATGCTATGGCTCAAACCCATGGCTTCCAGCATGCTATCAGGCACACTAACTATTAAGCTATATCCAATCCACCATTCATAATTTGTATCTCAAGAAGAGTGGGCTGATCTGATGACATTACTACCAAGAGCTACAGGACTAGAAAATGCCTAGCATTTGGAGACCTGATAGAGCTAACAAAATCTGGGATGCCTGGAAGTGCTCAAAGCTGCTGGCTGGCAAAGCTCCAGAACTGGCAAAGGTTGCTAATCCAGCAATGGAGAGCTGCCAAAAGCTTCTGGCAGCTACTGACTCCAGCTACTGAGTGTGTGCTTAGAGGTCCTGTCAAGAGCAGCTTGGGAAACTGTTAATGCCCACCAGCTGCTGAGAGCCTCTGGTCAAGGCTATAATATTACTTTTTCTTCACATGATTTCTAAGTTAAATTGACCCAAAGAACCCTCAACCAATAAGGCAACAATTAGATAGAGATATCAAGAAAATACATGCTACTTTAACATTAAACCTATACTTAAGACAGAGCCTATATCAATTAATACCACCAAGGAGACACTTATTGTTTGTTGAATGAATACATAAATAACCAAACAACACTATGTGGTAGATATATCCAATTTACAGATAAAGAAGTAACAGCTCATAAACATGACCAAATGACAGAACAGAGAACTAGTTTCATACCTAGTATCAAATCATTAGTATCTCCACTAAATTGTCATGTTACAGTCTAAAAAAGAGATGATGAAATAAGCTAAGGCCTAGAATCACCAAAACATAAATTCCTTCAATAACGAAGATGATTGTCAGGAAAAGCCCAGACCTTCTGCTAATGAGTCTTACATTCAGGACTGGCTTTTCAAGAAGAGACAGCTTCTCCAGCCAATGATACTGCAACTTAAAATCGTCAAAGCATGTACTACACCTGAAAAGAAACCTGCCTTCCATGTAGAGGCACCCCACAAATCAACAAGACACTTCTCCTTTGACATAATTCCCCCAGACACAGACAGGGCACGCCATCTTGAACTTATATCTCTTGGCCTCATTGATGGTTAAGTGTGTGATAAAACTTTTACTTTCTTCACCATTTAGTTGTATTTTCTCTAGACTATCATAAGTGCCATATTGACATCACTTCCACACCTTTCTCTTCTCCCTCCAACTCATAAATACATTAACACAAGCTACCAAGTGCATTTATTGTTGCTTATATATACACATGTGTTTAGGACTGACCACTAGGGATTGGATAACACACTAGGGGTCTCACCCTGGGGATGTGGGGGGCTTTTTCAGCAATCACTGGTTGCCTGATAAAATTTTTTAATTTAAAAACACCCAGTACCACAGTATGCCTTCTATCCATGTTGGAAAGAGAGTCTGCTTGGTTTCAGCAGTCTGCCTCAGCTCTTTGAGACAGAATATACCTGCAATAACAGCTATTTGGGAGGCATTATAATGCAAGAGAATTGCAATGTTTGAAGCTAGCCTATATATCTTAGTAAGAGCCACCTATTTCAAAATCTTAAAAAGACAAAAACTAAACAACAAAACCACCAATACACACATTATTGTGAACATAGGCTCCACTGTCAAATTCTACAAGGCTTATAAAAAACAGAATTTATTTCCTCAAAGGGACTTCTTTATCACCTATGCCATTTTATTGCTGTAGTTCCCTGTATCTAAAACAGCACAACACTGGACATTGTTTTCACTTGGCATGCACCATATGCATAGCTAAATATACCTTCTATACATTTCCTTATTAACAGATCAGAGGTCCAGTGGAGCGTAGGACTTTAAACACTATTCCATTATTGTAGACACTATACCACATATATCAAAAGTAATCTGTCCTTCAGTTAATATGACTGTGACAGTCACTGAATTAATTATCTTCATTGTGTCTCCCAAATAATAATCTCAACATCATAAAGGCCTTCAGAAATACTATCAACCTGCACTCTAACTTTAAAGTGAGGAAACTGTGCATTAGAGAGATAGAGATTCCTGGAGGCCTTAGATTGTACTGTCTTTTGTGGAGCAGCCCATCTCATACACTTATTTTATACATAAGTTCTAAGTGTTTATTTCATCTGTTTAAATTCAAAACCCATGACATCTAACAATACATATAAATGAGAGGTGATTCTTTTTACATCAGTATAAAATTCAGAATATCACTTGAGAACAAATGTTCCAATAATCACAATTCATTTATTATTAGAGTTGAAACTCTCCATAATAGGCAGCAATATGTTTTTCAGAACACTTGTTCAACATGACATTATATATACTAACAGATATTATTTCAATTATTCAAACTTTACTAATTTTATTTATGAAATGCCAATCTAAAGCTGAAAATAGTCATGCCTCTAATCTCAACATTTTGAAGGCTGAGGCAGGAGAACTGCCATCAACTGTGAGGCCAGTCTGGGCTACAAAATGAGTTCCAAGTCACCTAGAGCTATACAGTGAAAATCCTCTCTCACAAAACAGGAAGAGATAGACAGAGATGGGGAACAATCTTCATTTATCTTATAAATGTTATCCTGTTATCGATGTTATTTGATAAATGACTGTATCACAGATAACATTGCTATTACTTTAAAGTTAATATATAAGCATTTCTTTTAGGACACTCATTTTTCTTATTTTTGTTTATTTTTGTTTGATTGTTGTCGTATGTACCTGCCTCATATTATTCCTTGTAATTTATCACATATCCCCAGAATAAGAAATCAAAAGCCATCCACATTTTGAGAACTGCTGACTCAGCTGACTTTTTAAGAATTAAAATATTTTATAGAAACCTCACAAAATCACTCAAATCACCTATCTTTCTGGCAGAAATTAATTTGAGAAATTCTCAAAATTAATTAATTCACTGAAGTAAGTGAATGTTGCATTTCCAAGTTTTCCAAGTTCCTATCTCTATATGCCTATTCACTCATGCCTAAAAACAAATCTATTTCCATAAGTTTAGTTCATTTCACAGTGCTTATTTACTGTGCCCAAAACTCTGGACTCAATCTCCATCATCACATACAAGTGGATAAGATATCACACACCTGCAACCCCAGTATGTTTTTTGTTGTTTGTTTTCTTTTGTATTTAAATTTGAAACTAAGTTGTTTTATTTGTCAATCCCAGTTCCTTTACCCTTCCCATCCTCCCCTAACACCCCCACCAAACCCCAGCCCATCTCCTCTTTCTGTTCCCCAGGGAGGGTGAGGCCTTCCATGGGGAGCCTTCAAAGTCTATCATATCATGTGGGGCAGGGCCTACACCTTCCCCCATGTGTCCAGGCTGAGAAAGTTTCCCTCTACTATGGAATAGGTTCCAAAAGACCATTTGTATACTAGGGATAAATACAAATCCATTACTAGAGGCCCCATAGACTGCCCAGTCATCATAACTAATACCCACATTTGGGGATCTGGATTGGTCTTATGCTGGTTTCCCCGCTATCAGACTGGGGTGCATGAGCTTCCCCTTGTTCAGGTCAACTGTTTCTGTGTGCTTCTCCAGGATGGTCTTAACCCCTTTGCTCATGACTCCTCCCTCTCTGCAACTGGATTCCAGGAATTAAGCTCAGTGTTTAGCTGTGGGTGTCTGCTTCTACTGATATCAGCTACTAGATGTAGGCTCTATGATGGCATATAAGGTCAATCTCATTCCCATGGAAGGGCATTAAAGATAGCCTCTCCACTATTGCTTAGATTGTTAGTTGGGTTCATCCTTGTAGATCTCTGGGCATTTCCCTAATGCCAGATTTCTCCTTAAATCTATACTGGTTCCTTCTAATATGGTAACCCCAGTATTTGTAAGATAAAGGCAAAAGGATTAAAAAAAAAAAATCTAAGGACATCTTCATCTACATATTAAGTTTAAGGCCAGAATGAACTCCCAAATCTTGCCTAAAAATCAAAAACAAACAAAAAAACACTTCTATACATTTGACACTAGAAAGAGTATCAGTCATTTTTATAGAAAGAAATTATTTTTATAAAGAACAGATGTCCTACTGTTGATCAATGTATTCGGGTCTGAGGAGAGAGTGCAGTTGGTGAACTGCTGACATGAAATTGTAAGGCCCTTGGTCTGATCTCCAGCACCCACATTAAAAAGGTGGGCAGGACACTGTACATGTGTAATCTCAGTGTTATGTAGATGGAGAATGCTATCCTGCCAGCCTACTGAATTGGCAAGCTACAACTTCAGCTTGTAACTGTGCCTCAAAAATGGAGGTAAAGATTGTAGGCCGGTAATCCTTTGTTCTATGTCTAAAATTCATATATGAGTGAGTACATATCATGTTCGTCTTTTTGTGACTGGGTTACCTCACTCAGGATAGTTTCTTCTAGTTCCATCCATTTGCCTGCAAATTTCAAGATTTCATTGTTTTTTTCCCACTGAGTAGTACTTCATTGTGTAAATGTGCCGCATCTTCTTTATCCATTCTTCAGTTAAGGGGCATCTAGGTTGCTTCCAGGTTCTCGCTATTACAAATAATGCTGCTATGAACACAGCTAAACAGATGTCCTTTTTGTATGAATGTGCATCATTTGGGTATATGCCTAAGAGTAGAATTGCAGGATCTTGAGGTAGACTGATTCCCATTTTCCTGAGAAACTGCCATACTGATTTTCAAAGTGGCTGTACAAGTTTGCACTCCCACCAGGAATGGAGGAGTGAAGCCCTTTCTCCATATCCTCTCCAGCATAAACTTTCCCCCAGATAAGCTAAGTAACAAGAGAGACATAACATGGTCCCCCCAGAGAAGGGGAAAGGGACAAGAGCTCCTAAATAAATTGGGAGCATGGGGGGGGTGGAAGTAGGAGAAAGAGTAAGGGAGAAAGGGGGGAGGAGAACATGAAGGATCAAGAAGATTGAGTCAGGGGAAGAATAGAGGAAAGCATGAAGAGATATTCCTTAATAGAGGGAGCCATTATAGGTTTAAAGAGAAATCTGGCACTAGGGAAATGTTCAGAGATCCACAAGGATTCCTCCAACTAAGAATCTAAGCAATAAGTGGGGAGACTACCTTAAAGGCCCTTCCCCTATAATAAGATTGATGAGTACCTTATATGCCATTCTAGAGCCTTCCTCCAGTAGCTGATAAAAGCAGAAGCAGAGATCCACAGCTAAGCACTGAGCCAAACTCCTGGAATCCAGTTGTAGAGAGGGAGGAGTGATGAGCAAAGGGGTCAAGACCATGCTGGGGAAACCCACAAAAACAGCTGGTCTACATCCCTTATGCTTAAGAAGTTCAAGTTGGCACATACTGGTTTATCCTGGGGTTCTTTTCTGAAGTGAAGCCACAAATTACAGTTTTGCCAGAATGGAAATCCCTAAGTGAAAAGTGAATTCCAGGCTGCAATTTTGGAGAGGAGGGGAACAGAATGGATCTCTACCTCTGTCCCTATTGCTAGTGATACAACACTTACTAAACATTCCCACCTGAAGTTCCCACAGGCTATTAAATTCAGTATACCCAAAACTCTACTATCCTTCATCAGCTCAAAATTTTTCTCCCTCAAACCCTGTCAATGAAGAGAGATCAATAATCACCAAGTCACCTGGAATTGACCCTTCAGTGGCTCCTCCCCACCTGAGAATGATAGCACTAAGCTCCAGAGCATGATAAAACCTACTAATACAGGATAATGTTGTGAGACAGTGTCATTCCCCATAACTCCTGAGCACATGTTGCATCAGATTATGAATTTAACCACTGCCTCTGACTGAAACAGTTTTCACTGCATTGCCAAATTTCAAAATCTTGACTTTTTCAAAAGTTGATTACATATTTTTAAATCATTCATTCATGCATATTACATTAAAGATTAAGGAAAATCTCCACCCATAAATAATAGACTAGATAGAAAACAAACAAAAATGGGTAGTAAGTTAATATTATTAGCAACAAGGCTATACACACAGTTCAGTAGAAAAGCCCTTGCCTAACATGTGTGAAGTCCTGAATTGAATTCCCAGAACTGCAAAAACAAAAACAATAATAGCTACCTACCATCAACTAAGCAGTTATCAATCCCTGGTCTAAGGATGATGCATGATTAACATCTGTTCATTCTGATATCTATTTGAGGTGGTATAATTACAGACTTCATTTCAGGGATGAGAGAAAGCTTACCTAAGGTTATACAGATGGGAAATGCACAGGAGGGCATGCTGGGATACAAACTGAACAGATATGACTTTCAACTAATATTTGAGAGAATACAGGGGGAAAAATAACTTGTGGAAGGACATCCCATGTAATTTGGTATCTTCCCAAGAGTCTGAAGTTAACCTATTTGAGGACAGAACTATTTCTGAGACCATCCAATAAATCTAATGTTCTTAGAATAAACTAAGTTCTAAGGCAGTGAGTTTTCAATCGCTCTGAAACTCAAACTAAACCATTTTCCTTTGAATACTTTAAAGGTATTCATGCTGACATCCAGATTTTCAAAGGCAATCCTAACTACATCAGATGTTCACTGAATTCCTTCTTTTCTACTAATGCTGTCTAATCTATACAAAAATCTCCCAGTTACAACCCACAGAAACAAGTACCCCTGGGAGAAGTGAGTTTGGCCTTCTTCGGAGTAGTCTGGCTTAAAGTGAGGATAATAATCTCAGCTCTTACTATGACTAGTCATGTGGAGCTTATTAATTATTCAAGCTCTCTATATTCCAATGTTATGTTTTTATTATTTCTGTTCAAGACATGTATTTTTTGACTAATCAATAATCTATTTTCCACAGCTTTCCATTTATTTTATTCAATACAGATTATAGTACTAAAATTAGAAACTACTTTCTTCATATTTAAGATGCATTTAAATCAGTTTCACCTTTAGAATACTTGAATGTTATTAGGTACCTAATTTAATCTTTTTACTTCACATGAAACAGTCTTGTGTTATTACTAAGAAAATCCTAATAGAACTTACCACAGTAACATGGCATTAGCAATTTTAATGATAAAATATTTAGTAATGTTCTAATTTGTGGGTATATATAGATATATGTATGTATATAGAGAGAGGGGGGATAGGGAGAGAGGGCAGGTAGACAGAGACAGATACAGAACTTTTATGTGAACAGTAAAAGCTAACTTTTCCTAGTTCTCCAGGAGTCAGAATTCATATCATAATTATTGGCTGTGACTAGAAGAATGACAACCCATTTTCTACATAGTTCCTTTATACAAGTTTGAATAGTCCTTTGAAAATAATGAATTCCTTGACAGTGCTAACAAGCTACCAAAAAGAAAAGAAAGTAAGGCAAGAAAGGTGAGGAAATAAGAAAGAAAAGGGGGAAATCACGTAAAATATTAAACATAAAACATTGGAATACTGCTCATATAATGCTCTTTACAATATGCTACAAAACTACTCCATACAGCAAGAAAAACTGATGAAAACTAACAGCTAAAATAATTAAATAAAACATTAAAAAAATTGTAATTTCAAAGCACCTAACATATAAGGCCTAATTGAGCTATGACATATTTTTAATATGAAACTGGATAAATGGCTCCTGTATTTACTCACTGATTTTGTCACATTGCATTTTGCATATTACAAAGCATAAAGCATAAAATTTAGGAAAGTGAGAATACTAACAAAAATCACATGAAGGATTTTATAAACTAAAAATAGACATATTACAAACTGACATGATCAGAATTTACATTATTTTTCTTCCTTTATTACAAAACAAAATTACATGATTTAATGTCTTCCAGGCACAACAAATCTAACACACATATGAACTCACAAAGATGGTAGCAAGGAAAGAAGGCATGCGCGGGTCTAACCCAGATGTGGTTCCCAGTCACGTGAGAAGTGGACTAATAAGCAAAGTGAGAAAGTTAACTTATATGGATTACTTAATATTACAAATAAAGATCACCATTAGATATAGCTGTATTTTTTTATTTTAACTTTACAAGCATAGAACATTTCTGTATCTGTTTATTTTCGGGAGATGCTGTTGGGATTTGTTTTGCTTGGGATTTAGCATTTCAAGTAATTATAGATTAAAGCACAAAACTTTTGTTTTTTTACTGAACAGTATTTCTACTAAATATGATCATACTTTATATCAGGTTTATCTAGACACATAATAACTTGTGCATTACCTAAATGTACAGTTTTCACACATTCCACTGGTTGACTTCAAATGTATTGCAGTAAAAATGAAAAGTGGGTGGACTAGGGATATAACACAGCTTACAGGTAGAGGACTTGGCTGGCATGACCCAAGGCCCTAGGTTTGAACCCTAGCAATGGACAGGTTGTAGTGGCATACATCCATAATCCTAGTACTTGGGACGTGGAAAAAAGTTGAAGATCATTCTTTGCTAATTAATCAGTGAGATACATACAATCCTGTCAAAAAAGAAAAAAGGAGAGATACAGAAAGAAGAAAAAAGATTGAGAGAAAACAATGCTACTACACAAAAGAACAAAAACATCCTACCTGCTTCAACCGCATGAAGAAAGTCTCTGTAAAGGTCTTTCTACTGAAATACCAAAATCTTTCATTTGCAGGGTACACACGAACCACTGTCTCCAACAGGAAGCGGACCGGCTCCACCACCTCCGTCACCACCATGTCCACTGCCACCGTCATGTACACCCGTTTATCTGCAACAGAAAATTCAGGGTTTTATTGTTCCTTTATTAGTGAAGAAAACAAAATGTCCTGGCTTATACAAGAATTATGGTTCTAGAAAATCACATTTATTTTTAAATATTTCTAAATATTCACAAATAAGTATCAAGTATTCCAAGACTGTTTCTCAGTCATTGTTTATTCTATCGCACTCAAGTATCTAAATCTCCTGGCAGCTGTCCTTCTCCATTTCCTAAATCCTTAATAAAAAAATAAATAAATAAATAAAGACTGTGGAGAAATTAAGAAATGCCCTGGGTTGAATTCCCAGCAACCACAAAAAAAAAAAATTGTGTGTGTGTGTGTGTGTGTGTGTGTGTGTGTGTGTGTGTGTGTGTGTGTGTGTGTTTGAAAATAACTTTTACTCTAAAATCACTGGGTTTCTTAGATAATCACCAGAAAATCAAGGATGCATTCTTTCAACCTAAAACAGAAATGACAGAAACTGGCAGGTTTGTTTGGTGACTGCAAACTAGAGGAGCTGCTTATGCCTATCATTTTAATGTACAGCACTGCCTATATAAACATTTCCATGTGATGTGAACTAAGAAAAACCCTCTTTAGAATTCTCAATACTTCCACTGTTCATAATGCAAATAAATCCTTGGAAAAATAAAAAATTGAGCTGAGGTGATGGCTCTGTTAGAAACAACACATGTACACTTGGGTGCAAGAAAAATCCCCAACAAACATATAAAAAGCCAGGCACAGTTAGGCATAACTACAGTCCTAGTGCTATGGTAGTACAGAGACAGGAGGATCACTGGGGCTTGTTGGCTGCCAGCCAAGCTCCACATTCAGTGAGAATCTGTCTCAAGGAAATAAGACAGAGTGAAAGAAGGACACGTGACATCCTTTCCTGGCCTCCACATGAGCACACAGATATGTGCACCACCCTATTCATGTCTGTATCATATAAATAGTTATGTGCATGCTCATAGAGCAAAAACAGCATTATTAAAATTTCAGTGAAATATACAGTTTTCACATATATGTACATACATATGAATATATACACACATATGCTTACATGTATGCATATTATTAATCATGTAAAAGCGAAAGTATTAAAAGTGGTATAAGGGATGATAAAGTATCATAAGTCACATTTCTAACTACTATTTAAAATATTTAATTTGTCATAAAATTCATATTAAAATGTAGAATACTCTAAGCCAGTACCTATTTTTTCAATCATGATAGTCTGAAGTATTAATTCCATTTTATTTTATTTACTGCTTGATACTAAGAATTCTGGATGTATGAGTTGGTCATACTATACAAATGAATAATTTCTTATTTGTCTCTTAACTCTGGTTTTTTATTTTAAAGTCAGAGTCTCACTATGTAGCCCTGGTTGGCCTGAACTCAGAAATCTACCTGACTCTGCCTCCCAAATGCCGGGATTTAAGGAATATTCCACTACACACAGCCTTCTTAAATATTGTCAAAATCTACCTTGTCCATCAGTTTTTAATTCTCAATTAAAGAAAAATTCAAATAACAAAAATCATCATTAAGGGAAATACTCCATAATGTTTTAAAATTATATACAATATTCATTAAATACTTATATTGTTAGCTTCAAATTCAACATTTTATTAAATTTTACTATATGTAAATATTAACTATGGACAAGTATCCCTACCAACTCAAGAGAACTTAATATTCTCGAGACATTGTACTTCAACTAGAGTAACATAAATGCACAAAGTAAAGAAGAATGCATAAGACGTAGAATTTAACACTCAAAAGGATCTGAGTTCAGTGAAATTAAAATACATTTCATTTCTACTGCCTACAATTTTGCCATAAAAATCAAGCCACCTTTGGCTTGTGAATTCTGAGTAATATATAATTTCAAAATGTCCTTTGAAATTTTTAAAAATAAAATCAACATGTTTATATAGCATGTTAAAATTATTTCAAACAGAAACACCATCTGGATCTCAACAGTATAATATAATAACATAAAAAGCTTATTTTAATAAAACAAATAAATTATAAACATTCTTTTAATTGATGATAAAATGCATAATAATAGAAATAGAACAGAACATGTAATGGCTTTAATAGTGACAGTTTCTTTTTTAATTTTAACAATTTTCAAGTGACTTATTTTTCTCAACTTTAGATTTACTTTCTCAATAGTTACAAGAAAAAAGTTATATGGTGCTACTAGAAGCCTATCTCTAAAGTAAACATTATAACAATAATTTGTTACTAAAATGAATAAGACTGAATTTTAAAAATTGTTTCTTACTTTCTTGTGTATGTGTGTACATTCAAGTGTGTGAATGTTAAGGAGAAGGAGTATGAGTGTTCATGTGTGTGCATGTGTTTACATGTGGAATGAATCATGTGTGTTCATGTGTGTTTATATGTGTGGGACAGAACATGAATTTTCCTGTGTGTATATTTATATATGGGGAGAAAGTATGTGTGTTAATGTATGCACATGTTTACATGTGGGGAGATCATTGTATTCAATATATGTGTGCGTTTTTTATAAGAGGAGCATGTGTGTTAATGTGTGTGTGCACATTTAAATGTGAGGGGTTAGGCAACTCGATTATGAGAAGGTGTAAATATTTATATGGATGTATGAAAGACAGCATGTGTTTATGTGTATGTGTGTTTACATATGGGAGGAAGGAGGTTATGTGTACATTATGCGCACATTTACAAGTATGTGGGAAAGGAATCATGTGGGTACATCTGTATACATATTTACATAGGAGAATAATGAGTATGTGACCATGAAGACAAAGCGTTGATGCTGGGACTCCTCTTTTTTTGTTGTTAGGGGTTTTGCTTGCTTGTTTGTTTGTTTGTTTGTTTGTATGTTTGTTTTGAGGCATGCTCTCTCAATCAGACCTAGATCTTTAACTTGGCAAGTCTAGCTAGCCAGCTTCCTCCAGGGATCAGTCTCCAATTTCCAGGGCTGGATTTATGATATGTTCCCATACCCACCAACCACTTGCTTGGATAGTGGGATCTGATTTACTGTCCCCTTGCTTGCTTAGCAAGTAAATGCTTTAATTGCTGAGATATCTTCCCAATCCAAGGCTGAATTTTATATAAATATTTTTGTTACGTTTTAACCCTCACTCTTAGATAACATAGTATGCAATCAAATACATGTGCTTTATGGAACTAGTGAACACCTACCTACTCTCTTTACAGACATCAGAGAATAGTTATGATTTTAAAGTTCTTCACAAGGAGAGCATATTTTCCAATGAGTAATCATTAATGCTTCTTTCTTTAGCCAAAACTCAAATATGGGCATAAATTAAATAACATAAACTAAAAATAAAGCAAGTTGGTGTATTATATTTTGAATGAAATTTCACTGAATGAAAAATAAGACATTTTCAGTAAAAGTATAAATGAAGTAAAATTTTAAATTGAGTTTAAGCAGATCAAAGATCTAAATCTAGACTAATTAATGAAAATGAAAATAATCTACAATGCTTAGTTAAAAAGGTGAACAAAGATATGCAAATTTCCAAAATTTGTCTGCTTACATATATCATCTTCCTCCATCACTCTCACCCAAATGAAAAACCAACTTAACAGCAATGTAGAGAGCACAAAGTCATATGCCTTCCACATAATCTAATACAACTAATAAACATGGCTTGTAAAGGTTTTCCCCAGAAAAGCATGAAAAAATATGAAAAGGAACTTCATAAATATTCACCAGCATTCCAAATAAGAATATCTCCAATTTAAATAGGATAGACATTAGTGCTTTCTAAAAGTATAATAAAACAAGGTTACAATAAAATTTTAAAGTAATAAAAAATATTTTAAGAAAAGTCACCTTTTGGGGTTTCTTCATTAAGTGCCAGAAATATTGGTGCATTGGGGTTCCACATGCCTGTGATGACATAAGCTCTGCCATCATAGCTCTTTCCCATGGATTCCTACAAAATTTGAAACAGGAATCATGGGTACAACTATGCACAAGAAAAATTATCACACTTTAAAATTATTCCCTAAATCATTTCAATTTATTAAAATTTAAATCTATACTCAAATAGGGGCTTACATTTTACTGTATATTTTCCCTTACAAAAGCATTATGAGCAGAATATTGACTGAGTTTCTGTTATCTGTACTCTTCAGTCCTCCAAAAATAAACAAAATTTTTGCTGAATGTTACTTTATATATGTGTGCATGTTTATATGTGTATACACACACACACACACATATATATATATACACATATACATGTACAAACACACACACAAATAAAAACACAAAGGAAACTATGTGTTTACGATCTTATTCTGTTACATTAACGGGACTTAGAATCACCTAGGAGACAAGCCTCTGGATGTATCTGTAAGGGTGATTCCAAAGAAACTGAAGTGAGAAACATCCACCCTGAATGTGTGAGTCATATTCCATGCCCTGGAGGTCAGAACTGGATAGAGAACAGAGGAAAATGCCAGCATATCCTCTCTTTGATTCCTGGTCTTCCCAGATGTGAGGAATCCCACGTGAATGTTATTTCCACCCTGAACTCTACCAATCATGTCTTCCCTGCTATGAAAGACTGTGCCATCTTCAACAACAAATCAATAAATCCTTCCTCCCTTCCATTGCTTTTCATCTTGTATTTTGTCATAGATATGAGAAAAGTAACAAATACAGTGTCATTCTTAAGCATGACATTCCTTTTAGTGAAGATTTTAAACCACAATAATAGGTTTAATAAACTATAAAAGTCTCAATTCATCTTATTAGAAAATATGCATATGGAAGAAAAGTCATTAACACTTAAAAATTGTTCAGTGAACCCAAGAAGTAAGTAGCACTACTGCACTACTGGGAACACTGGGAATATCTTGCTGGGTGGCATACTGTTATGTTCAGCAGCTGGGTAGAACTATGAATTACACTTCTCCTCTGGCATTTTGCATAATTAGACTTAAAGCCCATGTAATGCTCAAGAGAATTCATGCCTGGTATCATAAACCTAGCCCCATGAATGGAGAAGTCACAGATCCTAAAGAAAAAATTATTACTATCATTTTTTTAATCAATATAACTTCTAGTGGTATTCTAAGCATCTACTGTGCTACCTACAGATAAGTGTAACTCTCAATACTCATTAAAGGGGCTTCTTTTTGCAGCAAAGACTACTACAAATAACCAAAACTGGTCAAGATGAACAGAATAAATGACCTTGGGGTGCCCAACCCCAAATAGGAAATCTATACACAACCTCTATGCTTAAAGCTCAGAGAACATCAGGGGAAATGGAGAGAAAAGATTCTAAGAGCCAGAGGACCAATAGGCATGGCAAATATGCTATATCCATGAAACTCAATACTATGGTTGCCTAAAAAGACTTTAATAAAGACCACACCACATGCCATTGAAGCTGTAGGGAATTTCAAAAGGCCCTAACCCTAGAAGAAAAATAATGGAGAGTCAATGCTTGCTATGAGAGAGAAAAATCACTATTTTCCAGGGATAAGCCTCCTGATATGTTATCAAATGTCAAGTGGTCATTTCCAAACATATGCACACACCAGCACACTAATATAACAATAAACAACTCAGGAAGTTATGAATATATACATGTGTGTTTGTATGTATATAATAGTAACAATTACAGAAGAAATCATGAATCCAAGAAAGAATGGGAGAAATAGGAGCAAGGAGGTAGAAATTTAGTTAACTCAAGCAAGAGCCTGGAAGCAACCTAGACGCCCCTCACTGAAGAATAGATAAAGATGTGGCACATTTACACAATGGAATACTACTCAGTTGGGGAAAAAAAAAAACCAATGGAATCTTGAAATTCTCAGGCAATGGATGGAACTTGAAGAAACCATCCTGAATGAGGTAACCCAGTCACAAAAAGAGGAACATGGTATGTACTCATTCACATATGGATGTTAGACATAGAGCAAAAGATCACCAGCCTATAATTCACACCGCCAGAGAAACTAGGATACAAGGAGGAACCTAAGAGACTCATATAAGGTCCCTCACAGAAGGGGAAAGGAACAAGATCTCCTGAGCATACTGGGGAGAGGGCAGTAGGTAGAGAGGGAGTTAGGAGAAGAAGAAGTGCAGGAGAAGAGAACATGTGGGACTAGGAAGATTGAGTAGGGGGACAAATAGACGAGAGAAAATAAAGATACCATAATAGAGAGAGCATTATAGGTTTGAAGAGAAAACTGACTCCAGAGAAATATTCAAAGACCTACAAGAATAACCCCAACTAACAATCTGAGCAACAGTGGAGAGGCTACCTTAAATGTCCTTCCCTGATAATGAGATTGATAACTAACTTACATGCCATCATAGAGCCCTCATCTAGTAGCTGATGGAAACAGAAGTAGACACCCACAGCTAAACACTGAGCCTAACTCCTGGAATCCAGTTGCAGAGAAAGAAGAGTGATAAGAAAAGGGGTCAAGACCAGGCAACAAGACCTGAACAAGGGAGAGTTCATAAACACCCCCACACACACACTGATAGCAGGGAATCCAGCATTAGACAGACTCAGACCCCCTGAACATGGGTCTCAGTTAGAAGACCTGAGCAGTCTAAACTACCTCTGAACCAGTGGAACCAGGATGTATCCCTGGTACAGGAAAGGACTTTGGGAACATATTCCCCCATGGAGGGATACTCCCTTAGGCTAGAGGCAGGAGGGAGGGCCTAGTCCCTACTCCAAATAACTTGACAGATTTTGATGACCCCTCCTGGGAAGCATCACCCTCCCTGTAGAGTGTGTGGGAGGGGGTGCTTGGGATGGGAGGGTGATTGGGGAACATAGGAGGGAGGGAGAGGGAACTGGGATCGATACACAAAATAATCAAAAAATAATAAATATAAAATAAAAATTTCTAAAAATCTAAAAATAAATTTTTACTCATAAAAGTTGTTCATCATGAAGAAAAGTTTTCACAAACTGTTAAATGTAATTTGCATGCCTCTCAAAGTATGTTAATATAAAAAAGTGGCAGAAAACTTGCTTTCAGTTTCACATGATATTTAGGTACATCATAGGAGCAAAAGTATTAACACTATGACTTGGTTTTAAATGGCAGTGAGGTAGGAGGTGGTTCTATCCGAATTCATGATGCACAGCTACAGAGGTACATCCTGCCAACATTACTAAAGGTAACAAAATGCCTTCTAGCCAGGCATTGGTGGTGCACACCTTCAGTCCCAGCACTCGGGAGGCAGAGGCAGGTGAATCTCTGTGAGTTCGAGGCCAGCCTGTTCTACAGAGCTAGTTCCAAGACAGGCTCCAAAGCAATACAGAGAAACCCTGTCTCGAAAAAAAAAAAAAAAAAAAAAAAAAAAAGCATTGACACCTTACTCAAAAGAGCAAAACCAAAAGTATTTAGGCAAAGTTGCAAAAAGTTTAACTTGTACTTACTACAAAGAATAACATGTCGATAACCAGAACCACCTCCTCAAATTCATATAAGGTACTGAGTTCCTTGCTACTAGCCAGAATCTAGCCAAGGGTCAGCGACCACCTATTAAGATATCATGAAGATTAACAACACTGGATAACAATAAATCACAACTACTGATAATGAAAAATGCAAAGCCTAGCACTCCCAACTATTTGTTGTATAGGTAAATCCACTTCTCTTTCCAGAAAAATGAACACTGTAAAGGCCTTTGATCATGATGACTCAAATTACACTGAGATGACTAAGGAGATTCAAAAGTTCACATCAGTTTTATATAACACTATCATCTGTTTTTAGGTTTTATGAGGAAAATTTCTAGCAATGGTTCGTCTTAATCCTTTAGATTCTGAAAGGCCATAATTAGAACCTAGTATATTAATAATTTTTCTAATGCTCAGTACTCTCAAAATGATCCCATCATGAAATTCTTATGGCTCCAAAATGCTATGGCTTGCTTTAGGAAAACGAACATTCATTACTGACATGTTGTAAAGAAGGGTAAAGGAGAGATGGATAAATAACTAATTTATGCTTACACATTTGATATAACTGGTTGTGCTTGCCTGACCTATCTATGCAATATTTTCTCTTTATGTCCATGGCACATGTGGTGGTTTGAAATAAAAAATGGCCCCCAAAGAGAGTGATACTATTAGGAGGTGGTGGTCTTGTTGGAGGAAGTATGTCACTGTGGAGATGGGCTTTAAGGTCTCATATATGTTCAAGCCTTGCCCATGCGACAGATCACTTCCTATTCTCTGAAGCATCAAGATTTAGAACCCTCAGCTTCTTCTCCAGCACCATATCTGCCTGCATGTTGCCTTGCTTCCTGCCATGATAATAACAGAGAAACCTCCAAACTTTAAGCCACCCAAATTAAGTGTTCTCCTTCATTAGAGTTGCCATGGTCATAGTGTCTCTTCTCAGCAATTAGAAACCCTAACTAGGTCAGCACACTTGAGAAAGCACTTAACCACTGCTGTAATTGCACACTTAAAAAGTCTGATTCCATCACAAGATTAGTAGCCCACAGCTAATAAGAGCTATATTTTATACAAATCTAAAACCCCAATCATTCATATAATGTTTAGCATACAAATAAATGTCCAAAATTTTGAACAAAGCATTCCAGTATCACTAGAAAATTAATATTAACACAACTACCATGAAATAATTAGAAGAAAAGCTTCCCACTGGAATACTTAAATTTATGAGACATAGTTGGAAGGAAATATATAAAAATATGTAATAGTCTGTACTCACAAAGTAAGGAATTTTATGCTTACTCTGACACATTTCTGTAACATTCTATTTTTTTTTTTTTTTTGAAACAGTTCCACTAAAATCAGTAATGAATTAGGGCTGTCCACGGTCCTGACTCTTTTTTCAATATTGTGCTTGAAGCACTAGCTGGAGCAATAAGACAAAAGAAGGAAATTAAAGGGATACAAACAGTAAAAGAAGTCAATCACTATCTGCAGATGATGTGATGCTATACATTAGAGATCCCCAGAATTCTACCAGAAAACTTATAGAAATGTTGAACAATTTCAGCAGTGGAGCAGGATACATAAATAACTTTCACAGACCAATGGCTTTTCTATATTCTGTAGACAAATATACAGAGAAAGAGGTTGTGGACACATTCTCATTCACAATACTCTCAAAGGAAATAAAATATCCAGGAGTAAACCTAAGCAAGTAGATGAAGACTTATACAATGAAACCTGTTAATCACTGAAGAAAGCAATAGAGAAAGACACTAGAAAATGGAGATATCCTGATGAGGTGGTCCTTCTGTATATATGTTTCTCTTATTGGCTGATGAATAAAACACTGTTTAGCCAATGAGGCAGGAAGATAGGCAGGACTAGGAGAAAAGGAAAATCCTGGGAAAGGTAACATTCTAAATCACAAAGTGAACGTTTTCATTAATGGCAACATCAGAAGGTACTTGGTTTGCTGTCTTCAGAACAAATACCAATCCCTGATCATGTATCATTAATCTCTTAATGGCATTCCTTAAAGAAATATAGTAAATATTCTCATTGCTAGGTACAAACTTGGAAAGGAAGATGCTTCGAAGAAAACAAGCATCATCACAGCCCTCAGTTGACAGTACATTAAATAAGTGAAAGGTGGGAGGCAAACATTGTAGATGTTTGTTATAACCGTATTTGTTATTTTAGGCTCAAGGAAAAGACATCTTCCTAAGAAGCCAAATAAAGTAGATTGTACTGTCACCGCAGGTTCCTTTTATGTACTTTCATCCTACAGAAGATTGTTAGGCAGAAATTTTCCTAATCTTCCCTTCATAAATATTTTTGAGGATCCAAATTTAATTAATGCTCACACAAAATTAAACCCTGACAATATAACAAAGTTTTAAAATAGAAGATTTTTTAAAATATAAATAACTGTCTTCTATACTTGATTAGGTAGGATGCTTAAGGTTGTCATTACCATATCCAGTAAATGCATGTCACTGTTCTTCACGTTTCGACCTGGGCTTAATAACATTCCAAAACATCTGAAAATATTGAGAAAAAAAAGGAAAAATAAGGTATCAAGAACACAGAAGCCCAGTAAGCAAAAGTCTTTTCATAATAACTATACAATCTAAATTTTATACTCACAAACAGCTTTGCTTATTTTTCCTAGAAACAATAAATAAAAACCCCAACATACACGACAAAAATTATTCACAAATCAGAAAAGTTAGTTGCCAAAATTCTCAGGTATGTATTTTATAAATAAAAATAATAAAAATCAGAAATTGCCCTAAAATTGCAATTAAATAATTTATTTAAAGTTAATAAGTTATGATATGATAGTAAGATATAATTAGTAGAAAAATAAAAGATTTTATTTGCCTAATAGTTATTCCAAAATGACAGATAATAATTAACCTAGGTAAGTAAAATAAAAGTACTTTTAAAATAAGAAAAAGAGACTAGCTCTCTCTGTATCAAGCCAGATTAATAAAATAAAATTTTATAATACCCTGGCCTTCAAGGTTCATGTTGACCATGTAGCATGTTAGCATTATATATGCAATTGAGAGAAAAAATAATTACATAAATCTCATTACTAACTGCACTATCATACTGATGTCAATAGTATCTAATACATGATTAATAATTATTACCTACTATCTATGCTTTCTGGTGTTAATATAGCTTCAGGAATCCTATTAATACTACTTTATTTGGAAAAAGTTTTCCAAAAGCTCTAAATTTCCACTTTTTTTCCCCTAATTTCTAGGCTTTTAATAGATGTACTAGATAGGCTATTAATAGATGCACATGTCCAGATCAGTTAAACAATGCACTCAAATTTGTATTGCTATAAACAGGTCTCACAAATCAATAATCACCGTAACCTGTCCAGAGTGTCATTCTGCCAATTCATACTCACACTTAATAGCTATTTTAACCATAGAAATCCTAAAATATAAAAACATGCTATGCATGATTTTATATAGGGAGTAAAGAAACTAAATAAAACATAAAGCTTATAAAATTTCAAAATAGTGCCAGAAGTTGGATATATAGCTCAGGAGTAGGAAGGCTGATCCCTAACAACATTTAAGGAAAAAAGTGTTGAGTTTTGTACACATAATCTACTCTTTCCTGTTATACAAAGACTTGTTTTCCTAGCAGCACATTTTTACACAAAGTATGATTCCAGTAAGTAGTGATTATACTTGCTGCAAGGCAGGGAATGCCTTAATCAAGGCTTCCTTTTGATGTCCAGCAAAGACCATGCCTATAGTCAACATAAAGCAGATAAACTCAGAAAATAATTTTCCAAACACATTCTTGTACCATTGGAAACAAAGTTAAAAACAATTTGTTCTAATATTCAAAATTTTAACTTACACGATCTCCTTTACATTTATGAATGAGCTTCTAGATTCTAAGTTTTTTTTTTAAGTTACAAACATTTAAGTACTGTAAATTTTTTTAAAAAAATTCTATTTCTCAAGGCTCCTGGTTAAACCAATGCCAACAATTTTCTTACATATCCTCTTTTCTTTTGATGGTTTTAGAAAATATAAAGTATCATACTATTACTTCTCAATCACTTAGACATAAAACTAGAAAACAAGAGGGATACAACATAGGGACTTTACTTCCTCCAGCAATAAAATTAGAAATTTCTTGTCAGACACTAGTAGTCATTTTCAAATTTAAACTTCATTAAAACACATAAGACTTCTTATAGACACCACAAAAATATCTATTAGGAGGAAGGCAGGAACTAACACAACACCTAATGTCAATATTAAATGGTTCTTTGGGGATTTCAGAGCATTCAAATTTCTTTAATTAACTCTGTGGGCAAGGCAGGAAAGGAAATGGCTGTCTCACCTGTTTTCTCAATGAGTGCACAGTCCAACAGGAGAGAAAAGTAAGTAAACAGGCAATTACTGTCAGATATGGTAAGTTCTATGATGTAGTAATGACAAAATGGCTGACTGATTGGTTGGTTTGTTTTAAAGACTTAATTTTATTATCAAATTAGAGAGAGAGAGAGAGAGAGAGAGAGAGAGAGAGAGAGAGAGAGAGAGTTTGTAGAGGCTATGTGCTTGTGGTGGTAGATTCCCTTAAACTGGAATTACAGGTGGATGTGAGCAACCTGATGTGGGTGCTGAGAACAAAGCTCAGATTCTTTTCAAGAGAAGTATGCTCTTAATTGCCAGCCAGCTCTCCAATGCTTGCCACTTGCATGCATGCATGCATGCATGCATGCATGCTTGCTTGCTTGACTCACAAGTTCTGGAATTACAGCTCTGTGTCACCATGACCAGTTTGTACTGGTTCTGGAGACAGAACTCAGGACTTCACAAACAGACTAGCAAGTATTCTAACAGTAGAACTACATTCCCAGCCCATTACAAAATGTCAATAAAGTGAAGAGCAGACATCCATATATTACCTTTAATATTGCAAAGAGATAGACCAAAATTTGATGTCAAACATCCTGAGAATGAAATTATGTTAACCCATTAACAATAATTATAATCATTATGGTACAGCCGTTTTTGCCAGACATACTATACTACTGTTTTTATATTTCCAAACTGACCTCACATATCTAAATAATAAAATCAATTTTCAAGAAGAAGTTCTTGTCCAAAGTCAGACAACTGTAACCCTGAGTTACAGGATTAGGAGTTAACCCTATGTCTCCACTACAAAACGCTATGGTCATTGATTCATAGTTGGCACCCAGCTGGGTGATCATTAGACAAGACTATAAACTCCCTTTTATAGGTCCCTGAACTGAAAAAAAATGTGACTGGCTTACAGATTTATTGTAGGTATGCTTACCTCTTCTGTCATACTCTCCACTTCCCGTTCTTTAGTTCTAGGCCCCTGCCATGTTATCCCAAGTTACCCTCAAACTCATTATCCATTGCCCCAACCTTGAACATTATCAAGGCAACAAACATTAAAAGCCTCATTTTCCACATTTCCAAATACAAATATCACCTGTGCTCATTATGTTAATGTAAGGTGGCATGAAAAACACTTCCAGTGAAAGTGAACTGTAAACTATAACATAGTTCAAATTATAGATTACTTATAAATTACCACTAAGAAAAGATCTACCTTCCATAATACTTAGAATTTTTACTTAAAAATATGACTTTCACCAGCTTTATCATTGAGTTGCTATCTATTACACCAAAATTCATCATTTCTAGCACTGCTTTTAGCATTAATTATTGGAAATGTGAAAAAATTGAATCTAGCATTAATATCTTGCAATAGGAAATTTCATAAGGAAAGTAGGTGTTTATGCAAATAGCTGAGGCACATTAGTCACTTCTGTTAATTCTGCAACTGACATTAAAAAAAAAAATAACTTCTCAAAATCCAAGCTTGTACATGCCAATCAAGGGCCAGCCTTACAAGATAACTAATTCTTTTCTACATAAACCTATTTTGACATTTATATTTTAAATATGTCTAAGTAAATAGATTAATACAAAACAATAATGCCTTTGTTTAACATAATACAGATCCATGGAAGAATCATTCCATTTAAAACAACTGAACCAAGCTATATGAAGTTTTCAACAGACACCATAAAACAACAACTACCTATACTATAGTGGAATTAGTCACCTATATATAAGCCTTAAAGAGAACAAGAAAATAATATTTAGAAAAAATACCGCTCTTTCCCCCCCACCCAAAATCCTCCCCCCCCCACCCGAACTCCCTGGGTTGGCCCCTGATCCTGCTGTTCCTGTCTCCTGTCCCCATCGAGAGCACCCTTGGAGCTCTGATACACCCCCACCCATCCCCACCGCGAGCCTATCCCCCCTACCCTGTGCCCTACCCTACTCACGGTCCTGCCGCTCTGGTTGAGCACTGGGACAGAGGGTGGACCCAACAGTCCACCCTACTTCGGAGACTTCTTAGAGCAACTCTGAACAAAGGAGACCTGACTATCCACAGGGGACCACACATAATTTCCCCCCTCCAGTCCTCTGCTGGAGTCCCGGACCCCTCCCAGAGATCCGCCTATCACTGTGGGACCACCGTGAGTATCTGCTGGCATCTTCTACTGGATCCTCATCCTTGACCCCATCGCTGGGTCCCTGTCTGCGGAGAAACCTCCTAGAGAGCTTGGACCACACAAAGCTACAGATATTGAATCTCAGACACACAAAAGCCCACCAGGGAAGTACCATAGAGAGAGGGGGAGACCCCACCAACACCTACTGGAAGAAGCTATGGGAAGAAGGCAATACAAGAAAACACCTAACAGACCCCCAAATCCTGGCCTCTGCCAAAGAACGAGGTCTCAGCTGGAGAGCGCCAGTTTCCAGTGAGATCGCACTATCCTGCAAAACCTTCTCAAGTTCCAGCTCAGCCCTTGTCCTCTTCCGCCAGCTATTGGCCAGAGGTGAGTCTGGGCCCAATCAGGGCTGCCTGTCCCCTACAACCTCTTTTCCCCCCTCCCCCGCCCAAACTACCTAGGTTGGCCCCTGATCCTGCTGCTCCTGTCTCCAGTCCCCATCAAGAGCACCCTTGGAGCTCTGATACACCCCCACCCATCCCCACTGCCAGCCTGCCCCCCCAACCCTGTGCCCTAACCCACCCACGGTCCTGCCAATCTGGTTGAGCACTGGGACAGAGGGTGGAGGCAACAGTCCACCCTACTTCGGAGACTTCTCAGAGCAACTCTGAACAAAGGAGACCTAACTATCCTCGAGGGACCACTCACCTGCTTGGTCTCTGACCCCGCCTCCAGTCCTCTGATGGAGTCCCAGGCCCCTCCCAGAGATCCCCCTATCTCTGCGGGCCCACTCGGAGTTCCTGCAGGCAAGATCCTTGACCCCCAAATCCTGGCCTTTCCCAAAGAACCAGGTCTCAGCTGGAGAGCGCCAGTTTCCACTGAGATTCCACTATCCTGCAAAACCTTCTCAAGTCCCAGCTCAGCCCCTGCCCTCTTCCTCCAGCTATTGGCCAGAGGACCACTGTGAGTACCTGCTTACATCTTCTGGATCCTCATCCTTGACCCCATCCCTGGATCTCTGTCTGCGGAGAAACCTCCTAGAGAGCTTGAACCACACAGAGCTACAGATATTGAATCTCAGACCCACATGAGCCCATCGGGGAAGTACCATAGGGAGAGGAGGGAGACACCACCAACACCTACTGGAAGAAGCTATGGGAAGACAGCAATACAAGAGAACACCTAACAACAGAAAGACAAACATGACACCACCAGAATCTAGGGAATCTACACCAACTAGAACGGAATACAACAACAAAGCAGAGGAAGTAGAAGGGAACGACTTAAAAATTACCATCATAAAAATGATAGAGGCCCTCAAAGAAGATGTGAGAAAATCCCTTAAAGAAATGGAGGAAAAACCAAACAAAAAAGTGGAAGAAATGAACAAATTCCTTAAGGAAAGTACAGAAAGCCAAGAAAAAACAATTAACCAGGTGAAGGAAATGGTTCAAGACTTGAAAACTGAAATTGAGAAAATAAAGGCAACACAAACGGAAGGAATGCTGGAAATTGAAAAGCTGGGCAAAAAAATCGGCAACGACGGACACAAGCATAACCAATAGAATTCAAGAGATGGAAGAGAGAATCTCAGGTGCAGACGATAAACTAGAAGAAATAGATTCATCGACCAAAGATAATCATAAATCCAACAAATCCTTAACACAAAACATCCAGGAAATGTGGGACACCATGAAAAGGCCAAACCTAAGAATAATAGGCATAGAGGAAGGTGAGGAAGCCCAGCTCAAAGGTGCCGAAAACATATTCAACAAAATCATCGAGGAAAACTTTCCAAATATGAAGAAGGACATGCCCATGAAAGTACAAGAAGCATACCGAACCCCAAATAGGACCAAAGAAAAAAGACCCCTCGACATATAATAATCAAAACACCTAGCATACAGAATAAAGAAAGAATATTAAGAGCAGCAAAGGAAAAAGGACAGGTAACATATAAAGGCAGACCTATAAAAATTACACCTGACTTCTCTATGGAAACCCTCAAGGCCAGAAGGTCCTGGATAGGTGTTCTAAAAGTATTAAGAGAACACGGATGCCAGCCTAGGCTACTATATCCAGCAAAACTCTCAATCAATATAGACGGAGAGAACAAGATATTTAATGACAAAACCAGATTTTCCCAATATGTATCTACAAATCCAGCCCTACAGAAAGTATTAGAAGGAAAACTCCAACCCAAGGAAGGTAACTACGCCCAAAAAAATGTACGCAACAGATAATCCAACTACACCAGAAACCAAGGGTGAAGCAGAACTAATATATTCACAATACCACTGCCAACATCAAACCTAAATCAAACAAGCATCAACAATCAATGGTCCTTACTCACCCTCAACATTAATGGTCTTAACTCACCTATAAAAAGACACAGACTAACAGAATGGATACGAAGACAGAATCCATCCTTCTGCTGCATACAAGAAACACATCTTAGCTTCAAAGATAGACATTACCTCAAGGGTAAAGGGTTGGGAAAAGATTTTCCACTCAAATGGAAATAAGAAGCAAGCAGGCGTAGCTATCCTAATATCTAACAAGTTAGACTTCAAACCAAAATTAGTCAAAAGAGATGAAGACGGTCATTTCATATTCATCTCAGGAGAAATCCATCAACACAAAGTCTCAGTTCTGAACATCTATGCCCCTAATACAAAGTCGCCCACATTCGTAAAAGAAACACTACTAAAACTCAAACCTAAGATAAAACCTCACACACTTATAGTGGGAGACTTCAATACACCACTCTCAACACTAGACAGGACCACAAATCAGAAACTCAACAAAGAAACAAAAGAATTAACAGAAGTTATGTCTCAACTGGGGTTAACAGACATCTATAGAACATTCCATCCAAAGACAAAAGAATATACCTTCTTCTCTGCTCCACATGGAACCTTCTCTAAAATCGACCACATACTAGGTGACATAACAAACCTCAACAGATACAAGAGAATTAGAGTAGTCCCCTGTATCTTATCGGACCACCATGCTTTGAAATTGGAATTCAACAACAACACAAATAGCAGAAAACCTGCAAATTCATGGAAACTGAACAATGTGCAATTGCACCACTCCTGGGTCAAAGAAGAAAGAAATTAAAGACTTTCTAATATTCAACGAGAATGAGGATACAACATACCTGAACTTATGGGACACCTTGAAAGCAGTGCTACGAGGGAAGTTCATTGAACTAAGTGCCCATACGAAGAAAACAGAGGATAGTCACATAAGAGAATTAACAGCCCAACTGAAAATCTTAGAACAGAGAGAAGCGAATTCACCCCGCAGGAGTAGACGCCAGGAAATAATCAACTTGGGGGCTGAAATCAACAAAATAGAAACCAAGAAAAAAATACAAAAAAAAAAAAATCAATGCAACGAAGAGTTGGTTTTTTGAGAAAATCAACAAGATAGACAAACCTTTATCCAAATTAATGAAAAAGCAGAGACAACATGCAAATTAACAAAATCAGAAACGAAATGGGGAACATAACAACAGACACAGAGGAAATCTAGACAATTTTCAGGTCATACTATGAAAACCTGTATTACACAAAAATTGAAAACTCAAAGGAAATGGACAAGTTTCTGGATAACTATCACTTACCAAAATTAAATCAAGAACAGACAAACAACTTAAATAGACCTATAACCTGCAATGAAATAGAAGCAGTCATCGAAAGCCTTCCAACCAAAAAAAGTCCAGGGCCAGATGGATTCAGCGCAGAATTCTACCAGACATTCAAGGAAGAACTAATACCACTACTCCTCAAACGGTTCCACAAGATAGAAACAGAACGTTTATTGCCAAACTCTTTTTATGAGGCCACAATAACTTTGGTACCCAAACCTCACAAAGACACAACTAAGAAAGAAAACTACAGACCAATATCCCTGATGAACATCGATGCAAAAATACTCAATAAAATTACTGGCAAACCGAATTCAAGAATACATCAGAGAAATCATCCACCATGACCAAGTAGGCTTCGTCCCTGGAATGCAGGGATGGTTTAACATACAAAAATCTATCAATGTGATCCACCATATAAACAAACAGAAAAAGAAAAACCATATGATTATCTCCCTAGATGCGGAAAAAGCCTTTGACAAAATTCAACACCCTTTCATGATGAAGGTCTTGGAGAGGTCAGGGATAACAGGAACATACCTAAACATAATAAGAGCAATATACAGCAAACCAACTGCCAACATCAAACTGAATGGAGAGAAACCTAAGCTAATTCCTCTAAAATCAGGAACAAGACAAGGCTGCCCTCTCTCTCCATATCTCTTCAATATTGTACTAGAAGTTCTAGCTAATGCTATAAGACAACAAAAGGAGATCAAGGGGATCCAAATTGGAAAGGAAGAAGTCAAACTGTCTCTATTTGCAGATGATATGATAGTTTACATAAGCGACCCAATAAACTCTACCAAGGAACTCCTACAGCTGATAAACACCTTCAGCAAACTAGCAGGATACAAGATAAACTCAAAAAAATCAGTAGCCCTACTTTTTTCAGACGACAAAGAGACAGAGAAAGAAATCAGAGAAACATCACCCTTTACAATAGCCACAAGCAACATAAAGTATCTTGGTATAATTCTTACCAAACAAGAAAAAGACCTATATAATAAGAACTTTGTGGCTCTAAAGAAAGAAATTAAAGAAGATACCAGAAAATGGAAAGATCTCCCATGCTCTTGGTTAGGTAGGATAAACATAGTAAAAATGGCAATCTTACCAAAAGCAATCTACAGATTCAATGCAATCCCCATTGAAATCCCCCCACAATTCTTCACCGACCTTGAAAGGATAATAATCAACTATATATGGAAAAACAAAAGACCCAGGATAGCCAAAACAACCTTATACAATAAAAGAACTTCAGGAGGCATCACCATTCCTTACTTTAAGCTCTACTACAGAGTTATAGTTCTGAAAACAGCCTGGTATTGGCATAAAAATAGACAGGTAGACCAATGGAATCGAATTGAAAATCCTGATATTAATCCACGCACCTATGAACACCTGATTTTCGACAAAACAGCTAAAATTATACAATGAGGCGAAGACAGCATCTTCAACAAATGGTGCTGGCACAACTGGATAAGGGTATGTAGAAGACTGCAGATAGACCCATGTCTGTCGCCATGCACAAAACTCAAGTCCAACTAGATCAAAGACCTCAACATCAATCCAGCCACATTGAACCTCTTAGAAGAGAAAGTAGGAGGTACCATTGAACAAATTGGTATAGGAGACCGCTTCCTGAACATAACTCCAGGGGAACAGACACTGAGAGCAACAATTAATAAATGGGACCTCTTCAAACTTAGAAGCTTCTGTAAGGCAAAGGACACAGTTGACAAGACCAAACGGCAGCCCACAGACTGGGAAAAGATGTTCACCAATCCTATATCTGACAAAGGGCTGATCTCCAAAATATACAAAGAACTCAAGAAACTAGTCAACAAAACACCAAATAACCCTATTTTAAAAATGGGGTACAGAACTTAAGAAAGAATTCTCAATAGAGGAAATCAAAAAGGCTGAAAGACACTTAAGAAAATGCTCCACATCCTTAGCTATCAGGGAAATGCAAATGAAAACAACTTTGAGATACCATCTTACTCCTGCCTGAATGGCTAAAATTAGAAACACCAATGATGACTCATGTTGGAGAGGATGTGGAGAAAGGGGAACACTCCTCCAATGCTGGCGGGAGTGCAAACTCATACAGCCATTCTGGAGATCAGTTCCTCAGGAAAATGGGAATTACCACAAGACCCGGCAATCCCCCTC
Organism: Phodopus roborovskii; assembly: GCF_943737965.1. Classification (NCBI taxonomy): domain Eukaryota; kingdom Metazoa; phylum Chordata; class Mammalia; order Rodentia; family Cricetidae; genus Phodopus; species Phodopus roborovskii. The sequence continues at coordinate 32,245,382 of NW_026126433.1, forward strand.
TTAGGCATATACCCAAAGTATTCACATCCATGCAACAAAGACATGTGCTCAACTATGTTCATAGCAGCACTATTTGTAATAGCAAGAACCTGGAAGCAACCTAGATGCCCCTCAATTGAATAACGGTTAATGAAGATGTGGCACATCTACACAATGGAATACTACTCTGCAGAAAAAAATAATGGTATCTTGAAATTCGCAGGCAAGTGGATAGCACATGAAGAAACCATCCTGAATGAGGTAACCCAGTCACAAAAAGAGGAACACAGTATGTACTCACTCATATATGGATTTTAGACCTAGATCAAAGGATCACCAGCCTATAATTCACACCACCAGAGGAACTAGGATACAAGGTGTATTCTAAGAGATTCATATAAAGTCCCTCAGAGAACTGGGAAGGGACAAGTCCCCCAGAGCTCATGGGAAGCGGGGGGGGGGGGGTGAGACAGCGAATGGAGAGAGGAGGAGGAGAAAACAAGGGTGAGGAAAGGAAAACATGTGCGACCAGGATGATTGAGCCTGGTTAGGAATAGAAGACAGGAGAGAGAGAGAGACAGAGACAGAGACAGAGACAGACAGAGAGAGAGAGAGAGAGAGGGAGAGAAGAGAGAGAGAGAGAACATAAAAGAGGGAGCCAATATTGGTTTGAAGATAAAACTGAACACAAAGAAAGGTCTAGAGAACTACAAGACTTCTCCCAACTAACAATTTGAGCTTCCATGGAAAGGCTATCATAAATGCCCTTCCCGGAGAGTGAGATCAACAACTAACTTCTCCATGGAGCCTCAACTAATGCCGGTTGGAAACAGGAGCAAACACCCATACATAAACACTGAGTCGAACTAGAACCCAGATACAGATGGAGAGGACAAGACCAGGCGGCAGAAACACATACAGACAGCTTACCTGAACAAGGAGGAGCTAACAGCCACTAGACTGATAGCTGGGAAGCCAGCATGGGACTGACTCAGGCCCCCTGAATATGGGTTTCAGCCAGAAGGACTGAGCACTCTAAGGGACCTCAGACAGTGGAGCCAGGATGTATCCCTGGTGCACAAAAGGACTTTGCAAACACATCCCCCATGGAGGGATAACTGCCTTAATCTAGAGACAGGAGAGAAGCCCTGGTCCCTACTTCATATGACCTGTCAGATCTACATGACCCCAACTGGATGGCATTCCCCTACATATGGAATTGGGGTGGGGGATGGGAGGGGAGGGTGGTTAGAGTGCATGTGAGAGGGCAGAGATGGTAAAAGGGAGGGAAGGAGGGAGGGAGGGAGGGAGGGAACTGGGATCGACATGTAAAATAATAAATTAAAAAAAATGCTTTGACTCCAAAATTTAAGTTCAAGGACAAGTTACTGGGGAAAAGGATTTCTATTTTTGTTTCCACAGAAAATGAAAAACTGTGGATTCCTCCCAGACTAATGTGGTTTGATCAAGCCAGACCGCCTGAAACAGAGTACCAGGTGATCCTACATTCCAAACAGCTGGACAAAGTAGCCTTACAGACTACAGCCAGGATTTCTGCATCTTCTTCGAATCCCCCATGACAGCGCCCCTTACCAGCAGGAAGTAGTTTGGAAAGAACAATGCCCAAATTCCCAAACATTGTCTATAAATGTTTATTTTCATTTAAATGGACTTTGTTATATAAAATAAATTAAAAAAATATTTAAAAAAAGAAAAAATACCAAAAAGATAAATAAGCTTAAAATTAACTAAAAATAGAAAAAAAAACATTATGTAAAGCACAGAAAATAGGAAAATAATAATGAAAAAAATAACATGAGAAAAAAGATGTTTAAAATACACTAATAGAAATAGAATAGAAATAAAATAGCAAAATAAATATGTAAAGAACAAATGCAAGCTTTTTACTTACAAGAAAGAATGACAAATACCAGAAAGATATATCAGGGCATAAAGGCACTCAATAGTGGCCAAGCTTGAAAACCTGAAACTGAGTCAAATCCCCAGCTCACACACGATGGAAGGAGAAAACCAACTCCTGCAAGATTTCATATCTGAACCCGAAAAGGGCACCTTGATTACAGTGGTTTGAATACGATGTGTCCCATAAGTCTGTGCATTTGAATACTTGGTCCCAGTTGGTGAAACTCTTTCGGAAGGGTTAGATGGTATGGCTTTATCAGAGGGGTTTGTCACTGGGGACACAGTCTTTGAGGTTTCAAAAGATTCCCACCATTCCCAGTGAGCTGTCCACCTGAGGCTGAAGATATGAGCTATCACCTGCCTTCACTCCACCACCATGCAGTCTAATGCTCCAGAACCATAAGCCCAATTAAACCCTTTCTTTTATAAGTTGCCTTAGTCATGGTGTGTTATCACAGCAATAGAGAAGTAACTAATACACTGGTATACACACACATGCACAAATTAAAATTTAATTTTAAAATCCTTAGCCATCAAAGAAATGCAAATCAAAACAACTCTTGAGATACCATCTTACTACTGTCAGAATGGCTAAAATTAGAAACACTAATGACAGCTTATGCTGGAGAGGATGTGGAAAAAGGTGAACACTCCTCCACTGCTGGTGGGAGTACAAACTTGTAAAGCCATTTTGGAGATAGTATAGCAGTTCCTCAGAAAAATGGGAATCAGTCTACCACAGGACCCAGCAATTCCGCTCTTGGGCATGTACTCAAAGATCCAAATCCATGAAACAAAGACATCAGTTCAATAATGTTCATAGCAGCATTATTTGTAATAGCAAGGACCTGAAAGCAACCTAGATGCCCCTCAACTGAAGAATGGAGAAAGATGTGGCACATTTACACAATGAAATACTAGTCCGTGGGGGGGGGGGGGAACAATGGAATCTTGAAATTCTCAGGCAAATGGATGGAACTTGAAGAAACCATCCTGAATGAGGTAACCCAGTCACAAAAAGAAGAACATGGTATGTACTCACTCACATATGGATGTTAGACATAGAGCAAAAGATCACCAGCCTATAATTCACACCACCAGAGAAACTAGGATACAAGGAGGAACCTAAGAGACTCATATAAGGTCCCTCACAGAAGGGGAAAGGAACAAGATCTCCTGAGCATATTGGGAGGGGAGAGAGAGACAGTGAGTGGAGAGGAAGTTAGGAGAAAGAGAAGGGGAGGAGAAAAAAACAAGTGGGACCAGGAAGGTTGAGTCGGGAGATCAATAGACAAGAACAAACAAACAAAAAAAAAAAAATATCATAATAGAGGAAGCCATTACAGGTTTAGGTTTGAAGAAAAATACTGACTCTAGAGAAATGTCCAGAGACCTACAAGGATGACCCCAACTAACAGTCTGAGCAACAGTGGAGAGGCTACCTTAAATGCCCTTCCCTGATAATGAGATTGATAACTAACTTATATGTCATCATAGAGCCCTCTCATCTAGTAGCTGATGGAAACAGAAGCAGACACCCACAGCTAAACACTGTGCCGAACTCTTGGAATCCAGTTACAGAGAGGAGTGATAAGAAAATGGGGTCAAGACCAGGCTACAGAAACCCACAGAGACAGCTGACCTGAACAAGGGGGAGCTCATGGACCCCCAGACTGATAGCTGGGAAATCAGCATTGGACAGACTCAGACCCCCTGAATGTGGGTCTCAGTTAGAAGACCTGGGCAGTCTAAGCGACCTCTGACTGTGGACCCAGGATGTATCCCTGGTGCATGAAAGGACTTTGGGAACACATTCCCCATGGAGGGATACTCCCTTAGGCTAAAGGCAAGAGGGAGGGCCTAGTCCTTACTCCAAATGACTTGACAGATTTTGATGATCCCTCATGGAAGGCATCACCATCCCTGTGAGTGGGGGCGGATGAGATGAGAGGGAATTAGGGGGCATGGGAGGAAGGGAGAGGGAACTGGGATCAATATGTAAAATAAGAAAAATAATATATATATTATATATATATTGTTAAGAATATATATATATATTCTTAACAATTCACCTAACATCATTAAGTAGTTGTCTTAAACCCCTATAAAATGAAAATAACATTATTAGGGTTTTTCTCCTTCTTCCCTTCAAAGGTTTCAAAAATCTTTGTAAATTATCTTTTTCTTTTCCAATGCTTCCATTAACGTGGCTGAAGAGACGACTCAGCCATTAACAGCACATACTGTTTTTCCAGAGCACCTCAGTTTGACTCCCACCATCCTTAACCACTTGGAATGTCAACTCCAGAGGAACCAACTCATCTAACATCTGCAGACACCTACACTCATACGCACATACCCACCACAGACATATAGACATTATTTAAAATGATTTAAAATTAGAAAGAATCATTTACTGTAATAGAAAGATAATTATAAAGGGAAAGTATCCCAAGTAAAAGCCAACTAGGAAAGAATGGAGAGTATCCTTTCCCGGACACTCAGATCTTCCTATAAAGGCAGAAGTGATCACAGCCCTTTGGATAGCAAAGTTTGCTGGATTCTCTGGCAAAGTCAGTATGCAGGCAGCTAACTGTGGCAGGCAGAACACCAAAGAAAATCAAAATTCATGATGCCAACACATAAGCAAGGTGGTACAGAGTCTGGAATATACTATGTCTATATCGAGAGGTTCACATGAGTGCCTCATGGAGAGACAATATGCATGTGCAGTTAGCATACTACAACATTTCCAGACCTGTAGGAAAATGAGAAAAATAAACATAGCACATATGAAGGCAAAATACCTTCTTCCTGAAGTGTCCCTTCAGCACCCTCTACTGTCACTGTTGAATATTGTCTTTGCTGAAAATGGAGTACTGTCTAAGTTCCATGGATCAGGTATGAGAGATTTGGAGACAAAAATAATCTGACAACTGATATTAGGAATATTATAAATATTCCACAGATTATACATATATTTTAAGCCATCACATTGTAAAATTTGTACTACTAAATAGGAGCATCCTATTTACCAAAAAAAAAAAAAATCTACAAGAGCACCGAAGAAGTCTAATGTCTACAGATTTTATTAATGGCAATTTCCTAACTGTGATACTGAACTATAACTGTGTGAAAGGGCTACTATTAAAGAAAATTGAGTACATGTACATGAAACCCTTCTGTAATACTGATACAATTTTTCTGAGTCTATAGTTTTTCAAACTAAGAGTATTTTTTTTTTTTTTATTAACCCCACCAGGTAGGGAAGCACATACCTTAAATCCCAGGAGTCATAAGGCAGAGGCAGATGGATCTCTGTCACTTCAAAGCCAACCTGGTCTACACTATAAGCTGCTAGCCAACCAGAGATACATACACAGTAAGTGTCCTTTTCAAATGACAATCCAAAACAAACAAATCAACAACAACAACAAGTATACTGAACGTTCTATGCAGTAGAAAGTGTGGCTGGCACTTTAGAGGAATGTGAAGAGCACACTACCTAAAATTGGACTTATCTCCTCTCTACCATTCCCACTTAGAATTTACAAAGCCCAATAGGGTAAAGTCCCCACCAAGCTGCTCATGAGTCACTTGCTTACTGCAGTTCCTTGGTGTGACCTGGAATCTAAAATATCCTACCTTTATACTTGTCAGGACCCAGCAAGGAAAGCTCCTCCTGAGCGTTGTTTCTGAACTTTATTTCCAATGAGGATTATAAGCACTGCCACAAGACTCCTATGTCTCAGTAGAGGGACCTCAAGGATCCTGACTTAGTCCCAACTCTATAGAAGGAATAACCAGAGATCACAGTCCCAATAAACATCTGCATATACTGGAAAGGGTCTAGGGAAGATCTCAAAACACCCCTCAGTCTTGGAGTGGCAGCTGGTTACTCAATCTTTCTCCTAGTGAGTAAGGAAGGACCTATCCATACTCTGCAATTCTAGGAATCTAGTTCATAATGAACAATGAACATTATATCACATGCACAAGTGACAACATAAGGACAGAAGAAATAAAAGAGGAAACACGGCATCTAAAAAAGGCAAACAATAATTATAAAGGAATAAACTCTAATTTATAAGAAATTTAAAATGAATGAAAAATAATGCTCCCAAAGAAACTCAGAGAGATGCAAGAGAATTTAAACAAATAACACAAAATAAAAAGATACTGCAGGATATGAATAAGAAACTCACTACACAGAAATTACCTTTAAAAATCAGAAATGTTGGAATTTGAGAACTCAACTATGAGTTCTCAATCATAGAAAGCTTCCATAGCAGATCAAATCAAATAGAATTTCTGTACTTGAAGACAGTTGTAAAAAAGGCAGGGAAAAACAAGAAAAAAAACCTACAAAATTAATGCAACACACTGCCAGATCATAAATATGGATTCTGGTGATTCCAGAAGATGAAGAAAAGGAAAGGGGCAATGAAAACGTTTTTGCAAAACAATGGATGAAAATTTCCAAATCATCAAACATGGACATGAACATCTAAGAAGCACAAATATCTTAAACCAGATACAACTAAAGTAGAAAAATAGAGCCTTCACAAAGACATACTATATTCAAATAGCAAACAAAAGAAAAATATCAAGTTATATGTAATGGAAAGTTCAATGCATATTTCTTAATAGAGGGAAAGATAGTCAAGCTACATAAAAAAAAAAAAAATACTACACCAAACAAAATTATCTTTAAAACTAAAGGAAATATATAGATAAGCAAAAACAGAAGGGATTTATCACCACCAGGCCAGCATTCTAAGAAATACTTCAGGGAATCCAACACTAGAAATTAAATGATGATGAGCAATATCACTTAACTAATTCACTAGAACAACAGATGCATCTAAGAAAGGAAAGTGAATTAAATGTGTATCAGAAAACTACCTAATCACAAAGAAATACTAAAAGAAATGGAAGGATCAAATTTTTATAAAACAAGCAGAATGTTACCATCATGATAGAAAGTTCATGCTTACAAACAACATAGAATAAGAGTAGATTAAATTCACCACCAGAAGACATATGCTGAATGAATTTTTTAAAAGAAAAACAAAATACCAGCTGTAGGTAATGATAAGCATAGACTAACAATAAAAAGCTAGGGGAAAAAAAAGTCATGCTAATGAAAATAGAAAAAAAAATAAGCATGAGTAGCAACATTATCAAATAAAGTAAACATTAAGGAAATGTTAAGAAATAATTAAGGTCATTATTTATTAACAAAAGGGACAGTTAAACAAGATGCAACAAGTATAAACATGTATTTTCCTAACATGAAACCCTCAAGTACTATTAAATAAAAAAAGGAAAAAGCACATACGCCAGTCTTCAGCTCCCACTTTCCTGTAGGGCCAGATGATCCAAACAAAAAGTCAACAAGCAAACATTTAAATTGGGACATATACAATGAATATATATGAAAACATTCAGCTGCTGAATATAAAATTTTTATTATCAGCACATGGAACATTCTCCTGAGTAGACCATATATCAGGTCACCAAACAAGTCTCAATTACTTTTTTAATTTAAAATTATAAATCCCCAAGTACAGAAGTTCTACAACCCAAAATGGACCAAAAGCCTTAATGTAGGATTTGAAAGACTGAAACTTGCAATGGAAAACAAGTGAAAATATAGACACACATCTGGGCATGGAGGTCCATGCCTATAATCTCAGCATTCAGAAGGCTGAGACAGGAGAATTGCTATCCTGTCTACATAATGAGTTCCAAACTAGTCAGCACTTCAGGGAGTGAAATAATATGTTCCAAAGATCAAAACAAAAAAGTGATGTAGGTAGAGGCAAAATTTCCCTGAATATGACTCTAACAGCCCAACACTTAACAGCATAAATTGTACATGAAATTGCATCCAAATTAAAACTTAAAAGGTTTCTGCATAGCAAAGGAAATAATTACCAGCATAAAGAGACTGCCTACAAGCTGTAAGAAAACCTTTGTCAGATGTCTGTCTGCCAGGGATAATATACAGAATATATAAATAACACCCCCCCCAAAAAAAATCAAGCATCCAAAAATGGAAAATAACCCAATCAATAAATTGGAAAATGAATTGAGCAGTGCAAATAACCGATAATTACATGAAAAAAAATGTTCAACACACTTATTTATTGTGAAAATGCAAATCAACAATAAATTGAGATTCCATCTCACTCCATTATGAAGAAATCAAACAACAAATAGTAGGAAGAATTCAGTGGGAGAAATAAATCCCATATTTTGTTGGTGGAAAGTCAAATTAGCACAGTCACTATGCAAATTAGTGTGGAGATTACTCAGTATACTATAAATAAAACTATCATGTGATCCAACTATACCACTCCTGAGTATATACAGGGAAAAAATACCAAGTCAACACACAACCTATAACCAATTATATAATCAGCCTATTCATCCACTGATGGATGGATAGAGAAAGAAAATACAGGGGCTAGAGCAATGGCTCAGTGGTTAAGAGGACTGGGCTGCTCTCCCAGAGGACCTGGATTTAATTCCCAGCACCCACATGGAAGCTCACAACTGTCTGTAGCTTCACACAGACCTATGCAGGCAAAATACCAATACAAATAAAAATAAAGAATTTTAATTAAGTTATTTTAAATATTTTTAAAAAGAAAATATGGCACATAAATATAAAATAGCTTTATTCAAACACAATGATAAATAAAGGTGTGCCACACAGAAAAATAACAGATGTTATAGTGAGTGATGGTATCTCTCTCAAAACTGTGCTGTTTTTTAAACTGTAACATGCATGACACTGGCAACTTCAGCTGCCAGCTGGCCCCCTTCAGCCACATTAGCAACAGAAATTTTTGGTTTGTTTTAGTTTTTCTCAAGACAGGTTTGCTCTGTGTAACCCTGGCTGCCCTGGAGCTCACTCTGTAGACCAGGCAGCAGCAGTTTTTGACTGCAGTTGCCTCCCAGGAGCAGAAAATACCTTATGCTCTTTTTCTCCAGTTGGCAGCTTCCCTGGGTGGGTTCTTTCCCTGAGGAAGCCCCTCCCTTAATTCCACTGCAGATCTGGCCTCTTCTTACGGGCACTAATCTTAACAATTGCAGCCTCTCTTCCAGTATAAGCCCTGACTATAACATTAATCTTGTCAGTGTTCCTTTCCTCTCCAAACTGTACAAATTTTAGTTCTTTCTGCCCTGGTTGTTTTGTATTTATTGCAGACTTGTGTAAAAGTAGTCATTAATATATGTGTGACAGTCAATATTAAGTATCTTGAAGTCACCTCTACCAATAAAATTCATCTAAAATTAATCAATTTAGCCTCAGACAGATTCTTGGGACAAAAGAAAAAGCAGCCATATTCTTTATCAAAAAAAAAAAAAAAATCCACAATAGCCAGGGGGTGGTGTTGCACACCTTTAATCCCAGCACTTGGGACCAGAGGCAGGCAGATCTCTGAGTTCCAGGCCAGCATGGTCTACAAAGTGAGTTCCAGGAAAGTCAAGGCTACACGGAGAAACCCTGTCTCAAAAAACAAAAAATCGTAATAATGGTCTCTAGCCCATTTACTAATATTGTTCCCCTCTTAACCCTCCTAAACTGAATCTGGACAGTCCATACAGCTCTCAACTACTGGTTTTCAGGCTTCTATTAGAAGGATTAAGCTCATTTTACAGTGTTTAATTGTACTTTAAATTCACAGCTCCAAAATCCGCCACAGTCCTCAAAAAAAAAAATTTTTTTTTAAATCACAGTCAGGTCTGTCACAATAGCCCATGCTCTGATAACAACTTCTATATTATTTACTCTTCTGCCTCTGTGATCAAACACTATGACCAAGCAACTTAAAGAACAAAGAATGTATTTGGTCTTACAGTTCTAGAGGGTTGAAACCTGTTATAATGGAGAGAAAGCACTGTAGCTGTAGAAGAAAGCTGTGAGCTCACATCTTGAACCAGAATCACAAAGCAGAAAGAAACAACTTAAAACAACAGCAGTCTTTAAACTTTCAAAGCCAGCCTCCACTAATATACTTCCTCCAATAACAACCTAATTTCCCGAACAGCACCATCACCTGAGAATCAAGTGTTCAAATGCCTGGTATTACTGGGGATCTCTCATTCAAACCACACCTGAAAACCTGTATTCTATCCCTGAAAGTCCACATAAAGGAAAAAGGGAAAAACCAACACCAGGAGTGTGAGACAGCACACATGTTCAAATATACATCATACATACATACACAGAACAAGAATCTTAAAAATAAAAGTAAGGTATAGAGTTGCCAAAGACCATCTGGGCAACATACACATGCTGCACACACATAACACAAACATGTACATAGAACACACACACACACAAACACAGGAGTGCTGTGTAGTAAAAAGTGACCTCTGAACTCCATATGCACACATGTGAACCCACACACAAATAAATACAAACATACACATAAAAACATACAATAAGATGCAGTCATTTGCATTAAATTGGCACAGAGACAAGTTAGATACCAAAAAATCAAAATACTACAAGTTCTTTCATATAAAATAAAATCAAAATTCAGCCTGAAGAAGTATGGAACAGTAGATAGACATTAGAGAGGTGTAGAGTAAGATGGGGAGTAACAAGATGACATTAAAAGATCCTGTTGGGAGATGTCATTCTGTAACGTGGAAATACATTAATAAAAATGGGTTAATACTTAAGACAGAGCTAGCCAATAAGAAAAAAGTAACTGGATGGCACTTGAAGAAACCATCCTGAATGAGGTAACCCAGTCACAAAAAGAGGAACACAGTATGTACTCACTCATACATGGATTTTAGACCTAGATCAAAGGATCACCAGCCTATAATTCACACCACCAGAGGAACTAGGATACAAGCTGTATTCTAAGAGATTCATATAAAGTCCCTCACAGAACTGGGAAGGAACAAGTCCCCCAGAGCTCGGGAGAAGCGGGGGGGGGGGAGACAGCGAATGGAGAGAGAAGTAGGAGAAAACAAGGGGGAGGAAAGGAAAACATGTGCGACCAGGATGATTGAGCCTGGTTAGGAATAGAAGACAGGAAAGAGAGAGACAGAGAGACAGAGAGAGAGAGAGAGAGACAGACAGACAGACAGACAGACAGACAGAGAGACAGAGAGAGAACATAAAAGAAGGAGCCAATATTGGTTTGAAGATAAAATTGAACACAAAGAAAGGTCTAGAGAACTACAAGACTTCTCCCAACTAACAATTTGAGCTTCCATGGAAAGGCTATCATAAATGCCCTTCCCGGAGAGTGATATCAACAACTAACTTATCCATGGAGCTCTCAACTAATGCCTGTTGGAAACAGGAGCAAACACCCATACATAAACACTGAGTCGAACTAGAACCCAGATACAGATGGAGAGGACAAGACCAGGCGGCAGAAACACATACAGACAGCTTACCTGAACAAGGAGGAGCTAACAGCCACTAGACTGATAGCTGGGAAGCCAGCATGGGACTGACTCAGGCCCCCTGAATATGGGTTTCAGCCAGAAGGACTGAGCACTCTAAGGGACCTCAGACAGTGGAGCCAGGATGTATCCCTGGTGCACAAAAGGACTTTGCAAACACATCCCCCATGGAGGGATAACTGCCTTAATCTAGAGACAGGAGAGAAGCCCTGGTCCCTACTTCATATGACCTGTCAGATCTACATGACCCCAACTGGATGGCATTCCCCTACATATGGAATTGGGGTGGGGGGATGGGAGGGGAGGGTGGTTAGGGTGCATGTGAGAGGGCAGAGAGGGTAAAAGGGAGGGAAGGAGGGAGGAAGAGAGAGAGGGAGGGAGGGGAGGGAGGAAGAAGAAACTGGGATCGACATGTAAAATAATAAATTAAATAAAAAAAAAATGCTTTGACTCCAAAATTTAAGTTCAAGGACAAGTTACTAGGGAAAAGGATTTCTATTTTTGTTTCCACAGAAAATGAAAAGCTGTGGATTCCTTCCAGACTAATGTGGTTTGATCAAGCCAGACCGCCTGAAACAGAGTACCAGTGATCCTACATTCAAAACAGCTGGACAAAGCAGCCTTACAGACTACAGCCAGGATTTCTGAATCTTCTTAGAATCCCCCATGACAGCGCCCCTTACCAGCAGGAAGTAGTTTGGAAAGAATGACACCCAAATTCCCAAATATTGTCTATAAATGTTTGTTTTCATTTAAATGGACTCTGTTATATAAAATAAATTTTAAAAATAATAAAAAATAAAATTAAAAAAAAAGAAAGAAAATGAAAAGATGTGGATTCCTTCCAGACTAATGTGGTTTGATCAAGCCAGACCACCTGAAATAGTACCAGGTGATCCTACATTCAAAACAGCTGGACAAAGCAGCCTTACAGACTATAGCCAGGATTTCTGCATCTTCTTAGAATCCCCCAAGACAGCGCCCCTTACCAGCAGGAAGTAGTTTTGAAAGAACGACGCCCAAATTCCCAAATATTTTCTATAAATATTTGTTTTCATTTAAATGGATTTGGTTATGTAAAATAAATAAATAAATAAAAATAAAATGAAATATGAACATTAAAAAAAAAAGAAACAAGTAACTGGCCAACAGCATTTATATCTAATACAGAGTCTCTGTGTGTTAATTGGGGCTGGCGCCATGGTGGGACCAAACCAGCGGGGAAAACTTACTCCTTATATATGGTGCAGCAACATGGCTAATAAGAACTTTCACTTAAAACTGAAGAAAAGCTTAAAAAGGATTTTAGAAACAAAAGAACAGAGACAAGCAAGACTTCTTGGTAGCAGCATTTTTCTCAGTTGGACTCTGTTTTGCTAGAGACAAACAGAGATTTGCACGGCTCCTTTAAGGGAGATTTCCTGACTCAGCATAAGCAGCAAAAAAACCACACAGCTTTGAAGAACCACTTCTAACAATTTATTGGTGTGTTACCAGAGCTGGCTATGGCAGTGACCCCATCTCCAAGCCGGCAACATGCTGCTGGGTGGCAGTGCAGACCAAGGCAGTAAGCACAGCTCTCAATGCTGGCGGTGAAATAGCCGCTGCCATCTTGGATAGACCACAACTAAAACTGTGGATTTCATTTTAGCAATGTTGTTGTTTACCGGATAAAAGACTCATGGCCAGAAAAAGATAAAGATTTACAGTAAAGACAGATTCATGTTAAGAAAAAGCTAAAGGTTTACACTGTGTTTTAAAATATATGTGGGCTTGGAAGAGAAAAAGGATAAAATGGTTTAAAAAAGAATAAAAAAGACAGAGAACAGCTGGGTGTGGTGGCACACGCCTTTAATCCCAACACTTGGGAGACGGAGGCAAGCAGATAGATCTCTGTGATTACAAAGTAAACCTGGTATGCAGAGTGAATTCCAGGACAGATAAAAGTTACAAAGAGAAAGCCTGTCTCAAAAAATGAAAAAAATAAAAAGAAACAAAGTAATAAAAAAGCCACGTAAAGATGGAGAGAATCTGGATACTGTACAGCATATTGTCTAGGTATCGTTTGACTGATGAAGAAATAACAACTATTAAAATAAATGCTGCTGGATCAATCCAATTTATATATTTTAAAAATGCTTTGACTTCAAAATTTAAAGTCTAAAGACAAGTTACTGGGGAAAAGGATTTCTATTTTTGTTTCCACAGAAATGAAAAGCTGTGGATTCCTTCCAGACTAATGTGGTTTGAGAAAGCCAGACCCCCTGAAACAGAGTCCCAGGTGATCCAACATTCAAAACAGTTGGGACGTAGCAGCCTTGCAGACTACAGCCAGGATTTCTGCATCTTCTTAGGATCCCCAAACAGTTGGGACATAGCAGCCTTGCAGACTACAGCCAGGATTTCTGCATCTTCTTAGGATCCCCATGACAGCGCCCCCTACCAGCAGGAAGTAGTTTGGAAAGAACGACATCCAAATTCCTAAATATTGTTTATAAATGTTTTCATTAAAGTGGGCTTGGTTATAAATGGTTAGTGACCACAACCAATCTCTTTTTAAAGGTAAAAAGGGAATTATGGTATAGATATGAATACTTTGTGTTGGAATGGATTTTCATTTATTGATACAAATTTAAGGTCAATTTTGTGATTAAGTATATTTCTCCTCTTGTTTAGGTATTGTGTTTATATAGCTCAGTTAGAAATGTAATATATAACTTAGTGCAGATTATACATAGTTATAATAGTCAAAACTTATAGTTAAGTGAGTTAGGATTTCTAGATATATAGAGATGTATTTGAGATAAATAGATATTCTTCAAACCTTTCAAAGACCTACAAAATATGGCATTTAAAATGGTTTAGGGTTTTTCTTGACAGTGAGACATAAATGCTCCTGGCAATACCACCTGCGTCAGAAAGGAAGATGGACATCGAAGAAACGTGTTATGAAGTTTACTTTCAATATAGCAAGACTAGCCATTTGGACAAGATACTGCTCTTGTCTGGACTGTTTGACTTTATGCTGTATAAACTGGACATGCAAGACCCACAGGAAAGTGACTGCTGATACAAGAAGGACATTGCTACAGGTTCCTGCTTCATGGAAGAGTCTGCCAGACAGTCTGCTGGACACAGAGACAAGTGACTGACAGACTGCCAATACAGGTGGACAATTTAGTTTCCTCCTATGGCCTATGAGCTGAAGATGCAAGATTACAGAAGAACTTCTGGTGACTGACCAGGCAGTGAGTTGTCTCTGTCATTTCTAGAGTTTATATATTATCCTTCTGTGGTCTTTGAGGGAGTTGAAGACAAATAGTTATGGTTATAGTTTTCCTTAGTTAGGCTTAAAGATAAATTACATATAGGACTTTAGACTCACAAAGATAGAATAGATGATGGAATATTTTCTTAAATCTTACTAAATGTTAATGGACTAAATACTGTTAACTGTGATTCTTATTTGATAACTGTTGTGTGATATATTTTGCTATGCTAAGGTTAAAACCCTTCTTTTTATTTAGACAGAAAAGAGGAGATGATGGGAGATGTCATTCTGTAAATATGTTTCTCATACTGGTTAATGAATAAAGCACTGTTGGCCAATAGGAAAGCAAGATAGGCGGGATTAGGAGACAAGGAGGATTCGAGGAAGTAGTAAGAAGGGGTCAGCATGGAGAGACCAGGGAGAGCACAATGCCAGCCCCTCTCCGGTAAGATGAGACCACGTGGAAATACTTAGATTAATAGAAATGGGTTAATACTTAAGACGGAGCTAGCCGATAAGAAACAAGTAACTGGCCAACAGCATTTATATCTCATACACGCCTTAGTGGGACCAGACTGGTGGGGATAACTTACTCCTTACAAGATCCTTTGAAAAGACAAATAAAAATGCTAAGCATAGAGGGGGAAGGTGTTATAGCAAAGGTAAATGGATGTTAAGATACAACATTTACACATGTACAGAAATATCCCATTATCCCCCATTATATGAACTTTGTCAAAATGGTAATGAGATGTTAATTTAAAAAAGAGTAACTCATGTAAGTCCTTCTCTTCTAGCAATGTCAGCTCTTAGTGCAAACTGAATTGTGTGATTTCAGAAAAGCTAATCATTGTACTCAAGCTGTGGAAGCATTAATTCATTCTAGCTAGTAGCATACAAGACAAGAAGAGAACCCTGGGAACAGAATGATGCAGTAATACCATGAATTAAAATCTCTTCCCAAATACCCTTCCACACAGCCTACAATTACCAACATCAGAATACTTCTTGTTGTTAAGAAAGTATAAAACATTCCATCTACTAACATATAGAGTATTGTTTTCCTGAACTGTTTCATGCACATGCAAAATCAAAAGTAATGCTTATCAAAACCAATTCTTCAAAAAACTAATATGAAAAAAGATACCTCTTTCTGTTTTATCATGAAGCATGAACTGAAAATCTATTCAAAGCATCCAAGTGGTTGATAATTGACACTATAATGATTATAATATTTTATATTATATATTTTTATAATATGTAATATATAATAATATTATTAGTAATAATATTTTAAATGCTAAGTACAGCCTTTGAAATCTCCATCAATGTGCCAGAATCTAGGAAAACATTTCACAGTATTTCTACGTGGTGATACTAAAACCTGAGGGAAGATAACTGATCAAGATCAGAAATGATCATTTCTGCTTTGGAAGCAATGGAAGAGCTTGACCTGATCAATGACAACTGTATTTTAACATGCAGCCCTTCAGTACTTCATATAAGTAAACAATCACCTTGTTTTTCCCATCTCAGTTGTTACTGTTAGTTTTCTGTTCCATAAATCACTTGGCTTTTCTCTCAGAGCATGGTAGATTTGAAGTCACTCAAAGATTATTTGGGTGCCCTACATTTATGTTATCACTTTCAATTTATTCTGAAATTCATCAAAGATGACCAATTTATCTTTGCATTTCTTTGATTAAGTTTAAGTCTAGTATGTAATCAAGATCTAATTACATTCCATCCTTAAGAATACAAATACTTGGAAATCAGATAGCATCAGTTAAATCCTGGCTCTATTGACATGAGTTACTACTGTTAAGCCATTGCTCCATCATCTACACAAATGTAGTAATCATAATAACATCTTTCTTCCTCAGTTGCCATCAAAATTAAATCATCTAATAGCTATCAAAAATTAAGCACAAACATAACAATTACTGTTAGTGTTCTCTATTTTGTGTCCAGTTCTTAAAGCTTTATATGTCATATCTAACATGAGTATGTCAGAAAAGGAAAAAATAGAAATTATAGAAACAGGGAACAGTTCTCATATCTCTTTTTAATTTAGTTTATTACATACAGGGTTAAATAATGTATTTCATAGCTCAATAGATTTTAGGGAATAAAAATTTTATACACTTCATCCATTCATCTGAATTTGTAAAAAAAAAAAAAAAGTAGAAAAATAGAAACATGAATTCTAGTAATAGACATACTCAACTCAAAATTATCTGTCTGACCACAGGCAAGGTATTACACCTCCATGCCTCACTTTCTTCAACTCTCAAACAACACAGTAGTACCTACACTCATATGTCACAATGCCTAGAACAGTCCTCAGAGGAGAAAGTGTTAAATAAGGCAACTCTGTATCTCAAGTACTGTGCTAGGAGCTGAGATAAACATAGAACTTTCTGATAAGGGTTGAAACAACTTCAGTGTATCAATATCAATATATGAAATAACAAATATGAGGTGCCCTTGAGTGCAAAGAAACAGTGACTTGTTTCCTAATAAAAAATAAAGTCTTCAAAATAAACAAAAACAAAAACCAAATAATTAGAATTCCAGATGGGTGCTAAGTGCCCCTAGGGTTCAATGTACTATTCTTTCTACTTTGGGGTGTAATGAAAATTTTACATTTTTATTTTTCATATATTTATTTTTAACAAATTTTATTCTCCTTGACAAGACATGCTCAAATTACATAGTCTGAAATATATACTTTCCACATCAACTCTTTCTACTACAATATAATTGTTAGTAGCTGTGTAGTAGACTCAAGTGTTAAGAATGTTCTTGATGAGACTGCCACCTACTGGATAATTAAATCTCACCATTTACAATTTTTGATTTAAAGGCATTAAATACATTTGGCAAAATAAAAGGCAAGGTTTGTTTCTTTTCAAAACAGATTAAACTAAGTATTTGCAAAATTTTCCATATCATGGACAATTAACTCTGTTAAAGGAAGAATTGTTCTAGCAATCCCAAGTCAATTCCCATTTGCATAGTGCAGAGATCATCTAACAAAAAGAATGAAAAAAGAACCAAAAACTTCAGCATGAATTTATTAGCCATTGCTAAATATAACCCATAGTAGAAAGTTTGAGATTATCATCAAGACAATTATCTCCCTGCTAGAAAAATCAACTCTAAATGGATCAAAGACCTTATAATTTTGAGCTATTAGGAAAAAAAGAAACATGCAGAAAATACTTCCAGATGTGAATCTAGGTGATGACTTTCTCAATAGAACTCTAATAGACCAGAATATAACAACAAGAATTAACAACTGAGACTACACACATTAAAGAGCTTCTGCAAAAGTGATAAGCATTGGCGTGAAGAGACACCCACAGAATGAGACAAAGTTTTACCAGCTGTCCATCTGTTAAGTGATTTTTTTAAACACATAAAAATTAAAACTTAAAAAAAAACAGTAATCCAATCAACGAATGAGAAAATGAATTGAATAGTCCTCAAAGAAGTACAAATGACTGATAAATCCATGAAAAAGCCATCAGCATTCTTTAGGTATCAAGTAAATACAAATTAAAACCTACACTGAGATTCCATCTTGATGCAGCTAAAATGAATGCCTAGCATCAAGAAGACAAGAAGCAAATGCCGGTGATGATGAGAGGATTGAGGAGTAAATTCCTCATTCACATTTGGGGATGCAAATTAATGCAGTCATTATGGAAATCACTATGGCAGTGCCTCACAAAATTAGAAACAGAACGACCATCTGCTCCTATAGTACCACTCTAGTATAGAATAAGAAAGAAATGAAGGACTCAACACACAATAGAGATACCTGCACATCCATGCTACTGCAGTACGTCATAGAAAAAACTAGGTACCTGTAATGGATGAATGGATAAAGAAAATATACATAACGGAGTCTTATTCAAACATAAAAAAATATGTCATCTATAGGGAAATGTAATCTACAGTGAGAGTGGCATCAAAATATAAGGGGAAAGATACATTTGGAAGAAGAGGAGAAAAACAAGATGAGAGGACAGTAGAAAAGGGTGATGGAGAGTGAATATGATAGAAGTACCCTGAATAAATGAATGAAACAAACATTAGACACATAATATACATTAATAAAGGTTATCTAGAATTGAGGAAATATTGCTATAGCAAAATAATCACTCTGTGAAAAAATTTGTACAGTCTCGAACATATACAATTTCTCTTTTTCGATGGAAGATGAAATAAAGGACTGGAGAGATGGCTCAATGTTAAAAGAATTAACAGCTCTTCCAGAGGATGTGGGTTCAATTCCCAGCACCAACACAGGCACTAACAAGCATATGTAACTCCGATTCCAAACAGATCCAACACCCTCTTCTGGTATCCTCAAACATTGCATGCACAAGGTATAAAGACATACAGGAAGGCAAAACACTCATGCAAATAAAAATAAAAGTAAGTAAATCAGCTGAGTAGTTAAGAACAATGAATGATCTTCCAAAGGACTGGGTTCACTTTCTAGGCCCACATGTCAGCTCACAAGCATCTGTAGCTCCAGTTGCAGGTGATCATGAAAGCAAAATATCCACACACAGAACTTAAATAAAATTAAATTTTAACTTAAAAAAAATAATAGAGGTAGCCTGTTATGGTGCCACCTGCCAGTAATTCTGGCAACTTATAAGGTGGAGGCAGGAAGATCAGTAAGTTCAAGGTCATGTTTAACTACATAAAGAGTTCAAAATCAGTCTGGTTTACATGGGATCCTGTCAAATAAATAATAAATTAATAAATTGAGGGCTGGAGATACAGTTCAAGGGTAGTACTTATCTAGCATTTGCAATGTCCTAGCTTCAATCTCTATCATAAAAAGAGAAGGAAGGAGAAAAAGAAATAGAATAAAAGTAATATAGTAGGTAGTAATATGTAGAATTACTTTTAAAAACAATTATCCTAACATGGATAAATGTCTTTGAAAATGTCTAATGATAATAACATAGTAATTAAAAAGGTTTCTCTCAAGTAATTTAAGCTGCAGAAGTTGAGGTGATGTGCTCTGGAAAAAAATATTTATGCTCTAAGTAGCCTATGTGATGACAAAGACATTAACATTGAACACTACTGAAGAGAGTGAATAAAATTATTTTATGAATATAAGAGTAGGCAAAAGTGTTCTCTCTCTGTCTCTTGAGAGATGGCTCAGTGGTTAAGAGTACAAGCTGCTCTTCCAGAGGACCTGGATTCAACAACTGTCTGTAGCTCCAGTTTCAGGGAATCCAACACCCTTACAGAGACATGCATGCAAGCAAAGCACTAATGCATATAAAATAAAAATAAATCATTTCAAAAATTTTAAAAAAAGCCTGGGAAGATGGAGAGAGGCAAATCCTTAGGGATACTGGTCAGCTATCCTAGCCAAACCAACAAGCTCCAGGCCAATGAGAGAGCCTGTCTCAAAGACAAAGGCAGACAGCACCTGAGGAGGAACAACACCTAAGACCATGGCCTCTATACTCATACACATATGCTCATATGCACACACACATACACACACACATCAAACAAATATATATCCATGGACAATGGTAGTCAATACTATAATTTCACTGAGAATGAAACTCCTATATCCAACTATAGGTCTTTTTTTTTTTTTTTAACTATATTACCAGACTAATTTGGTTTTTTGGTTTTTATTTTTATTTTGTTGTGGAATTGGCGGGGGTATTTTTGTTTTTGTTTTGTCTTGGGTTTTTTGTTTGTTTCAAAACAGAGTTTCAATGGTTGTCCTGGAACTTACTCTGTAGACCAGACTGGCCTTGAACTCAGCAATCCACCTGCCTCTGTCTCCCAAGTGCTAGGATTAAAAGAGTATGCCACCACTGCCTGGCTTGGTTTGGTTTTTTGTTTTGTTTTGTTTTGTTTTTGAGTGTATGCAACACTTGATAATTCCATTAATAAATAAGAATACCTTTTTTCTCCCCAGAAGCAAATGGAGAGGACAAGACCATGCGGTAGAAGTACATAGAGACAGCTTACCTGAACAAGGAGGAGCTAAGGGCCACTAGACTGATAGCTGGGAAGCCAACAGGGGACTGACTCGGACCCCCCTGAATATGGGTCTCAGCCAGAAGGTCTGAGCAGTCTAAGAGACCTCAGACAGTACAGCCAGGATGTATCCCTGGTGCACAAAAGGACTTTGCAAACATATCCCCCATGGAGGGATAACTGCCTTATTCTAGAGATAGGAGAGAAGCCCTAGTCCCTACTTCATAGGACCTGTCAGATCTACATGACCCCAACTGGATGGCATTCCCCTACATATGGTATTGTGGTGGGGGGTTGGGAGGGGAGGGTTTTTAGAGTGCATGGGAGAGGGCAGAGAGGGCAAAAGGGAGGGAAGGAGGGAGGGAGGGCTGGAGGGGAGGGAGGGAGGGAGAGGGAACTGGGATCGACATGTAAAATAATAAATTTAAAAAAAAAAAATGCTTTGACTCCAAAATTTAAGTTGAAGAACAAGTTACTGGGGAAAAGGATTTCTATTTTTGTTTCCACAGAAAATGAAAAGATGTGGATTCCTTCCAGACTAATGTGGTTTGATCACACCAGACCGCCTGAAACAGAGTACCAGGTGATCCTACATTCAAAAGAGCTGCACAAAACAGCCCTACAGACTACAGCTAGGATATCTGAATCTTCTTCGAATCCCCCAAGACAGCGCCCCTTACCAGCAGGAAGTAGTTTGGAAAGAACGACGCCCAAATTCCCAAATATTGTGTATAAATGTTTGTTTTCATTTAATTGGACTTTGTTATATAAAATTAAATAAAAATAAATAAATAAAAAGAAAAATAATAAATAAAAAAATTAAAAAAGAAAAAAAAAGAATACCTTTTTTCTCATATCCCCACCTGTACTTCATATTGGATATCGTATGGTTTCTCTAATTTGCATTTTATTTATTTGTAACTTGAGAGTTTAGATGTGTTTGCTAACCATCTGAATAACTTTCCAGGGATTTCTCTATTTGTATTCTTGTCCATTTTTCTCCTTTGTTTTCTGTCAACCACTAAACATATATTACATTATAGATAATAACTGCCATCCAACATCGAATTTTGGGAGGAATGATTATGTTATTGATTTTATATACAATTTTTTGGCCCTCTGAAACACTTATTTACTTAAAAAAATTCCTATGAATGGATACACAAATATTTTCCCATTAAATCAACTGGAATTTCAGAAGCTTTAAAAGATACAAATAAAAATAACTGATTTCCTTTCATGTAAATAAGTGTTAATCCAAAAAAGAGAATATGAACAAAAAGGGATTGAAGAGTGAGAGGAGCTCTGTAGAGGCATTAGGGGGTAAGAGGGAGGGAGAGGTGGGAAGAGAAAGACAACAGAAACAAGATACACTGAAAAGCCACAGTGAGCAGTACAGCTGAGATTCAATTCCAAGCATCTGAAAGCATCTGAAACACATTAACAATGGCAATCCCAGTCTGAGCTATGATACAAAAACAAGCTGCTTACCTCTCAATAGCTAATTCTTTGTTAGAGAGTTGCTGAACTGTAATTACAACCTTCTTCTCTACTCCTTGCTTTATTTTGAAATAAAATTTATCTCTATCCTTAGGCACGGGACTGAAATATTCAAAAAGAACAAAAATTAGCACCACTATAATAGAATAAAAATGACAAGACAATAAAGTATTAAGCCAAGAACACTATTTTTTTTTCTTGTTTATAGCTCCAGACAAGGTTTCTCTGTGTTCCAATGGCTGTCCTAAATGTCGATGTTGAAAATCAAGTTGGCCTTGACCTCAAGATATCTGCCTGCCTCTGCCTCATAAATGTTGGGATTACAGGTGTGCACCACCATCACCCAGCAAGAATACTATATTCTTAAGTCATACTAAATCTCACCTCACAACAGGCAGAAAACAGTAAATTTTATTGGCAGCTATATAAAACTTCTAGAAATTTTGAACATGGACTAAAAAAGGCTTATATTTTTATCTCTCAATCAAGGTTAAATGAAGTATCTAAAACTATGACAATATGGTATAATTTCAAATCTAGCTTTTAAATTACAAGTTTTCAAATACTGCTAATTTAATTGTTAAAGGCTGTCACATCTGGTTCAGCTGCTAGGTGGTCATGAGTACCTGTACCATAATTAAACCAAGAAAAAAACTAAGGAACACCTTACTCTTTTAAACACCAAGAATGTAAGGCTACTTTTACATATCCAAGTTAAATACAAAGATGGCCAAAAAGGAACAGATTATGTATAACAAATTAATAAAAGATAGATATTCTCATAATGAACAAATTAAAATAAAGCCTGTCTTGTCAGAAAAATAAAAATACTTCCAGCTATTTAGTCAACCTGACATTCATTTTTTTATTGATAAAAATACAAATAACTATCTAGCAATTACTATTTAATTAAAGACACTAATGGGCAAATGTGGTAGTGCACATCTTTAACCCCAGCACTTGAGAGGCAGAAGCAAGCCGATCTCTATGAGTTCGAGTTGAAGTAGTGAGACTCTGTCTCAAAAAGTAAAAACTAAAAATTAAAGACTGTTAAGATATATAGGTGATTATTACATAGGGCAGCCACTTCATATTAAGTGCTCACCTTTGAACAGAAAAAAAGAAAACATTATAATGTATAATACAAAAAAGTGGTTAAATGACGGTTAAACCATATAATATGCTAACACCAACCACTAAAAAATAATTTTGGTGAAGAATATTTCAATAAAGGGATAGAGGGTTAGACAAGTAGTTAAGAGCACTTGTGGCTCTTGTAGAGGACCTGGTTCCAATTCTGACATGGCAATTCACAACCATCTATAATTCTAGTCCAACAGGATCCAATGCCCTCTTCTGACCTCTGCAGGCACCTGACACCAGGCACATACATTTTATAAACATACACACAGGCAAAATAATCATTAACATAAAATAAATACATCTTTTTAAAAAATTAATTTTAAAAATCATTTAATGAAAAATTATTTTGAAGGAGAAAAACTGTATATAAATAATTGTAATTTTTGCCTACAAATACAACAAAGGAGAAAATTAACTAGCTGAGGGTGGAGAGTGACACATTTATAGTTCCAGCACTCAGGGGATAAATGCAGAAAAGTCAGGGGGTCAAGACTAGCTTCAGCTCACAGATTTCAAGCCCAGCCTATGCAGAAATGAGACCTCATCTCAAAAAATCTAAATAAATAAAGAAAAAATTAATACTTTCAACAAAAGTCATTCTCCATAGCTGACAAAAGTATAGTCTGTGCCCTGTTTTTATGATTTTAATGTACTAGAACTTCAGGTTGTTTTAATCATTATGAAAATTGTTTGCCTATCTAAGAAGTGTGAGAATAGTGAAATATAATCAGCCAGCCAAATATTTCTTGATCTATCTAAAGCTTTATACAAACACAATCTAGTGCCTAGAAAGCATGCTAGCAAATGCTATATTTCAGGCACAATGCTAACTTTCTTTTCAGGTAAAATTTCTCACCTAAAGTTTCCTTTTCCATCATCTTCTTTTACCTCCAAGGAGACACTAAAGGTAAACACATCACTGTCCGGGGTCGGGATGATTGAATCTTTAATATCAGACGCATGTCTGGAAGAACGTTTGAATGCAGTACAGAAACTATATAAAATTCTGCTTACCTAAAAAGTGAAAATGGAAATGTAATTAAACCAAAGCACTAAATGAACCGTCTTGAAGTCTATAGCTTTCCATACCCACCATTTTCTTAAGTAGAGAAAGTAAATATAGTGTAAGCATCTATCAACCATTTGGATAGGATAAAATAACATTTTCATCAATTGTGCATTAAAATTGGTAAGTAAATAATCATATATAGTAAATGCAAATCAGCCAAATTTTACATTATTATACAGGAAGACCATCATTAGTATGAAATCCAAGAAAAAAAAATATTGCTAAAGCATCCCTCGTAAAGCATACTAATTCCATAGAAAGTTTAAGTATATGAAGTCAACAGTAATGCATCATTTCTGAAACTTAAGTTCAAGTATGATGGGTTATTTTTACACCTACACAATTAAGATTCACAGTGAACACTATCAATATAAACCCTAGAGATCAGAAGGGAACTAGTATTAAAGAGCTACAGCTAGGAATCTGAGAATGAAGACCAGCAGCAGGTCCAGGTTTAGGTCCAGATCCACTCAAGAATGACAGTGAATTAGCACTGTTAACTGTGATTCAGAACCTCTCACTAACAACATGCACAAAACACATAATCAGGGGGAAAAAATACCTTGAGAACCTAAGAGCATTTCATTATTAGGGAATATTTTCTTTGAAAACTTTTTCCCAGATGATATCTAATTAAGACAATACAACATTCCCTTCAAAGAAACTGCTTAACGATACTATACATACCATTGGTTTGGGGGGGCGATATATCATATTATTTTATTCTATTATTTTACTCTCAAAGCAACTTCTTCCCAATATGAATAGCAAGAGTCTTTTGGGTGACAGATACATGAAAGATTGTTCTGTCCGGGAAAACAGATACTATTTGCTCTCATCAATTAATACAAATCTCTTATATATGAGCTTCAGGTACAGCAATTTAGTTGACCAACTCGGCTTATACATACTACTCCACTTGATAGTTTGAATAGCCTTACAAAACAAGCCAATGGGTATTTGCAATGTATTCTACAAACCAATAAAGTGGGCAGAGTCTAGAGTTCTGATTTGAGAACTTATAAAGGAAGTTGCATTGTTTTGTTCTGTTCTCTCTTACCAATGACTTGCTCTCACAGAGTAGCAAAAAACAAAAACAAAAAACAAAAAAGATTCAGGCTCAATGAATTAATGCCTATGTATGTACCTAGATTGCATAAATACGCCTAAGTGTACTCATATTGAGCAAGACTACACTCACTAAGAAATAATTATAATAGATGTCTTTCAAATATTCTTGTTTTGTTTCTTTGAACTCTGATATTTAAAAAGTAATTTAAAAGGAACGTTTAAAATAAAAATCCAGTATTGTTCAGCAGTTAAGAGTACTTGTTGTTCATGCAGAGGACTCATGTTTCATTCCCAGCACCCGCATGGTATCTTACATCTAAATCTGTCTATAATCCCAGTTCCAGAGGATCCAAGGCCTCTTCTGACATCTTCAGGTTCCTGCATGCATATGGTGCACATACAATCAGATATAAAAGGTGTGTGCCACCACCACCCAGCTTAAATTAGTATTTCTTTAAAGCCAGGTACAGTTGCTCACACCTGTACTCCCAGCATTAGAAAGGCTGAAACAGAAGGACTGTCACCAGTACAAGGCTAGGTATGGCTACAGAAACCTATGTCAAAAAAAAAAAAAAAAAAAAAAGATAAGCTGAACTAATTAAAATTCACAAAAGAAGCTATATTCATTTGGAAGTGTCTCTTAGCTACAAAATATTGCAATGAAAGGGAAAAATGAGGGTGGTATCTACATCTTCCCAATGAATATTCACAAACAAGGTTTTAGCTAAAATCCTCAGTTCCTCTGTAGAACGCCCTCTGCTTCAACAAGCTAGACACTGAGCTACACCATTGAAGCTACCCCCTTTCAGCATACAGTGTTTTATGGTAACATGATTTGAAAAGCTTTCAGGTTTTTACTCAGTGTTTTCAAATATAAAAGATTTTCATGAAAATGTTCGAATCTGTGCTCTAGTAACAATGAAATTATACCTGTATTGTCATTCTTGTTTATGACTCATAAATTTTCCCAAAATGGCAAAGAACTACAAATACAACACTTTCCAAAAGCTTTTCTCATTCCTGAGTCTCCAATAAGTGTCAGAACTAACATCCCAAACCATGCATTAGAAACACTAAAAACTTCAAATTTTTCAGTTCATCAACACATACTTTGAACAATAAAAATATGGTGGGATGAAAGGAGTTAAACAAGGGTCCTATTTTCAATATCTCACACAAGGAAATGTAAGTAAGATTTTTACTGAAAACTATTAACAAATTTCTCAATTTGAAAGCCAAATTTTCAATGAACATATTAATCTAGGAAATACCTTTATTAATTTTCTTAAAGCAAAAATATTCCTTTCAATAGAAGAAACTGTTGAGCTGTAATTGTAGCTCAGTGGTGCCTTCAGCATAAACAAGGTGCTACGGTTGGCCTCAGCACTTAAAAAAAATAAAATTTGGGCCAAACAGCAATAGCACACACCTTTAATCCCAGCACTCAGGAGCCTGAAGCAAGAGATCTCTATGAGTTCGAGGCCATCCTGTTCTACAAAGCACAGAGAAACCTGTTTTGAAACTCCCCCAAAATGGAATATGCTACCTCATTTTTCTGTTTTTGTTGAATTCATACATCCTGGAATTAACTTTTTCATATATTCATCCTACATTTTAAAACAAGTTGTCTTCAAACTCTTAGTCACACTTTCACCAATTATTCAATTACCCTAAACTACTTCTCCACTATCAAATCAATTCTTAAATCAACTACTTAACATTTTAACACTAACAGCTCTATAGAAATACCCTGCAATCATATATAGTTAATATAAACAGTAGAACCATATGTATAACACACATTCATAACTACGCAATATTTTAATTACTCACTGATGATCCTATATAAACAAGTGAAAATAATAAAATCAGTAACAAAGTGGTATTAATAAGTGCAGACCTCAAGTCTTTTGCAATTAAAACAATAAATATACTCATTAAACAAATGTTTAAGCATTTTCTGTGCACAAAGTAACATTCTAGGTGCTATGAATACATTGGAGAACATAAAACTTTTATTAAAATGAATACAAATAAAATGTGTTTAGTTTAGCCAATAAAGAATCATTAGGCAAGTGAAAATCAGAAATGTTAGCTCGTTTCAAATTTAACTATAATGTAGCCCACTAATTTAAATGTCATGTCTCACAAATTGCTATTTCCGCCAAAAAGGTTAAAATTATGTGTGAATTCTAGAGTCAGTGAACAGAACAAAAGTGATGTAAGGATTAATAAGGTAAAGTTAAGAAGCAGTGATTATCAACATCAGTGTCAGAGCACTATATAACCAATTACACAAAGTAAGTTAAAAATACATACCATGGCAAACACTTCAATATGCAGTACATTATTAAAGCATATAACACAAAAATGATCTAAAAATGGGCACTTTTCTGTGGAAGGCAAAGATTTATTGACAAACAATACAGTATAACTGTTTCCATAGAAAGTACCTACAGAAAACATCAGACACAAAACTGGGCATCTGACTGCTGCCAGTGGGGATAGAGGGTACACTATAGAGAGATACACTATAATCTTAACTACTACAGAGTTTTGGTAACTTTATTTTCTTTATTTCAGTATTTTCCAAATTGGTAAATATTACACAGTTAAAATCCAAATAATGCCATTAATTAAAAAAGGTACTTACTTAAATACAGTTGCTTTTTCAAATATAAAGTAACAACCTATTCTTTAGAAATAATATCAAGAAATGTTCATTGGAGTCTGGCAATGGTGGCACATGCCTTTAATCCCAGCCCTCAAGGCATAGAGGCAGGCGGGTCTTTATGAGTTTGAGGCCAGCCTGTTACACATAGTTAGTTCCAGGACAGCCAAGGATACACAAAGAAACCCTGTCTCAAACATGAGAAAGAAAAAAAGAAAGAAAGAAAAAGTGCTGGATGGTGGTGGTGCATGTCTTTAATCCCAGCACTTGGAAGGCAGAGGTGGGTGGATCTCTAGGAGTTCAAGGTCAGCTTAGTCTACAGAGTGAGTTCTAGGACAACCAAAGTTACACAAAGAAAACCTGGGGAGAGAGAGAGAGCAAGAGAGAAGGAGGGAGGGAGGGACGGACAAAGGGAGGAAGGCAGGGAAGAGGAGGGAGAGAGGAAGAAAAGAAGGAAGGATAGACAGATATAAAGAAAAAGAAATTCTCATTCAAGAAATAATGTAAAAATATGAGATAAGCATATTACCAGATATGGTAACATGCACTTTCAATCCTGGTACTTGGGAGGTAGAGGAAGGCAGATCTCTATGGGCTGTATAGTGAGTTCCAGGCCAGCAAGGCTATCCAGTGAGACCCTATGTTTAAAAAAAAGGGGGGGGGGGGGAGACAACTTGCTTGAAAGCATTATCATTGAAAATGGCCAAAATGAAGAGTTTAGAAAAAAGTTACCATCCAGCTGGGCATAGATACTTGTAAGATCCTAGAAGTAGGGAAACTGAGACCTTAGGTGTATCACACCTTCATATATACACACAAATGAATACTTACAGGTGCATATATCAAACTCACACACAAATGGTCAGAGGGTGTATCTTAGTGTTAACTAAGCCCTTATAAAGTATTCTTTTAAAGCTTTGTGTACCACATCCACAAAGACACAAGAGGCACGGGTACCTACTTATCTTTTTTTCACTGCTTTTGACATTTTAATTTGTCTTCAATACCTCAGCAGAAATCTTGCATCATTTTCCCTGTACAACGATCACAGACATTAAGATACATCTGGTTGGACTGTCCAATTATTTTGCCATATGTTTATAAAGATCCAATCCAATAGGGTCTGACAGAAGACTACCCAGGACAACAAGTCAAATGTATCCTGATATCACAATGTCCAAGAGAGCCATCACCCTCTCTGTGCTCCCTTTCTCCAACATTGGTATCTGCTGCTTGAAGAGATTTGTGGTGAAATAAGAGTATCATGGGAACAGCTGGTAGCATCCATGCTGTTATTGTTTAGGAAGCATCTTCTTCCCTTAAGTAGAAAAACCTTCGGGTATCACCCAGGGACCTTAGGGAGAAAGAAAGGGAAAAGAAATTAATTAATAGCATTGTTGCACATCACACATAAATGATAAGACTCTCTGTCCTTTAATCTCTAAACTACTTGTTGTGCCCACCAAAAAAGAACTCAAATAGTATTTGTTCCTTTACTACAAAACAGGGAACTCCTGGAAAATAGATAACTGGATGACCAATAAATGTAACTCAAAGATTTCAGATTAACTCAAAGTATGATTATAATATTTTTAGGATGAAGTGAGGAAGATGTTGGCAGATTCTATAAAGATGAGTAAATCACAAATATAACTGAAATGCAAGCTATGTAGCTGGTAAATCCACTTTCAAAACACAATGAAAAACAAAAAAATTACGTTTATTTTTTTCAATTTTTTAAATTTTATCTCTTGTTACTGTGTGGGGGGGTGCGTATGGGTGGTGCACATGTGGATAGAAGGAAGAGGATGGGATCACCTTATAGGTGCCAGAGATCAAACTAAAGCTGTCACAGTTGGCAGCAAACACCCTTATCCACAATATTTAAACAAGAAAGTTGTTGCTGAAAATATATATAGTTCTTTTGAGCTAAAGGCTTCAGTTTGAAGCTCATCTCTTTTATCCATTCACTTTGTCTTGGGTCAAGCAAAAGGTAACCACACAAATTATCATCTAAACCAGAACATTTTTTTAAAGTAAATGTAAGGGCATGAGTAGTATACCTGGACAATGGGCATAAATTAAGGTTGTTCCAGGGAAATATAAGATCAGTTGTCTACAAAAATACTACCCATACCATGGGATGATATCAGCATCAATCAAGAAAATGCTTCATACAATGTCTGACATAAGCTCTTTATATACACTAGATTACTCAACATTTAGAAATGTTCTATCCCAATAGGGTTTAATGACCATAGTCCTATATCTCCTTTTGCAAACAATATATTTTTATCATCTGCAACAAAACACTTTCAAAAATGTGGTTTTAAAAAATTAATAGATGAAAATCACTTTCTCACAACCAGCAATATACTGCCTAGAAATGTAATATAGTATCTTCAAAATTATTAAGTCAACAATTTCCCACTTTTTTCCCATTGACCACCCACTATTAAAAGCTTTTAAATAAAGAGTACCTCCTACATTCATAAATAAATAGATGCTATAGTCCCCAAAGAGTTCATACCATCAATTAAAGAAATGCTTGCAGCAAGGTTTCCTCTCGGTTTCTTTTTAGGGCAGTGTTTCCATCCCTCAAGCAGCAGGTTCTTCAATTCTTCAGAGTTCATCCCCGTGCGGTTCAGCTCCAGTGATCACGTAACCATACAGATGTATTAAGTGACAGCTGTCAACATGAAATGCCAGGACTCTACCAATCTGTTTCCCCACCTCTGCAGTGGAGTGTGTAAAGATCACAAATAGTCCTCTCATTTACAAAAATTCATGTATTCTTTCAACATACTTATATTCATCTTTACTAAATGTCAGTTACACTATCAGCACACTTGGACCCACTCTTGCCAATCACAGCTTTTCAGAAAGAAGTGAGTACACATTACAGACTTAAACTTTGGATGAAGGCTTTACCTGAAAAAGCAATACTAACAACTTGAAGTTTGATTAAGGCACAAATTCTCACAGAAAATTTGTATAGTTACAATATAAATTATGTGTTTTCACATCTTTTAGTATAAAGCAAAATAATTACCATATGGAATAAGAAATAGCATCCCAATCACATTTTGTATTAAACTCACAAAGATCTACACTTCTATGAATTCTTGGGTGGTGGTCATAATAGCATCTATAATTAAAATTATGTATTCATGGTGCATGGTAAATAAAGACTAGAATGGTGTTGCTTTTAGTATTTTCTGTTTACAATTTAAATTTTCAAAAGCAAGCATATCTGAAAACTAGCCCACACAAACCTACTTTTCAAAGCCTTTGAAATGGCTTCAAGTGCTAAACTAATACATTAAAGTTTAAAAATAAATCCTAATTCAACTCTGTATAAAGTTTCTACATTGGATCATACTTACTGCCTCTTTAATTTCACAGAAGAAAACATGTATCTGAAATTCTTCTGAACCATGAGAACTCTCTGTAAATGCAAAGCAATTGCTCTCTGTTGTCCCATCATGCCCACGTGCACAGAACAGCACCTTATAAATTGGGAAAGATGCTATCTCCACATTGCTTGACTGGTCTATAATCCTGCAATAATAAAAAAATGAGATTAAAATATCAACTATCAAAGATTAATCATACCAATATGACATGACTATCTTAAAATCACAAAATGGTTATTAATACAAATGAATTATTTTCATGTTACTGAAAAGCTTATACATACAAACACACACAAAATCACTTCATTGTAACAAAGTCTTCATTCTTGTTTCCTATGAGTCAACTCGTATACTTTCCAATGTTATTGTTATATATATGTGTATATATATACATATATATATATAAAACTATAACTATATATCATATATCTATTTTATATCGTGTGTGTGTGTGTGTATCACTCATTCCAACAGTTTTTATGTTGTTCTGTCAAAAGCAGTGCCAGTAAAAGTGGGAGAAGGCATCAAAGTAGAAGGATTGAAGAAAAAAAAGGTTTCAGGAGAAGAAAGGAGAAAGCTAGGAAAGAATAATGAAGGATGGGTGAAATGTCCGAAACATATAGGCATCAAATTGTCAAGGAATTTTTGGGGTTTTTTTATTATTATTATTATTTGTTTGTTTTGGTTTGTTTTTTGGTTTTGGTTTTTTGTTTTTACAGATAAGGTCTCTCTCTCTCTATTACATAGCTAGGGCTGTCCTAAAACTCACTGTGTAGACCAGGCTGGACTTGAACTCAGAGATACACCTGCCTCTGCCTCTGCCTGCCGGGATGTTCACCACCACCATGGATGCAGCAAAGATTTTTGTTGTTTTGTTTTTCAAGACAGGGTTTTACTGTATAGCTCTGGCTGTCCTGGAACTCACTCTGTAGACCAGGCTGGCCTCAAACTAACAAAGATCCACCTGCCTCCGCCTCCCCAGTGCTGGGATTAAAGGCATGTGCCACCACTGCCCAGCACAAAAAAAAAAAAAAAAAAAAAAAAAAAATTTAAAGAAGCATTTTTCAGATCTCTAGAAATAAAGATATGTAAATGGGGGGGAAGAGAAAGAAAGAGAAGGAATTGCACAGATCATTCCTAGAAAGTCTATTTCTTTTTTTATTCCTTTTGTTTTCTCTGTGTGTTTGTATGCATTTGTCATAGAGGGTTTGTATTTGTAGATGTTTCTGTGTGCAGGTGTAAACGGGAATACAATACTTGAGGAGGTCAAAGGTCAACCTCAGTTATCAATCTTTAAGAGCATTCCATCTTGTTTTCTTGTTGTTTTGATCTTTCCCAGCTACAGTGACAGCCAGCAAGCCTCATCAATCTTGTCCCTCAAAATTGGGGTTACAAGCATGTAGCCACACCAAGATTTTTTTTTTTTAACTTTAGTGGTAGTGCCCCAAACTCAGGTCCTCTGTTTTGTAAGTATGTGTTCTTGCTCATCTTGTTTTTTGTTTTTTGATACACAATCTCTCAATAGGCCCTGTGGCTAGACTGGCAAACAAACAGGAACCCCAGGTTTCTGCCTGTCACTGCCCCTCATTTTGAAGCTTGGGAAACAAAGAAAAGTGCTTGCTCTACAAGTAAGAGGATGTGAGCTAGACCTTTGGGACCCACAGGAAAGAAAAGAATCTGAGTGCTGAGTGCAGAAGCCTGTGCTTGGAATGCCAGTGCCAGGGAGTAGACAGCTAGCTCCTGAAGCTCCCACAGGCTGACCAGGAAGCCAGCCTGTCAAACTTGGCAAATTCTAGACTTTGGCTCAAAATTTTTTACTTTAAATTTTTAAAAGGTGGGCAACATCTACGGAATACCACCAGTGGCTGTCCTCTGCCTCCATACACAACTTCACATCCCCACACACATTCTACATAAAGACTACATTAATACAATGTTTTCCTAAGACACTAAAGGCATTTTTATTGAAACTTTGTAAATTTAGGGGCTAGGCAGATGACTCAGTAGTTAAGAGCACTGGCTGCTCTTCCAAAGGACCCAGGTTCAATTCCCAGCACCAGCATGGCAGCTCACAACTGTCTGTAACACCAGTTCCAAGGGATCTGGCACTCTCTCACAGACAAACATGCAGCCAAAACACTAATACACATAAAATAAAAATAAATAAATCTTTGAAAAATTGTAAAGTTTCAATGTTATTAGTAAGTATTTAGTACTTAACTTACTAGATTAATAATTTGAAAATACCTTCTGCAAGCAAGAACACATTCTAAGCACAAATGTACTTTTTAATTTGCATTCTAAGTCTAGAAAGTGTAAGTAAACTCACAGTTCAATCCTATATCAGATTCATGATATAACATACTCACCCCCACTCAGAATACTTAACCATACCTTAAGAAAAAGAAAAATAAAGCTTACCTCACAGAACCTTCTGGAACATTGGGCACATATAGTGTAACAGCAAAGGGGCACTGACTGGAAGCTCTCATGGTTGCCATTGCCCGTAAGGCCTCCACTTCACTACGTGGGGAAGAGACCTTCATACACCCTAAATAAGACAATTTGTTAAACAGAACACTATCTTCTTCAGGAAGTCCACTTGGAGAAGAAGGTCTGGGTTTGGAAATTTCTGAAAAACAAAATGAAAACAATCAACTCACTAGTACACATTTCACAAAAAAAAAAAAAAAAAAAAAAAAAAAATTCATTTCTTTTACCTTATCACTGACTCACTAGCTTATGTGAATTATTTATTAAGTATTCTAATAAAGTTGCTTTTCTTCCAATCAATTTTGATAATTGCTTCACCCAATTTTCCTTTCTATATAATGAATAGCAAGGTTGGGTATATATATAAAATTCTACACACATTTTTTCCTACACACATTTTTTTTTTAAAACTCATTATTGTTAGAGAGTATCTACCTGCATGTAAAAAAGATAATAAAATTCATTTTTAAAACTATAGATATTTTAAGCCATTAAGTTTATTTATTTAAACTGTACTTATTTAAATTATTTTAGTATTATTACATGCACATATGCTGTTATGCATTTCTGTCACCTTAGACATATGAAGCAATAAACAAGATTCTGTAGTAAAATCATGTGTCAGTAACTAGCAAACATCATACATGGGGAGCTTACTGACATTTTGGCAGCTAGATTTCTCAAAATGAGGAGGGAATTTCTTTTGTAAGAATATAAATATACTTCAAATCTATGTATTTCATATTCATATAACAAGGACATCTGTTCAACTGTGTTCACAGCAGCATTATTTGTAATATCCAGAACCTGGAAGCAACCTAAATGCCCCTCAACTGAAGAATGGATGGAGAAAATGTGGTACATTTACACAATGGAATACTACTCAGCAGAAAAAAAAAATGGAATCTTGAAATTAGCAGGCAAATGGATGGAATTCTTAGAATAAACCATCCTGAGTGAGTTAATCCAGTCACAAAAAGACAAACATGGCATGTACTCATTCATATATGGTTTTTAGACATAGAGCAAAGGATTACCAGCCTACAATCCACACTGCCAGAATAGCTAGGAAACAAGAAGGACCCTAAGAGAAACATACATGGTTCCCTGGAGAAGGGGAAATGGACAAGATCTCCCAAGCAAATTGGGAGCATGGGAGGAGGGGAGAGAGAGTTTGAGGGAAAAGGAGGGGAGAGATAGGCATGAGGGAGCAGGAAGATTGAGTCAGAAGAATAGAGGAGAGCAAGAAAAGGGATAAGTGGGAACCATTATAGGCTTTAAGAGAAATCCGGCACTAGGGAAATGTCCAGAGATCTACAAGGATGAACCCAACTAACAATCTAAGCAATGGTGAAGAGGCTACCTTAAATGCCCTTCCTTGAAAATGAGATTGATGACTACCTTAAATGCCATCCTAGAGCCTTCATCTAGTAGCTGATGGAAGCAGAAGCAAACACCCACAGCTAAACACTGAGCCAGACTATTAGAATCCAGTTGTAGAGAGAGAGGAGTGATGAGCAAATGGGTCAAGACAAGGCTGGAGTAACCCACAGAAACAGCTGACCTGAACAAGGGGGAGCTCATGGACCCCAGTCTGATAGCTGGGAAACCAGCATAGGACCAACCCAGATTCCCTGAATGTGGTGTCAGCTGGGAGGACTAGGCCTCTGGTAGTGGATGAATGGACGTTGGGAGCCCACTCCACATAGAGGAATACTCCCTCAGCCTGGATACATGGGGGAAGGGCCCAGGCCCTGCTCCAAATGATATGGCAGACTTTGGAAATCTCCCATGAAGGCTTCACCCTCCCTGGGAAGCAGAAAAAGGATGGGATGAGGATTGGTGGGGGAAACGGGAGGACAGAAGGGTGTGGGAACTGGGACTGATATGTAAAACAAGCTGGTTTCAAATTTAAATGTATAAAATTATATCAAAAAAGAATATATTCTTCAAATCTGTGCATTTCATATTCATAACTGTAGATTCTAAACACAAAACTATGGATAAATGGATCTACAGATTATAGACAACAAAATTAATAAGCAAGACTTAAATAATTATACATTATTTTATGTGAATAAGGATTTTAATTTTTTAACAAAGTAAGTAGAAAAATAAAAGGAATAAAATAATCTGAATTTAAGGAAAATGGGATCTAAAAAAATAAAATATTCCCTGTAAAGTTATTAAGCATGAGTTGTTTTGTTTTGGTTTTTTCTACAGAAGAAAAGCTGTTGCAAGAAATTCTTTCAGCTTAAAAAAAAAAAAAATGGCATGTGAAGGAACTGAAAGGACCCAAGAAAGACTCTACTCAAGCTGGAGATAGTATGGAAATGTCTAACACTTTGTTAAGTAAATTCCAGGAATACAAGAGAATTAATGTGGGGAAGAAAGAGGGGTAACTGTCAAGAGGCTAAATGTATAAATGTCCATATTCAAGAATCTCAGTGATTAACCAGGAAGTGGTGGCATATGCCTTTAATCCCAGAGCCCAGAAGGTAGAGGCAGGCAGATCTCTGTGAGTTCAACACCAACCTGGTCTAAGAGCAAATTCCAGGACAGCTGCGGCCACAAAGAAAAAGGCTGTCACAAACACAAAATTAAAAATTCCTTGCCAACGCTCTCTGACATTTGTGGTGCACAGGCATATGTGGCATGTACTGACACAAGTGCATATAAACAGTTACAAATCTTTTTGCCAATATTAAAGACAAAGTTAAACTAAATTTTTTCTGTTTTGTCTCTTTATTCCATTTCTTTGTATCATAAGTATCTGCAACATTACCAGTATTAGATGGATCCAAAATTAGCTGAAGAGATGGCTTATTTGTTTGGCTGGCTGGAACATCTCCAAACGAGTAGTCTGAAATTTCACTGGAACCCTGACAGTCAATAGGTAGGCTGCTTTGCCCTTTCTCAGAATCTCTCAAAATCTCTTCCATGGCTTTTTCCAACTGTTCATCACCATTGGAAGCTATCTATAGGCAGAACAAGACAAGTCTTTTTCAGTACTTTTAATTATGGGACTTAATTCATTAAAAACACTGTATTTTGGGAAACTAAGATCTAAAAATTCAAAAATTCTCAGTAAATACTGAGGATATACCCAGTGATACCTAATTTCACATATCCATAACACACTGAAATCCTGAATGATAAAATCAGCTGAATGAAAGGGGGCTTATTAGTACCACAAAAGGATTCTTCATAAAGCATTGCAGGTACTTTCAAACTACATTTGATACAAGGTCCTACTGATTAAGACCAGTGAGATGGCTACCTACAGTCCAGATCCCTTGTGGTCAAAGGAGAGAACCAACTGGAGAAAATTGTCCTTGGACCTCCACACAATATACTGTATCACATTACACACACACACACACACACACACACACACACACACACACACACACACACACACACACACACACTCACTCACTCACTCAAAATCAGCCCTTCTTAAGTTTATGTATTTTAAGAGGAAAATTAATGTTTAAAATATGGTACATTCTAAGTATCTTTTAAACAATCATGTTTCTTAGTATCATTCTATAAACATTCTTAATTTCTTTATAAATTCTTCATTATCTACCAGAGTGTTGCTAGTTTTCCTAGTTATATATTTTTTTGAAAAGAAGATGAGGTACAAGCCTAATATTTTAAGCACAATAATGCAAATACAGTTGTCAAAAAAATAAGGCGCTGAGATTATCTGAATAGAACTATTTATTAGACATGTGTAAATATTTAATAATCTCTTTTACAATGTATTTCTGACTCACTGATACATTCTGATGCCATACTTAAGAACAGTCATTAATAAAATAGCACTTGATTATTTCCATTCCTGCTTACAAAGAATGGTTCAATTCCCATGCACATATGCCTGGGTTTGCTTGCTTTCTATTCTTTGACTTACAAAAGGCAACCAAAAATTTAAGAGGCAGAGAGAGAGAGAGAAGGAAACTATCCAAATGAAAATTCAACTTCCAAAAAATAAGATTTATACTTTTAAACTAATCAGTCAACTGCTAAACAATTAACCACATTCTCACCACGTGATTTCAAGCATAAAATCCATAACAGAAAAATCTTTTAACTAAAACTCAGAAGACAAACAAAACTGACCCAATAAATTTATGTAAGATTTAACCAGTAGGTTTTCTCTAATTTCTCTTCTATTTCTTCCTCCAGGAATTTCTTTCAGAAGGTAAATAACCAAGAGAGAATTTTAAAAAATAAATAAAAACTTAAAAACGAAACTAAGTAATTAGCCCTTGTAAGATAAAGACTTAGACTTAAATACTTTTATTATTATCAAAATCATCTAAAAGAATCAATCAGACACTGTTTTTTATTATCCAGATCCATACTTTAAGAACCCTTCAGTTTTCATCCTCATATGAACTCCGAAAAAGGAAAAACAAATTAATGAAAAATAGTACCATATTAGAAAAAGAAAAAATAATACCTTCAGCCGTGGCTTTCCATCATCCTTTGTAGAAGTATCATCTGTGTGCTGAGGAACCAGAACAAATTCTTCACTGTTCTCGGTGGCCACAGAATCAGATGACCCACTAACCTTCTGTAATGAAGCTCTGACCTCCATTTCAGTTCTACAAACTTCTCTTCCCACATCCACCTGGCAAAGCTAGAGAGTGGATTAAAAAAAAAAAAGTAAAAATTGATTAAAAACAAACTAGTTTAAATTTTTACTAAGAAAACTTTATAAAATTGTTCATATGAAAAAGAATCCTGGCATTCCGATTACCTACAAATTAGGGGGCTGTCTTCTTAGACTAGGCCACAAGGTGGAAATACATTCTCTCCACTCTCAACTTTCAAACTAAAAGAGGATACTGTTAACTGAAAAAACACAAACCAGCCTTAAAATAAATTTATTTCTGTTTAACTATTTTGTTAAGAAATACTGGAGGTTTTATTCATTTGTTTCAACATATAAAGAAAGTAAGCATATAACAAAAAAATTCACACATACATACATACATACACATACACACACACACACACACACACACACACACACACACACACACTGGTATATACCTATAAGTCTCAGCTACCCAGGTCTGAGATAGAAAAGGCCATTAAACCCAGAAGTTCAACACAGCAAAAAAGACAAACATATCAAAGCCCTGTCTTATAAAATACAGATGTAGACATTCAATTAATTACTTTATCAAATCAAAATGCTTTCAAATAACTTGTCTCCTAAAGGCCAAGTACTATACTTTGAAATATTTGGGAGATTACTGACATAATAGACATTGAACCTAATCCTGAGTTATATGACTGAAGAAAGCTGGGCAGGTAGGTGCTTATCCAAAGCTTAAATACTAGAGAAGGAGGGAAAAGGGGCAGAGAGTGGGAGGTATAGGGGGTGAGGAGAGAAAGAGATGGGAGGAGGAGGGAGGATGAAAGAAGAGAGAGAGAGAGAGAGAGAGAGAGAGAGAGAGAGAGAGAGAGAGAGAGAGGAGAGAGGAGAGAGGGAAAGAGGAAGAGGTCAAGAGAGAAAGATCATTCTCAATCTAAAAGACATAAAGAAAGTACAACAGCAAATTGCAAAGGAAATGGTTCAGAGTATAAGAGTAACTTTAAATAAGTTGGTAGAAAAGAGAACTCCTAGAGGTAAATACATAAGCTAAAACCTAAAACACAAAAACAAAACAAAACAAAAAAACAGCACCTTAAATTAAACGGCATGCACTGTGAATAAATGGGTAATGTGATAAGGGCAGAATTGGTAGGCTAACCCGATGACCTGAAGAACACAGACCCTGCAATCCATGGATAGTCCATAACCAAAAATCACCAGATTTTTGGTCTTTCAAATACTGCAATGTTCCACTTTGCCATTAGGTGGCACTAAAACCATTAATCTTGGGAAAAAGAAAGAAAAAGCCAAATTCAAATTGCACATTTAAATTTTACTTTTCACCTTTTTCAAAAGAAATAAACATTCCCAAAAATATCCAAACAAAAAAGATTATATTCCTCAGCTACCTGTAAGTAAACCACGTTTCTTTGCAAACCCCTTCTTTTATCTTGTAGTTATTTTACCACTTTATATGTTCTGAGTTAGCATGAGTTAGCAAGTCATGTCTTTTCCTCTTTTAAGCTGCACTTTGCTTCCTTACTTACCAAAGCATCATACAATCCAACTATCATTCTTCAGTCAATCTTTCTCCAAGCCTGTTACATTTTTCTACTATCTGATTTCTAACTGTTGGAAGTTATTTTCCCTTGCCACACTTATTATAGGTACCATCTCACTGTGATGAATGAAGAGCTCCTATGTGTCTCTATACTCACAGTCTCCTGGATTTCTATCCCAACACAAACATTTCTTCTAATTTCCTGACTTGGAATCCAAATCCCTTGTTTCCAAAGAACTTTTATCAGTGTTTTAAGCCAAATGTGACCAAAATATTTTGCCTGCAAGTGTATCTGTGTGAGGGTGTCAGAGACTCTGGGACTGGAGTTACAGATAGTTGTGAGCTGCCATGTAATTTCTGGAATTGAACTCAGGACCTCTGGAAGAGCAGTGCTCTCAACCACTAAGCCATCTCTCCAGTACACCAAACAGAATTTCTAATAAACTTTCCATAACTGTTCCTCATCCATATTTCTTTTTTAGTAACTAAGCCACTTTCTGCCAACTTAACCATAGGAAACTAGATGTCATCCTTACTATCTCACTCCACATCAGCAGGTTATGGTCAGTCCCTCCGAAATAAATCCTTCTTCTATCTACTTCTAGGGAAATACTTCCAGCAGAAGAAACAGTATATATACGAGGCTACATAAAAATCAGATTCAACTAAAAACTTGAGACTAAAATCATTTTTGCTATAATTCAAATGGGACCCAGCCTATTTGCCATGCCATACTAAGCGCAATACACTCTCTCATTAGAATACCCTAATCAAAGAATATTCTTCCCCATGTTGCAGACTGGGATCCCAGGACTATGACACCTTCTAGTATTCATTTTCATTCATGCATTCAGCACATACTCCATGAGTCCCTACTATGAACCAGAAACTATATTCATTAGTAAAACCATTATTGTCTGCCTAAAGATAACATTTTCATTTGAGATATGATCTAGAAAAAAAATCAAGATCACACCCTGTTATAAGTACTACAAAATGTGATGGAGTGTATGAAATGCCATAAGGAAACATACTACTATAAATGCTAATTTTAAAAGTGAGGTTTTTTTTACATTGCTATATTTCAGGGTCTCCAGATTCTTCATAGTAGCTATGTACTGGTCTCTAAGTCTGTGAAAATAAACTTTCTCCCAATATATCACAATCTTAAGCTGTTTTGTGATAATTTTAAGCAGTTAACAGTTAAAAAAAAAAGCCTATCATGAATATATAATGGATAAATGGATGATAGTCTGTTTTTTATCATTTACTATATAAAATGTTAAACTTTTAACATAAGACAGGCACACAAACATTAAAAAGACCATACACAATACTATTTCAAGAGAAATGTATAAGTGTGTAAAATAAACTGTAGCACACACTACAAGCCTGAACAATTTCACAGCTGCCTCTTGTTGGTATCATTAGACTTCTGTGAATGTGAACTAATCATCTTCATGTGAGCCATTTGTCTCTGCAAGAAACTGCATAAGCTGTAAGAAGGTATCTCCCAACCTGTGCCAAATGTCAGACCAGAAGCTACCTCCATGTGACCAAATAAAAGAGAAGGATCATAGTAAAAAAAAAAAAAAAAAAAAAAAAAAAAACCACTATCCCAAACAGAGAAAGAGAAGGGTGTCAGAAACTCACAAAGGAAACCATAGAACACCTGAAAAGTTCAGGAAAAACAGGCAGATGCACACAGAAAAGAAGTCAAAATGAACATAGTTCCCTGAAAGGAAAACTGGGAAACAGGAAAATCCTCCAAAAAGTCAAAACCAGCATAAACAAAGGAAATACAGGCGCCCACAAACTCAACAGATGCTCCTCAGTGACCCAAGCACATATAGCCACCAACCCACAGGAAGCTGCTCACCACCTCATCTTCCCTTTCTTGTCCCCAACCCCACCCCCACTCCCACCCCCAAACCCCGGTGTTTCCCCTTTTCCTTTTTACTAGATTCTTAACAGTAATTTTGCTTCCTTATAGTTTTAAAAATACTTTATTTACATATTCTTCATTATTGGGCCATCCTTTTGCTTTGCTTTCCCCCAACCATCATGTCTATTTTTCTCTCTACTACATTTTTAGTAATTGCTACTGTTGTTTTTCCAAAACAAACAATAAACGTCTTTTTTATTTTTATTCCCCTTCTTACATTTATCTATTTGTTCTAAACATTCTTATTATTTAAAAACCTTTTTTTTTTTAATTTTCATCTTTTCTAACCTCTTGCTCTTTTCCACTCTAAAACATCCTTCTCCAAGCCCTGTCTAATTTTTTTAACTTTACTTCTCCATTTTTCTTTCCCTTCCTCCTTTCTTCATCTCATTCATTTCCTTCTTACACGATCTTAAATAATGTTTAACATCAGAAAACATTTTTCCTAGTTAGTTTTAATTGTAAATTTGGCACAGCCTATAATCATTTGAAAAGAGCCACTGATTGGGGAGTTACACAGAACCAACTGGCCTGTAGGCATGTATGTGAGGGGCTCTCTTCATTGTTACTTGATGAAGGAGAGTCCAGCCCACTGTGGGCAGTACTATACCTGTGAAGAAGATCCTGGGCTGTATAAGGAAGCTAGCTAAGTATGAATCAATCTATCAGTAAGCCAACAAGCAGATTTCTTTTTCAATTTCTTACTTGAGTTCCTGCCTTGACTTCCCTCAATGACTGGCTATGACCTAGAAATATAAGCCAAATAAACTCTTCCCTCCCCTAACTTGCTTTTTGTCAGAATGTATTTAATCACAGCAACAGGGGGGAAAAGAAAAAGAAACTAGAACATTATTCTACAGTATTCCATGGGGTTGTGGTCACTAATGATGTATAAGTGGCTTTAATGGACATTAAGTATATTTCTGTATCTTGTATGGTTTGACACTATTGTTGTTATAATTGTTTGTTTCCTTCTCCCTAAGTGGTACTAAAGAACAAGGCCTCAAGAGTTACCCTCTCAGTAAGAAAGTTCCCAAATAAAGCCAAAAGAGATACTGAAGCTTGCATATATGCAAATCACACAATGGACATACGAAAGAAAAAAAAAAAAGCTCTAAAATAATTGAGCTACTGCATTCAAAGACACTAAAATGTGTAAAAGGCTGAGTGAAGAGGTCAGAAATTTACCAGTAAAAATGATCAGTGACATAAGCAAACAGATGAATAAAATTCAGGCCCTGGAAGATAAGCAACATGGAGGGTGGGGGAGACTGAACCAAATAGATAAAAATACAAGCTATATAGACAAAACAAGAAACAGTAAAGTATCATCGAAAAAATTCAACCAAGAAATTGAGATATAAAAATATATATATATAAAGAAATGTTAGAAGTGGAAAACTCAAAGAATCAAATAAAAAGCACAGTAGAGACTAGCAAGATGATTCAGCAGGAAATGACAACTGCTGCAGAGCCTGACAACCAGTTTGATCCAAAACACACAAAGTGGAAGGGGGGCTCAATTCCTGCCTGTTGTGCTCTGACTTCCACACTGTCCAAGGAAATAATTAAAGAAAGTTAAATAATAATTAACAATAGTTATTTTTTATTAGTAGTATTATTATAAGAAGATGGCAATGCTGATGATTATAGTGGGAAGCATAAACAATCAAGTCAACCATGTAGAAGAATAACACCAGGAATGAAGAACAGGGTTGAAGAAATCCTACATTCAAGCATCAATAAAGAAAAATGAGAACTTTAACACCATAGAAGAGATCACACAGAATTAATATTATCTCTTAAAAGTTTGGTAGAGGCCGGGCATTGGTGGCTCACACCTTTAGTACCAGCACTCAGGAGGCAGAGGCAGGCAGATTTCTGAGTACAAGTCCAGCCTGGTCTACAGAGCGAGTTCCAGGAAGGGCTCCAAAGCAGTACAGAGAAACCCTGTCTGGAAAAACCAAAAACAAGTTTGGTAGAGACCTGACCTGGTATCATACCATTATACTAATGGGAGGAAGGCAGGGAAAGAGGGAGGGAAGGAAGGAGGGGGAGGGAGTGAGAGAGGGAGGAAGGGAGGAAGGGAGGAAGGAAGAAAAGGCAAACAAACAAACCTCCTTGTAGAACTAATGAGCAAATACAGAAAGACTGCAAAATTCAAGACTCACATACAAAAGCAAATATCTTCCTTACACACAGCAATTAGAATATGAAATTCACAAGACAACTCTTTTTGAGGAGATGGTACAGTCAGTAAAATGCTTGTCCCACAAGCAGCAAGATCTAAACGTGATCTCCACAACCCAGAGAAAAGAGCCAGACACCATGCCATGCACTTCAAACACTGGAGGCAGAGGGGGATCCTTGGAGCTCATGGGACCAGCCAGTCTAGACAAATCAATGAGCTCCAGGTTCAATGAGGTTCAATGTCTCAAAAAAAAATTAGGTGAAGATAAGCATGGTGGCAAACATCTTTAATCCTAGGATTCAGAAAGCAGAGAAAAGAAGATCTCTGAATTCAAGTCCAGTCTAGTCTACAGAGTAAGTTCCAGGAGTTCAGGACAGCTAGAGCTACCCAGAGAAAACACTGTCCCGAAAAAGAAAAAACAAAAATAGCTGGGTGGTGGTGCTGCAACGCCTTTAATCCCAGCACTAGAGAGGTAGAGGTAGGCAGCCAGCCTGGTC
The DNA here is from genome assembly GCF_943737965.1 of Phodopus roborovskii. Lineage (NCBI taxonomy): Eukaryota > Metazoa > Chordata > Mammalia > Rodentia > Cricetidae > Phodopus > Phodopus roborovskii. The sequence goes on from NW_026126433.1 coordinate 32,290,207, forward strand.
TATAAAGCTACACAGAGAGAGATCCTAGCCTGAAAGACAAACAAACAACCCCCCCAAAAAAAACAAAAATATATAAATTTTTTAATTAGGTAGAAAGTGATTGAGGAAGATGCACAACACTGATCTCTGGCCTCAAACTACAAACACATGTGCACACATGAACACACAGGAGACAGAGACAGAGAGAGACAGAGACAGAGTGAGTGCACAACATTGCTTTCTAAAAATAACACATGTATAATATGAAAAATACATGTACAGACTCTATTTATAGAAACTTTAAAAACACCAACAGAAAAAATAATTTAACTATTACATTATTTATGTATGGTGTATACATAAGTATGAAAACTATTACATTATTTATGTATGGTACAGAAGTGTGTGTGTATGTCTGTGTGCATGCATGTCACCATGCACATATAGAAATCAGAGGACAAGTTATAGAAATTGGTTCTCTCCAACATGTGGGTCCTGAGATCAGGATGGGTGGCGAGTACCTTTACCTGCTAAGCCATCTCACAGGACTGGGAAGAAATTTTCAAATATCTAAATAAATAAATTGCTAATTCTCACTGAGCACTAAACTATAAGACAGACCACTCAACTATCTACAATAGGGCAGGGACTGTGTCTACTTTTATTCTTTTCACCAAAACATCTTTAGCACAAACACTAAAAGCAACATGGGCTCAATAAATATTTCTTTAATGGATAAATGAATTGTTTTGTATATAGAAGGATAGATTCCAGAACCAGGCAGAAAGTTGAATTAAATATTTCTTTTTTAATTATTTATTTTATTTTATTGTTTCAGTGTAAAAATACAGATCCCCCAAAACTGGAGCTACGGACAGTTGTGAGCTCCCATGTGGATGTGGGGCACTGAACCCAGGTTCTCTGGAAGTACAGCCAGTGCTCTTAACCACTGAGTCATCTCTCCAGGCCCTGAATTAAATTATTTCTAAACTACATTATTCTTACCATTCTCATTCTATGTAATATCCAGTTAGTTTCTGACTCACATTCCAATAGGCCTTCTCAAATATAATTTACTGACTACTATTTCACAGCAGTTTCTTGAACAAAAATATTAACTTTCTCTTTATTTATGTCAATCTATTTTGAACCGAGACCAGCTGGGAAGTTACTGAAGGTCTTTTAAATAATATGGAGCTCACAGTTTTGTAAACTCAAGATGAATACATCCAATTTCAACATGCATATCCAAGAAAGCAGCACATAATAAAAAAAAATCTACTTTAAAAGGGATTTCATAATGTTACAAAAATCAGAATATAAAGTTTACCAAAGGGTTTTCATGTCTCTTTAGTGTATGTCTTTAAAAATACAAGGTATTATAATTTAGACTTAAACATTTTCTAGACATCTTAAAGATACACAAAAATAAAGTGCTGCAAACAATCTGGTGTGTGGGTGTGTGACAATATACATGAATGTGCATGCATGCATAAGAGTGTTTCCCTCCCATTCTCCACTATTCTAATCCTAAAGGAACTCAATAAATATTTTTGACTACTCTGACTCATATAAAGACAGATCTACACCACCTCACCCTCCATACACCAATAGCAATTCTACCAATTCTACCAGGTAAAACAGCTTTCAATTTTTACTTTAATTCAACACTATGTTTGTTCAATGAGCAATGATGATACCCAAATTCACACCACACATGGATGCTTTGAGCTAAAAATTTCACATATATACTATAAACAGTGTAGCAACATTCAACAAAGTCTATTTTCTTCCCAAAATAACTGAGCACTGCCAAAAGTATGAAATTGTGGTGTACACAACTTAATTTCCTTCTGTGCCAAACGTGGTTAAGCTTCTTCTGCTGTTAAATTGTGTGTTGTACCTATTCGTTTTCAAGTGTCTCTTAAATGAAAATAGAAACAAACAACAAAGAAACCCATAAGTATGAGTCAAAATCGTATACTGGGAGAACTATTAGGCATAAGTATTAGAATGTCTACAGAATACACCTTACAAGTGTGGAAAAGGAAACAGTCTTCATTTATAAGTAAGTGGACATGAATAATATAGGACATTTGCCAACCAAAATCCTTGTGTTTTGAAGACTGAGTCAATCCAGAAAAAAAACTACCATGACCCATTTATTAAATAATCCATACACTGGTTTAGAAGTTCCCAAGCAAGAGCTGTACCAACTTACATCCAAGTATATCTCTGACTCTGACAGGGGATCGAAATAACTTTATTAATTCATTTTACTCTAGTGGACGTCTAGTTTTATTTGTTCAGTAATACCAAACCTTTCTGTCTGAGGATAAGGCTTCACTCAAATCAAACCACATGGTTTTTATAAAAATATACTATAATGTTAGCACTCAGAAGGCAGGAGTCCAAGGCCAGCCAGAGCTACATGAGACCCTGTTTCAAAAATAAAAAATATATTGATGGCTGAAAAGCAGAAAGGGGAGGGGATGGGATGGGGGTTGGTGGGGGGAACAGGGGAAGACGGGAGGGTGTGGAAACTGGGATTGATATGTAAAAAGAGCTTGTTTCTAATTTAAATTTTAAAAAATAGTCCTTTAAGGGTTACTGAGATGTTTCAAAGATGAAGTGACTAGTTTCCTCATTTCCAAATCATTCCTACTCTTAACCTCAATATAGGTATGCTCTGTCTCCATCCTCACCTTCAAGCTATTAACATCTCATCATAATTCTGTAGATTTGAAAATAGGACATGATACTAAGAATGCCACTTTGTAATAGATCTAGATTTCCCTTGTTCTTGGGAGAGTCAGTCTGTCTTTCAGTCCATCCTTCTTCCTTCCTTCATTCCTCTCTGCCTATCTGCCTGCCTGCCTGTGATGTACTGGGTAGTGAACTTAGGGCCTTGTGTTTGTCAGGCCAGTGTTCTATTCTGAGCATATTCCTGTAATTGATTTAACAGTTAAAACAGTGTTGAAATAGGAAGATCCTGGATGAACAACTGACATATAGTAAGATGGTAACCTGAATAAAATAGTAAATACAGTGGCTGGCTGTTTACTAATGGAAAAGCAGATTTAATCAAGAAGATTGATGATATATTTGCACCCAAAGATCAAGGAAGATTACCCAATTGTTAAGAGTGTGGAGCATAGTAATTTTCTATTTTAAGATACTGGAGGCTACTTGTTTTCTGGATGTAGGCTAACTTTTTTCTTTAGTTATCTTAAAAAATTGTTGAAATGGCAAACAAGAAATATACTTTAATTGAAAAACACTGTTGATGAAAATTGTAGGAAAGAAGTTGTATCTACAAAGACTGATTAGAATTGCAGTGGTGTGAGAAATTGGAATGTTGCAGGTCCAGGACTAATTACCTTATTTGGGGCTAGCTTTAGCCCCCTGAATCATTCCTTATCCACCTTGGTGTCGGAACCTAAGATTCTGTGACTAACAGATAAAAACCTTTTGAAAACTGTTAACTTAGCAGGCTATTACCAACCCTGAAGCCTAAAGAAAAGCTCCCCACATCTTGGCTGTGACCACCTTGTCAGTGTGTACACCACTGTATTTTAAGCTTGCTGGAACTAACACGCTGTGGCTAAATAGATAAAACCCTTTTGAAACCTACTGTCTTAGTAGACCACTAGCATCTATCAACCCAAAGGCTAAGAATGTCATCAGATATCATCAGAGGCCTATAGAAAAGTTTCCCCAATCTTGCTGTGACTGTCTCACTAATGTACACATCAGTGTATTTTGAATTTGATTCATTCCTTTCTTTGTTCTGTAAAACTATAGAAAGTCATGAAACTGCTTCCACAGTGGAACATTGAATTTGGGGTAACCTAAATCTGTGTCCTGGCCATGATCACTCAAGATGGCTCTAGAATAAACTATTTCTTACCCCCTTTAAGGTAAGAGCTGTATTTGCTGCATAAACATTGGACATGTAAAATTCCACAGTTCATCTAGATATTCTATGAGGGATTTCATGAAAAACAAGTGTATAAAGTATAGTCTCTGCTATAAACATCAACTCGTGTGTGTGTGTGTGTGTGTGTGTGTGTGTGTGTGTGTGTGTGTGGTGTATGGTGCTTAAAATAAACACAGCCTCTCCTCTATTGCTTCAGTCTTGCTACATCTCTTATGAAAAATAAATTTATCACAGGTTGCTTTGTTTGGTCTGATTGATTGCCTTACTAACCATGTGGTTTTAAGTATGCCATTCAGCATTTTCTTATTTTATTTATTAAAGAAATGTATTAGTATTACTTCTGTGTTGTACTGGAGCTTCACAAAATAGAATGTAAAGTTTTTAGTCCAAAATAAACACTCAATAAATATTAGCTGTTATTTCTATACTTTTTTGAGAACCATGATTCCATAATGAAAAGCAGGCTCTTTGCAATCTGGTAGACTGGCTTTGCATCTTATCTTAGCTATCTATTTACATGTGACATTGGATACATTACTTAATTATCCTCTTCCTGTTTTGATTTCCATAACATGAGGATAATAGCTACCTTATATAGTCTTGGTGAGTATTTTAAATCCATAGGCACTTTGTAAATGGTAATTATTATAGGTGTCATGTCTAAAATCCAAGTCAACAGTGTCTTCTTGTTTGGCATATGAGCAAATTGTTTAGGGTTTTTTCATATATGACAACAAGCCAACTGAATTCAGTATTTATTCTCTGATCAAGTCTTAATTTTTCCATATAAGTAAAACCTTATGCCAGGACTGGTGGGATATACCTATAATGACTGTTACTCCAGAGGCTGAGAGTAGTGGATTACATTTTTTTTTTTTTTTTTTTTTTTTTTGAGACAGGGTTTCTCTGTGCTCTGTGTAGCTTTGTAGACCAGGCTCACCTCAAACTCACAGAGATCCACCTGCCTCTGCCTCCCTAGTACTGGGATTAAAGACATGAGCCACCACTGCCTGTCTCTACAATTTTTGTTTTGTTTTTTTTTTTTTTTTAAATAAGGTCTAGTATCTCTTTGTATTCCTGGCTGTCCTGTGAAGACCAGGCTGGCATCTTTGAGCAATGGTATTAAATGCCTATGCCACCATGCCCAGTATGATTACAATTTTTGAGGATAATTTGGGCAATGTGGTAGCTTACATAAGGACGGCCCTAAGGGATTGATGTTTGAATGATTGGTTCCCAGTTGGTGGAACTGTTTGGGAAGGATTAGGAGGTGTGTCCTGTTGAAAGAGGTATGCCAATGAGGGTGAGATTTTAGATTTTAAAAGTCCATATTTCCATTAGCTCTCTCTGTCTCATGCTTGTGAATCAGATATAAACTCTCAGTTACTGTTCTAGCACCATGCCCCCCTACCTGCTGCCATACTCCCTCTCATGATAGTCATGAACTCTAAGCTTCTGAAACTGTAAGCCCCCAATAAACTCTTTTGTAAGTTGCCTTGGTTGTGGTTTAGCACAGCAACAGAAAAGTTACTAAGATAGGCAGCTTAAAAGACTTGTTTTAAAAACAAAACAAAATAAACCAAGCCAGTCCAGACATGAACAACAAAATATAAAAAGACAAAGGTATTATTAGTAAAAGAGCATTTGTCTACCATGTGCGAGGCATGGTTTAACTGACTGTAACTGTTAGTACCTGAAAAAACAAAACAGAAAAACTAAAACCAACCTGGTAGCATTTACTTATTTAAGATATTTTAATATAAAATAAAATCTAAAAGTTAGTATGTATTGCATACAGTCAGGCACATGGCTTATGGAGATGAGAGACAATTTTGTGGAGTTCTCTCCTGCCACTTCGTGGGATTCAGGGATCAATCTCAGGTTGCCAGGAATGCAAGAAAGTGCCACTACCAACTGAATAATCTCACAGACCCAGAAGTAAAACTTACTGTAGAGTGTACTTTTATGTTATTTACTTTTATGTTATTTTATTTATTTCTATAAAACTATCTAAAAGCAACATTAGCTTGTTCTCAGGATAACAAAATGCTCAGGCTGCCTTCTGTCCTGATTTATGGCAGGTTATCTCTAGGCCTTAGTATTTAATGGAACAGTGGTAGCCATCTGCTTTCCTAAGGTGAACTTGCCTGGAGGACACAAAACCCCTAATCAGAACTGGCAAGTGACTTAACAAACATTTTAAATTTTATTGACTGTGCCACATAAGACCATTTTCATTTATATCCCTCCCATTCCCTTCCCTCTTTCCCCCTTTCTACTGTCTGATAGACCCAATGCAGATTTGCTTCTTTCACACAACCTCTACATACATTATTTTATTCATCTAGGTATGTAAACTATCCAGGACCCATAAATGAGAGAATGTGGTATCTGTCAGCATCATCCACACTTCCATAGAGGAGATGAATAAAAAGGATGGTCTATATACACAACAGAAGTTACTTTGTGGGAGAATGGTTGTAACTGGAAATAATAATATTAAGTGAACTATTCTTTTCATAGTGTTCTGTGAACAAGCTATCAGAGGGAATCATATTGTTCAGCTCCCAGTTTAGGTATGCAAAAAGATGAGCAGTTTTCTCTCAATCGAGAATTTATCATTTAGAATTTATTAAATAGTAGTAACTACAACATAATTAAAACAAAACAAACAACACCCACAAAATGAACAATGAAAAAAAAACATAAATTCTGTAACTGAAATTATAGTCAGCTCTCAAAAAGTTTTCTTATGTAGATGTGTTTATGAAGAATGCTAAGCAAGGGGTTTGTGTGCCCACTCAGATATTCAACTGTCTAATTGTGGGATCTTCTGAGAAAAGCTGCCTTATCAGTTTCAATAAATTCTTAAGCATATCTTTCTGTATAAACTCAACTTTTATTCTATTTTGAAATTTGAGAAGTTAGAAAAATAAGATTTTGCATGACTTTGCCATAGGATGAATGTTGTTCAGTGAAACATCTTAACATTTCTTTTATATTGAGAATTTCTTAATACATGTTTTTTAAATCAAATCTACTCCCTGCGTTTCCACTTCCTTCTAGTTCTTCTATCCCACCACTACTTTTCTTTTCTAACTTTATGTGTGCTCCCTCTCTCCCTCCCACCTCTCACTCTCCCCCTCCCTTCCTCCCTCTCTCTCTCTCTCAAGTTCACTTACACATGTATGCGTGGCTGGGACCATGTAGTAGACCGTCATAGGTAGCCTCTCTGTGGCTGCATCAGGAAAAACAAACTCTAGCTCCTTTCAATTGTCCTGAGTTATCAGCAACACCTAGCTGGCAGTAGGACTTAAACCTCTTCCCTATACATCCATTCAGGGATTTTGGCTGGCTTGATTTTGTGCAAGTTTTTTGCATGCTATCACAGGTGCTTTGTGTGTCATGTATGTAAAGTTGTTGTCGTGTCTGGTAAATATGGCTTTGCTGAAGATGTCCACTGTGGACAGCTATAAAATCTTTCTTCCCCCTCTTTTGTGATGATACTTGAGACAGTGGAATATTTCTTGATAATCTTCTATCTCTCATATGATTTATTACATTTTATTATAAAACTCTTTCATTATTTTTTAGGTGACCATTTTCCTTATCAGCTCACAGTAGTACAAGCATTTTATACACAGATAAATATTTCCTAAATAATTATCTTCATTAGTATGGAAATTTGACCTTTTTTATTCATCTAAATATTTTCTGTTAAGGTTTGTAGAGGATTATCACTTCCTTTCTTTGGACAGCAAAATATCATGGGTAAAACTTTCTGTATCCAAAGATAAATAATAAGCACAAAACTTAGCACTTTGTACTTCATATATCTTAGTATTTTACATTATTTTCCAGTTTACTATTTATTAATATTGATTCATACTAATCTGTAATTACCCTACTAACTACAAAGCTTGTCTTTTATGGTTCTTTAGCATCTTCTGAAATGTAGTCTTTTTCCTAATACTTAATCTCCTGTACACCTCACATCTATGTGTCATGCTATCTAGAATGTAAGGTACTGCTACCTTACATTCTCCAATGAGAGCTTATTTCTGTTACTCTTTGCTTAACTCTTATCAGGAAAACAATGTTAATTGGCATAAGAGTCTGTGGCTCTTGAAACTAAACACTAAAGACTGTTAGGTTAGCAGGCTTAGAGTTCATCCAGAGACCTCCCCTTCAGCCCATTCCCTACATGAGGGAAGTATATAATACTTGTTAGAAAACAGTATGTTTATTGGTTATTTATCTTTTATATCTTTTATTTCATTTTGATTGGACTATTACTCTTTTTACTGTTTGTGGACAGAAGTTTCTGTCTCTCTGGGTCCTGCAGCCATTTAGTCCCAAATGAACATGCAAAGGGTTATATTAATTACAAACTGTTTGGCCAATGGCTCAGGCTTCTTACTGGCTAGCTCTCTCCTAATTATTAACCCATATCTATTAATCTATGTATCTCCTCATGGTCTTGGCTTACCGGTGAAGCCTGGCTCTCTTTCTTCCTCATCAGCTACATGGCATCTCCTTTGCTACTCACTCTCTCTGTTCCTCTTCCCTGCATTCTCTTAGTCTGGTAGCCCCACCTATATTTCCTACTGGCTACATTCTGCCTTTCCATTGGCCAAAACAGCTTTATTCATCAACTAATAGGAGAAACACATATTCACAGTATATAGAAGGACATCCCCCATCACTATTAATAGCATATTACATAATCAGAATACTACAAATTTGTCACATATAAATGTTTCAATACTTTTGTTTTTCAACTTTTTTCCTTACAATTTGATGTGTTTTAATTTTTCTGGAGTTAAATGTGTTAGTCTCTTTTTTGATACTTTGTCTTCCTTTGTTTTATATTTAGTTCTTTCTCATGCTGCTATTAGAAATAGTCATTATTTCCTCCCAGCTTTCTAAGGAATAAAATAGTAACAATAGGTAAGTACTATTTTTATATAATTTTTTATTTAAATTAGAAACAAGTTTGTTTTACATATCATTCCCACTTCCCTCTCCATCCCCTCCTCCCCTGTCCTCCCACCGACCTCCATCCCATCCCCTTTCTGCTCCCCAGGGAGGGTGAGGCCTTCCATGGGGAGTCTTCAAAGTCTGTCATATCATTTGAAGCAGAGCCCAGTAAAAAGAAAAAGTGCAAAAATATGAAACACTGCATAATGTAAAAATTTCTGTAAATGGCTAATTACATCTGTCCAACCTTGTGATAATGAAATGAATAACTATCATAATTCCTAAATGTGATCTCAAAAATTGATTTTTTAATGTACATATCATGAATTCATTCATTCAAATATTTACTATAAGTCAACCATTTAACCATGTATACTACTTTATACTATAAGCTCAGACTATAAACAGGAATTATCCTGTAAGCTCTTCAGGTCATAATACCTACAACAAATCATCATATATACCTTGTGGATTGTTTTCTCTTTTTAAAAAATAAAGAAAAACAATTTTGAAACTTCCAAAGCATCCTCCACAACCATTAAGCCATATAGAGCAAACCCTTTTTCTTGGCTTGTTCCTGAGCATAAATATAAAGTAAAACTCAGTTTAAGGTCAGCCTGATCTACATAACATTCAGGACAACCAGGACTACACATACACACACACACACACACACACACACACACACACACACACACACACAATGGGGGGCATGTCTCAAAAATAAATAATTACATATATATAAAATAAGCCTCTGTCTCAAAACAGAACTAAAAATAAAAAATATAGTACACAAAGGAAAGTACCCATCTGTGGGAAGTTGAACAGAACTCTGTCACAGTGAGTTCCTTAACTTGCACTACAAGTTATAAATCATGCACTTTCTATATGAGGTTACAGGAATTCAAGAATACTTTTTATGTACCATTCAGTCTATAACCACTTTCAAGGCGGCATGGTAACACATACCTGTACTTCTAGCACTTTGGAGACAGAGGTAGTAGGTTCATGAGTTAGCTAATGCTCAACAACATATGGGTTTTAAGGCCAAGCAGATAAAAAGGAGACTCTGTCTCTTAAAAAATAAAAGAATTTCAAGCTCTTGGGGAAGAACCTTTTTAGTCTGATGAATTTCACACCTGATCAAAATAGGAAAAAATAAGATTATTTTATCTCAAGGCTCTCAAAACAACCATCTAATAATTTTTATTCTGTGATTAAATGGGTTTTATAAACTTAAGAAGAAAGGAAGACATAAGAAAATCTAGCTATATTAAGCTCTAGTTTTACCTTAAAAACAAATCCCATTATAAGAATTATCTTATAAGAATATAAGATAAGTAAACAAATCTAGTTATTTCCCTCTGTAGCTAACATCACATTTTAAGGTCACAGTTACTCAGCTGGAAACCAACTCAGAGGTACATTGCTTAGCATGTACAAGATCTAGGGTTTGATCCCTAGCACCATGTAAAAATAAACAAATAAAAGTAAAATAATAGGGACATAGTTAAAATTTGAGGTATTAAAAGCACTTAAGTCTAAGAGATTTAAGTTGAAAATACACTAATATCATTTAATAAATTCAAGGTTACTATACATTATCTCATGTTACTGTCATTTATTTAAGCCAGAAAGATAAATGCTATTTTTTCAAAACCTCTTTTTAGAAAATCTGATATTAAGTTTACCAAAGGCATTTATTTTAGTAGAATTAGTTACAGAGAGATGATACCACACAAATAATTGTCTCTGCCATAAAAAATATAAAACAGGTTTTAAGTACAAAATAAAACAAATGATTCCTCATAATAGGTAACAGACCCAGAGAGTAAATGTATAGTCACAAAGTAATGATGCTTCTTAAATAACACCTTTTTACTCAAGTACATACCTGAGAATTTCACAATAATAAACCAACACCTAAGCACAAAGTAAAAAAAAAAAAAAAAAAAAAAAAAAAAAAAGCATTTTCCTACTAAATTTCCTAATTATCTTCCTAACAGACAGCAAAATGAGTGTTGCTATCCTTTCTCCTATAGGCGATAAATAAGGCAGAGATTCCCTTCTGCTTCAGAATCGCCAACTTAACCCACAGTGCTAGAGAGGAAATCCCAGAGCCTCACAGTAGACTCTAGATACATACACATATCACTGATGGATGTGTTAGATGTCCTGTACCATGCCTCTTCATACTCTGAACAAAGGAATTGGAGTAAAATTTCATGTATTTTATATGAAAGTTACCTTTCTTGTTAAGTAGTTTCCCCCTGTTTTCTTTTTTTTTTTAATTTTATTTTTATTATTTTTTTTTTATTTTACATGTCATTCCCAGTTCCCTCTCCCTCCCTCCCTCTTACCCTCTCCCTCTCTCCGCCCTCACATGCACCCTGACCACCCTCCCCTCCCATCCCCCTACCCCAATTCCTCATGTAGGGCAATGCCATCCAGGTGGGGTCATGTAAATCTGTCAAGTCATTTGAAGTAGGGACTAGGACTTCTCTCCTGTCTCTAGGTTAAGGCGGTATCCCTCCATGGGGGAAGTGTCCACAATGTCCTTTTGTGCACCAGGAATACATCCTGGTTCCATTGTCTGAGGTCCCTTAGACTGCTCAGGCCTTCTAGCTGAGACCCATATTCAGGGGGTCTGAGTCAGTCCCATGCTGGATTCCCAGCTATCAGATTGGGGGCCCATTAGCTCCTCCTTGTTCAGGTCAGCTGTCTCTAAGTGATTCTGCAACCTGGTCTTGTCCTCTCCTTCTGCATCTGGATTCTAGTTCAACTCAGTGTTTAGTTATGGATGTCTGCTTCTGTTTCCAACATGTGCTAGATGAGGACTCCATAATGGTGGATAAGTTAGTTGTTGATCTCACTATCCGGGAAGGGCATTTATGGTAGCCTTTCACGGTTGCTCAAATTGTTAGTTGGCAGCAGTCTTGTAGGTCTCTAGACCTTCCTTTAGGTTCTGTTTTCTCTTCAAACCAGAGAAAGAGGGGGGGGGAGGGAAGGAGAGAGAGAGAGAGAGAGAGAGAGAGAGAGAGAACATAAAAAAGGAGCCATTATTGGTTTGAAGAGAAAACTGAATCCCCCTGTTTTCTTTAACAGATAAAAATTATACATAGATGTGACATTTTAATATTCCAAAATCATCTTTTCTTCAACAGGAAACTGTTCTCAAGATATAAACAGAGAAACCAGCACAGTAAACTCTTCAAGTAAACTTCCTTTTTTAAACATCAGCAAGTAACTTCCCTCCCTCCAGTCTATGCCTCTCTCAACACCTTACTTAAAATGTTTACTTATATGTGTCATCTTGCAATTTGTGCATAAAATGCTAGCTATTATCAACCTTTCATTATAACCCAAGTGCAGCAATTTAATAACACCTAATGTAGTAAATCAGTCACAGAAAATAAGGTTTTATGAAAAGCAAGAGATGACACTTTCTACTCTTCATACTCTTGTCAAAACATGTCAAATTTCTATAAGCCAAGAACACATTTCAATTTTCTCCTTTGAAAGAATGTTGAAACTAACAACAGGAGATTCAATGTAGACAACCTAGGAAACTTGGAAAGCTACACATTAAATTATTTTTATCATGTACTTTTTAGAACCAAAACAGTAAATTATAACTATTCCAAAACAAAAATCCAAAATTCTTTTCCTAAAGAATACATTACTACCTGCAATCAGACCCTTATGACTTCTAGCATCAAACAAACTAGATACAACTAAATGTGGCTTTAGATAGTCTTTGTTCCTAAGCTAGAGAGACTTTCTATTATGGGTTGTTTCAATACAGGATTTCTCTCTGTACTTCTCTGTCCTAGAACTCCCTCTGTAGACCAGGTTGATCTTGAACTCCCAGATCTGTCTGCCTCTGCCTCCAGTGTGCTGAGATTAGAGATCTGTGCTACTACCACCTGGTGAATATGAAACTCTGTTGGTTTTTATTTGTTTGTTTTGTTTTATTTGTTTTTCAAGACAAGGTTTCTCTATGTAACAACCCTAGCTGTCCAGGAACTTGCTCTGTAGACCAGGTTGGCCTCAAACTCACAGAGATCACCTGCCTCTGCCTCCCGAATACTGGGATTAAAAGCATTCACCACCACACATGAAACTCTTAATGGAGCACCACAGGATCTTTGCTAATGCACCTGGGCCAGTAAGGAGGCCAGAAAACAAATATCTTTCAGTAAGCATCTGCAAGGTATTTAGTCAGATCAATGTTTGTAATTTTGCTACATCCTGTTATTAATAACCCTTTTTTCACAATATTCACAAGCTCAAACAAATGACACCATATCATTTACTGCATTGCATTTATCAAAACATAATGGAGTTTATTATAGCCTTTTGATTTCATTAAATGAGTAGCTCAAAGAAACAATATCAATTTTGAGGAAATAATAGTTTTACATTTTAATGGCATAATTTAGAAATACAACAACCCATTTTAAGTTTCTGTTAACTTCGGTATAAAATTTGATATTGCTCCAATATTGGCATATGAGATTCTTAACATTCCATATTTTATTAAATATAATGTATAGTTGAATATACTCATTTCCATTATAAAATACACTATAGTCTGCCAACAACATGACTAATTTTACTTGAACTTTATTAATACCCCCATAGTGCCTGATACATTGTATGTAGCTAATAAGCATTAATAAACTTACACATTTTTTTAAAAGGTTATTTATGTAATGTGTTAGTATAGGCATCAAATTTTCATGAGATAGTAAACCAGTGCAACCACTCTGGAAATAAATATGGAAAATCTTCAAAAAGCTTAAAGTGACTCCAACATACGACTCATCTATACTATTCCTCAACATATGCCCAAACAATTCAGCATCCAGATACTTGCTCAGCCATGTTCATTACTGCTCTATTCAAACAGCCACCTAAAAGTATTTCAATTAGCAATGGATAATGAAAATGTGGTACCTATCACTATGAAATACCATTCCCCTCTAGTAAAAAAAAGAAAAAAAAAATAAAATCATGTAATTTGCACATAATTGGATGAAACTAGATCACGTTTAATGACAACTCAGAACAAGAAAAACAAATGTTGTATGTCATCTCATATCTGACTTCCTGGTCCCCAATCTTCAGATTGAGCATTTAATCTAGTGTAACTAAAGAAATCAGGAAAGTAAAAAGGGACCACTGCATGGGTGGTAGGTGTAAGAAGTAGCAATAGAGAGGAACAGCAGGGTACAAGTGATCTGATGGAGAAAATAGGAAATGTGAGGGGGTTTTAATTAGGGAGGGAGAAAATAAACACAAGAGGAGAAGGGAGGGGATAATATAACAGTAAAGATGTCTGAAAACTCACAAGGAATCATACTATTAACTATCTAAAAATACCTGTAACCATCTAAGTCCGTGTATACATATACATACAAAGTTTAAATGAAATATAGGATGACAATGCTCTCCCCAAGAGTCACAGATTAGCAAACCAAAAGCCCCAATACCGGCATGAGAAACCCTCTTTTGGATTGTTGATCAGGGCTATGAAAGATATTGTAGGCTATTGTCATTGCCCTTGGCTGCCTCCCCCCCCCCAAAAAAAAAAAAAACAGATAGAAGACAAGTCCCAACTGCTGAAGACACCAAGCACTTCAGAACTGTACCTAACCTGATAGCCTCCTCCATAAGGTCTAGTTTTCAAGTTACTGTAAGGTGCAATAGTGGAACACATACCTTGTTAATAACCAAGAGCTCTCTAATTAGACTTAAGAACCACTCAACAAGAAGTAAATCATGTCTGGTACTGGAAATCTAGCCAATTACCAAGGACTAATGAAGTCACAAAATCTTGCAAGATTTGTTACTAAATGTTACTAAACCCATAAATTCATAATATAGTTTCATAAATGTAATATAATATAAATTCATAAATGTAGTTTTCATCTCTCATCAAAGAAACTTCACTTTGTACCAGAGAGACCATTACAGAAAACCACAACTGATCAAAATGCAGAGATGTGCAGCCCAGTTTCAAGTGATACATCTACAACACAACTCTTGCACCTAAGGTTCAGCAAACATCTTGAAAGGAGGCAGAAAGACTGTAAGAGCCAGAGGAACAGGAAGTTTCTCTGAGGCTGCAGCTCCTAGAAATATCAGAGAAGCTACACTCGTCAAGTCTTACCAGCATAGCTGCCTAAACATGACCTACTGAACAAAAATGATGCCAATAAACGCACTAATGTGAAAGGGGAAAAGCTCACAAGGCCTCAACCCTAAACAAAGAACTACAGGCAATTAGGGATGCTGAGAGCAGCAGAACTAGTCTTCCCCAGGAAAGAGCACACCAACTGGTTATCCAATATCAAATGGTCAGCTTTGAAAACATATACATGTCAAGTAATATTATATGGACTGAGTAGGTTATATTTAAATATTTAGGAACACATACACAAAACTAAACAAAAAGAGGCCATGAAATTGAATGAGAGGAACAGGAGTACATAGGAGGAGTTGGAGGGAGGAAAGGGAAAAGGAAAATAATACAGAGAAAAAAAAGGTGAAGCAAGCTAAGCACCAGCATTCATTCTTCTGTTTCCTGACAATGTGACCAGCCTCCTCACATTCCTCCTACCATGAATTCCCAGCCATGATGGACTGTGCTCTTAAATAAACCTTTCCTTTTTGCCTATGTCATTTTCTCAGGTATTTTGTCACAATGAGAAATGTAACTAATATGAGTACAGAAGACCAAAATATAAGATGACAGTAAGCCTTAGCCCAATATCGAAGCCTAGATTTTTTTGAAAGGTACACCTAGATTTCAATGTTTAACACATATGTACATATGTTACATTTCCTACTTCAAACAAGATTTTAACTAACAAAAAATATAAAACAATTGCCTTTCTTACCCTGTAATGTCTATATCAGCAGAGATACAACTGGACAGTAACAGGGCCAAATACAAAGAAAAATAACACAGGCAATGACAAATTACAAAGTCAGCCTCTGAATAACCAAGCTGACCAATTACAATCTAGAGAACAGGATCATTAATAAGAGGCTGTGAACTGCTAAAAGTATAACCACATGCATTATTTTTTTCACATTTTAATTACATTTATTTTAATGTGTATTATATGTGTACATTATGGATGCAATGGTGTATGTGTGGATGTCAGAGTGCAACTTATGGAGTCAGCTCTCTTTCAATCATGTTGGTTCCAGGAAATGAACTCAGGTCATCAGTCTTGGGGACAAGCACCTTACCTGCTGAGCCACCTCACCAGCTACAAATGTATTATTTTAAATAAAAACAATGATGCCAATGTTTCTCAAAGAAATAAATCTTTTTAATCCCCTTAATGCTCTGTAGTTTTTAAGACAGCTGCCTATAATTTTCTACAGCATTACACTTCTTCAGTACACTTAGTTACTGGATAGTCTTTAACACTAGATCCTCAAGTTACATCTCAAGACTATTAGGCATCTCCAAGTCTCCTCACATTTCTCAGACCCTGTCACGGGTAAAAAGAGAGCAGGCAGTATTGAGAAATCCCTCCCAGATTTCTCATTCCTAGAAAATCTAGCAGAGGAGTCTATAAGCTCAAAGCAAACAATCATGGTAAAATATAACAAAGAAGAGGAGGCTAAAGAGAGAAAAGCTGTTGTCCCTACTTTACCCCAACCCTCCCTGAGCTGTGGAATGACTTTCAATAACCCTCTGGCTGAACATCTTAAAGCAGACATTTTTGTTATTTGAGTGCCAAAATTTAAAGACAGTTATCTTTGGTTACCACAAATTGAAGAAGTAATAAAACAGGTGTTTATGGTGGTTGATATTAATTACCAAAACAATGAGATTTAGAGTATCATGATACAAAGTTCTGTGTATACCTGTAAGGGCTTTCCCAAATTGGGTTCATTGAGGTGGGAAGACCCACCCTATATATGAGCAGTAGTATTCCATGGGTTGGGATACTGGACTGAAAACAGAGAAAGAAAGCTGAGCCACAAAAGCATTCACTCATGACACTCTGCTTCCTAACTATGAGTGCAATGTGATCAAGCTGCCTCCTACACCTGCAACCATACCTTCTGTGTCATGATGAACTGTATGAAACCAAGATAAACCCTTCCTTAAGTTGTTTTTGTCAGGTACTTTGTCATAACAATTGAGAATAATAACTAACACAGTGGTGGTTTGGTTATTTGACCTGCTAAATACTGTGGAAAACACATGCAGTACTGCAGTTCTATGAGCTTCTCTATCAATAAACAGATTATCCAAGAACATCTGCCAGGAGACTCCTATTGTAAACATGAACAATTCAGCGCATTCTTCTGGACCTCAGCATGCCTTGCCTATTTCTGTAAAAGTAAAAATCAGAATAAACTCTCCAGAAACTTGCCTGGTGGAATCTACAAAGCACACTGGAGTGAAGCTTTAAAAGTTGTCAACAAGTACTTTAATACACTTCCCTTCAAAAATTAAATACAATGTCTCATCACCTTGAATGCAGGCTGGTTTAGTGACTTTCTTTTTTTAGACTACATTTCAATATGTGTCTCTGGCTGGTGGGAAGGCTGACTTCGAACTCACAGTGATCTGCCGTCTTTCTGCCTCCAAGTTCTGGGAAGTGGCTCACTGTGGAAATGATATTGTAGCTCAGTAGTAGAGTGCTTGTCTGGCATGTCTGAGAGCCTGGGTTTGATTACTGATACCACAAAAATAATAAAAATAAGCAATACCTAACACAATGTGGAGAAAGCAATGCTGTAACGCTGGTCTGAGTTAAGCAAGCTATCATGTTGAGATTCACTCAAGCCCCATCAAGAAGAGGTCTTCATGGTGAGGACTTGAGGACCCAAGCTCAATATTCTGGACATCTGCAGTCACACAACTCTAAAACACATTCATTTAAAGAGCCTTAGAATAAGACGGGCATTGGTGATACACGGCTTTAGTCCCAGCACTTGGAAGGCAAAGGCAGGCATATCTCTGTGAGTTCGAAGCCAGCCTGGTCTATAGAGTTAGTCCCAGGACAAGCTCCAAAGCAATACAGAGAAACCTTGTCTCGAAAAACAAAGAAACAAAAAGAGCCTTAGAATATGCCACAAGAGATGTTCACAAAAGCTGGCTTTGTTTTTAAATATAGGTAACTTTAGTTCATTTCTCTGTTTCGGTGTTTGTGCTGAGACTAAAGGTGTATGCCATCATGACCCCTGGTTGTTTTCTTAAGGAAAACAAAATAAAGTTCTTAAGAAAATGTATGTGGCCATACTGAGAAAGGACAGTTAGAAAAATCAAAACAGGCAGCTCTACATAGTGAGACCCTGTCCTTAAAAAAAAAAAAGGTTCATTTATAAGGAAGACACATTTTGCCATTTTGATTTTTTTGCAACAACTCCAAAATGCCACCAAAGATTCCTTCAAGTGAGGTAAGAAGCTGAAGCAGGATGTTAGAAAAGAGCTTGACTGGAAATATTTAGACTCAGAACTACATACAGCTTCAAAGCTTTTTGAAAGTGTTCACCGCCTACGCTGTAATTTTTTACTTAAGGGTCTTGCCTCTTCATTCATCTACTGACTAAAACCTCTAACCAGTCATCTTCCCCAGAGAATTAGTGCTGAATAGCCTTTACAGTCAGGAAACTCTCTTTCCCTAACCAAAAATTATATGGTAATCTCAATTTCCTTTCCTAGGATTTCTGGAAGAGACAGGAACTCACTCAGTCGTTTTTCAAAAGTTGGAGGGCTACTATTAAGACCATTTATTAACAGTCTCTTTACAAACATGAGTAAAGAGATGTGCTATACATTCCACTCCAACTCCTTCATTCATCTCTCCTTTCCCTGTTCTTTTCTCAATCTTCTCAACTTCCCTTATCCTTGAAAATGTGCAATAGCAAAACTGAGTTATATGTACCTAATTAAGATAAGCCAAAGGATTATTTATCAGTATATTACTTTATCCAAATTTTGCTTTACAGTATGTTCTGCATTACTCGTTTAGTCATAAATATCAATACTCAACTACCTCACCACTATTACTGTCAATCTCTATAGGCAGGGCATTTGTCCTTCCCTGAAATTTATTACAATTTATACTTATTCTTCATTTATTCTCATCTTTTTATTTAAAGGTATTTTCTTAAATTAGAGAGGCAACATAATATATGCTGGTTAACAGTCACAAAGTTGGAGAGAGTAGATGCTTTTTTTTTTCTGCAGAGTTCTTAGCTAATTTAAGTAAGTTACTTATAGTAAGCCTCCCTTACTTTCATGTGCTTACAAACCGTGATGCCCTCCCTCTCTCCTCTCTTGTCACAGCCCTATTTGTGGTTTTTATCACCCTAGTCAGTAAATAGTTTAAACTAAGAGGTGATCCAACTCTGGTCGCTACAACCTAAGAACTCCACTGTGAGATTCCTTTAAAATAAAAAAAGAAATCCTTGCTTAAGAAATAGATGCAATGATAACACCTTTATTTTCTAATATCCTGACATCATAGTGTCTAGAACATAATACTAGAATTGTTGTAGCCTTCTTGAGAAATGAAGGGAGATATCAATATACTGAAAGTGACAAGTGTCCAACTCACAGAGATTCACCTGTCTTTGCCTCCCAAGTGCTGGAATTAAAAGTGTGCACCACCACACCCAATTTCTGTGACAAATTTTTGTTTCACACTGAAGTACAATATTTTCAAAAGGAATTCTCCAAGTGTTTAAGTTATAGGTTGGACTAACCACCTTCTTCAAAGAATATCATTTAGACTTCAAAGAACAACTAGAAAATTATAGTTATAAGTTTATATAAGTTATAAGTATATATTTGAAAGATTTTTGTCTATGTGTGCACATATATGTATATACGAGGTCAATCAAAAGTACCAGTTTGAGGCAGGGGATCTTCTGGAATACTGTCTCTGCCCATTCAGGAGTGCTTATATTACAGACCTGAGCACTACTGTGTCCAGCTTTAAAATGAGCTCTGAGGATTTGCACTCAGCTCCTCCCACTCACACAACAAGCACTGTACCCATTCAGACATCTCCCTAGCACTGGAGCTGTTTTTTCAAGGTTTAAAAAAAAAAAAAAAAAAAAAGTCACTTCAAGAAAAACAACTGGCAACTGGCAGCATTAGTAGCCAATGATAAAATTGAAGCTGTCATTAAAACTTAGGGTTTCTAAACTGGGTGAGGTAGCACACACCCTTTATCTCAGTACCGGGGAGGCACGGGAAAATAGGTAAGTGTGAGCTTGAGGTGAGCCTGTTCTACATAGTTCCAGAACAGGTACAGCATAGTGAAACCCTGTCTCAACAAAAAGGAAGGAAGGAAGGAAGGAAGGAAGGAAGGAAGGAAGGAAGGAAGGAAGGAAGGAAGGAAGGAGAAAAAGCTTTCCTAATAAGATCAATGATAACCAATGACAACGTTTTAAGTGTGACTTGTTTACACTGTATAATAAAATATGTCAACATTAGAAAAAGCTACATAATTCAGTGGAGCCTTCACCCTCATATTCTAGTCTCTTTGGTACATGAAGGTACTCTGCAGGCTACCAAAAGAGAAATGTTGACACCAATCCAACCACAAACCTTTGACCTACACTCTATCCTGCCTGCAAAATATGCTAGAGCAATGGTGGCACAGAACATGCAGGAGTAGTCAACCAATGTCTGACTTAAGGCTTTCCCCAAGAGAAGGAACCCATATCCTACACTGCTTGGGTACAAGAACTAGGGACTACATAGCCCAGGGACCTAGAAAACCAAATACTACTTATCTTAACAACAACAAAAAATTCAATAAAATGATTCCTAATCATATTATCATATTCTGCTATATTCATAGATCAGTGCCTTATCCAGTCATCATTAGAGAAGCTTCCTCTGGCAGTAGATGGGAACAGATGCAGAGACCCACAATCAGACTTTATATGGAGAGAGAGTCTAAATTGGAGGTCTCCACCAAATCCCTCCTCTCAGTGTTCAGGGAATCCTGCAGAAGAGGAGGCAGAAAGACTGCCCAGATTTGATGGAGGACAAGAAAAGAACAAGGTTTTCTGAATCAACAAAACAAGGCAGATATGAGCTCACAGAGGGCCTACATGGGTCCACATCAAGTCCTCTGCATATTTACTATAGCTATAAGCTTTTTTTGTGTGCATTGGTGATTTGCCTCCATGTATGTCTGTGTGAGGATGTCAGATTCCCTGGCACTAGAACTACAGACAGTTTTCAGATGTTGTGGGGTTGCTGGGAATTGAAGCCCGGTCCTCTGGAAGAACAGCTAGTGCTCTTAACCACTAAGTCTTCTCTCAGGCCCCTCAACTTAGTATTTTTATAGGACTCCACACTGTGAGAACAAGTGGACCCTGTGCCTGCCCATGGGACTTTTTTCCTCTTGTTGGGTTGCCATGTACAACTTTGATGACAGTTTTTGCTTCATCTTATTAAATTTTATTTTGTCATGTTTGCTTGTTATCTCATAGAAGCCTGTTCTCCAATGAGAGACAGAAAGGGAGTAGATCAAGAGCACAAAGGAGGTGGGAAGGAACTGGGAGCAGTAGAGGGTGGAGAAACTATAATCAGGATATATTATATGAGAAAAGAATCTATTTTCAACTAAAAACAAGGAATGAATAGACCAATATGACTGAAAAATTAAAGAGATCCTTAAAAGTCACTGAGTCCAACTTCTGATCTAAATCATCCCTCCAAATGCTAGTGAGATGGCATAATGGGTAAAGCCATCATCTATCACCAAGCCTGATACATGAATTAAATACTCAGGATCCAGAGTAGAACAGAAAAAAAAATAAATAAATTAAGATATAACAAAAATTGAATAATCCCTCTAAAGTAAGTTCCTGTGTCAGAGTTCTTTGTTATTTAGAAAAACTATAAACATTTTTTTTCTTTTTCCTTTTTCAAGACAGGGTTTCTCTGTGGCTCTGGGACCTGTCCTGGAACTATCTCTTGTAGACCAGACTGATCTCGAACTCAAAGAGATCCGCCTGCCTCTGCCTCCCAAGTGCTGGTATTAAAGGCATTCACAACCACCACCCGGTTATAAACATTTTTTTTTCCAATCACCAGAAAAGCAAGGAACCAGAATCATAAAGGTCATATAGGCAACAACATGTCCAGAAGCATACTTCAACCAGCACAGTTATAACACTACAACTGCTGTATTCCTGCTCCACTGACCCAGATGCCATGATCTACATCACCCACATCATCAATAGTCTAGATACAAGACATAAAATCACTACTTCTGTTACTCCTGAAATGAAATGAAATTGTGGATACTGGACCTGACCCTTCACACAGGACCATCAGGAGCCAGCCCTTACCTGACCTCTGAGCCCCTTGGCCTGCCTTCTGCCTGAGGTGAGTCTGGAACCAGCCCAGGCTGAACCCCCCTCCACATCCTTTCCTGGGAACTCCCTGGGTTAGGTCTGCATCTTGACCCCCTGCCCCCATGCCTTGGGCCTTAGTGATCCAGGCCTGGTACTCTGGACCATCCACCACCTGGAGCCTGCCTTCCCCTCATCCTTGGCCCTCTTGGGCCCACTGCTCAGGGGTGAGTGTTTGGCCTGAGCACAAGTCCAACACCCCCATCCTCCTCTTGGAACTTCCTGAGTGCTTGAGACCATCTGGAGCCTGCCTTCCCCACATCATTGGCCATGTTGTGGCCTCTGCTTGAGAGACCTCCAAGAGAGCTCCAATCATTCAGAGTTACTGACCCACCTATACCCACCAGGAGAGCAGGGAAGAGAGAGAAAGACTTCACCTGCACCCGCTGGAAGAAGCAATGAGAAGGCGGCAATACAAGAAAATACCCAATAGAAAGACCAGTATGACACCACCAGAATTTAGGGACTCTACCACAACCAGACCTGAACACGCAAAAGCAGATGAGGCAGAAGAGAACAACCTAAAAAATAATTTATGAAAATGATAGAGGCCCTCAAAGACAATATAAGAAAATCCCTTAAAGAAATGGAAGAAAAACAAACAAACAAAAAATTGGAAGGAGGAAAAGACCAAAGAAAGAAATGCAAGAAATGAACAAATCTCTTAAAGAAAGCAAGGACAGCCAAGAAAAAAACAATCAAACAGATAAAGGAAACAATTCAAACAGTTCCATACCTGAAAACTGAAATAGAAACAATTAAACACACACACACACACACACACACACACACACACACACACACAAACTGAGGAAATACTGGAAATAGAAAAACTGGGTAAATGATCAGGAACTACAGATGCAAGCATAACCAACAGAATACAAGAGATCAAAGACAAAATTTCAGGTGCTGAAGATAAACTAGAAGAAATAGATTCATCGACCAAAGAAAATCTTAAAGCCAACAAATCCTTAACACAAAACATCCAGG
This sequence comes from Phodopus roborovskii, assembly GCF_943737965.1. NCBI lineage: Eukaryota > Metazoa > Chordata > Mammalia > Rodentia > Cricetidae > Phodopus > Phodopus roborovskii. The sequence continues at coordinate 32,313,515 of NW_026126433.1, forward strand.
AAATGTGAGACACTATGAAAAGACCAAACCTAAGAATAATAGGCACAGAAGAAGGCAAAGAAGCCCAGCTCAAAGGTGCAGAAAACATATTCAACAAAATCATTGAAGAAAACTTTCCCAATCTGAAGAAGGACATGCCCATGAAAGTACAAGAAGCATACCGAACACCAAATAGACTAGACCAAAAAAAAAAAAAAAAAAAAAAAAAGACCCCTCGCCACATAATAATCAAAACACCTAACATACAAAATAAAGAAAGAATATTAAGAGCAGAGAAGGAAAAATGCCAGGTAACATATTAAGACAGACCTATCAAAATTACACATGACTTCTCCATGGAAACTTTACAAACACTAAGAGCCCATGGATGCCAGCCCAGGCTACTATACCCAGCAAAACTCTCAAAACAAAATATTCCATGACAAAATGAGATTTTCACAATACATATCCACAAATCAAGCCCTACTGAAAGTTTTGGAAGGAAAACTCCAACCCAAGGAATTTAACTACATTCACCAAGGCATAGGCAATAGATAATCCCACTTTACCAGAACCCAAAGGAAAAAGTGGTGCAAATATACCCACAATACCACCTCCAGCAACAAATCCAAAACAAACAAGAATTAACAAGCAATGGTCCTCACTTTCCCTCAATATTAATGATCTTAACTCACCTATAAAAAGACACAGGCTAACAGAATGGATATGAAGACAGAACCCATCCTTCTGCTGCATACAAGAAACACATCTAAGCTTCAAAGACAGACACTACCTCAGGGTAAAGAGTTGGGAAAAGATCTTCCAATCAAATGGACCCAAGAAGCAAGCAGGTGTAGCTATCCTGATATCTAACAAGTTAGACTTCAAACCAAAATCTTTAATCAAAAGAGATGAATAAGGTCATTTCATATTCATCACAGGAGAAGTCCATCAGTACAAAGTCTCAATTCTGAACATCTATGCCACAAATACAAAGGCACCCACATTCATAAAAGAAATATCACTAAAACTCTAACCTCACACACTCATAGTGGGAGAATTCAACAACTCACTCTCACCATTAAACAGGACCACCAGTCAGAAACTTAACAAAGAAACAAAAGAACTAACAAAAGTTATATCCCAATTGGGCTTAACAGACACCTATAGAACATTCCATCCAAACACAAAAGAATATACCTTCTTCTCAGCTCCACATGGAACCTTCTCTTAAATCGACCACACACTCAGCAACATAACAAACCTCAACAGATTAAAAATAATAATAATAGGAATGGCCTCCTGTATCTTATCAGACAACCATGTTTTAAAGTTGGAACTCAACAACAACACAAACTGCAGAAACCCAACAAACTCATGGAAAGTGAACAATGCGCAATTGCATCATCCCTGGGTCAAGGAAGAAATAAAGAAAAAAATTAAACACTTCCTAGAATTTAATGAGAATGAAGACACAACATACCCAAACTTATGGGACACTTTGAAAGCAGTGCTAAGAGGAAAGTTCACTGCATTAAGCGTCCAAAGAAGAAAACAGAATATTATCACATTAGAGAACTAACAGCACAACTGAAAGCCCTAGAACAAAAAGAAGCAAACACACCACAGAGGAAGAGACATCAGAAAATAATCAATTTGAGGGCTGAAATCAGTAAAGTAGAAACAAGAAAAACAATACAAAAAAACCAATGCAACATAGAGTTTTTTTTTTTTTTTTTTTTGAGAACATCAACAAGATAGACAAAACCTTATCCAAACTAACCAAAAAGCAGAGAGAGAACATGCAAATCAGCAAAATCAGAAATAAAAAGGGGGACATAACAACGGACACTGAAGAAATCCAGAGAGTCCTCAGGTCGTACTTTGAAAACCTAAACTCCACAAAATTCGAAAATTCAAAGGAAATGTACAAATTCCTGGATAGGTATCACTTAACAAAATTAAATCAAAAACAGATAAGCAATTTAAATAGACCTATAAACCCTAATGAAATAGAAGCAGCCATCAAAAGCCTCCCAACCAAAAAAAAAAAGCCCAGGGCCAGATGGCTTCAGTGCAGAATTCTACCAGAAATTCAAAGAAGAACTAATATGAATGCTCCTCAAATTGTTCCACACAATAGAAGCAGAAGGTTCATTGCCAAACTTTTTTTACGAGACTACAATTACCTTGGTACCCAAGCCACACAAAGACACAAATAAGAAAAAGAACTACAGACCAATATCCCTCATGATCATTGATGCAAAAACACTCAATAAAATACTGGCAAATTGAATACAAGAACACATCCACCATGACCAAGTAGGCTTCATCCCTGGGTTTGCAGGGATGGTTCAACATATGAAAATTTATCAATGTGATCCACCATATAAACAAACTGAAGAAGAAAAATCCTATGATCATTTCACTAGATGCTGAAAAAGTCTTTGACAAAATCCAACAACCCTTCATGATAAAGGTCTTGGAGAGATCAGGGATAACAGGAACATACTTAAACATATATACAGTAAACCAACAGACAACATCAAACTGAATGGAGAGAAACTTAATGTGATTCCTCTAAAATCAGGAACAAGACAAGACTGTCCACTCTCTCCATATCTCTTCAATATTGTACTTGAAGTTCTAACTAGAGCAATAAGGCAACAAAAGGAAATCAAGGAGATACAAATTGGAAAGGAAGAAGTCAAACTGTCACTATTTGCAGATGATATGATAGTTTACATAAGTGACCTGAAAAACTCTACCAGGGGACTCCTACAGCTGATAAACACCTTCAGCAAAGTGGCAGGATACAAGATTAACTAAAAAAAAAAAAAAAAAATCAGTAGTCCTATAATATATTGACGATAAAGGGGCTGAGAAAGAAATCAGAGAAACATCACCCTTTACAATAGCCACAAACAACATAAAACATTTTAGGGTAACGCTAACCAAACAAGTGAAAGACCTATATAGCAAGAACTTTGCATCTTTAAAGAAAGAAATTAAAGAAGATACCAGAAAATGGAAAGATTTCCCATGCTCTTGGATGGGTAGGAACAGCAAAGTAAAAATAGCAATCATGCCAAAAGTAATCAACAGATTCAATGCAATCCCCATCAAAATCCCAGCACAATTCTTCACTGACCTTGAACGGATAATACTCAACTTTATATGGAAAAACAAGACCCAGGATAGCAAAACAACCCTGTACAATAAAGGAACTTCAGGAGGCATCACCATTCCTGACTTCAAGCTCTACTATAGTCCTGAAAACAGCTTGGCATTGGCACAAAAAATAGACAGGTAGACCAATGGAATAGAATTGAAAATCCTGATTTTGATGGTTCTTCCTGGAAGGCCTCACCTCCCTGTGGAATGGGTGGGTAATGAGATAGGAGAGGGGGTTAGGGATCATGGGAGGGTGGGAGGGAGAGGGAACTGGAATCGATATGTAAACTAAGAAAAAAATTTAAAAAAATAAATGAAATTGTACTACTAGTACCCATCACAAGAGTAAATTTTATGAAATTTTTTTATTGTTATTATTTTCCTGGGCAAGGTTTCTCTATATAATAGTCCTGGCAGCCCTGGAACTCGCTCTGTATACCAACCTTATCTAGAACTCACAGAGATCTACCTGCCTCTGCCTCCCAAGTGCTAGGATTAAAGGTGTGCACCACCACTTTCCAGCAATTCTGTGCAATCTTTAAGGCAACATCACACTGCTTTTAAATTATCCCTCTTTCTAACCTACTACCTTAAAAACAAAAAGCATCATAAATAAAAATAAACAGAGTGTCAGGGAAGGCCCTAAGGATTTCCTTTATATCTGTTTCTTAAATATCTTTTTGAAGCTTTTGCACAGTTTCTGAAAGATGAAGAGCAGCCACCGGGTCTAGGTGAACAGATATAATACTTCAAATTTCCATATGACTACCAAAGTAATTCATCCTGCCTTCTTTAAACCCAACTCCAGTACTGCAAGTAACCTTAACAGGCACTCAGACGAGGACACATGCTCCTCTGATGATTTACTGAAAGACACTTCATCCTTATTACACTGAAGTTTCCCCAACAAGACTGTCAGCTTGTCATCAATCTTTCATCTCTGCTTCCATACCACAAAATCCATTCACAGCCTTATTAATAAAGTTTATGAAATAAAAAAATGACAGAATGACATCAACTACACAGAAATCCATAAAGCTCTAACACTCCATAAAATTAAAATGACCTTTCAAATTCATAATGATATTAACTTTCTCCTGAAAATGCATACTCTGGAAATACAAACTTAAAGAGGAGCTAATAAGAAAAATAGTTCAGTACCAAACATGTTATTAACATGTTATTAACAACATGTTATTGAGCTATTTTACCTATCTGCATCCAAAAACATATTTTATCTTGCCTTATTTATTTATTCATTCATTCATTTTACATGTGTTGGTATTTTGTCTAAACGTGCCTAATGACTACAGAGGCCAGAAAAGGGCACTGGCTCTCCTATGGATGGAGTTAGATGGCTGTGAGCCACCATGTAGATGCTGGGAGTCAAACCTTGTTGTCTAGAAAAGTAACCAGTGCTCTTAACCACTGAACCATCTGTACAGCTCTCAAAATACATTTTTAAGTAAAAGTCGGGGAAAGAAAAAGTCAATGCATTTTACTTAGTCAACTAAATACTTTTATTCAGTATAAGTGCAAGAAAACTGGCACTTAAAGAATGAGAACTGTTAAAACAGATTAAAGAACTAAAAATATGCACTAAAACTGTAAAATTCCTGGGGGGGGGAGGGGAAGCACACGGGAAAATCTACTAGCATCGACAACAATGATGATGAATATCACAGCTAAAGCTCAGGCAACAAAGATGAAAAGTAAACAAGGGGCTACATCAACCCAAAAAAGCTTCTACCCCAACAAATAAAAAGGCAGCCTATAGAATGGAAGGGAATATTTGTAAATCAAATATTATTTGGCATTAATATCCAAAATATTTATAACACAACTAACTTAAAAGAAAAAAAGCCAATTTTAAAAATAGATGAAAACCCTAAATATATTTTTTTCTAAAGAACACATAAAAAATAGACCACAGGTATGTATGTATGAAGTTGCTAAATATCACTAATCATCTGGGAAATGTAAATCAAAACCACAATGAAGTATCACCTCATCCCTATTAGGATAGCTATATTATCAAAACAGCACTGGTAAGGGTATAAAAGGGGCCTTTGAGTACTATGAGTAGACTATAAATTGGTACAGACAATATGAAAAACAATACAGAAAGATAAAACAGAACCATTATCTGATCCGGGAATCCCTCTTCTGGCATACAGACAAGTAAAATGAAATTCGAACTTCCTAAAGAGGTCTGAATTCACACTGAAGCAATATTTCGAAGTAGAAACAACCTAAAGGCAACTATCAATATATAAATGAATAAAAGTTTTGGTGTGGCTTTGACGTAAGACAGAGAAATCAATCTCAAACTGACCAGGAAACTTCCTGCTGGCTAGCTTTCACACAGTTGGAAGGTGCTATAGAAGTTGCTAGAGAAAAAAAGACATCAGTAATATTAGCTGGCGATGGACTCTGCATCCTCTAATACTGACCTTCCAAGTAAAATGTACACACTGTTGCAATAATGGCATGACTGCTGCAGTTACCTAACTGATTTCCGACTGTATCTGAGGCCCCCTGCATAAAAGGTAATTTCATTTCTCGTATTGAAATCCTACTGAAAAGCCCATAGCTGAGGAGGTTGTTATCAAATCACCTTCTGCATATTTATGTTTATAATCACTAAAAGACCTTTGATGCTCTAATCCTTGATTAGAGAAGTTTTTTCTTTGCAGTAGCTAGCAACCAATGCAGTGATGCTAGCTGTGCTAACTGGTTTTTATGTCAACTTGACACAAAGCTAAGTCACTCAAGAGGAGGGAACCTCAACTGAGAAAATGCCTCCATAACATCTGGCTATAGATAAACCTGTAAAGCATTTTATTAGTGATTATGTTTGAGGACCAAGCCCATTGAGGGTGGTGTCACCCTGGGCTGGTGGTCCTGGGGACTATAAGGAAGCAATCTAAGCAAGCCACAAGGAGTAAGCCAGTAAGCAGCACTCCTTCATAGCCTCTGCATTAGCTCCTTCTTCCAAGTTCCTGCCCTGTTTGAGTTCCTATACTAACTTCCTTCAATTTTGAACAGTAATATGTAAGCCAAATAAACCCTTTCCTCCTGAACTTGTTTTTGCTCATGGTGTTTCATCACAGCAATAATAATCCTGACTATGACAAACTGATATATAGAAGGGTGAATGAAATAAACGCTTTCCTCCCCCAAGTTACTTTTAGTCACACTGATTCATTTCAGCAATAGAACCCCTAACTAAAACATATACATAATTAGTCAATATACAGAGAATAAGAGACTGAGGGCTCAGCCCTGAAGGGGAACATATCTGCAATACCTCCCTCTACTCCAACACACAAAGGCTTAAAAAACAGTGGGGCAGGGGGGAGGGAAGCAGCCTGGAGAGATGTCTCAGAGGTTAAGAGCACTGGCCACTCTTCCAGAGGTCCTGAGTTCAATTCCTAGCAACCACATGGTGGCTCACAACCATCTGTCATAAAATCTGATAGCCTCTTCTGGCCTGCACACATACATGCAGACAGAACACTGTATACCTAATAAATAAATAAATCTTAAAAGAAGAAGAACAACAACAACAGCATGGAAGGATGAGGGGAACTACAGTGAAATACTGTCTTTTGAAGAACACATGTCTATTATACTCATAAACTCCGACATCTGTTGATTACATGCACAAAAATCAAGCCAGGTTAAATTTTAGCATAAATGTGGAAGGTACTCTGCAGGCCTAACCCTTAACAAAGTGCTACCAGCATCTGATTAGTCGTTGTAGGAGAATCATTCTTTTCTGAGGATATTCCCATTGGTAGGTCTCCCAAACTCCAGTGGAGGAATTCATACCCATGCACATATTTATTGGCCACAGTAACTGAACTTACTGAGTTATCAAAAAGTGGTGGAGAGATATAGGGAGAGCTGGAAAGGGAAATGGCAGTAAGTATTAATATTTCATTGTATACATGTATGAAATTCTCAAGAATAAAGAAAAATATGTTTCAAAAAATAATTAGATACTAAAACTATTGCTGAACACATCACATACCTTGGCTGCATGACAAACAAAAATTCAACTGAGCTGGAAAGCTTGCTCCCTACCTATGCAGGCTGCTGGAGAACAAAGTCCATCAATGTGTTACCCACCTGAATTGCAATATCAACCAGCCAAGCAAAATATACCCACTTTTGTAGTAGAGGCATGAAAGTCATAGGGATAACCAATCACCCCCTAACTGGATTTGAGAATTGCTCCAAAGGAGGGAACTCAAGCCTGATAGTGTAAACCCTAGTCAAAATCTCATGGTGAAGGAGATCATATATAGAACCTATCATGTACCTTAATACTGTTATTTAGTGTCTTAGTCATTGTGCTATTGCTGTGAAGAGACACTATGACCACAGCAAGTCTTATTTAAAAAATTTTAATCCATTTAATTGGAGGTTTGCTTACAGTTTCAGAGGCTTGAACCATTATCATTATGACAGGGACCATGGCAGCAGGGAGCATGGTGGCAAGGCATGCATGATGCTGCAGAAGTAACTGAGAGATATTCTTTCCTCAAAGAGACACTAGGCTTGGCATGAGTTTTTGAAACCTTAAAGCCTATCCCCAAAGACACTTCCTCCAATAAAGCCATACCTCCTAATCCTTCTAAGCCTTTCAAATAGTGCCACTCCCTGGTGACTAAGCATTCAAGTATATGAGCCTATTCAAATCACCACATTTAGAAATATTGACATAGCATCAAACCACCTTCTACAATTTTTGTTTATACTAAAAAACAAATGCTATTCTAAACTATCAGAGAAGCCTTTCTTTCCAGTGAATAGAGATGAATGCTGAGCCTAAGTGAAGGTTGAGGACTTAGCCCTAAACATGACAGTTATATCTACCCCCTCTAAGGCTGATGTACATTCTGGAAGAGAGGTATCCTGGTTTGCTTTCCACTGTTGTTATAAAACACTGACCAAAAGCAACTTCTGGAGGGGTTTATTTGGAATAAGTCATGGCAGGAATTCAAGGCAGAAACCTGAAGGCAAGAACTGAAGCAGAACAATGTAGGAATACTTTTTACTAGCTTGTTTTTCATACTTGCTCAGCCTGCTTTCTCACATATCCTAGAACCACCTCCACAGAGGACTGCACCACCCACCAGTAAGCTTGGTATTCCCAATGCCCCACAGATGTGCACACAGACCAATCTGATGGAGGAAATTTATCAATTGAGGTTCATTCTCAATTGAGTATAGTTTGTGTCAAATTGACAAAAACTAAGCAGTAGAAGAGAGCAGAAGAACACAAGGACAAGCTGCAGCAAAATTCCAATTTCTAAGCACAACACAACCATTAGTCATGAATTCATAACAACTATGGATTACTATACCACATTTGCACAAGAATGGGCCTGTCATCAGCCAGTCATGGATAGAGAGATTAGGGCACCCTACCCATTACTGCTGAACTATTTACTATTGACAGATTTTGGGAGAAGGGGAACCATGGTGTTCTATTGTGTATCTCTGATGATCCCACCAAACTCCAATAGGCCAAACCCAAGTCACACAGATGGCTTTGGCTAAACTAAATGGGTCAAAAACAAAACCAAAAGTCATAAATCTGAAAAGCAGACTAGTAGGGACTAAAGGATAACAGAAATATGAGGGAGAAAAGAGAGAGTAGTAGAGAAAATAACTACAATATATTATATACATGTATGAAACTGCCAAAGGACAAAATCAATAAAAAGGTGTTTGAAAAATTGTTTACACACACATCTACATACATACATACATACATACATACATATATATATATATATATATATATATATATATATAACTAAACATTAAAAAGAGCCCTTTCCTTCTCCCCTTTCCCATCTCATCTCCCAACCATGCTCAGGATGCACTAGGCAGCTTTGAGCTCTGAGGTCCTGCCAAATTAGTGTTGCTGTCACCTGTTTCTTTCCAGACACCATCAGGATTATCTACCTAGGCCTCATCAAACACAGTCAGATGACCTCTGAAATGAGAGCCTAGAGATGGCCAAAAGGATATGCTTGCAGATGGAGAAGACAATCTGTAGGAAGAAGGCACCACTGATGGCTGTCATTGGTAGAAATGCCTTCACTGAAGGCCCTAGGGCCCAAAGTACAATAATCACTGGCACTGATACTATCATGTACTTGCATGAAACCAGTTTCACAAAAGAAGCCTGTGAGATACCTATCAAAGAATACATGAAGCCAATCAAAGACAAACTTGAGCAACAGAGACAAGAAAAAGCACTCTTTTACGCCAGCAATTGCAGAACAAATCAAGTACTTGTCTACTAATCTCAAAAGCTACCAGTTCTTTGTTGGTCAAACCACAAATCCATTTAAATAGTATAGCTGTTCTGCTGGGCTACCATGAGGCACCCTCATATGTGATTTTCTTTGAGGATGGCTTAAAAATGGAAAAACATTAACAAATTTTACAATCACTTTCAATCTATCACTTGTCATCACTAGTGGCTCCTGTTGTCAACTCACACAATATAGAACTGGACTAATGTGACTGACACCATCTTGACTCTTCACTTATTCTGACTTTGTTTATCTGGAGCATAAACATTGTTTTTAAAAAACAAAAAGTTTCCAGGTGGTGGTAGTACACACCTTTGATCCCAGCATTCCAGTGGCAGAGGCAGATAAATCTCTGAGTTGGAGGCCAGCCTAGTCTACAGGATAGTTGGGGCTAAACAGAGAAACCCCATCTTAAAAGAAAAACAAAGGTTGTCTAACAATAACAAATATAATTTGACATGCAAACAAAAAAGAGAATAGGAAGATGGAAACAGGCTCATAAATTTTTTTTATTTATATTTTCTCTTTTTGACTCAAACTATAAATCTTATAAGCCACCTAGTACCACTTAAATATAATACTCTTTGTTATAGAAAATAAGAAACTCATATAAATCATGTTTGTCTGACAGACCCTTATTTTTCTGTCTTCCTCTGCATTTTATTCACGGAACCTTCTACACAGAAAATATATCTTCTACTTCTCAGATAACAGTACATTCAAATTTCCATTTTTTATCCTATGGTAATACTGATTACTAACTATAATTTAACACAATGCAAGATTTCAGATAAGATCTAATAAAATGAATATGGCCACCCCTTATAAAATAGGTAAGACAGTGTCTTAGTTAGTTTCTATTGCTATGAAAAGACACCATGACCATGGCAACTCTTATAAAGGAAAGACATTTAATTGGAGTGGCTTACATTTTCAGAGGTTTAGACCATTCTCATCATAGTGTGACATGTGGCTGACATGGTACTGGAGAAGGAGCTGAGAGTTCTACATCTTGGCCCGCAGGCAATAGGAAGTGGTCTGATTGTCACACTAAGCCAAACTTGAGCAAAGGAGGCCTCAAAGCCCACCCCTACGGTGACACATTTCTTCCAACAAAGCTACACCTACTCCAACAAAGCGATACCTCTTAATAATACCACTTACCAATGAGCTTATGGAGGCCAATTACATTCAAACTATCACAGCAAGTATTATCAAGATTGTTTACAAATAATTAATACAGAGAAGTTGTTGAGAGTCAATATGGGAAAAATTTAAGAGTAAGAAAGTTCTACAATGACCTATGTGGTCTTAGGTAAGTTGTTAGATTTCTATAAGACCACTTTCTCATTTGCAAACTAGCAATACATCATAGTTCCTACTTCATACACTTACTTACAGAATGGCTCAGAGGTTAAGATCACTTATTGCTCTTGCAGAGCACCTGGGTTTGATTCCCAGCACCCACATGAACACTCACAACCATCTGTAATTCCAGGTCCATGGGATCTAGCACCCTCTTCTTCTGTTCTCACCAGGCAGGGAAAACACACTCATAAAATAAATTTAAGGAAAAAAGATTAACTACATAATGTATATTATCTTATATAATAACTACCTTGATTTAAATAATGCTGGCTTGTTATGTTTATACACAGAACAAAAAGAGAGAGAGAGAGAGAGAGAGAGAGACTTTGACCTAAAACTTATTCTGTCTGAATCTCACAGCACCACTAAACCAAAAATTAAGGTCCTGAATTCTATTTACACTGCCATCTACAAAACCAAAACCACTCTTAGCTATTTCTATCTTAACAACTATTCCTCTCCCTCACACTGAACAATTTCTCCTTTTCTTTCTGAAGCTTTTGTTTTGTTTGCTTTGCTTTTTTCTTTTGGCACATTGTCTTGCTATGTGGCCCTTGCTACTCCAGAACTCACTTGATACCATGCTGTCCTCAAACTTGAAGTGATTCTCTTGTCTCTGACTCCCTAGTGGTAGGTTTAAAAACATCTGCTGTAACACCTGTCAATAAAAGGTGCTATTTTTTATCTTTGCCAAAACAAAATACCAAAAAGAAGGAAAGAATGCTAAAGTTAAAAATAAAAAATACTCAAAGGAACAAACAAAGCACAAAAATGTAATGGAATTCTTACCCAAAAAGGGAATTTGACAGAATAATAAACTTGTTCCTGTAGCCTGTTGTTATAGTACTACTTTTATCTTCAAATGGAAAGATGGTAAATTTATTGTTCAAAACACCAAATATAATAGGCAAAAAACCTGTTTCATCTATGAAAACAAATGACAATGTTGACAAGAAATACATGTGTCAGAACTTTAAAGGAAAACTAAGATGCCTAGAGTGAATTAAAACTAAGTTGTCTAACTCATGCAGCAAATTTCTTTGGAATCACTAGTTATTAGCAAATGTTCTAGTTACTTTTCTTTGACCAAAAACAATGTGGAGAGGAAAATTTATTTCACCTTAGGAATTACAGCTCATCATAGAGGGAAGCTCAGGAAGGAAATCAAAGGAAGATCCTGAACCAGAAGCCATAGAGGAAAGTTGCTTACTGGCTTGCCCTCTCATTTATGCTCAAACAGCTTTCTTACACAACCCAGGATCACAAGCACAGGGACTGTGCTGCCCACAGTAGGTTGTGCCCTCCCACATCAATTATTAAAATCAAGGAAATGGCCCATAGACATGCCCCAGGCCAATTTCATGGAGGTAATTCTTCAATTGGAGGTTTTTCTCTTCTCAAATGACTAATTTCCATCTATTTTACAATGAAAACAAACCAGTATAGCAAATAAGTGAACCTAAGATTTAAATAATAATGATATCCAATTCTATTTTTCCATTAGTCTTGCTAGGAAGATAATGTTAACCTTAGTAATTGTTAAAGTAGACTCTCAATATGAAGGTGGATTGCTTCTCGGCCTTTTAGCAAAGATCAAGGGCAGTACTGAGGTATGGCAGTGTAAAAGGCTGGAGAAAATAAGACATTTGACTAGATTACTCTTCACTGTGACTTGATAATGTTTCTTTATAATAGATCAAAAGCAGAGGAAAATTCCAAACATAACTGGTGATAGTGAGACAAATATAAGACAAGGTTTTAAAATGATAGAATGTCTTTTCATGAGAAAAGATTGATGAAGTCTGTTGGCAAATAGCTAAGTCACTAAATAATGTTAAAGCAGCAGTTCTCAACTTGTGGGTAGCAACCCCTTTGGCAAACCTCTATCTCCAAAAATACTAACACTACCATTCACAACAGAAGCAAAACTACAGTTATAACATTAAAAACAAAAGTAATTTTATGGTTGGGGTCACCACAACATGAGGAACTGTATTACAAGATCACAGCATCTGGAAGATTGAGAACCACAGCTCTAAAAAAAAAAAAACTCAGAAACCATACTGTCTGCCAACATATGTATAGGCTCCACACAGTAGTTAATTTTTCATTAATTATTAATATAATCTTATCACAGTATACCAAGTAAAATAAACTACTCAATTACAAAAGCAAAAACAATTTAAAGTAACACAGAGCTAAGAATCATGGTATCCGCCTGTAATCCCAATACACAAGAAGCTGAGGCACAAGGAAGGTTAAAGAGTCTGAGACCAGTCTGGGCTACATAGTAAGATGCTGTCTCAAAATATAACACACACACACACACACACACACACACACACACACACACACACACACCTACTAGCCATTTTCAGAACCATTTACATTTTTTTAAAGTTCTTCAGAAACTCATATATAAAATAAACACTCTACAACATGTCTTATCAAAAGTTTGGGTTGAATGTCTCTCAAACCTTAAAACTGACCACAGGTCTCTTTTTTTTTTTTTTTTTAAATAAAACTTGTGAGCCAGGGACTGGAAAGATGGCTCAGAGGTTAAGAGCACTGTCTGCTCTTCCAGAGGTCCTGAGTTCAATTCCCATCAACCACATCAACTCACAGCACCATCCGTAATGAGATCTGGTGCCATCTTCTGGTGTGTGGATATATATGGAGGCAGAATGTTGTATACATAATAAATAAAATCTTTAAAAAAAAAAAAAAAAACTTGTGAGTCAGGGGATGGTGGGACACAAATGTAATCCCAGCACTCGGGAGGCAGAGGCACACGGTTCTCTGAGTTTAAGGCCACCCTGGTCTACAGATCGAGTTCTAGGACAGACAGAGCTGTTACACAGAAAAACCTTATCTAAAAAAAAAAAAAAAAAAAGTTTGCATTGTTTGCTATTTGTGTAATCTGTTTTTTAAAAAAAAGCCTGTTTGCCTTTGTGAGGACCCATTGAAGGTGGTATAACAGAAGCCAAGGACCTTGAGACAAACCAAAGACTTGCAAGGGAAAATGAATGAACTAAAGGCTGTGACTCAATGGGTCATACAGCATCAACCACAAGATTCTTTTTTTTTTTTTTTTTTTTTCCTTTTTGTTTGCTTTTTGGTTTTTCTTCTAAATTGGTTTTGTTTTGGGGAGAGGTTGGCAAGGGCTGAGGGCAGATGGGGGTGGGGAGATAAATGTGATTGGATTGCATGATATGAAATCCACAAAGACTCAATAAAAGCCAGGTGGTGGTGGCACAGGCCTTTAATCCCAGCATTCAGGAGGCAGAGACAGGTAGATCTCTGTGAGTTAGAGGCCAGTGTGGTCTACATAGCAAGTTCTAGGACAGCCAGAGCTATTACTCAGAGAAACCCTGTTTTGAACTCCCTGCCCCCCCCCAAAAAAAGGAAAACAACAAAAAACAATAAAAGTTTTTTAAACGTATGTTTGCATAATGTGTAAAAATAAGTCTGAATTGAGGGCATAATAATAATCATATGTGTACATGTGAGATAACATTGAAAATTTTTTCACTGACACATGAATGAATTCTACACTTGCCTTGTAAAACCTGTTTCTTCCCCAGGAATTTGGAATACAAAAACCCCATTTGGGTTTTACCTTACTTTCATATAACAGTCTCCAAGGAACCAAACTGAATGCATATTTTCAATCACTTATCAAACAGCCCATATTTTCACCACAAATTCTAACAACTAAAATCATGTGCATAACCTTAGAACTGATTGCACTGTTTAAATTAAGGAAATAAACATCACATTTTATTTTTAAAATGATAGCAAATTTGAAAGAATTTTAAGAGTCTCAACTGATAAAACCTACTATGTCTCAGAAATAAAAAATCTGAGGTGACTTAAATAGCTACTCAATTTACATAAAGTATGGTGGCATGCTGCATCTAAACTCTCACTATATTTCTTTAGGTGTGCTGTCTGTCTTTAGGACAGTTCAGGAGACTGCTGCAATTGTCTAAAATGACATGACAAAACAGTTAACAGATCAGAAGTTTAAATAAATGAGAAAAACAGTTGCAATGATACAATTCATATTTATTTTGGAACCAAGGCTCATCCCCAAAACTCTGCTTTACCAACCAAGTAGTTATTTACTATAGCAACTTCATTACCAAGATTCCCAAAATTTCCACACACTACAGTGATGAGTTATCAAAGCTTGTGTGTGTGCTGTTACCTGGGCAACATTAAACAGACCTTTCATCTTTACAGAACTAGAGGGTCAAAGAGAAGCTACACTCCTTCAAGCTATGTGTGGTTTTACTCAGAAGCAGTAAGTGTGAAACCAGCAAACAGAAAAGCTGGAGAACTGCCTTCAGTGTTTCAGTCTGATAAACAAACAGAACTTACTGCCATTTATCTTCCTTTCTAGCCACCTAGGGCCCCAGCAGAACAAGGTAAACTTCATACAAGATTTTAAAACATGGTCACTCATACTGGCTGCCAATAATTAATACTGAAATCCAAGAAATCCTTTGGAGTTTAAAGTCAATCCCTCAGGAATGAGAAAATGGTTCAGTAGGTAATAAATCTGCTACAAAAACATGAGGTCCCCAAAACCCAAGAAAATGCCAAGCCCATCTATAACCCCAAAGGTCAGATATGGAGGCAAGGAATCCTGGAACAAGCTGGATAGCTAGACTAGCACAATCAGTTCTAGATTCAAAAGACCCAAGCCATCGGGGAAGACACCAGACATCAGCTTCTGACCTTTATACACACATATCAACCCATATGAACACATGAAAGACATATACACACATGTATACATAGACAAACACATACAGCCTTACTCACTTAATCTCTCCCATCTAGATTTGGTATGAAATTTCTACCTTGATGCCCTAAATTCTAAAGCCACCTAAATCCTAAGTTCAAAAACTAACTTTCTGCCTTAACCAGCAACTGCCTCAAAAATGTAAGACCCAGTCATTTAGAAACCACATTGTAGAAGATCTTTTGAAAATACAATTATGCCCTGCACTGGTATAGCCAATTTAATTCTGTCTAGTGAATGAAGGTAAATGAAAGAAAAACACTAATATCTTCAAAAAAACATTCTGTCTTTCCAACACACTGAGAACCAGTGAACGTCAAGATTTTTCTCTAACACTTAAAATTTTTCTTGTCAAATTTTACTGTAAATATACCTAACCACTCTCAAGGTCGTGTTTTAATCAGGAACACAGTATAGAAAGCTTGTTTAATGCTAAGAAGTACTAAATGACTCTAAATTTAAAATAAAAAAATAAGCCTAAAGTAGAAGAAAAAACATATTCTAGGCTCTTAAGCATCTGAGGGTGACTGACTTTCTCACCTAACTTTTCACTACTCTGCCCTGCCCACACCTCTAAGGCTCTGGTCACCCAAACTCATGGCTCAGGAAGACTTTCCTTCCAAACTCGTCATCTTCAAAACAAGTTCAAATTTCTACCCATTCTTCTAAGCATAGTTAAAATGTCCTTGTCCCCATCCCTATAACTAGAGTAATCTTTCCCATTTCTCTAAATTCTTGTATATCTTTACTGCCCATTACTTTCTGACTTACATTATACTTACATTCACTTATTTACTTCCCCACAAAAATATGAAGGCTTCAAGGTCAAGGACCATGCCTGATCATCTCTATTCAAACTGCTTACTGCTTAACAGAGCACTGGAGCGGAATTAAATGATTGGCTTGGGTTAGGAAAGGTCAGAGTCTCACTAGCTGATGCTTGCCTGTAATCTCACACTTGAGAGATGGATGTAGGAGGATTGGGAGTTCAAGATCATCTCAAAGGGAATTTGAGGTAATCTTGGGCTATGTGAAAGTCTGTCTCTTTGAGGCAGGCAAAAGCAGAGATAATGAGATCCAATCCAGAACCCTGATGATCTTGGGCTTTATGTTTTTGTATTCTCATTTTCAGGTTTAAAAAGTGTACTAACTAGTTTGTATGTCTGTTTGTCCATTTGTTCATTTGTTTTGGATGTTCATGAGGGTATTGCTTTTATTTTAAATGAGGCTGGTAATCCCTGCTTGAGTATAAGATTAATTGTAAAGTTACATTCTAGCATCATTTCATAAATGCCATAAAAAAGAATATATCAAGTGTTTTACAGCCAGTAATGTGCTTTACATTTAATAAATTACCTACAGCAAGGAGTTCAAATTATACTATTTGCTGGCTGTCCGTGGTATAAATAATCCCACTTTGACCAGTCAAGCAAAACTATGACAATATCACACTGAACACAAAGCTAGGTAGAAAGAAATATGCACAATATCTGTTCTAAGTCAATAGCCAATCAGTACAGCACTGAAAAGATAAGGAGTATATCACCAAACTGTTCTTTCAAGAGTGTGTGTGTGTGTGTGTGTGTGTGTGTACACATGTGTACATAAACATGCAGAAGCAAGATATTCAACATTTCATCCTGTGGAGAATAGTGAAAACAGTTTAATAAATGCTAACACAACAATCTCTCCAGTATCCTTCATGTATATAAATCAATAAACTTTATTCATAGTTACATGTCTCTTCATCATAATTCATATCTTTCTTTAAAAGGAAAGTAGTAGACACCTATTGATATCACTGTAAGACAACTAAGTTATAGTAAATAGGCATGTGGTTTAGAAACTATCAGCTAAGGTCAAGGTTCCCTGCCTTTGTTCAAATCCATATGTCTGAAAAACATAATAACCTTAACACAGTGCCACTACTAATACCAATGACTCCCTTTGCCAAGTGTCCTATATTATGAAAAACAAAAATCTCACGTGAACGTGATTCTGATACTGGTGTCAATGCCCCCAACCACTTGAGAAGCCTACAGAGGAAAACCAGTGGAGTTAAAAAAAAAAAAAAAAAAAAAAGAGCAAGTTTTTCATTCCTGATTTTCCCCAAATTCTCAACACAAGTTGCATCTTCCAATGGGACTTCTATTATTAAGAATCCTCTATTTGAATTAGGATGTTAATTAATTTATTCTTAAAAACATGTAGTACTCATTGAGCTTAAAACAGGCAAGCGAAATCATAATTCACAAACTACTGTTTAGACTCCACACTCGGAGAAAAACAAGTTTTGTTGAAATACTTTTTTGACTTCATTTAAGCATACTAAACTGGATAAGGAGCAAAGAAGTTTCCTAAATGTATTTTTGGCTGTACTATGTCTATCACAACAACACTGCAACACTGCCTGTAGCCAGATTTTTCATGAGTATTATTAAAAAAAAAAAAAGTGTGTTTTCTATTTTTAAGACTATTTAAAAAATAAGAAGGCTCAAGCACACTAATAATCTTAACCCAAATCTAAATCTAAATCAACTAAAAAATCTACAGGCTTCCTAGGAATAGCCCCCAAAATTATATTTTTTTTAAATCCAAAAATGAGTCAGCATGAGCATGAACTTGCTATATTCAAACAATTGTGACATTTTGTTGGCTGAATAAGAGAAATATGTAAAGTAAATAAAATTTTAAAAAAAGAAAATGTTGAAATGTAAGTCTGCTTAATTCCATAACTGTCACTAGAATCCACTAATGTCCACATACTTATACCCAATTCAAACATTTAAGTCAAAATACTGTCTACTCTGAAAAGACAGCAGTCAAGAAAAAAAAAATCAGGCTGGAGAGATAGCTCAGGGGTTAAAATAAAAGCACTTGTCCTTGCAGAGAACCCAGCTTTGATTCCCAGCACCATGTGGTAGCTCACAATTATACATAACTGCAATTTCAAGGAATCCAGCACCCTCTTCTGAACTCCAATGGTACCAGGCACATATGTGCTACACAGACAGACATGTGAGCAAACCACTTATACATATAAAGAGATCTTTTTAAATAAAGTTTTAGTACATATACTCAGGTTCAACTCCAATTTTTTCTGTTTCCATTTGTCATGGCAAATGATGTTAAGACTATCTATGAAGAAATCTCTGGGTTGGCCAGGCATCATGGTGAAATACCAGGACTCAAGAAGCAAAGAGGGTCACAAGTTGAAAGTCAGACTAGGTTTCAGGGTAAACTGGAGCCCTGGATGAGTTATATAGCAAGACCCTGTCTCAAAAACTAGGAAAAAAAAAAAAAAGTTCAGTCTTTGGCTGACAATCATCCTCAAACCCCATATGAAACAAGAAGTTATACTTTGGGTCTGATTAATCTCAATGTCTGATATTTTTCTTATTTTGTTTTGGTTTTGGCAATACATTTTATAGTAAAATTTAAAATAATGTTTAAAAGATGTTATAAACATGCAAAACCTGATTGAAACTTGTAAAACATAAGGGTGGGGGGCTCTCTGTTTTGGGATTCCCAAAGGCTACAGTATTGACTTCAATCTCCTAACATCCTCATCTCCATACCACTTAAAGAATGGTGGCTGAGGGCTAGAAGGCTGGCTCAACAGTTAAGAGCACCTGTTGCTCTTGCAGAAGTCCCAAAACCTAAACTACATGGCAGCTCACAACCATCTTTAACTACAGATACAGGAATGTGATCTAGAAGGCTGTTAATCTCTCTCTCCCACATAATATCTGTACTTGGAACAACAGAATTTCCTCTTTTCACTACTCCCCCAGACCTAGGACTTTCAGCTTCACTCCAGTTACTTCTGAAACACAGCAATGAAACCATTTCAAGTTTTGGGTGAGGCAAAGAAAAGTTTTCAGAAGTAGCAAATTCAGAACTGATGAGCTGATAGAAATGAAAACTCTTGTTTCTCATGCTTAATAATATTTTGTCAGTCAAAAATAAATACAGTTGGGCTTGGTGGTCTGTGTCCATATTCCCAACTCTTATGTGGCTGAGGCAGAAGGATTGCTGTGAGTTTAAGGTCAGGGTGGATTACATAGTGAGTTTCAGGACAGTCAAAGCTACCATATAAGACTCTGTCTGAAGAAATAAATAAGGCTGGACAGACAGGCCAGCAGTTTAAGAGCACTAGCTTCTCCTCCAGGGGACCTGGTTTCAATGCTAGGGCCCACATGGTACTAACAACTGTCTGTAACTCCAGGAATCTGAGGCCCTCTTCTGGTCTCCTCTGGCACCAGGCACAGAAAGGGTACACAGACATACATAGAGACAAAACACTCATACACATAAAAATTAAATAAATCTTTTAAAAATAATAAATGTTCCAACAAAAACAGCATAACCTCTCAAATAATAAAAAGAAATGTTATAAATCATGAGGCAATAATCAAACGACCAAAAATTTTCAGAACAGAACAAACATAACATAGAGAACTTTTCCTCTCATGTTTAAAAAGAGAAGGTAAGAAAGCAAGAAACTGACCTCCAGACATATCTTTTGTACCTAGTATGTATGTTTACTATTTGCCTCGACAGCTCAACAGCACTGGAACTTACTATCTTGTCTGCAGCTTCCCAGAGCACAAATTAAGCTTTACAATATCTTACAGATAAGACATGCACAACCACTTCTATTTCTCCCCCAGATGATTTAGTAATATTAGAGTACATCTTGAACTAATTTAGTATGGGCATCAATCTAACTCAAAGTCTTAGCTAGCTTCCCAAGCCGTACAATTTTGTAATAATGTACACATTAAATTCATCTAGCCTTTCTTCTTTTCAACCTCAGTGTCAGTTTCTTATGGAGCATTGAACCATGATATTTAGTATCAGGCCAATTTCCCTTTCCTAGCATCTTATGAACTACTATTTTCCACGAGCAAAACCCACTTCCAATTTGACCATAAACTTCTTGTCTGGACCTTCTGATCAGAACTACTGAATATTCTACAGAAGTGCAGCGCATGTCAAATGTAAACACCACTGGAAGAAAAGTTTTAAGTTTTCATAAAATTCAGCTCTCTGAATTATAACAATCACCTACCTCTTCTCATACACAAGAAAATTTAAATGAGTTAAGATTAACTCTTCCAGTGACAAAATTGCAGGCTTTGAAACCAGTTTTCAAACAGCACTAAACATGTCAAGCAAGTCCTTACCATCAACGAAAGGTAAGCGGTTCGTTTTATTTGCATAATACCATCAATTCTGGAAAATGATCGCCTAAATTTGAGTCTTTTTCTGGTATAACTCTGAGAAGTCCAAAGAGAATACACAAGCACCTTAATGAAACTGTCTTGCGATCAGAAAGGAACTCTTGTCAGTTCAGCCCCCTTGCTCCTGGCCACCTCCCCGCGATGGACAGTGGCCCCTTTCCACATGCTGACGCACTGCCCAGCCTTGCACCGTTGGCGATCAGAGCAAAGAACTAGCCCAGTCTCAGAAACTTTGACTCGATTATAAAGACACGGAGCACCCACAACATACGCGGGGGTGTGGATGGGTGTCTGTCACGACTCTCGCGGTCAATTTTGAAGCAGGACATTTCTTGCAGGTAGGGATCAGCCCAATTAAAAAAAAAAAAAAAAAAAAAAAAAAAGTCTATCCCAGACAGTAAAACCACAAGCATCGCCAGCAGGAGCGGAGCAAAGTGCGCGGGGCGGAGGAAGGGGAAGAGCCAGGGAAGAACACGGGATCCAACAGACGCTTTCAAGTGAGTAAGAAAATAACCCTGTCCACACGCCCCCCGGACTCGGGGTTGCTGGGACTGAGAGCCGGCAGCAGCCACGTCCCGGCAGCCGGCGGCGGGGGCGGCAGCGATGTCAGGAGGGCACAGTTGGAGGCGGCGGCCGCCCAAGCCACCACCCCGCCCCAGGTGAGGGGCGCCAACCCCGCCTCCCGCCCGGCGGCCCCGCCGCGACGAGCAGCCACCCGGAGAACCCGGGTGTCCGGGAGGCGGCCGACGGCGCTGAGCCCGCCGATGCCTTCCGCCCCGGTCCTCCAGCATCCCGGTCCAGGGCCGGGCCTCGCACCCGGACCCTCTCTAGACCAGCCCGGAACCCCCAGACCCACGGACGGCGGCTCCGGGCCGTCAGGCCGCCCTCGGGCCCCTCGAAGGCCCCCTTCCCCTCACCTCACGTCTCCGCGGCCGCTGCCGGAACAACAACTCTGTCAGGCGTCCGAGTCTCGCCCGCCGCCCGGAGCTCTGCGGCCGGGCCCGTCCCGTTCACTCCGCCGCCGCCGAAGCCCAGGGAGGGCGGAGGGAGCGGGGCGGAGGGAGCGGGCTGAGGAGGGGAGAGGACCGCCTGGCAGGAAGAGGCGAGGGAGGGGGCGGACTGAGGAGGAGGCGGGCGGGAGCGCGCCCGCCCGTCCCCCTCGGCGCGGCGTGCGCGCTCCCGAGGGCGGAGGCGCCTTCTTTGCCCAAGACGGCGGCGCGCACGCGCGTACACAACCCCTCCTGACCCGGCTTGGCCCCGAGAGCGCCGAGTACAAACCTGAGCGAAGGCGAGCAAAAAAGAGCAGAGTTGCGCGAGGCCCTCGTGCTGGCGCCTGCCAGTCAGCCCCAGCAGTGACTGAGTTCTAAGATAATTAATTCCCTTCTGAGGAGGCCCTTCCTTACAAACCTGTTTTACATACTTCCAGTCTGTGCAGCCAGTAAGTCACCTCGGACTAACTTTTCCTCGGAACTCTTACTCTTTGCCCTTTGAAAGTGTCTCTGTGCTCCGAAGCACCCCCGTTGATTGGTACCTCCAGACTCAGGCGAGCACATAGGAAAGCGCTGAATACTGCTGTGAAGGCAACAAGGGTCTCACCTTTTATCCTTTAGGAAAATCGATTCTGGAGAACAGATAAGCTAGAGAAGTAGTATCTATTTTCTGCCACAAATGGTGTGCTGATCTTTGAACTGTGAATATCTTCCTTTCTAGATCGAGCAGCCAGAAATGACCTGTCCATTCCCTGAATCGCCTAAGGCATTTTTTTCCTCAGGTTTATGGCCTATAAAGTAACCTTAATCTGTGAAATATTTGAGATTCCACAATTTCTGTGTCTTTCGGGATAAATCCTACCTGGCTTATAGGTAGTATTCAGAAAATGTTACTAGTTTTTTGTTTGTTTATTTGTTTTGATTTTGTTGTTGTTTGGTTGGTTGGGTTTTTTGTTGTTTTTGTTGTTGTTGTTGTTGTTAAATATATCTAGCGATTTGAACTCTTCTTGAGTAGAAAATTCTCTTTTGTTAATAACTTCAATTGCCCTGTTCTTATTGCCCACCCAAATTCAAAAGCTACTCAGAAATGTAACATTGTCAAACGGCTTTCAAACCCAAGTTACTTTACTTGTTTTTCTTAATGTTGAAAGCCTACAGTTGCTAGGGTCATAGCACAGGGTTTTTCCTCCCTGTTGGGTCCTTTCCAGAGGTACTTTTGTTAAGTTCTGTCCGGAGGAGCCTTCCTAACCCTGACCCTGACTCAACAAATGCTGTAAGTTTTGATCCCTAATAAAGTTATGGTTTAAGTAACACAAATCATCTGCTGATTTCCAAGCTACCAGGGTCTCTTTGTAAATGAGCACGAAGCAGATACTGAACCAGGCTCTTTGAGGAGATCAACACACAAGAAAGCCATAGTTTCTGCCTTCTAAATGGAGCGGTTATTTGACAAAAGGGACAATAATCCCAAGCTAGTGCTTGGATCACTTTCTCCTTTTTAATCAGTTCAAGACCCCAGGCCAAAGAAAGGGGCAGATTCACAGTTAAAGTCTGTCTTCTCACTTCAGTTAACATAATCTAGACCATCCCTCACAGGCACACCCAGAGTCTTGTCTCCCAGATAATTCAGTATCCTGTCAAATAACAATATTAACCACTGAAGAAGGCCAGGCACATCTTGTGTCTGGAGGAGAGTGAAAAGAAGTGTTTCTCACTCTGGCCACTGCGATGATGGCTGGATAGTTACTGAAACTACTCTGCTACCATGAAGGAAGCTGGCCTGATGGTGAAGCTGACACATTGCGAAAGAGTTCAAGCTAAGCCTGAAACCTTCTTCTAGATTTAGTCATTTCTCTGAGTCAAGATGCTTTCTTAACTACTTAAAAATTTTAAAACAAGCTCTTTCTCTCGGGCCCGTGGCGCCGGCAAGATGGGCAAGTGCCGTGGTCTCGTAATGCCAGGAAGCTCCGCAGCCACCGACGGGACCAGAAGTGGCATGATAAACAATTCAAGAAAGCCCACTTGGGCACAGCCCTGAAGGCCAACCCTTTCGGAGGTGCCTCTCATGCAAAAGGGATTGTGCTGGAAAAAGTAGGGGTTGAAGCCAAACAGCCAAATTCTGCTATCCGGAAGTGCGTCAGGATGCAGCTCATCAAGAACGGCAGGAAGATCACAGCTTTCGTGCCCAATGATGGCTGCTTGAACTTCATTGAGGAAAACGATGAAGTTCTGGTTGCTGGGTTTGGTCGAAAAGGCCATGCTGTAGGTGATATTCCTGGAGTCCGCTTTAAGGTTGTTAAAGTAGCCAATGTGTCCCTTTTGGCCCCGTACAAAGGCAAGAAGGAGAGACCAAGATCCTAAATTTTGACAGTAGAAACACAGTAAGAAAATTTTCATATTCTAAAAAAAAATTTAAAACAAGTTTAGTTTTTTATTGTTTGAAGTCAAGGCTAAAGTTTTCAATACATATTATGGAAGGAAGAGCCACACATATTATGTCTTTTCCAAGGGTATTTTTTTTTTCCAATGGAATGAATATACGGTATTTGATAAGATTTTAGTTGGTCCTCAAAGGAACTTGTCCACTCTCAGAACACAGACTAAGTTATGTAATGTCTAAAGTTTAAAAAAAAAAAAAAATCTTTTATTTAAGCTGGGTTTTAGTGGTGCACGCCTTTAGTCCCAGCAGTCCCAGCATTCAGGAGACAGAGGCTGGAGGATCTCTGTGAGTTCGAGGCCAGCCTGGTTTACAGAGCAAGTTCCAGGACAGGCTCCAAAGCTACACAGAGAAACCCTGTCTCAAAAAAAAAACTTTTATTTAAGTTATGTGCTCTATTTAAATCAACTTGCCCTAATAAAAGCACTTCATGACTCTAATTAGTAACCATGTATGTGTGTTTAATATGTATGTTTTTTTTATATATTTTTGTTTTGTCAGGTGTAGGGTTGGGGGGTTGTCAGGTGGGGTGGGGAGTATGCTCCTGGTGTACACTCAGAAGCCAAAGAGGTTGCTGAGTATCTTCTTCTATTGCTCTCTACCTTATTCTCTTGAGACAGAGTCTCTTCATAAGCCAACAGCTTTTATTTTTTGGCTAGGCTGGCAGCCAGCAGGCTCCAGCAAACTTCCATCTCCATTTCTGACCAACACTGGGGTTACAAGCATACACGGCCACACCTGGAATTTTTTGTTTTGTTGCTGTTCCTTGATACTGGAAAGATTAGATAAACAACACTGGTGAGCCAGGCAGTAATTGCTCATGTCTTTAATCCCCAGCACTTGGGAGGCAGAGGAAGATGAATCTCTGAGTTCAAGGACAGCCTAATCTGCAGAGTGAGTTTCAGGGTAGCCAGGGCTACCCAGAGAAACCCTGTCTCAAAGAAAGAAAGAAAAAAAGGAAGGAAGGGAGGGAGGGAGGGAGGGAGGGAGGGAGGAAATTAGAAAAAAGAGAAAAAGAAAGGAATAGGACACTGGTGACACCGGCTACCTGAAGATAGGAGAGTTAGCAAAAGGAAAACTTCCCTCCTTCCATTTTATTTAAAACTGAGATTCAAAGAAATCTAGAGAAATCACAGTAAGTCTATATTAAAGTCATCCTTTAAGACTGAATAAGGACACATTCAGCCAGCCAGGGGTGGGGGCTCTGCCTGTAATCCCAGTACTTAGGAAGCAGAGGCAGGAAAATAACCACAAGTTCATGACCAGCCTAAGGTACAAAGTGAGTTCCAGGACAGCTTGGCCTACAATTTGAGAACCAATCTCAAAAGAAGAAGAGGAAGAGCAGGAGGAGGAAGAAGACATTCACCACCAACAGCAATGACAAGCACAACATGGGTCAAGCAATATGTTTATGGGAACTAGAAAATGTTCTCAGTCATTAGAGAGACAAGCAGATTGTAAATGTCTCCTGAAGAACAGCTGACTTACTATTTATATAACAGTAAGAAATAAAAATGACACCAATACCTGGTAGAAATACCTGAAATTCATCTCACTATCAGCTTACTTTTCTTTATCTTGGACACTGACCCTCTTTAGTAAATAACAAAACTACCTTGGAGGGAAGAGGGCAGGGGGAGTGTATGTCTAATCAGCCCCTAAGAGATGGCCCACCCCTGAAATAGTGTCAGGGCTTCTTTTGTATCATAAAAAAATGTTTCAGTAGAGAAAATAGTATGGTAAGTGTTGCAGGATATTTGTACACTGTGTGAAGATGTGTTGCTATGATTGGTGTAATAAAAAGCTGAACAACCGAGAGATAGGCAGGAGAGATAGGCAGAACTTCCTAACAGAGAGAAGAAGGGGAGACGCAATCAAGACTCAGAATGAGTCCGACACACAGAATGGGAGAGAAGTAAAAGCCACATGGTAGAATGTAGATTAACAAAAGTATGGGTTAATTTGAGTTATAAGAGCTAGTGGGCAAGCCTAAGCTAAGGGCCAAGCTTTCAAAATTAATAAGACTCTGTGTCGATATTTGTAGGCTGGCAGTCCCAGCAAGAAAGCATACTATAGATAAGTTCTCTTGTGCCCATTACTCACCTTGAACAATTATCAAAATATGGCTACTCTCCACATCCCCATTCCCCACACAAATTTCACTGGCAAACATTTCCATGTATAGTCCTAAAAGCTAAAGAATCTTTTATTGGCATCAGTAAAACCCACAATATGCAGGATAGATAAGCAAGTTCCTTCAAAAACTAGACTGTATAAAGTTAAGTAGGAAGATGTTAGGTTCACTTGGATATTGATATTGCCTTCTTAATATATTTTTTGTTTCTTTTTAGCAGGTTTATAAAGTATAATTAAAATACAATTAGCTATACATTTTTGAAATGTAAAATTTGACAAATTTTGGCATGTATCTGAAAACATCACCACAAACAAGACAATGAGGTTATTCGGTCCATTCAGTCTCATCTCCCACGCCTTCAGGCATCCATGTTACTATATATTAGTTTGCATTTAACATTTTCTAGGGCTGGGGATCTAACAGTTGTTAGAGCATTTGCCGAGCATGCACAAAGCCCTTGTTTGCTCTCCAGCACCATATAAACCAGATATAGTAGCTTACACCAACATATCCGGCACCTGGATGGAGTTCAAGGCTGGATGTAAGAAATTCAAGATCATCCTCAGCTCCATAGAGAGTTTGAAATCACCCTGGCATGAAACCCTATCTCAAAAATAAGAAAACTTGCCATAAATGGAAGTATAAAATATATTTCTTTATGTTGCTTTTTCTACCATAATTATTGTGCTTATTGTAATTTACGAATTTATCTGTGTTGCTGTTATGTATTTCCTTTTAGTCTCTCAGTCTCACAGCATGCATTTAATTCCTTTTCATGGGAGCCATTTGGCTTTAGCCTGTGCTTAAGTTCACTGTCATACTCTGCTTCTGTTTTATCTACAATGTAAAAATAACCTTTGTTGCTGTTGTTGCTGTTCAAGCTTGACAAAATATTTTTTTCAACTTTTTGTTTGTTTGTTTGTTTGTTTGTTTGTTTCAAGACTGGGTTTCTCTATGTAGCCCTGCCTGTCCTGAAACTCACTCTGTAGACCCGGCTGGACTCACACTCAGAGATCCACCTGCCTCTGCCTCCCAAGTGTGCCACCTGGCTCTTCAACTTTTAAAGTATCTAGCATATATATAATTTTGGAAAATTATAGGGTCTTCTCTTGTCAGCCTAGTTTAACATATGTTTCTGACTTAGATTAATTTTTAACAATGTAAAAGGATTCTATTGAAACGGAGTATGTTTTAACAAAATAAATACAAAATAAAACAAAAACCATTGCATTGAAGTTGGACAAGTTAACCCAAGAGAAGGCACAAGAATCAGAAACTGATTCACTCACACACTCAGGAGTCCCATAAATTACTAACCTGAAGCTATAATATATGCAGAAGACCTGGTGCAGACCCATGTAGGTCTGGTACTTGCTGCTTCGGTCCCTGTGAGTTTATATAGCTTTGCTTACTTGACTTAGAGGACCTTGTTCTCCTAGTGTCCTCCATTCCCTGTGACTTTCACATTCTTTCTGCCTCCTCTTCTGCAGGTTTCCCTGAGCTCTGAAGGGAAGGATTTGATGGAGACCTCCCATTTAGAACGGTGTGTTCCAAGGTCTCTTTCTCTGTGTGATGCCTGGATGCAGACGTATCTAGTTGTTCCATCTGCTGCAGGAGGAAGCTTCTATGATGATGACTGAGTAACTGATCTATGAGTATAGCAGAATGTCATTAGGGGACATTTTATCAGTACGTTTTTTTTTTCTTTTAATACCAGCATTATTTAGGTTTACCCTAGGTCCCTAGCCTATCTAGTCTCAGGTTCTCGCTCACCCAAGCAGTATTGGATATGGGCTCCATCCTGTAGAGTGAGCCTTAGCCAAATCAGGGATTGG
Organism: Phodopus roborovskii; assembly: GCF_943737965.1. NCBI lineage: Eukaryota > Metazoa > Chordata > Mammalia > Rodentia > Cricetidae > Phodopus > Phodopus roborovskii. Next base: position 32,341,828 of record NW_026126433.1, read on the forward strand.
TTGGTTACTCCCATAAGCTTTGTGCCAACATTACACTAGCATATTTTGCAGGTAGGACAGTATTGTAGAACAAAGAGTTTGTGGCTGGATTGAAGTTTACATTTCTCTTTCAGTAGCCTGCAGAGTACCTTTCCATACTAAAGACACTAGAATGCAGGACTGAAGGGGAGATGGGGTTGAAGGACGAAATGTGGGGAAAGGCAGCTAGATTTGAGGGGCAGAATGGAAACAGTACAATGGAAACTTCATAAAATATATGAAGGTGATCCTAATGAAGCTTCAAATAATGAAGGAGATGTAGTTCCAACTAGCCATCTCTTGTCACCAAACGAAGCTTCCAGTACTGGGACTGGGTTCCATCCAATTGAGTTGCTGGCCAAAGAGATCCCAAGGAAATCCTCAAGCAACCTAGACTGTCCCCAAGACTATCGGTTGCTACACAAACTGACAGCAAGGTCCCATTACAGTACACATTACACACATAACTCATTGAAAGTGGAGAGGCTGAGCTGGTGTCTACATAGAAAATGAATCTTCTAAAGCACTTCTTTAAATTAACATACTAAGTAATAGATTTCCTTATGGCATACCTACTTTGTTGGTCTTCCTCCCCAACCCCACTACCCCTTTCCCTGCCAGCTTCCTGCTGGTCCCTCCCCCACAATAGACCCTACTCTGCTTTCATGTCACTTAAATTCTATTACTCTTTTCCCCTCTTCCTTAAGACTTCTTTTTTCTTTCTGTGCTTTGCATGGCTTCAGGGACTTCCCCCAACTGCCCCCCCAGGCTTATTATCTACAAATAAACAAGGACTTATGATAATTAAATACAGTGAAACAAAAATTTAGAGATTGCCATTAGGAACAGTCTCCATATAGGAACAGCCTTCAGGCTGTAAACATCTGGGGGGAAAAAGGTACAGTAGACATTTTATGCACACACTATCAGCCTTCACACTTGGACCCAAGGAAGGCTTTGCCATCTCACTGAAGGCTTTGCCATTTCTACTAGGGCCAAGGTATTGGAATCCTTAACAAGACCATGCCCATGTTAACAATACACATAATCTCAGGACTTCATTTACTCCATACAGTTCCCTTTCCAGATTCATGACCTATACCAGAACACACACATAAGTACCCATATTAGAAAATGAAAACTAGAATTCATATATGAAAAAAAACATGCAATATTTGTCTCTTGAGTCTGGGTTACTTCACTTAGTGATTTCCAGTTTTGTCACCTTTGCTGCAAATGTCATAATTGTATTTTTCTGTACAAGCCAATTAAATTCCTGTGTGTGTGTGTGTGTGTGTGTGTGTGTGGGTAATACATTTTATCCATTCCTAGTTATATTTTCTGTGAATAGTGCATAAACATTGATGTGCAGTATCTGTGTGGTAGGACTTGGTATCCTTTGGGTAACTGCCCAGGAGTGACATAGCTGGGTCATATGGTAGTTTTATTTTTAGTTTTTTAAGAAACCTCCATTCCATGGTGGCTGCATCAGTTTACACACCCACCAGCACTGAATAGAGAGCAGCTCTCTGTTCCCTCTGTTTCATTGTGAGAAGAAGCTCTATAGTCACAGAGGTGGCCTTCGGCTGTGTAGATGTGGTGTCAGCCATTTCAGCAGGGCAATTCCTCCCTGGTGGTTTCCCTACATCAATTTGTCCAAACACTGCTTTAGCAGTAAAATCTAAAATCCCTTGAAGTGTTTGTAACAGACCTAGTAAATTCTAGGGTTTAGACATTTAAAAATAGAGCCCTGACATTTCAGACCACCATGTATAAACCACCATGACTGGTTTATACAGCACTGGGAATAGAACCCAAGGCTTTATGCATGCTAAGCAAGCACTTTACAAGACTGAGCTACAGTCTCTATTCTTACACCTTTTGGTATATTTTAAACTATGTAATCATTTTTTATTGAATCCTATCACTGATTTGTGCCTCACTTTGAACACATACCCTCCCCCACCACTGCCAGGGTAACTGATTTTTCTCTTCTGTGTCCCCACAAGACATCCAGTTTTGTCTACCTAAGACCCTTTTGTTGTTGTTGTTGTTGTTCATGACTAGATGATGACATCACTGGAAAAACAAAAAAAATCATGTCTTTTTTCTAAGCACTACTAAGATATTAGTGCTTGAATGATAGAAGGAGGAAACACATCCTCAAATCTGTGCTAAAAATTTCTAAGCTATTTTCTCTTCTCAGTGAGTCAGAGCTTAAATAAGATAGCAGGTTATTGAATTTTCTTACATGTAGCTAAACAATTCTCTTTCTTTTGTTTCAAGTGGCTCTTAAATACTTGCCTCAATATCTCCTGCTACTTAAGTAACAGAACTCCAGATTTATTCAAGATTGAAGGAACAAAAATAAATGACTATAGTCCTTGGCCTCCCTTGCATCCATGAAATGAGCAAATGGGGGAACTTTCCTCCAAAGAGAGGAACTGGGCTCCTCTTTCTCTCTTTCTTCCCTCCTACTACCTAGAAAACAGGTATAATGGTGTACTCTAATGACCATCTCAAACTAGAGATCAGGGACCACTCTGAGAGTTTAAATAGTTTCATAATAATACAATTCCTTTCCATTGAAATTCTCCATTTAGGTGCAGGCTATCTGGAATAATAGCAAATATAAGACTTTGAATGAAGGCCTGAAAAGATGGCTCAGCAACTAAGAACTATACTGCTCTTGCAGAAAACCTAGATTCAGCTCCCAGCACCCCCATGGTAACTCATCATTTGTAACTCCAATTCCAGAGGCTCCAACATTGTCTTCTCACCTCCCCAGGCTCCTGCGCACACACATATGCACACAAATTCATGTGTACATAAAATAAAAATAAATCCTTTCTCTAAAAAACTGAATAATCAAAAGTAACTTTGACCTGTAAAAACGGCTGAGTGGTTAAGAGTGCTTACTACTCTTCCAGAGTCCTCAGCACCTACAGGTAGCTTACACTCACTTCTGGCATCCTTGGCCACCAAACATATACATGGTGCACAAATACACATAGACAAAATGCTCATATGTAAATAAAAAGAATGTTTCAAAAATAAATTTGCAGCAGGGCAGTGGTGGCATAGTTCGAGACTACCCTAGTCTACAAAGTGAGTACCAGGACAGGCTCCAAAGCTACATAGAGAAACCCTGTCTCAAAAAACAAACAAGCAGACAATAAATTAATATAATTTGCATGAGAATTTCAGTAATTTTTTTATCTCAATAACCATCAAGTAAAGTGCTTGTTGAACAAGCCTGCTGACCTAGATTCAGTCCCCGGAACAGACAGTGAAAGTACAGACTACCAAAGTTGCCCTGTGATGGTCATGCCATGGCACACAAGCATGCACAAACACAGAAAGTAAATAAATATAATTATAGGATAAATAAAATGTATGGTGATAAATCATTTATGATTTAATAAAGCTTTCCTGAGACTCAGAATGTAAAGCTAGCCACAGCCATAGAGGCCAGGCAATTGTGGTACACACCTTTAATCCCAGCAGCCAAACTAGTTAGCCGCTGAGGCTGAGCAGTGGTGGTATACTACTTTAATCCCAGCACTAGAGAGGAATATAAACAGGAGTTTAGGGTCTCATGCAGCACTCAGTCTCCAGTCACACTGAGAACAGGATCGCCCCAGTCTTGGTAGAGGTAAGAACTCTCTAGTCGTTGGCTGCTTTGCTTTTCTGATCTCCAGCTTGAAATACAAAGATGTACTAAATAAAAAAATGGTTGGTTTGATATTCCTTTTATTACAAGTGTTACTCTCAGAGGTGGTAAGATAACGACTGCAAACCCAAATTATCATAGATTAATTAAAGCAAGCTTTTTTCATTCCTGAACAAGGGATGCCCACCCTGCCCCCACACAAGGCACAGTTTGAGAGGTCAGCATTGGATGTGAAGAAGACAAGGTTTTTATAGTTCAGGGTAGGGGATGTCCAAATGGGGGTTTGATGGGCAAAATAGACATGGCTACAGGAGCAGAACATAAGCATAACAAGTTAGTTCTAACAACCTCCTATAAACAAAGACATGATTGCAAGGTGGGCATAACAACAGGTAGCCATGAAATCCTTCTGAAACAAAGGTAGGATTGCAAAATAGTTATTAACTTTTTGAAACAAAAACATGTTTGCCATTCCTGGAACAGACAGTACAGAACCATTTGTTGTTAGGGTTACAGGCAGGGCATATCTGAATCCCTTGAGAAACAGGGGTTTAATCACAATAGGAATGAACTTAGTTTGCCTTTCCTTTAAGATGGCTTTTAAGCCCAAGATTGAGGCAGGCTGTTTATTTATAAGTGCTTGCATTTTCCATGCTTTTTGATTGATTTTGTCATCACAATCTTTATTTTCCTTTTTATCAGCATATATTAATTGTGAAGATTAATGGATTTCCATTATGACTTTTTCATGTAAAATATAAGATTTAATTTTTGTTTAGAGAGGTTTTTTTTGTTTGTTTTTACAATGCTGGGGATCAAATGTTTACTTATCCCATAAAAATTGAGCGCTTTGCATTTCATTTATTTCAGGAGTCTACTGTAGTTGTTGGTGAATAGAACTAGCACAGGAATTTTAAGGCTATTTGGTTTTCTGTTTGTATGGTTGGTTGGTTTTTGATTCTTCGAGACAGTTTCTCTGTGTACCCCTGACTGTTCTGGAACTCACACTGTAGACCAGTCTGTCCTCAGAACTCAGAGGTCCACCTGCCTCTGCCTGTGAGTGCTGGGATTAAAGGTGTGGACCACTACTGTGTAATGGAAGGCTTTTGTTTTATAAATGTGGAGTCAATATGCTTTGAAGGTTCTGAAAGGTCTCCACTTTTCTAATAGGCCAGTAGGAACTGGGTCACTAGTCAAAACATAACTGTATTCTTGAATTATCTCAGTAAGTGAGGATTTCCCCATGCCCTCTGTCACAAATTCCAACAAATCTCATGACTTTTCTGTTTGCTTGGAGAAAATAGAAAGTCTTGAATTTTTAAATCACAAAAATTCAACCTCAGTTAACACTTAGGAGGGAAAGCTTTAGAGGAAAGGAATATAAGCAGTTTTCTTTTCCTTTTTCTTTCCCCCTCAAGTTCTTCCTTTCTCAGTGGCTGATGTTAGAGATTGGGGTTGGAGCTTAAAAAAGAGGGAAAAAGAAAAAGGGAGCAAATAGGTGCTGTGAAATATTATTTTAACCAAGCAAAGATGTGTTACATTTGTTTATGCTGTGGAATATTACTTTAACTGTGTAAAGGTGGGTTACTTTTCTTTTGCTGCATTTGTTTAACGATGTGAGGATGTGTCTTTAATCATGTAAACATGAGTTGAATCTGTTTCACTTTCCCTGCCTTAGGTACCTGATTGGTCTAATAAAGAGCTGAACAGGCCAAAAGCTAAGCAGAGAAAGGATAGACATGGCTGGCAGGAAAAACAGGAGGAGAAATATAGACTCAAGAGAAGGTTGAGAACCAGAGACATGCCCTGAGCAAGAAGCCAGGCAGCGAACAAACAGACAAAATAGTAGTAAAAGTATGATATACAGAAGTAAGAAAGGTAATAAGCTCTGTGGCAAACAGTAGAGAAACGGGTTAATTTAAGTTAAAAGAGTTAGCCTGAGCATTCAAAACTAATAAGTCTCTTAGTGTCATAATTTGGGAGCTGGTTGGTGGCCCAAAAGAAAAAGCCTGGTGCAGATAGGTCCTAATTGGGCGGACTGCAGTGACCTGGCTTTGTATTCTCTGGGGTTGACAGGTGTTTGATGCTGACTCTTTCTTGTGGGCATTCATGTGAGTTTCTCAATGCTTGATCACTGACTAGTACAAGTCCTTTACTTTCTGTGATATGGGCCATATACTTTATTTCTCTGCCTGCCATTTATCCATTACCATGATTACTTTGTTTTGTCTGGAGGGGATGTTTGATGGCTTTCTTGTTTTTCATCTATGCCATATTGTTTTTTGACAGCCCAATTGACATCCCAGGCAGTTTTCTTGGGCAAGAATATAAAGGACCTCTGTACTGGCTTTCCCTCCTGCGTAATTAATATCTGGACCATCAAATGCATTATGCATACTTTCTCTTGACCCATGGAAGGGGCTGTTTGATCCTAATATAGTTGGGTAGATCCTCCCCAATAAGAAAAACGGCAACCAGGCAGTGGTGGTGCATGCCTTCAATCCCAGCACTTGGGAGGCAGAGGCAAGTGGTTCTTTGTGAGTTCAAGGCCAACCTGGTCTACAGAGCAAGTACCAAGCTGCTCAGCATTCACTTTCTGGCCCTCAAAATTCTCCTGAGCAGCCTTTAAACTATAGTTCTCTAAGATTCAGTAAGAAGGCCTACATTGAAAGGGCAAACACCTGCTCTCCATCCTATTGAGAGGGACAGGGGATTGCATAGTCAGACTCTCTCTCTCTAAAGAGCACCTGCACATATGTACTCTCTGTTTCCACTGACTGACCTTTGTGGTTTTTAAGATCCACCTAGCCAATGGAAACTTGTTTTGAATTTCTGCTTGGTGGTCTGCCACTTCACTTTGAATATCACACCCTCTGCAACCTGCTTAGGTCAACATTTCCTATTCAGCCTTCTCTTACACTTCTTAAAGTTTTAAGGTTCAAATAGCCAGGGTTTCTTACAGAGAAATGTTTAACCCAGAATGGCACAATTTCCAAAAAAAAATTTTTTAAATCAGAACCTATTCTTGGAACAAGAGGACTGCAAAATTATCATGAACAATAATAGAGCATTGCTTAATATACAAAGTAAATGTAGGTGTTTTCCTCTCTGATTCAATGATGTAATTAACTGTTCCTTTAATTCATTCCTACATCCTTTTTTCCAGCTGACTTCAAATTCCTGCAGCTACAAGAAACCTTCCTCTAACAGGTTCTGAAAACTCCATCTCAAAACAAAGTCTATTTTTTTCAGAATATATATATATAGTCTATTCCATTTAAAATCACTTTGTTAAAAAATTAGACAGATACCCCTCTAGATAAATGACTATCTCTTTCAATTTGTAGAATAATGCCATTGAATATTTCATGCAACTTACTACTGAGGTCAACTTTTGAATACTTTCTCCAAATGCTTTGGTTTCCTTCAAAATAGCTAAGCAGAGAAAAGGAATGGAAAATACAGGTATAACATACACTGCCGCCCCTGCCGTAATGCCTTTCTGACTCCCCCTCCTACCAGAATAAGCATAACAATCTTAAACCTGGAGAGATGGCTCCTTGGTTAAAGAGCTTGCTACATAAATATATGATTTCTGATTCCCAGTACCAAAATGCAAAACCCACCATGCCAGTGCACATTTGTAATCCCAGTGCTATGGGGCAAAGATAGGCAGATCCCTGAGCTTTCTGGCCAACCTATCTAGCCAGACAAATCAGCTCCAGGTACAGTGAGAAACCTTTTCTCAAAATAGAAGATGAGAGTCTAGAGCAATGGCTCAGCAGATGAAGTTTTCTATGCAACCCTGAAGATGAGCTTGATTCCTGGAACCCACATAAAGCTGGGACCCACATGGCTGCTTACAACCATTTGTAACTCCAGTTCCAGAGAATCAATGCCCTCTCTGATCTCTCTCGGTGGGTATTAGCTGAGCCTGTAGTGCACACATACATGGAGACAAAACATCTACACACATAAAAATAAATAATTTAAAAAATAATAAAAAGAAATTACCAAGGTTAGCCCAATAACATAATAAGAATGTTGACACTAGTATTCACAGGACAAATAAAGAAGGGCATTTTCCTTTATAAACACACACATAGACATACATCACTCACATGTTCAACATCAAAATCCAGAGAGGGATCAAGGGGCACCCCACCCTGTTCCAGGTGGTTCCAAGCTGCATCTTTGAGGGGGCTTCTCTGGCCTGCTCTGAATATACATGTGGCCTGTAGATGCTTGCAGGGATAAAGCCCGGGTATATGGCCATAACTCAGGAAGCATCTGTGGGTGGGGATAACCAGAAGTCCTCCCAGCTCTTGGCCTCTAGTAAGAGTGTCCCCTGATCAGAGAAGAGCTGCCACTCAAAATGAGCCGATGGCTGAAAATTGGTGTAGGTACCTATGATACACACAGTGGCCATTTTGTGCCCCTCAAAAGTATGTGATTTCCCAATGGAAGAGGGATTAGAGGAGACCTTCCATCAGCACAACTCGTGAGGTGCCCCTACTGAGGAGTTTGGAGGCTTTTGAGCATCCCAATGTTGTCAGCCTAGAGGCTGTCTGATCCACCTCTTAAATCAATGAAAGAGCACGGTGATCCTAGTATTTTAGCATACCAAGACCTAAATACATATCTAGACAAGGCAGCCAAAGCCATCAAGGATCTGTTGCCCAAGTTTCTAAGAAGCCTTCATGTGTATCACATTGCTCCTTGACACCGGAGATTAAAGCACACCCTGGTTATTAGAGGTGGGGCGGCAAAGCCATCCATTTCTGACCACTTAGGAAAAAACGTCTGTCTGCCCCGGCTGCCTGCAGAAAACTACTGGCCTGAAGATGTACCCCAAGGAGTGCTTCCCCCCAGAGGAATTCAGCCAGTGCAGTTCATGGCCCAGGAAGTAGACATGCTGACTCTTAACCACCTTCTGAGTCCGGACAAGGGAGGACCAGAACAGTGGCTCCCTTTACCCCTTCTGCATACTTGAGTGGTGAGAACCCGGCTGAGAAAACCTCTCCCTTCCTCTGGAGCCTTTCTCCAGCTTTCCCCATTCCTTCTTTTGAGGCTTATTCTGTTGACTTTTTCCCCCCTATACTGTTCCCCCTTCCTCATATAGTGAGATCTCATTTCAACATCTTTTTTTTTTAACACAAGAAAACAAAACTAGACAGGAAAAAAAAAAGGCTGATATATTACCACCATGCAATCCTAGTGCTTTATTGAAGTCAGAGTGCCCTTTATAAATGATTCAGTTAGGAATCATGTATTGCTTTCAGCCTTTACATCTCTTTAGTCTCCTTCACCCAAGAACAGTTTCTTACACTTTCTGATTTTCATTACCTTGACTCTTGGGACACTCACAAGCCTTTCATCTTAAGATACAGCTCACAATTTATATTTCTGCAAGTTTCACTATACTTAGATTCAGATTAAGAACTTCTGTTGAGGCCTGGCACTAGTGAAGCATGACTTTAATCCCAGCACTCAGGAGGCAAAGGCAGGCAGATCTCTGTGAGTTCAAAGCCAGCCAGGGCTACACACACACACACACACACACACACACACACACACACACACACACACACCCTGTCACCCTGTCTCAAACAACCAAAAACCAACCAACCAAACAAACCTTCTGTTGGATATATCTGATACAAATCCTGTACTCCTTTTGCTATATCGTATCAGCTGGTGGATGTACAGATTCAAAATCATTTCAAATTTTGCTGATATTTATTTGAACCCTTTGATTAAAGCTATACCTTACAAGCTTCTCTACTTTGAAGCTTTTCTTTTCCTTCTTTGTCATAAGTATTTTATGTAAGGAGCCTTTAAAACTATCCATGTTATTCCTCAACTCAAACTTATAGCATAGTCTTTTATTAACTTTTGTCTGTATTGACTCATGATTGATTATTTTACTTAGTGGCTTGCAATCTGGTCTTGTTGTTTTTTCTTGTTTTGAAAAAGATCTCACTAAGCATCCTGGGTTGGCCTCAAACATGGAGTCCTCTTTCCTCAGCCTCCTCACAGAGATGTGTGTACCATACCTGTCACTAACCTGCTTCTATACTTATTTAATTTTTTTGTTTGTTTGTTTGCTTGTTTTTGTTTTTTGAGACAGGGTTTCTCTGTGGAGCCTGTCCTGGCCCTCACTCTGTAGACCAAGCTGGCCTGGAACTCACGTAGATCCATCTGCCTCTGCCTCCTGGGTGCTGGGACTAAAGGTGTGCACCACCAATACCTGGCTTTTGTTTGTTTTTTATGACACTATTCTTGTGCACTTTTCTTTTTATATTCTAGGCTTATCTTATGCTTCTGCTGCCTCAGCACCAGGACTGTTTCTTTAACCGCCCGGTCTGTTGCTTTTATGAAGGATTACACTGATAAACCCAAAAGTGAAACGTTCATTTGTCAACAAGATGTTGCTGGTTCTGGAATCTCTCAGTGGACAAGGCCAAGGAATATCAAGATGGAATAGAAGACACACACATTTAATATACCAATGTCACTTGTTATGTCTATATGGTGCTAAACATGAATTCACACAAATAATTTAGCATCTCAAGGACTATTCTAGTTGTCTTCTTTCCCATCTAATGTCAGGGGAACCTGGCTCCAAGTTTCTAATACAATTATGTTTGTAACTGACTCCCTTTTAAACAATGGATTTTTCATTGTCACTACTACTCCCCTCCCTGAACTGATGGCTTCCTCACCCCCATGCTGTCTCTGACCCCCGTCCTGCCCTATCCTTCCTGTGTGAATGCCCTCCTTTGTCTGTTTGATCTGTCTGTGTGTCTGTTTTGAGATGAGGTCCCACTGTGTATCACAGACTAAAATCAAAATCGTGCTGAGATTACAAGCATTTGCCACCATGACTGGTCATGCCCTGGGCTTTGTACCTCACACACAGCAACTTTTCTCTGTGGATACCTATTAGGCTATGCCAGGTTGCCCTCTGCTCAGGCTATGGCTCTATGCTACACAGACCTCTTTTCAAATGCTGTCCTTTCCACAATAGGTTTAAAAACCACACTCTAAGCTTCTGTGACAGTCCCCAAGTCAGGCACAATACCAACCTCAGCTTGGTCTACATGATATCTGCCAGATCAAATCCCAGAAGGAGGATATGGGGACAGAAGACAGATAAAGAGAAACATAAGCTATGTATGTATGTACGTATGCATGTGTATATACATATTACATGAGAAAATCTGTGTGCACAGGGCCATACTGATCTAGGTGGCCTATGCTACTATCCAGGACCATGGTGATGTCTGAGCCCAAGATGCTGTCTAGGACCAATGTCTGGGTCCATGGCCCTGCAACAGCCAGGGTCTTAGTTAATTCCATGGCCCCTGTTACCACCGAGGACTGTGCAGATGCCTAGGGTCTCTTCAGCCACCTGAAACTGTGTTAGTGTCTGAAGGTCATGCTGCCACCGGGTCATACTAATCTGGGTGGCCTGCACTGTCACCAGGGCCATGGTGACGTCAGGGCCTAAGCTGCTGCTGAAGGCCATCTGGGTCCATGTTTCTGCTATAGCAGGGGTCTGTGTTACCACAGGGGGCCGTAGGAACCACTCCTATTGAAATACAAGAGTCAGGCTGAGCTGGCCCCGCCCTTCACTGGCCCTGAGATAGCTGGGCTTGTCCTTTGCTGGACAATGCAGCAGGAGAGCTAGTCCCACCCCTCATCACTGGCATGGGAGAACTGGCTCTGATGACATAGACCTAGGAAAGCTGGCTCTGTGCTTTGTCTGAGCGGGGCGGTCCCAGTGGCCGGAACTGACCAGCCCAGCTACCATCCAGACCCACATCCTGGGCCTTGGATTGGCCCACCCGAACATCTACCCCTTCTATGACCTGATGAAGCTCGTGAAGGGACTAATTCCTCAAGACCTCCATGATTCACGCAAACAGCAAGATATCTGAGAAGGATTTTGGTGAGGGTCGGGTGATGATGGCATTCAGAGGCCAGATGCCTTGAACTTACTGAGGTGAACATTTGCGGGTGGGGCTAATTGGACAAAAGAGTATACTGTGTGACACACCGCAGCTCCCAATGCCACTAGTGCGAATGAAGAAGTGTTGGAGGAACGGAAAAGTCGGAGAAGCAATTTTGTTTTTAATTAATTTTGGGGAGTTTTCTTTCAGGGGATGACTCTGCAGTAATAAGGGGCAGACATGGAGGGACTGGGGTACATGATGTGAAATTCCCAAAGAGTCAATAAAGAACTATTATATATGAAAAAAAGAAAGTGTGTGTGTGTGTGTGTGTGTGTGTGTGTGTGTGTGTGTGTGTGTGTACTGTGAACTTGTCTGGGAGCTCCTGGGGATAAAGAAAGAGAAAAGAGAACTGAGTACTGAGTACTGAGTCCCCAGACACTCCAAGTTTGACATTTCTCAGAGTCATTAGGAGGAACCAACAAAGTAAACTGTGAAGTGGCCAAAAGCAAATCGGGGAAAACCAAAGGAAGTTTCTGGAAGCCAGTGTGTTCCTGGATCATTTTGCATTAGCTACTCCTGTGAAGTCAAGCATAATGAAGACATATCAGCATGGATTTAGTGATATGAAGGTGAATGGCATGTTTGCTGCATCACTAGTGGAACAATGAATCCCAATAGCTTTACTGGAGCAGACATTAGACAACATTAGAATGTGAGATACAGTTAATTTTTTGGTGTTTTGACACAGGGTTTCTCTGTGTTGTTTTGGAGCCTGTCCTAGAACTAGCTGTGTAGACCAGGCTAGCCTCAAACTCACAGAGATCCACCTGCCTCTGACTCCCGAGTGCTGGGACTAAAGGCCTGCACCACCAACACCTGGATAAAGTAAGGCAATCATTTTGTAGGGAGAATTCTACAAAAGCTGAATGGCCAAACAGGGACTTGAACCTTGAAACCTCAGATTGAAAGTCTGATGCTCTACCAACTGAGCTATCCAGGATCTTTGAGATACAGTTCTTGTGACTTTTCCTACTAAAATGAGTGAAGAAATGAAGTGGAAGCTAAAGAGAGATGTGAGCTTAAAAGACGTCTTTATTAAATAAAAGATGTTTATTATATTTATCTGTTAATTACCCCATCAAAAACATGAGCAGTGAAAGACCTAAGATAATTTTAAGAGCAAAAGAGATTTAAGGCCCAGAGTACAGGAAGAGAGTTATGGCTATGTCTCATACAAAACAGGGGCAGCTGAGCTTTCATAACATACCGGCAGATAAGACTTAAGCAGGTAGAGAGACCATAAGAGGATGGATTTTTTCTTTTGCACTGAAATAAGAAGCAAGGTCATCAGCTGAGAGAGACTATCACAAAAGAAACTTAAACAGTGTTGTCTGGAAGAGTCGAAGAATCAAATAACTTAAGGGCATGCAAAGAACTACTGGGCAACACCAAGTTTCAAGCAGAGGCTTGAAGTAAGAATTTTTGTGGCTCTAAAGAAAGAAATTAAAGGAGATACCAGAAAATGGAAAGATCTCCCATGCTCTTGGATAGGTAGGATAAACATAGTAAAAATGGCAATCTTGCCAAAAGCAACCTACAGATTCAATGCAATCCCAATTAAAATCCCACCACAATTATTCACTGACCTTGAAAGGATAATAATCAACTTTATATGGAAAAACAAAAGACCCAGAATAGCCAAAACAACCCTATACAATAAAAGAACTTCAGGAGGCATCACCATTCCTGACTTTAAGCTCTACTACAGAGCTATAGTTCCAAAAACAGCCTGGTATTGGCATAAAAATAGACAGGTAGACCAATGGAATTGAATTGAAAATCCTGATATTAACCCACACACCTATGAACACCTGATTTTCGACAAAACAGCTAAAATTATACAATGAGGTGAAGACAGCATCTTCAACAAATGGTGCTGGCACAATTGGATGAGGGTGTGTAGAAGACTGCAGATAGACCCATGTCTGTCGCCATGCACAAAACTCAAGTCCAAATGGATCAAAGACCTCAACATCAATCCAGCCACACTGAACCTCTTAGAAGAGAAAGTAGGAGGTACCCTTGAACAAATTGGTATAGGAGACCGCTTCCTGAACATAACTCTAGGGGCACAGAGAGCACTGAGAGCAACAATTAATAAATGGGACCTCTTCAAACTTAGAATCTTCTGTAAGGCAAAGGACACAGTGGACAAGACCAAACGGCAGCCCACAGACTGGGAAAAGATCCTATATTCGACAAAGGGCTGATCTCCAAAAACTGAAGTCATAATTTAAATTTTAGTTCATGAGAATTTGTTTTCTCTAGATGTTTAGACACTGAATAGAGGGGGAAGCTGTGTTTTACTAGCTAGGGATTTCACCAATCAAATGCCAAAAGAGAAAAAGGCAAGTGTATTGAGGGCCTGACTGCTCATAATACAAAAAAAAAAGAGTTTAATTTAAGCAAAAATTTAGCCAGGTGTGGTGGCACGAAACTTTAATCTAAACTCTTGATAGCAGAGGCAGTGAGATTGCTATGATTTTGAGGCAAGCTTGGGCTACATAGTGAGTTCAGGCTTGCCAGGGATGCATAATAAGATTCTATCTCAAAAAAGAATTAGAATAATTGTAGATTCATCATTATGATATTCATATATCCAAAGATATAGAAAGTCATGAAAATAATATTGTTTGTATTAAACAAATACTAGTTGTTTACAAGTCAAAATCACCATCTTCATTATGCCATCAATATTATTTATTATGCAATACAATTGTGGACTCTAACAAATGCTGTAGTTTTTGTTGTTGTTGTTTTGGGTTTTTGAGGCAGGGTTTCTCTGTGTATATTTGTAGACCAGGCTGACTTCAAAATCACAGAGTCTGCCTGCCTCTGCCTTCCAAGTACTGGGAGGTGTGCATGCCCGGCCACCACCACCCAGCTATGCTGTAGTTCTTAGTGTGAACTGAACGAAGTTTAGGAATTTCTGGGCTGATATTTTTCCCTTTGTGTCTGGAGTCCATTAGCTTAAATTTTTCTGCTCAGCCTTCTGTTAGATTCTTAGATGCCATTAGTTCATCAATTGCATTACCTCACTACAAGACAATATAACTAAGACAATGGGGGATACATAAATACTATGAGAGAACAGCTATAAGTAGATCATGGATGGTTCCACTTTTGACATCTAAGTGTTCTTAAGATCTCTGTTCACTAGGCTGACCTATTCATCCTGTCACAAGTACACACACACACACACACACACACACACACACACACACACACAAAGCCATGTGTTGTTTATAGTGAGCAGACATGAAAATTGGTATGCTATGCTTTCTATCCTCATAAGTTTCTGAACAGTTGGCCAGAAGAGGGATACATTCAAACATCTGTATAATGAAATATATGTAAGAATTATTGTTGATACCAATGGATGCTATAATTGAGCAAAATGGAATTCTGTTATTCATAGAAGGCATTGGGATTTGAAATGGCAGAATTTTGAAGGATAAAGATTAGAATAAAATATACTCAACAAACAGAAGGAGCAAGAGCAAAAACAATGGAGGCACTTGGTGACAATAGCAAAAATAAAAATGCATTCAATCGACTGTAGATACAACATTTGTTTGTTTGTTTGTGTCAGTCATGGACGTTAAAGCCAGGGTATGGTAGACAAGCATTCTACTCTAATAACATCCAACGTCCTTATGTGTGTGCAAAAGTGTATATTTGTATTTGAAACCTTGGATCTCATTCTTTAGGTCCTAACAAATCATCAGAATCTCTCTGATCTATTTCAAAATACCTGAATGGGAGAGTCTGGTACATTTTGGCTAAAATATTGACATTCAGTCAAATTGACTATTACCTAAGTTAAGTATTCCTGTGGAAAACAAGCCTATTGTATCAGGTGAGCTGAAAGTGATGTATAGTTCATTAAGAAGATAAACAGAGGATGTGTAAGAAGAGCATCTATACTCAGAAGAAAGATTCAAGCTTTTCCTATGTGACTTCCCTTGGAGATGCTTCATCACCCTTAGTGTGTGCTGCAAGCTCATGTGGGAAGTGTAGGCAGTGATACTATGGGCATTGAGCAGTGCAAGCCAGGCACACATCTCTATTCCTAGATAAAGAGGAAGGTTTGAAATTTGCAGCCTCGCCTGGACAGCATTCCAAGAGAATGGATCTGAAAACAATTTTTGAGCAAATAAAAAATATAAAACATAAAAATTACAAGGTCTTATAAAGTGAGGAGTAGATGGTATAAATAAGGTAATTGAGGCTCAAGTTTTGTTGTGTTTTGTTTTGTTTGCTTTGTTTTATAAATCATATTTTTATTAAAACCTTGTGACTTTACTGATTTATTTTTCCTAAAGGTAGTCATTTATACATATGTAACATACTGGGCAAATACTGAGACTAAAAACCTCAGCAATAACTAAATTCTAGGCCCAGGTTTAATGTTGCTTAAACACATAACTTATAAATAAGATGGTTTTTTCAAGGTTTTAAAAATGGATAGTACCATCTATATTTTCCTTATAAGAATTTTTAATTTAAGCCAGGTGGTGGTGCCATGCATGTCTTTGATCCCTGCACTTGGGAAGCAGAGGCAGGCAGATCTCTGTGAATTCCAGGTCAGCCTGGTCTACAGAATGAGTGCCAAGAGATACTCAAAAGCTACACCAAGAAACCCTGTCTCAAAAAAACAAGAAAGGAAGAAAGGAAAAAAGAAAGAAAGGAAAGAAGGACGGAAGGAAGGAAGGTAGGAAGGCAGGAAGAAAGAATTTCTAATTTAAAACTTTATTCTTTTGAGAATATCATGCTTGAGTTCCTTATTTACATCATTTTACCCTTTGTCTTCCCCCAGTTCCTTCCATGCTCCCTACTCCCTCTCAAGTTCATGATCTCTTCTTTATTATTGTAACATATAAATGGACTCGGTATATACAAATGTATATATATATATATATATATATGTATATATATGCCCATATATAAAATATGTAAGTATTTATATTGTATATACACAATATTTTTGCATTGTATTCATATATGAATATTTATATGTGTGTTTGATTTTTTATGCTTTTTTTTCTTTTGAGGAATTTTTGGGGTTTTTTGCTTTGTCTTGTCTTTTGATTGGTTGGTTTTTTTGAGACAGGATTTCCCTGTGTAGTCCTGGCCAGATGATCCAGAACCTTCTTTTGGATTTCATGGGCACCTGTGCTTACATATGCACGTACCCACACACGAACATACTCACAAAATTTACAAAGAAAGTCTTTTCTTAAGAAAAAAATGTACTAGTCAATAAAGGAACTTCAGGAGGCATCACCATCCCCCACTTCAAGCTCTACTATAGAGCTATAGTCCTGGAAACAGCTTGGTATTGGCTCAAAAATAGACAGAGAGACCAATGAAATGGAATAGAAAATCCTGATATTAACCCACATACCTACGAACATCTGATTTTTGACAAAACAGCTAAAAGTATACAATGGAAGGAGAAAGCATCTTCAACAAATGGTGCTGGCATTACTGATTTATTTTTCCTAGAGGTAGTCATTTATACATATGTAACATACTGGGCAAATACTGAGTCTAAAAACCTCAGCAATAACTGAATTCTAGGCCCAGGTTTAATGTTGCTTAAACACATAACTTATAAATAAGATGGTTTTTTCAAGGTTTTAAAAATGGATAGTACCATCTATATTTTCCTTATAAGAATTTTTAATTTAAGCCAGGTGGTTGTGCCATGCATGTCTTTGATCCCTGCACTTGGGAGGCAGAGGTATAGATGGATGCTGGCTTGTAGATAGCAGTCACAGATAGACCCATGTCTATCACCATCACAAAACTTAAGTCCAAACGGATCAAAGACCTCAACATAAATCCAGCCACACTGAACCTCTTAGAAGAGAAAGTGGAAGGTACCCTTGAACAAATTCGTACAGGAGACTGCTTTCTGAACATAATACCAGTAACACAGACACTGAGATCGACAACTAATAAATGGGACCTCCTGAAACTGAGAATCTTTTGTAAGGCAAAGGACACAGTTGACAAGACCAAATGGCAGCCCACAGAGTGGGAAAAGATCTTCACCAACCCCACATCTTTGTATAATTTGGGCTGATCTCCAAGATATACAAAGAACTCAAGAAACTAGTCACCAAAACACCAAATAACCCTATTAAAAAGTGGGATATAGAACTGAATAGAGAATTCTCAATAGAGGAATCCAAAATGATTGAAAGACACTTAAGAAAGTGCTCAGCATCCTTAGCCATCAGGGAAATGCAAATCAAGGTAACTCTGAGATACCATCTTACTCCTGCCAGAATGGCTAAAATCAGAAACACCTATGACAGTTTATGCTGGGGAGGCTGTGGCGAGAGAGGAGCACTCCCCCACTGCTGGTGGGAGTGCAAACTCGTACAGCCATTTTGGAGATCAGTATGTCAGTTCCTCAGGAAAATGGGAATCAGTCTACCACAGGTTCCAGCAATTCCACTTTTAGACATATCTCCAAATAATTCACATCCATGCAACAAAGACATCTATTCATATGTTCATAACAGCATTATTTGTAATAGCTAGAACCTGGAAACAAGCTAGATGCCCCTCAACTGAAGAATGGATAAAGATGTGGCATGTTTATACAATGGAATACTACTCAGTGGGAAAAAAACACAATGGAATCTTGAAATTCATAGGCAAATGGATGAAACTAGAAGGAACCATCCTGAGTGAGGTAACCCAGTCACAAAAAGACAAATGGTATGTACTCACTCATATTTGGATTTTAGACATAGCAAAGGATTACCAGCCTACAATTCACACCACCAGAAAAGCTAGGAAACGAGGAAGACCCTAAGAGAGACATACATGATCCCCCAAAGAAGGGGATAGGGACAAGATCTCCTGAGCATATTGGGAGCATGGGGGGTGCAGTGAGTGGAGGGGGCATTAGGAGAAAGAGAAGGAGAGAAGAGCAGGGGAGAGAAGAACATGAGGTAGGAGGAAGATTGAATCCAGGAAAGAATAGAGGAGAGCAAGAAAAGAAATGCCATAATAGAGGGATCCATTTAGGTTTGAAGAGAAATCTGGCACTAGGGAAATGTCCAGTGATCTACAAGGATGACCCCAACTAACAATCTAAGCAATAGTGGAGAGGCTACCTTAAATGCCCTTCCCTGATAATGAGATTGAGGATTAACTTATATGCCATCCTAGAGCCTTCATCCAGAAGCAGACACCCACAGCTAAGCACTGAGCTGAACTCCTGGAACCCAGTTGCAGAGTGGGAGAAGTGATGAGCAAAGGGGTCAAGCCCAGACTGTAGAAACCCACAGAGACAGATGACCTGACCAAGGGGGAGCTCATGGACCCCAGACTGATAGCTGAGAAACCAGCACTGGTCCGACTCAGACCCCCTCAATGTGGGTCTCAGTTAGGAGGCCTGGGCAGTCTAAGGGAACTCTGACAGTGGAACCAGGATGTATCCCGATGCACAAAAAGACTTTGGGAGGGATACTCCCTTAGCCTGGAGACATGTCCTACCCCAAATGACTTGACAGATTTTGATGATCCCTCCTGGAAGACCTCATCCTGCCTGGGAAGTAGAGGGAGGATGGGGGGATGGGAGGCATAGGAGGATGGGAGGGAGAAGAAACTGGGATCTATATGTAAAATAAGAAAAAATATAAAATTAAATTAAATTTAAAAAAAAAGTATACTAGTAGAAAAATAATTTAAGCTATAATAGTATGTATCAGTGTGTGTAACATGAAAAACAAAGACCCAGAAACAGATACTGGAGTTCAAGCTTCAAGCTGAGATCAGAGAAGCAAAGCTGCCAAGCCAGTAGATCTTACCTCTACCACGCTGAAATGGCAATCCTGTCTTCACAAATCCTCAAAGGCAAAAGCCCTGAATTCCTGTCTCCTCCTCCTTGTATTCCTTTCTCCATCCAGCCACACCCTCCTGTCTCCACCTTCCTAATGCTAGGATTAAAAGCATGTGATCCCTGATGCTGAGATTACCTTTGTGTGAGCTGTTTCTTTTCGGACTGGATCAATTTTATGTGTGTGCCACCACTGCCTGGCTAGCTAGTTTGACTGCTGGGATTAAAGGTGTTTATCACCACTGTATGACCTCTATAGCTTGTGGCTGGCTTTGCTTTCTGAATCCTCAGCAAACTTTAATAAATTATAAAAAAAATATATCAGTGAGTGTGTGTGTGTGTGTGTGTGTGTGTGTGTGTGTGCAAGCACGCGCAAGTGTAGTGGTCAGAGGACAACCTCAGGTGTTGGACCTCACCCTCCACCTTATTTGAAACAGGATCTCTTTGTCATAGCCACTGTATAGTTCAAGCTTGCTTCCAGTGATTCTCTTGTCTCCCCCTCCCATTTCATCACAAGAACACTAGGATTACAGACCCTGGTGACCACACCCAGCTTTACATGGATTCTGGAGAACTGACTGCAGATATTCACATTTACACACTGGATTCCTAACACCTACCTGGCAGCGCGTGCGCACACACATACACACACACATACACACACACACACACACACACACACACACACACACACACAAGCCTCTAAACTATGCATCTAAACTGAAAGTGGACCCCTATAACTTCCCTATGGTATTCCAGACTGAAACATGCAAGGTGGGAAATCTGCTGTTGAGACTATTTGGATCTGTAGACTGCTACAAGGGAGAAGGACTGATTCAAACAATTAGCAAAAAATGAAGGTGTTGCTACCCAGGCAGAGGATGCCTCCCTGACCATCACAGCAGAGGTGGATAAATCTAGAATACATGTGGTACAATTCTTTCAATTTTCACTTTTCCCAGATGTACTAGGGAAGTCCAGCAAAATGCTAAGAGCAGCATTTAAGACAGGAAGGTTGTGAAGGAAAGCTTCCCAGGAAAGAAAACATACAAACTGCTTTTTCAAAGGAAAAATTACATCATCTGCATAACAAATGGAAATCTTGATAAACAGAGTTTAGGGAACTGAAGTATAGGTAAATTAATACAGTTCCCCTAAATAAATGGGAAGCATATGGTCTGGCATTTAATTTGGCAACAAGACAGGATACCTGAAATTAGGACTCAAAAAAAATCAAAAACCAAAAAAAAAAAAAAAACCCAAAAACAGAACATATGGTCAGTGGACGCACAGGGAATAGCTGGGTGAAAGGTTCTAAGACATGAGAGGCCTGAGCCAAGGAAAGGTTGATATAGGACCCTGAGACACTAAAAAAGTAAAAAGAATGTCTACTGTCCTTAACATTGCTTGAGAGTCCTAAAAATAAAGTGGTGATATGAACACCAACAAAGAGCCTAAGAGTTTTTTCTCTGGTGTGACTGATATCAACAACCTCCAGTAACACCCAGTGAGGAGGCTGTTGGAGTAGGTGATGATGGATTTTGCAGTAGTATCAGACTTTAAGGTCAGCAATAAAAGAGCAAAGCCCATACAAATGAGGTAACACACCCCTGTAATCTTGGCTTTCCAGAGGTAGAAGCAGGAGGACTGGGGCAAGTTTGAGCCCAGTCTGATCTACACAGCAAGCCCTAGTTCAGGCAGGATCCCAAAGGGAAGACCCTTTTTAATAAGGAAACAGGAAAACAAAAACCAGCCAAGTGTTTAGGCAGTAATCCCTGCAGCAATAATACTGATTCTCCTTCCTCTGGGTTTCTCCTTTGTGACAAATGGCAGTGTCATAACTACTTTACTCAATGTGTTATATGTTCTTTAAATAGAAACTATCCTACAATATAATTGTTAAAAGGTAATATCGCTAACCTAAGGGGGAAGCTGGTAAGATAGATGATGTTTTGGTACTGCTTGCTTTATTTTTTCCTGTATCAGTGTAAATTTCCAGGTTTCCATATTTAAAATAAATAACTCAATCTGAGTAAAGCATTTCTTGGCAAAAACAAACTACATTTTGAAAATCTAAAATATTCTTCAGAAGGGAATAAAAGAATAATTACCACCTAGAAAGCTACTGAAGAAAGGAAGTGATTTGTAAAAATCCAAATAGTTGGATGAGAACAACAAACCAATGATGACAATTCTGGGAGAGAAGGGAGGTGATAATTGCTTTCAGAATTTGAGTTTGCTTCTGTGCATTTCAACATGCAAATGTTTAATGTCACATCCACATAGAAGAAAAATGAACACTTTCAGGAGCAAGAAACTCACAAAAGGGGAACACAAAGCCAAAGATAAAATAAAATGTGTAACCTCATTAATAGCCAATGAAATGGATATCACGTTAGTTATCAGTACAGATTGACAAATAGTTGTTGAGGATAGAAGAAAGCAGTCTCATAGGAAACAGTTGGAAAACAACTATGGAAAAATATCAGAAAGGATTAAAAATAAACATCTCCTGCGTCAAAAACTCAGAAGTATTTAGTGGTTAAATATTCCGTTTTAAACACTGTTGTCTATTGTGCTAGCTAGTCTATGTCAGCTTGGTACACAAATGAGTTATCTAAAAGGAGAGAACCTCAATTGAAAAGATGCCTCCATAAGACCAGGATGTAAGACATTTTTTAAATTAATGATTGATGGGGAGGGCGCAGTACATTATGGGTGATTCCAATCCTTGGGCCGGTGGTCCTGGGATCTATAAGGAAGCATGCTGAGCAAGCCAGGAGAAGCAAGCCAGTCAGCAGCACCCCCATGACCTCTGAATCACTTCATGCCTCCAGGTTCCTGCCCTGTTTGAGTTCTTATCCTGACTTCCTTCAGCGATGAACAGCAATATGGAGTATAAGCCAAATAAACCCTTCCCTCCCTCCCCAACTTGCTTTTTTGGTCATGGTGCCTTGTCACAGCAATAGAAACCCTAAGACACATATTAAAACTAAATTATCCAACAAAATCTATTGCTAACAGCATGATACTTCTTCACACTACAAAAGTGTGCAATCATGTCAAGTGATGACTATCTGGAAAGAAATTCACAGTGCTCCTAATCAAGTAGATTCTGAAATAATATATACAGTTTGACCCCTAACATTTGTAAATTATATGGGTACAGGTATAACTATATCTTGAGGGTTTTCTCTCCAAAGTACAGAAAATCAACGTACAGATGTCATGAAGGTGAAGCTGAACCATGTACAGCAGCACACATCTGTAACCCCAGCATTCAAGAGGTTGAGGCAGGAGTATTTGAGTTTGGAGATGATGGAGGTTAGAAATGGATAGGAAGAGGTCACAGGAACAACAAAGTAACACATATTGGAGAAAAAAAATGTAACAACTTTCTTTTAAATTATTTTATATTCTGTGATGTTTGTTTATCTTATTACCAAGAAATAACAGTCTTAACCACTAGCAATTTTTCAGTACTTCAAAAATATAGCAAGAACAGCCATTACTGATGCTTTTGCAGAACTTTCAAAATGCCACAATGTTCACTATCTTCAAGGGCAGTCTGTAATAACTGTGTATGCTGAGTTGTGTCCTTATGATTCATAGGACCATTGTGAGGCACCCAAACATAAGGTATCTGTTGTATCCAGGTTATTGGCAGAAACGATAGAGATCAGCTCTCTGTGGTTTAAGTAGAGCATTAGCTGATTAAAGGATATTGTCAAGGCAATCATGAAGGAACATGGTTACCATCCCAGCATTTTAGAAGTTGAGGCAGGATGGAGGTACCATTTCAAATTTGAAGGCAGGCTAGGCTATCAAAGGAAACCCTGACCCAAAACAAAACACTACAGCCTGAAGAGGAAAGAGAAAAGGAAGAAAGGGAAGGAGGGAAGGAGGGAAGGAGGGAGAAAAAGAGGAAGGGAGGGGGAGGGAGGAAAGAAGGGAAAGAAATGTCTGAACTTCTATAACAAAATACCATAGACTAGATAACTTATCAAAAAAAAAAAAAAAACTCTTATTCAGGATCAAAGGACTAGTAGTTTAGCATCCAATGATGAACTGTGCCCTAGTTCATAGGATGTTGTGTCTAATCACTGTGTTCTCACATGATAGAAAAGGCAAGGGCACTTTCTGGGGCCTCTTATATAAGGGCAAAAACCCCTCTCTTGAGTCCCATCTCCTGACACCTTCTTCACATTGGTGATTATGTTTTAACTTATAAACTCAGAGGTGGAGGGAAGACAAATACACAAGCATTCTGACTGTTGCAGATTGGTGTACATTTTTAATTCTTTTAAGGTATTGAGAATTGCTGAAGGGGCCAGAGGGGAGGACTGAGTACACTGGTGAGAACAAACTGCTATCCCCAGAGCTACAGAATTTGTCTGATGAAAAAGAAGTTGAGTAATAGGACCAAACATTCTGGTTTCCCTAGGTCAGAGCAGTTTCCAAGTATTGAAAATTTTTCTTGCTAAAACATAGAAAGTGTCTTAGAAAGTGGTTGGGCTACATCTGGCACCAAGGACTAGGAAATGCAATCTGCCTTTGACCACTTCTACACATAGGACTCAAGTTTGCTGCAACAAGTCTGCCATTAGGAGAAGAGGGGGAGCAAAAATTACAGAAACTCAATACAGAAGATATTGCTTTTCATTTTCTGTGGAAACAAAAATAGAAATCCTTTTCCCCAGTAACTTGTCCTTGAACTTAAATTTTGGAATCAAAGCATTTTTTAAATTTAATTTATTATTTTACATGTGGATCCCAGTTCCCTCTCCCTCCCTCCCTCCCTCCTTCCCTCCCTTTTACCCTCTCTGCCCTCTCACATGCACTCTAACCACCCTCCCCTCCCATCCCCCCCACCCCAATTCCATATGTAGGGGAATGCCATCCAGTTGGGGTCATGTAGATCTGACAGGTCATGTGAAATGAAAAGCTGTGGATTCCTTCCAGACTAATGTGGTTTGATCAAGCCAGACCGCCTAAAACGGAGTACCAGGTGATCCTACATTCAAAACAGCTGGACAAAGCAGCCTTACAGACTACAGCCAGGATTTCTGCATCTTCTTAGAATCCCCCATGACAGCGCCCCTTACCAGCAGGAAGTAGTTTGGAAAGAACAACGCCCAAATTCCCAAATATTGTCTATAAATGTTTGTTTTCATTTAAATGGACTTGGTTATATAAAATAGATAGATAGATAGATAGATAGATAGATAGATAGATAGATAGATAGATGATAGATATAGATATTGCTTGTCTCTGTGAGTCAAAACTTCTAGAGCAAATATCTGCCTTAGTCCCTCCCTGCAAGGGAGACAGAAAAAACAAACAAACAAAAAAACCTGTGTGATGCTAACAGAATGCTCTATAATAATACCATAGTGATTGGTCACATAATGGTGTTATATATTACACAACTCTGTAATGGAAATAATCCTCTTATTATACATTGCAGTTTTAGACTTTCTGGATTCATCATCACTTTAAAATATTCTCCATTTCTATTATTTACCTAGAATTTTTTCAGTTGCTTGTAATATTTCCCAAAGAGAAAAATAATTATACAAAGATTCCAATGTTTGCCAAGAAGAAATGGAATTTAATGGAAATCTTTTAAGTAGGGCAAACTTAATAAGAACAGTAATGGACAGTGTGTGCTGAAAACCTAACTCTTCAGCCTTCACTCACATTTATTGTGGTTAAGTGATTTGAAGGCAAAGAATTTCAAGTCAGGGTTTGCATTTATTTTTCTTTACTCATTTCTCTTGCAGCATGTTTTTTGAATAAACACAATGTTTTTATTTTGTCTTTATGTATTGAACTATAAAATAAGAATGCTGATAACTAACCAAAGATAGAGTTTTTAGTAATAGAAGATGAAAAAAAAATGACAAAACACTAGAACAAGAATTCTGGTTTTGCCTTTCATGGTGTAGTGTTAGGCCTTGGCCATGCCACAACAATCTTACAGCTCAGTTTCCTCAGTTATGGATAGTTTTAATGTCTGCATCAAGTAACTCCATTGGTACAGAGAAACCCTGTCTTAAGGAAACAAACAAAAAATATACAAACAGTAAATGAGAAATATAATTAGGGTATGCCTTATATAACTTAATATTAAAATTGTAGACTGTTCCCTTTGGTTTCTATCTAGAAAACAAGTCTCTGAAAATTAACTCAAATTTGCAAAAGTTAATAAATACATCTTTTCATTTCACAGTTATTTTCCACATGGTAATTTTTTTTCTGGTGTTTTGAGACAAGGTTTCTCTGTATAGTCTTGACTGTTCTTGAACTCACTTTGTAGACCAGACTAGCCTTGAATCTTAAAGATTTATTTTATTGTGTGAATGTGTGTGTGTGTGTGTGTGTGTGTGTGTGTGTGTGTGTGTGAATTTGTACACAGAGTACAAGTACCCACAGAGGCCAAAAGAGGAGGCCATCTCCTAAACTGGAGTTAGAGTGGTTGTTAGCCACCCAGTTTGTCCTGAGAACTGAATGTCAGCCTTCTACAAGAACAACACGCATTCTTTACCACAGAGCCATCTCTCCATCCCCTATGACAGGTTTTTAAATATCAATTATTGTTTACTTGCAGTGACTGTTTCCAGAACTCTTTTTTCCCAAAAGTTTTCTGAGTAACATTTATGTTCCTTTGGACTCTGGAGGTGTTCTTTCAAGGTTTGTTGTTTGTTTGTTCTAAGCTATGATACTGAGAATGAAATTTTGTATAGGGGACAACCAAACAAAAACCATATAGAAAGTAAGAGAATCTGTCCACTGAAAATAACCCCTCCCCTGTTAGAAGCATGGAGAAGAGAATATGTTGGAAAGAATTTACTTTGTGAAATTACCAAGTGCCTGAGAATGAGAAGAGACCTGAAACACCCACTGTGAAGAGCCTCCTTTGTACTTTTCCCTCTAGCACTCCAATAACTCTCCAGAGCTGTGAATTTATAAATTTAAAATGGCTAATACAGGCCAGCCTTGAGATGAATCGTGATACCAGGAACACAAGCGAACAGGCTGGGTGTTTATTTTGGCAGCTCCATAATATAAGCTCCTGAGTAGGAAAAGAAAAACAAAAACAAAAACAAAACCTGAAGCCTACCCTTTTACAGAAATTCTATTTCTCAACTTTAACTGTCTAAACCTAAATAGAACTCCTTTCTATTTTTAAACTTCTCTCAACAAAGGGAAAGCTGAAGTTACACACCAGTCTTTGCCTTTTATCCATCAACACTTTACTGGCAGACAGACTACACTGCTGGCTAATTTAAGTAGGATGAAGCCTCTTGACTTGTTCCTCACGCCTCTGGTATGCACATATCACAGAAGTAGCACCCGATCTGAGGATGCGGTGATGTTTGGTTCTCTGATTGACCTTAGCAATCTCTCACACTCTTTTCCTAGAGGATGTAATATAGCTAATAAATATATAATATGGTTATTAGAGAATAATGTGCAATACAGTAAATAAGAACTATGTAATCTATCTTGTTCAAATTAAGTACTCAGAAATATTTTTGCCTTAGCCTGTCTGAGATGTGATGATCTAGCACAGGCTCCATAATTTATGAACAATAAAAGTTTCTTACTGAAGGCTAAAAGTACAAAACAAGGAACTGACAGGCTCATTATGTGCTAGGATCCAGTCTCTGCTTGCAAAGTGGTAGCTTTGCAAACTCTTATGATTTGCTAACTCTTATGTGAATGCTAACATAGTATCTTCACATGGTGAAAGATGAGAGGGCCAAAGGAATGCCTCCCTGCATCAAAACCCTTTTGCAAGAACACCCAACCCCTCCCAAGAGAGGAAAATCCTTGTGACTCAATCACAGTATAAAGGCAGGCACCACCTCCCAACACCACATGGACATCTGAATTTGGGGGATGATGTATTTAAACTGTAGCATAATTCATTTGTTTCTTTCTTTGCGTTTTGTTTGCTTCTTTAACCCTTTCCTTTTTCTTCTTTTTCAATTGTTGTTGCCTACTAAACTTTGCTTGTTAGTTTATTATTTTTGTTTGTTGAGACAGGTTTGCTGTGTAACCCAAGACCACCAGGAGCTTGCTTTGTAGACAAAACCAACCTCAAACTTTGGTTGATCACCCTGCTTCTGCCTCCCAAGTACAGGGATTATAAGTGTGCACCAGTCACCATGCCCAATTAATATAATTTGTTTTTTGATTGTGAGGTAAGAGTATTGGCAGTTTAGGGTTTTTGGCACCAAAAGGAGCAGATCTCACTAATAAAGCAAAATAATTACTCCACTCAGTATTATTTATATATTAACTAGGACTAAGAAAAGAGCTTGAGCCAGGTGGTGGCAGTGCACACCTTTAATCCCAGCACTCAGGAGTCAGAGGCAGGCAGATCTCTGTGAGTTCGAGGACAGCCTGGTCTACAGAGTTCCAGGACATCAAGGGTTATTACACAGGGAAACCCTGTCTCAAAAAACAAACAAGCAAAGCTTGTTCTCCTTGAAACAAAGCAAAATTCCAAACATCAATATAAGGAAAATTAATGGTAGAGGAATGATGACTCAGGAGTTGCTGCTCTCGAGACCTAAGTTCAATTTCTAGCACCCATGTCAAAGGGCTCACAAGTACCTATAACTCTAGTTTCTGATGTTCTTGAGCATGCACACACATTCAGCACACACAGAGACACATAATTCTGAAAAATTATTTAATTATATAACTATAGGTATGTAGATGAAATGATCCCTGAGCTCAAGGATCTTATGACTAGTAACACCTAACAATTTCTGACATATTTTAAAAGATTCATTTCACAAAGCAGTTAAGTCCCCCCAAATTCAAATTCAGATGTCCATGTGGTGTTGAGAGGTTGCAATATATATATAAGTTGGAATATATAAAATATGGTAGGAAAAAAAATCCAATGGCTCTGAAATCATGTAGCTATAAATTAACTTTCTCCTAGTTCTACATCAGTAACTTTTATGAAACACATTACAATAAAAAAATAAGCAGGGCATTGGTGGATCACGCCTTTAGTCCCAGCACTAGGGAGGCAGAGGCAGGCAGATCTCTGTGAGTTCAAGGCCAGCCTGGTCTACAGAGCTAGTTCCAGGACAACCTCCAAAGCAATACAGAGAAACCCTGTCTCAAAAAATAAATAAATAAATAAATAAATAAATAAATAAATAAATAAATAAATAAAAGTTGGGAGGTGGTGGTACACACTTTTAATACTGGCAGAGGCAGAGGCAGAGGCAGAGGCAGTTGGATCTCTCTGAGTTTGAGGCCAGTCTGGTCTACAGATCAAGTTCCAGGACAGCCAGGGCTATACAAAGAAACTGTATCTTGAAAATCAAAACAATACTAATAATAATAGTGCTCAATCATTTTACCCACCATCTTTCTGTCTTCAAAGGTAATTATTTTCAACTCTGTGTGGCTCTCTTCACACATACTTACATACTTTAAATAGCATACTTTGTGTTTGTATGTCATATTCCTTTGTTGGAGGCAGTATACATATGCTTTCAGGACAAGGCAAAGTCAATTGTGGTTATTTTCATTTTCTGTAAAATAATTTTGCTTTTCCTGGAGTTGATAATCTGTATAACTAATGCATTTAATTTTATAATTCCTAACTCATTCAAACTCTCTACCAGACACATAAAGCCTTCTATGAGTTTCATCTCTCTAAATTTCTGTCCTGGCACCCCAACTTCAATTTATTGCACAACTGTTTTCCTAGGAGCCTCCCTGGCAAATACTTAGAGAACTCTTTTACTTCTGTCTAGTGCAGATCTCCTGTTTTGATGTTGTGTGTGACCTTCAATCACTTCCTCAAAACAGATACATAGGAAAATTTTTTCTAAGAAACTGCTTGTCTGAAAATTTATCCTCTCCTTTTTTCTCAGATATACTGCATAATGAAAGTTGGAAGTCATTTTCCTTCAGGACTTTTAGGCCATTTCTCCAATGGTTTCTTCATTCTGATACTGCTATTATAAAGACCAAAGCCATTCTGATCCTTGTATTTTTTTCTTAGTGGAAATTTGTGGGATTTTGGTGACTGTTCTGAAAGAGTACAGACAAAACCCCTAGTCAAAGACTACACATGGGAAACTCCAGAGTCAGAGGCTGGAGAGATGAGAATCAACTGATGGAATCACCATAAAAGTCAATGAGGCATTTCTAGTTGTAAATGGCATTTGGCTAACACCTCTGACTCAGCCTGTCTCAAATGCTGCCCAAAGCACATAAAAAGACTGAAAAAAAAATTATGAGAAAATCTATGCCAATGCCGAGCACAAAAGTTGACAAGATGCTCATTATTAATTTCTAGGAGGAATTGCCCTAAATTATCAAACTAATGAAATTGAATTTAGAGAAACCAAATTGGTGGGTTATCCATACTCTGCTTTATGGGAAAGAACACAATCGGCCATATAATAGGAAGTGGAAGGTTGAACATTCTCCCTCCATGGTCTGCTTACAAAGGCAGGGTCCTTCCAGAGCTACAAATCTCTGTTTGGCACTCTTTTGCCTCCAAATCCTGAAATTCTGCTTGAGACCTGATGACAGTACAGTTACTCTGGTGGTTGTCATCTTTCTATACCTGGAGCCTGGAACTTGCAAACTTCAGTGATAAGGATGGGGTAGATGGAGAGACAGTGCTATACATTTTCTCTAGCAAAAATGATCATATGACTCTCCACAGGAAGAGTGTTGATCACGGTGCCTCCTAAGGTAACAGCAGCTCCTGGATTACATTGGCTTTGTTGTCAGAGACTCCGTGAGTTCCCATTTCTCGGGTTGTGATATCTCAATGGTAATGCCCTATCACAGTGTGTCTGAGTTAAGAAGTATATATGATGGCTATATTGGATAAAGATAAGAAAAATAAGGAGACATTGAAGATGCCCTAAACTATCTTAGTTCTTGCTCATTCCCCTTCATATTTAACACTGAAAAAGTTTCACACACACTCATGGTTCATTTCCTGAGAATGGCATTCCTGACACTGTCTCTAGCTCCAACTACCTAAGGTCAATCATGCCTGACCACTTTTGCAAAAGGTCCACTTCTTAAATTGATCATCCCACACAGACTTCATGTTTTCTATTAATACTTGCTTCTCCCTCAGGGCCTCTTGGCAAGGTGCTTAGAATTCAATTTCCTTTGTGTCCTGTCCATAGCTGATGATCAGTCCTGCTTACTTGAATATATTCTGCCTTATAACTATAAAATATACTGTGGTAGTGTGAATGTAATTGACACCCTCCCCCAATAAGCTCATAGGGAATAGCACTATTAGGAGGTGTGGCCTCATTAAAGTAGGTGTGGCGTTGCTGAAGGAACCTGGTAACTGTGGGACTACTTCCTGTTTCCTGTGAGTCAAGTTGTAAAAACTCTCAGCTCCTCCTCTAGCACCATGCCTGCTGCCTGCATGCTACCTTACTTTGTGCCATAATGATAATGGACTAAACCTCTGAATTGTAAGCCATCTCAATTAAATGTTTTTCTTTATAAGAGTTGCTGGGGTCATGATGTCTGTTCACAGCAATAGAAACCTTAACTAAGTCATATATATATATATATATATATATATATATATATATATATATATCAAGCCCCCTGATTGTCCCAAGAATGATACAAAATTAATATCAGGAAAAGGAATATAATCCTGAACATTAACATTTACTTCTCTCTGAGAATTATTTTCCAAGGAAATAGATTCTTCTTTCGGGAAGACAGACATTCTCAGGAAGAAAATATGAAGTTATAGACATTATAGCAGTTTCAAAATGAAGCAAAAGAACAAAAGAAAAAAAGATGAACTAAAACCCAAGCTGAGACTTAATGGATGTGTCAGGAACAATTCAGAAGAAATTGGACAGGAGTAATAGTAAACCAAAGACAAACTAAAAAAAAAATTACTTACTAGTTAACTAAGAAAATAAAAGCATTCAGGACAGTATTTTCTTGAGTCACATCTATTCTTCCTCCATATCTGTGCCAGATACTCTTCTTATATTTATAAAAATGAATGGTCTATACTCCTAAATGCCAGGTATTTTCCCACTAGCCAACCCCTCCTCCAGCTTCTGCTCTATTCTCTTCTTTTTTAAAACAGAATTCTTCATAAATTTTGCTTATATTCTCTCTCTCTTTCTCTCTCTTTTTTTCTCTCTCTGTCCCTCCAAGTCCTACCCATGTGTCCTCCTAAATTTGGTCCAAGGATGGTTTCACCTATCACTCAACACAAAGTATATTAAAGTCACCAATAACCATACCCAATAGCCATATCCAATGGCTAATTCTCAGCCCGCTGATCTCTCTTTTTTTCCTTGAAACACCTGTAATCACAATTATAACCAGTAATTGTGATTTCTCCCAACCTCATTGTCTGTTCTTCCTTCCTGGGTCATCTTGCTAGACCTGACCTCAAAATGTTGGGTCTAGCCCTTGCACATCTTTTCCTTCTTATCAGGCCCTCTCTGTGATTACAACTAAGCCTCCAGTTTAAATATAATCTATATGCTAAAAATATCTATTTCTTCAAGACCTACCTTGAGAATCCCACTAATGCAGGGTGTGGTAGCATATGCCTTTAATCCTAGCACTGGGAGGCAAGACAGGCAAGCTGTATGAAGTTAAGGTGAGCCTGGTCTACAAATCAAGTTCCAGACCAGTCAAGGCTACATATTAAAACACTGTCTCAAACACACACACACACACACACACACACACACACAAGCAATAGAAGAGAAAACTGACTTTTACAAGGTATCCTTGGGCCTACATACACACAGAGAGAGTAAATAAATAAATATTTTTAAAAACTCTAAGCAAAACTTTAATCTGACAGTCATAGATGTTAGAGTGGGAAGAATGTTCACCATAGACTCAGGTACTTGATTTGATCCCAGATGGTAGTGCTGTTTGGAGGGGTGGTATGAATGTCACTGGGGGGGAGGGGAGCATGCTATGGATGTCTAGATTGAGTTCATAACCTCAACTCACAGTCAGTTTGCTCTCTGCTTTATGTCTATGGGTGAAGATGTAATCTCAGCTTCCTGTCTTTGTCATGCCTTCCCACCGTGACAGAGTCTTATCCCTCTGGAACAGTAAGCCAAAATAAACTTTGTCTTCCATAAGTTACTTTCAGTGGTAGCATTTTATCACATCAACAGAGAAGTAGCTCAGAGAGAAAAATGCCAGGTCTACCGAAGGGAGAAAATACTACATATACAGGTATAGAGAGCATAATGATAGTATACATTCTAAAGGTTATCACTCCAGGGGAAAAAATGTGTGAGTTTGGATCTGACAAACTCCATCAATACAAACATGGAGATTTAATGGTTTTTCTGGTCTTATTTTAAACAAATTTCTTGGTTTGGTTTGGTTTAGTTTCATTTGGTTTGGTTTGGTTTGGTTTAGTGAACCTAACTACAATCTTGACCTATAGTTAATGAAAGTGAGATGCCAAAATTTTTTTGATATAGGAATGAAATATACAGAAGAAAATAGCCATACTAGAGCAGATATGTTCAGCTATGCAAAGTATACTTCCTGGTGGCTTAGAGGCTCCCTTCATCAAGCCATTACTAAATTAGAAAAGAAAAAATGCTAATAGTTTGGCTTGTCTATGAGGAAGGATTTGAAAAACTCTGTGTTAGCTTTCCTTTGTACTCAGCAATTATGGTAGGAAAGTTTGCCATGAAATTGGACATCCTTGATTTCAGAATAATAGGTTCCAAGAGATGGAAGCCAAGTGGCAGCATTTTAATTATTAGATACAAGAGAGATGCAATTACCACATTAAACTTCACTATGGAATGTTAATCAAGTGTCTTAACTCAAGAGATTTCTGGCAGTAATTAACAATTACAAGATCCCTGGCAATGAAATAGATTAATGGGCAGCTTATCAAATTTTTGCTTTAGAAAAAGTCTACGCAAAAAAGAATACAATTTATGTAATCACTTTTAAAAGTACACATGTGTAAGAATTTTTGCTAAACTTGTATTAATTGGGTATAGTATTACAAGTTTTAAATATTTAAAAATTTTTTATTTTAAAATTGTTCTGTAAAATGTATTTTGCTTTTATTGGGTATTTTGAAACAACATCAATAAGTAACTAATACACTGTACAAGCTTGAGGATCTGAATTTGCTTCTAAAAACCCACATAAAAAGCCCCATAGTTGTAGCCATTGTAATCCCAATGCTGAGAAAGCAGATATAGGTGGATCCATGGGGCTGGCTCACCGCTAGCCTAGTCTATTCAGTGAGATCTAGACCAATGAGAGACTCTAAAACAAACAAACAAAAAAGGAAATAAAGATAATGTATGCAACTTGAATATAATCAGTATAGAAGATTGCTAAGGAAATCATGACATATAATGACACTGTAATATGAGTTACATCCTGTTAAATATTTATTTAATAGATACTGATATCATGTTATATAAATAGAGCATAATATATGGACTAGAGATAATTTTTGGTTTTAAAAAAAAGCTGAACAATAGACTTGATTTACCATAATAAAACAACTTAAAAACTAAGCAAGTCACTTTAAAAAAATCGACCAAATTTCACTGATAGAGACAAACTGACTAAGAGCTCACACAAACACACACACACAAAAAAAAAGACATTCAAATAGCACTACTTCTACTAAAGAAACTTCACTTGTAATTAAAGGTTTTTCCATTTAAATAAAATTACTCCAATACATGTAAAATCTTTGGAAAATTATACCATTTATAAAAGAAATATTATCAGCACTGTGCAAATTTCTCCAAAACTTTGAGACAGGATTTCTCTGTGTAGCTTTTGAGCCTGTTCTGGAACTTACTCTGAAACACCAGGCCGGTTTAGAAATCACAGAGATCCACCTGACTGTCTCCCGGGTGCTGGGATGAATTAAAGGCAAATTTCTCCAAAACTTAAAAGAATGAATTATTCATCAACTTATTCAAGACTAACATGACTCAGACACCACATCCTGAAAATGATATACAAAACAGTAACAAAAAACACACAAAAACAAAAACCAAGAACCAGCATCTCCAGCTGGGTGTTGGTGGCACACGCCTTTAGTCCCAGCACTTGGGAAACAGAAGCAGGCATATATCTGTGAGGTCAAAACCAGCCTGGTATACAGAGCCAGTTCCAAAACAATACAGAAGATACCTGTCTCAAAAAACAAAGCAAACAAATAAAAAAGAGCCAGCATCTCATAGGAACATAAATATAAACATTCCTAACAAAAATATATGAGAATGATAATATTATCCAATGGCAATACCCAAATGGTGAATGTTTTCCCAGAAATATCAGGTTGTTTCAACATCTGAAAATCAATGAATATTCTGGAAATTTATGTCTCTCTACCATATTTTTTTGTTGTGTATGTTTTTATTGTGGAGTGTGCTTATGTGGGTACACATATGTACTGGTTTATGTGGTAAACACAAAAAAAAAGATAAAACTGTATGTGTACCTCAACAGGTGAAGAAAAGAATCTAATATCCATGGCTGGAGAGATAGCTCAAAGGTTAAGAGCACTGACTGTTCTTCCAGAGGACCTGAGTTCAATTCCCAGCAAAACATGATGGCTCACAACTATCTATAATAAGGTCTGGTACCTTCTTCTGATCTGCAAGCATAACACCATTACATAATGAATATTTTTAAAAAAGAATCTAATATCCATTCATATTTAAAACTACCTTAGCTCACTGGGTAGTGATGGCTCAAGCCTTTAATTCATCCCAGCACTCGGGAGGCAGTCAGGTGGATCTCTGTGATTTCTAAACCGGCCTGGTGTTTCAGAGTAAGTTCCAGAACAGGCTCCAAAGCTACACAGAGAAATCCTGTCTCAAACAAATAAACAAACCAACAAACAAAAACCAACAACAAAATAACCAAAAAACAAACAAGCAAAAAAAAAACCCTTAACTCACTAGCAGTAGTGTGGTGCCACATGCCTTTGATCCCAGCATTTAGGAGGCAGAGGCAGAGGCAGGTAGATCTCTGTGAGTGTGAGGCCAGCCTAGCTCATGCTCAGGAAGCAGAAAGCAGACATGAAGTGAGGCTGGAGTATAAAAGCCTCAAGCCCTTGACCCGGTGACCCATGTCCTCCAGGAGGCTCTACCTCTAAAGACCCTTCCAAAACAGCACCACCCACTGG
Organism: Phodopus roborovskii; assembly: GCF_943737965.1. Taxonomy (NCBI): domain Eukaryota; kingdom Metazoa; phylum Chordata; class Mammalia; order Rodentia; family Cricetidae; genus Phodopus; species Phodopus roborovskii. The sequence continues at coordinate 32,377,605 of NW_026126433.1, forward strand.
GGACCAAGTGTTATAATACATGGGACTATGGGCCATTTCCCATTCAAACCACAGCAGTACAAATGTTCTTGTGTAGTTCATCTCTGGGTTTTGTTTTATTTTTGTTTGGTTTCCATAGCAAGGTTTTCTAAATGAAGGAAGCAAGTATTGATACAATGACACATTGGTTTACATTTCAATATGGACATCTCATCTCAGTGCAGGCAATTCTTTTGTTAAAACTGTACTAGATGACTTACCACTGAGAAAATTAACTAGCCACCTGAACTAGCTTACCTAATGTCCTTTCAATGCCACTTCCCAGTTTGACCACCTCCAGATGTGGCAATATCTGATGAACATTTTTTATGTCCAAGGTTTAAATATAAATGAAAGGACAAAAACCTTTAAAAAAAAAAAAAAAAAAAAAAAAAAAAACTCCCTGTGATGGGGACCAAAAGAAACAGGTAAAATGAACCTGAGGAAACAGGGCAACTAGGTAAGGGGGGGCAGGATTTATTTTTCCAAGTAGCTTCAAATCATCTGAGAGATAAAAGAATAAACATCACTGATTGATGAAGTAAAATAACAAATCTGGTTGGTTGGTTTGTTTGTGGTTGAGGGTGGAGGAAGGGAGGCAGGGTCTCACTATACAGTTCAGGCTCTTGAACTTTTGACTCAGCCTCTTGAGAGCAGGAAGTCCAGGCCTACACAGTCACATACAGCTTGACATCACTGGCTTTTTAAAGACTATTATTGTAGCAGTGGAGAATAGCCTGGGATGTGTGAACCACTGAGTCCCTGGCCCTGATTTCAAGGCCCTGGGTGGGGTTCTATCCCAGCACTGAATAAATAATGACAAGGGCTGGAGAAATGCCTTAGCCATTAAAAGCACTTGCTGTTGTTGCAGAGGACCTGGATTTGATTCCTAGCACCTACATGGTAGCTTATAATCATCTGTAACTCCAGTCTTATAGGACCTGACACCATCTTCAGACCTCCACTGGTACTAGGCATGTAGTGGTGTACATATATACAGGCAAAACATTTCTTTTTTGTAATTAAAAAATGCATGTGCATTGGTGTTTGGCCTGCATGTATATCTGTGTGAGGGTGTCAGATCCACTGGAACTGGAGTTACAGACAGCTGTTGAGCCACCATGTGGGTGCTGGGAATTGAACCCCGGTCCTCTGGAAGAGTAGCAAGTTCTCTTAACTGCTGAGCCATCTCTCCAACCTACAAAACATTTCTTATACACATAAAATAAATAAATCTTGAGTCTGGAAAAAAGAAATGGCTCAGCCATTAAGAGCACAGGCTTGTCTTCCAGAGGACCTGGGTTTATTTTCCAGTATCCATGGCTCACACCATCTGTAACTCCAGTTCCAGGAGATCTGATGTCCTCTTTCTGTACTCCTTGAGTACAAGGTACAAATGTGGTACACAGACAAACAAGAAAACAGAGCACCCATACACATAAAATAAGTGTAAAAAGATAAATCTTTAACAATTGCATGAAAAATCATTACATCTAGAGATCAAGAAAGTTATTTTGAAAATGGAAAATGCACCAGGAATTTTTAATCAAGTAGAGGAGTAAGATAAAGTTGAAGGAACCTCCCAGAAAGTAACACACATACACACGCACGCATGCACATACACGCACATAAACGCGGGCGCACACACACACACACACACACACACACACACACACACACACCACAAAAAGCAATGAAAAAGGGGCTGGACAAGGTGATACATGCCCTCAGTTCCAGCACAGGAGCAGCAGAGGCAGGCAGATCTCTGTGAGTTGAAGGCCAGCCTGATCTATGCAGAGTTCCAGGACAGCCAGCACTACATAGAGAGGCCATATGTGGAAAGAAACAAAGAAGCATAAAAAAAGAAACAAAGGAAGGAAAAGATGACACATTATTATTGAATTTTAGATCTGATACTAAAAAGATTTTCAGGGCTTTTGGAGTAGGGGGAAAAAGTTACATAAAAAAAGGGTTAATAACCAAAATATCTTCAGGTTTCTCAATAGTAATAATTAAGTTATAAAATAACAAAGAAACAAAAAGACTAGGAAATGCTGTTTCTAGTCTAAAATGCCTTCCATGCTGTTATCCCTTGAGTGTAACATGTTCTCTGGAGACACAGGTTGAGGCATGCATCTGCAATTCAGCGCTAGAAAGCTGGGGCAGGAACACACAGATCCTGGAGACTAGCTGTTCATCTAGTCTAGCCAAAATGACAAGTTTCACATTCAATGAGAGACTCTATCTCAAAAACTAATGCACAGATAGGGGAAAACATCTTACATCAACCTTTGGCCTCCATACATGTAACCCACAGCTGAGGTCACCTGCTAATATTTGTGTACACATACACGCACACATTTTTTCAAATAAATAAATATTTTTAAGCAACATATTTAATTTTATTTATTTAATGTTTTACATTTGTTTGGTAATTGCATACTTGAAAATAACATGTTTTTATTAAATCTACTCCCCACTCCCTCCTCTCCAGCTCCTCCTAAACACCACAGCACTTTTTCTTCCCAATTTAATGTACTCTTTTTTTTTTTTTTTTTAACTCACTGAGGCCCCCTAGTGCTGCCAGTATGTGCATTGGATGTGGGCTGTCTACTGGAACATGGGCAGCTTATGGGCCCCTGATAGACCGCATCTGAAGAAAACTACTTACCTCTCCTGCAGCAGCTGTCTTTTGCCAAGAGTTCCTCAGATGGAGTGGGAATTCAAAAATCTCTTTTCTATCCATGTGAAAGTTTGACTGGCTTGCTCTGTGCAAGCCTTGTGCATGCTGTCACAGCTGTTCATGTGTACCATGGCCCTGCCACATCCTTTTCACAGCACTCCTCCACCAACTCTAGCTATTACAGGCTTTCCTCCCCCTCTTTTGTGATAATCCTTGGCAGGAAAGACATGATATAGATGTCTCATTTATGGCTAAGCACTCCGGTCCCTCATCCTGCATACTTTACCAATTGTGAGTCTGTGAATGCATCGACATCTCTGCAAAAAGATGCTCCTTTGATCAGAGTTAAGAGCTGCACAAATCTATGATTATAGAAATAAGTATGGGGGTGCAGCTTGATACTGTGTCTAGTTAGCAGGACAGCAGTAGTGTGTTCTCTTCTAAGGCCTGTAATCTACCCAGCCACAGATTCTTGGCCCAGTTAATAGTACTAAGCATGAGTTCTGTCTTATGATGAGGCCCTTAAACTCAATCAGAAAGAGTTGGTTACTCCCAAAACATCCATGTCACTATTGCACCAGTGGGCATGTACTTCCAGGCTTGTCATTATTATAGCTTGCAGAATTCACAGCTAGGAGACTCTGTTGATTACTTTCCTCCTTCTGTAACATGCACAGCATTATGGAAGTTAGCCAGTAGGAATAAAGCATCCAGCTCAGTACCAGCTTGATTTTCACTTTGTCCTTTGACTCAAGAATATGGTGTATTTGGCAACAGAGTCTTACCACCAAGTTCTGGAGGATAACCAAGAGCAATGACAGTAACTCATATTATTTATTTGTGGATCTATGAGATCTTACTGACTAACAATTTGAAGTGAGGTAACTTGTACCTGTTCAATAGCCTATGGCATCTAAAAGGGGAGTTATCTACCCATGTAGAGCAATTAGTCCCATTTTTACATATATTTCTATATCAGTGGGGTTCCATGTGGCTTTTTCAAAGGATTTCAGTATTAATTATCACACCTCATACCCACTTTTCCACCCTGTCTTCCCACCTCACTCCCCACTTAACCCTTCCTGTGCCATTATTCCCCTTTCCCACTTATGTTCTTCTATAGTTGTTCCCTTAGAAAAGCAGCATATATTATGTTTATTTACTTGTTGGGAATTTTTGTGACATGGTCACATAGTTTAAAAATTGCTTGTGTAGTGACACATACCTGTAATCCTAGCTAGGAGGCTGAGATGAGAATATAGCCATAAGTTTGGAGTCAGCTTGAACTACTAAATTTTAGGCCAACTGGAGCTAGAGAGTTAGACTTTGTGTCAGAAAACCAAAAAGAGAAAAAACTTCCTGTATACGCTTTTTAATGTATTTTCAATTTTATTTTATGTTTATACATGTTTTGCCTACAAGTATGTCTACTTGCTACATGTGTGTTTGGTATGCATGGAGATCAAAAGAGGGTTCTAGATCCCTGGAATTGGAGCTATGGATGGCTAAAAGCTACCATATGGATGCTGGGAATCAAACCCATGTCCTCTACAAGAACAAGTGCTCTTAACCACAGAGTTATCTTTCCAGGCCCCCAGTATATATTCTTCCTCAGAAAGCAATAGAGGGTATGCATCACTATAAGGGAAAAAATGAAGATAATAGCACTTTCAAATTACATATTTGAATAGAATTTGAGAATGAGAATTTTACAGAGATTTGTATAGCAAATCTCTGTAAGAAAAGCAACCTGGCCCCGGGCAGTGGTGGCACATGCCTTTAGTCCCAGAACTCCAGAGGCAATGGGTGGATCTCTGTGAGTTTGAGGACAGCCTGGTCTACACAGCTAGTTCCAGAACAGGTTCCAAAGCTATACAGAGAAACCTTGTCTCGAAAAACTAAGAAAAAAAACAAAATAAACAAACAAAACAAAAACAAAAAACAAAAAAGCAACCAAGGGGAAGGATTTGTTACTAAAAGCCATAAACAACACTATATAGAGAGGAGTCATGAATCTTAATAAGTGAGACAGTCAAGGGCATTAATACCTCATCTTGCTGGATATGGTAGAACTCATCTGTAGTCCCAGCACTTTGGTGATTAAGGCAAGAGAACTGAGTCCAAGGTAAGCCTGGGTTTCAGAGTGAAACCTTGTCTCAAAAAGCCAAACAAGCCAGGCATAGAACTGTACACTTTACATCCCAGAACCTAGAAGGCAGAGACAGACTGATTTCTATGTATTTGAGGACAGCCTGGGCTACATAATGAGACCCTACCTCAAAAAGAAAACACACTACACAAACACACTACACATGAACACATACTCTCATACACACACACCACATTCTCACATACACACACCACACAGACACATACAGACACACAACGCACACCATACATACCACACAACACACACACACATACAGACACACAACGCACATCATACATACCACATACCACACACACACACACAGACACACAACGCACACCATACATACCACACCACACACACACACAGACACACATACAGACACACAACGCACATCATACATACCACATACCACACACACACACACAGACACACAACGCACACCATACATACCACACACCACACACACACACATACAGACACACAACGCACATCATACATACTACACACCACACACACACACACACGGACACACAACGCACACCATACATACCACACACCACACACACAGTCACACACCACATACACAGACAGACACACAACGCACATCATACATACCACACACCACACACACCTACAGACACACAACACACACCATACATACCACACACACATACATACAGACACACAACACACACTATACATACCACACCACACACACACACATACAGACACACAACGCACATCATACATACCACATACCACACACACACATACAGACACACAACGCACATCATACATACCACACACCACACACACACACACACACAGACACACACAGACACACAACGCACATCATACATACTACACACCACACACACACAGACACACAGCGCACACCATACATACCACACACCACACACACACACATACATACAGACACACAACGCACACCATACACACTACACACACACACACACACACACACACACACACACACACCACTCACTCTCATCTTTCCTTCTCTTCTCCTCCCACATTTGCTGCTGCTCTTCTCACTGACGAATCCTGTTGAAGACCAAAAGGGATCCTTCCCATGAAGCTGTTAGGGAGCTTACATGGCAGAATGGAGACCAGCACAGAGAAGCTAGGGAAAAGGGACACGTGGGAGCTGGTTCAGAAGTGGGTAAATCCAGGAAACCACCAAAGCAAGCGATTTCTCCACCTGAAGCTGAAGCCAAGTCCTGGGTGTGTAGAATTCAAATTGGAACGAGAGATTAGAGAATCACATGATGACTATCTTAAAATTTGAAAAGCTGGAAAGGGAGCCAATTGATTCATGATAAATCTAATATTCTGAAAGAATATGTACAGTTCTTTCTGAGTTCAGAGAGTAATTACCTATCTTGTGGTAGTGCCAACTAGGCTGAGGCAATAGGAAACTATTAACTGAAGCGTAATTAGCACCAGAAAGAAAAAAGTCTTCAAATTCCATTCAATTATTAATGTGGAAATAAAAATCATAACAGGGGTTAGAGAAGTGACTCAGTGTTTCAGAGTATTGAATGTTCTTCCAGAGTATTCAATTCCCAGCACCCACATGGTGGCTCACAACCTCTGTAACTCCAGTTTCAGGGGCTCCAATGCCTTCTTTTGACCTCTGTGAACATCAGGTGTGCATATGGTACACACACATGTGTACAGGTGAAATACCCATACATATAAAACAAAAATGTTTTAACTTTTAATTTTTTAAAATCATAACAAATACTGTCCACTAATGTGATTAGGTACTGAGATGTAGAGCATGGTCGTATATCTACAGATGTGGAGGTGCTAAATGATAGCAAACAGGTAATGTCTAAAGCCAAAATAGCAAGAAACAGCAGTTGAGTATATAACCTAGAAATACAGTTCAAATGTTGTGGTGGTTAATTTTGCATTGACTTGACTGGGCCTCAGTGTGCCCACCTATTTGCTAAGCCCAACTTCAGGGTGTGCCTTTGATGGTGTCTCTGTAAGAGATAAGCAATTGAACTGGTGGACTTGGTAAAACATACCTGTCCCCATGTGTGTGGGCAGCCTCTAATCTATTGAGGGCCTCAGTGGAACCGAAGGCGGAAAAAGGTTGCACTAACACTGACTGGTTGCTGAACTTATTCCATAGATAATCTGCCCTTGGTATATCTGCTTATCAGGCCTTCAGACCCAGCTGGAGTCTACTGGGCCTTCACAGGATCTCACCAGCTCTCTTGAAACTCTTGCTTGCAAGGCTGGCTGTGGGACTTAGTTTCCACAGTTACATGAGTTAATTCTTTACATCAAATCTCCATATATAGACATATAAATGTGTTTGTAGATGTCCTTTATGGTGATGTATGCTTATCTTGCCAATTAAAAGACATGAAACACTCATCCCTGAATGTTGAAGCAATTTGAGAAGGAGACATATGGACAGGATTAAAGATCACTGTAAGGAGTAGGTTTTTCCTCCCACCGCTGGTCTGGTCCCGCCGCCGTGCCTGCTCCAATTAACACACAAGAGACTCTGTATTTGATATAATGTTGTTGGCAAGGTACTAGTTTCTTATTGGCTAGCTCTGCCTTAAGTATTAGCCCATTTCTGTTAATCTATGTATTTCCACGTGGTCTCATCTTACCGGGGAATGGGGCAGTCATCTCATCTCCCCAGTCTCTCCATCTTGACTCCTCCTTACTACTTCCTCAAATCCTCCTTGTCTCCTAGTCCTGCCTATCTTGCTTTCCTATTGGCCAACAGTGCTTATTCATTAACCAGTATGAGAAACACATTTATAGAACGACATCTCCCATAAGATCACATTTTTCGTAACAAATAATATAATACTATTTGTCTTTTTGTTTTGTTTTTCGAGACAGGGTTTCTCTGCATAACAGCCCTGGCTGTCCTGGAACTCGCTTTGCAGGCCAGGCTGGCCTCGAACTCAAAGAGATCCACCTGCCTCTGACTCCCAAATGCTGGGGCTAGTGTGCACTGCCACCGCCAGGCCCTATTGGCTTTTTAAACTATATTCTAGCATTACTGTTAAATTTTGAAGGAGTGTGTTTTGAGATAGGGCTTCATAGCCCAGGCTGGCTTCGAGATCTCTGCATAGCACAAGATAACCTTGAACACCTAATCTCCCTGCCTCTACCTCCCAAGTGTTGGGATTTCGGGCATGCACCATTAGAGCTGGCTGACATTGTAAAATTAAATAAATACTGCAACAAAGTGAAGCTTTTTCTCTTGTTAAAGTAATATGTAGGCAACCCCTTCATACCAGCACAGGGAAATAAGCAATAAAACTTGCTTGTTCCTCCTGTCTTGTTCCAATTCCATGATTGATTTGCAGGTTTTTTTCTTCTCTGTGTTCCAGGTCCCTCATACTTAATTAAGTGAAAATTATTTTACAAATCCACAAGGAAGGAGAAAAAACTAATAAAAAAATGATTGATAAGTATAAAGAGGTTTGGCAAGTTGGACAATCTAGGGCATATCTTTTAGCTGAAAATTATAAGCACATTGTGGTGATATATTATTTATGACTTATTAAAGCTTGCCTGAGGATTCAGAAAGCAAAATCAACCACAAGCCATAGAAGCCAGGCACACACCTTTAATCCCAGCATCCAGAAGCTTGGAGATGGTGGTACACACCTTTAATCCTAGGACTCAGGATTAAGAGAGAGACAGATTTCTCTGAATTCAAGGACACCCAGGGATACTAGAGATTGAATCAGTCTAAAAAAAAATAACATATCACATGCCTTTGATCCCATCACTAGAGGGTTATAAAAGATAGAAGCAGGGTCTTCAGTATTCAGTAGGAGACATTCATCCTCCAGCCACACTGAGGAGAGGTTACAGTCTGAGGCTTGGTGAGAACTTGTGGAGACAGAATCAACCCATTCAGCATGAGGTAGAGGTAAGAAGCATGTGGCCTTCTGCTTTGCTTTTCTGACCTTCAGCTTGAAGTTTGAACTCCAATATCTGCCTCTGATTTCATTTACTTTTTTCATGTTATAACACATGAGTTATAAAAATGAATTATAGAATATAGAGATTTAACTCAGAAATTTCTTTCTTGGAGATAAATTTTTTCATCTACAAATCTTTTTAAAAATAACTTTTATTGACTTTGTTCTTTTACAATTTCATACATATGACACATTCTAGTTTATTGTAACCCCACACACAACCATACTTATCTCCCTCCTACTGCAATTAAGCCTTCCCTCCCTAAGAGACCCTTTGCTACATTCACATCTTATTGTTTTGTTTTGACACCAACTGAGTTTAACCAGAATACTCTGTGTAAGCATGGTTTGGGACTATCTATTGGAACCTGGTGGACTGTTATCGGGTTCACAACTGTAGACAATGACTACCCTTCCCCCATAGTCCATCATTAGCCAGTATGCCATCAGCAAGAAGTAATGTCCCATGGGAGCCTCCCTGATTAATGCTTGGCCCATTTTTGTGCAGATCCATTGCAGGCAGTCACATCAGCATGAAAATTATGATTAGATTGACTGTGCCAAGCCCACAACACAGCATTTCACAGCCATTTGGAGATATATTTTTACTTTAAAATATAATTTGCAAATTCTACCAAGTACAGCAACAACCAGGGTGGTCCTCCAAAGCATTTGCTCAGTCAGAAAACATAATACTCAAGACAGAACCTACCTAGGTCAACACATACTAAAAACAATAGAGCTAATAACAACTGAGCAGTTGATCTTAAGTACTGTGCTGAGCCTTTTGCATTATGCCATTTAAATCCTCACAGTGATTCTGTATGTCGGCCTGGATTTTTTTTCTGAATCCTACAGATAGAAACCTTGTACTGACTAGTTGTCTTTAAAAAGTGATTTATTATTATTATCATCATCATCATCATTATTACATCCTGATCATAGTTTCTTCCCCCTCCCCTCCCCCCCCAGCCCCTTTCCCTACCTCTCTTTTGCCCCTCCACTCCTCCTTTGTTTCTATTTACAAAAAAGGCAGGCTTCCCATGGATATCAACTAAACATGGCATATCAAGTTGCAGTAAGACTAGGCACCTCTCCTCATATTAAGGCCGGACAAGGCAGGAGTAGGGTTCCAAAAGCTGACAAAAGAGTCAGAGACAACCCCTGCTCCCACTGTTAGGAGTCCTACAAGAAGACCAAGCTACACAACTATAACATATATGCAGAGGGCCTAGGTCAGTCCCATTAAAGCTCCCTGGTTGTTGGTTCAATCTCTGTGACCCCCTATGAGCCCAGGTTATATGATTCTGTGGGTTTTCTTATTGTGTTCTTGACCCCTCTGGGTCCTATAATCCTTCCTACCCCTCTTCCTCAGTAAGTTTTATGTGAATTTGACACAATCTAGAGATATCAGAAGGAAGGGAGCCTCAATTAAGAAAATGCCTCCATAAGACTGTAGGCAAGACCATAGGGCATTTTCTTAATTAGTGATTGATAGGGGAGAGTCTATCCCATTGTAGGTGGTACCGCCCTTGGGCTGGTAGTTCTGGGTGCTATAAGAAAGCAGGGTGTGTTACGAGAAGCTTTCCCGCCAGCCTGGTCCCAGAGCCACATCAGCCCCAAATAACACACAGAGACACTGTATTAGATATAAAGCTGTTGGCCTGTTATGAGCATTTCTTATTGGCTAGCTCTGTCTTAAATATGAACACACTTCTATCAATCTAAGTGTTTCCACGAGGCCTTATCTTACTGGAGAGAGAGTCCGGACTTCTCTCAAGTCCCTACATCTTGACTCTTCTACTACAACTCCCAGACTCCTCCTTGTCTCCTAGTCCTGCCTATCTTGCTTTCCTATTGGCCAATGGAGCTTTATTCATTCACCAATAATAGAAACATATTTACAGAATGACATCTCCCATCAAGGGTGAACAAGCCATAAGGAGCAAGCCAAAAAGTAGCATTCCTCCACAGCCTCTGAATCAGCTACTTCCTCTAGGATCCTGCCCTGTTTGAATTCCTTTGATGATGAACAGCAATATGAAACTGTAGGTCAAATAAACCCTTTCCTCGCAAAGTTGCTTCGGTCATAGTGTTTCATCACAGCAAGAGAAACCCTTAGACAAATTTTTTAAAGAATGAGTTGAAAGGCCATCTGATCTCTATGAGTTCCAGGCCAGCCAGGTCTACGGATTGAGTTCAGGACAGCCAGGCTACATAGAGAAACCCTTTCTCAAAACAAAACAAAACAAAAAAGTTACTTGAAGTGCAGAGCCTGAATTTAAACTTCTGTCTTACTGAAAAATCCAAGCTCTTAAAAACTTCCAGCATATTATCAGTAAAACCAAAAATAAGAATCTGAGGTGAACAGATAGATTTATTGTGCTGCCAAGTCCTGAGGGAAGACTCTAAAATAATGGTCCTCAACCTATGGATCTGGACCCCCCACTTTGGGGGTTACATATCAGATGTTTACACTATAATTCATTAACAGTAGCAAATTACAGTTATGAGAGGTAGTGATGAAATAATTTTACACTAGGGAGTCACCACAACTGAGGAAATGAATAGAAGGGTTGCAGCATTAGAGGGACAATGCTCTAGAAGAAGAGACTCTCACTGAGAGCCAATGAAACCATCACACACCTTTAGTCCCAGCACTCGGGAGGCAGAGGCAGGTAGGTGGATCTCTGTGAGTTCGAGGCCAGCCTGATCTACAGAGCTAGTTCCAGGACAGCCTCCAAAGTAATACAGAGAAACCCTGTCTCAAAAACAAGAATAAATTACAGAATATCATTTTAATGTCCTCTGAGTTGGCTGCTGAATTAAGTACTAGCAATAAAAATTCCACTTATAATATGTTTATAAATGAAGAACTGTGACAAAATTGCTATCCTGAGGTGTAATACCAGTGATTAGTTTCTTGGTAGAAATTAGATCCTGGAATACTTAGTCATTTGCTTTACTGTGCTTGCTACAGCAGAGGGCACTAGGTGATCTAGAACTTCAGGTGACAACACAGTTAAGGGAATCATCTTCCTAAGCCACTTAGCAATGGCCAAAGCATTAAATGTCCCCAAACTAAAATGACCCATGAATGACAGGAAATCCCAAATGTGAGCATTGGCAAGATCATTCCTGTCAATGCTTTAGATGTTTCATAAATTGCTTTGCTTATGAAATTCTTCCTAGTATTTAGTTGCAAGCCTCTACTCAGATCAACAGAATGTGTCATGATACCATCATCTAGCACTTAAAAGAGTGATGGTTTAGCTACCAGAACAAACCCTGATCTGGAGGCTAAAAATAGGAGAGCTGAGAGCAATTTTCCCTCTCCTTGTCTTTGCCATTTACTAATGTTAAAAGACAAGGGAAATTAGTTAATCTCCTTTTCTATAACTAAAAAATGATACCAAGACGGGTGTGGTGGCTCACATCTTTAATCCCAGTGCTCTGGAGGCAGAAGCAGGTAGATTTCTGTGAGTTTAAGGCCAGCCTGTTCTACAGAGTGAGTTCCAGAACACCCAGGGCTATATAGTGAGACTCTGTCCCCAGAAAAATTAAAAACTGATGCCAATTTCCCTCAGGCTTATTAATGCGAAAATGTGTTGTAAAATGTGGTAAATGCACATAATACTATATTTGTTGTTGTTAGTTTTGAGGTGTGTGTATATGTCCTTTAGAGTGTTTGTTGGTTTTTTTTTTTTTTTTTTTTTGGAGTTTTGTGGGATATATACATATATAAAATTTCATTTAGCCCAGGCTAGCCTTGAATTCAGTATCTAGTTAAGGTTGGCTCTGAATTCATAATTCTCCTACTTCCATCTTCAAAGAACTTATATTATAAATAATTTCTACCATACCTGATCCCCCTAAGATATTGTTAAAGATATGAAAAGTAATTAGAAAAAGAAATCTCAAGGGTGGGAAGATGGCTCAGTGGGCAAGGGTGTTTGCTACTTAGCCTGACAGCCTGGGTTTGACCCCCAGAACCCACATGGTAGAAAGAGAACTAACTCTGCAGGCTATGCTATGACTTTCACATGAGTGTGAGCACATGTTCACATACACACACAATGACTAAATAAATATAAAAGAACAAAAAGGAAGAAAGAAAGAAAGAAATCCCAGAAACACTGGGCAGTGGTGGTGCACACCTTTGTTCCCAGCACTCAGGAGGCAAAGGCAGGAGGATCTCTGTGAGTTCAAGGCCAGCCTAGTCTACAGAGCTAGTTCCAGGAAGGACAGTTGGAGCTGTTACACAGAGAAACTCTGTCTCAAAAAAAAAAAAAAAAAAAAAAAAAAAACAGGTTTAGAGGTGGCTTTGGGATCTTCTAATGAGACAGATCAAAGGATCTGTCGTCTTTTCTGGTGATATGGGGACAGGAATTAAGCACAGTTGTATACTGTCAAGGCACTTTTAATGCTAATGATAAGGTTTTACTGTAAACAACCCTCTTAATATTTATTTTAGATAAGCTAAGAAGTTGGCAGCGGGTGATCTGGCTTCCTAAATGATAGCTGTTAGAACCATCTCCGGTCCCCTTGTTATCTGGCTGCCTGAACAAAGCACTGTTATCCAAGCAGCCAGCTGGACTGTGATCCTGCCAACAACAGCTGTTTTGAACACTCCACTGACACCTTTAGGACATTTGCCTTCACTACAATCAGAGTTGTAGTCCAGCTCTAACCTCAGAAGGCACTGAGCCTGTGCCAGCCACAACTGTTTCAGGCTGCTTGGGTCAGACTTTTTTCCATCACAAGCCACCATGAATTCTAGATGACCCTGCTCACTGTGAAGATATTTTCATCCAAACTAGATCTGGAGGGCTTCACTTGTTGGCATAGTAACAAGCCTGTAATTGCTATAAACAAAGTGCTCATATGTGGTTAAGGTTCAGAATTATTCAACAAGGCCACAACTCCTTATAGTGCCACTCCCTTTGGGGGCCATTTTCTTTCGAACCACCACAGCTTGGTATGGCAACATCAGTGCCAATAAAAAGCTTAGCCTGGGTCGGGAGAGATGGCTTGGCAGTTAAGAGCACAGGCTGCTCTTTTGGAGGATTAGGGTTTGGTTCCCAGCACCCACATCAGGCAACTCACAACCACTTATAACTCCGGCTCTGATGCTTCTGGCCTCCTTGGGTGGGTATGAACATACCCACATGCAGACAGACATCCCAACACATAATTTAAACCAGCAACAACAACAAAAAGAAAACCTTTAAATTTGAAAAAAAGAAAAGTAAAAAGCATAGCTTGAGAACTCATTGAATAATAATAATAAAGAAAGAAAGAAATAGAAGGAGGTATTGGTGTTCCTAGGCTGTGGCGAAGGAGAAGGTTTATTATAGATATAGGAAGAGCAGAGGCAGGGTAGACAGATTGAACCCAACCATATGAAGAGAGAGGGAAGGAGAGCAAGGGGAGCTGCCGACACAGGGGTGCACATTTGTAACAGCTGTATGCAGCAGAGGCAGGAGGTTCTGTTAATCCCAAAGACGGGAAGAGGAAGACCACAATCCAAACCATTATGGCCAAATTAATTAAAGTAAGTAATTAACTAAAGCAAGCTTTTATATTCATGTACATGGGCTGCCTCCCCCTAATGCGGGGTTCAAGAGGTCAGCTTTAGATGTGAGGAGGACAAGGCTTTTATAGATCATGGGTAGGGGGCGTTCCAAATGGCAGAATTGGTGGGCAAAATAAGTGGGGTTATGGGGGCAGAACATAGCATAGCAATTTAGTCTCTCCCGAAACAAAGACATGGTTGCAAGGTGGGCATAACAATAGGTAGCCATAGTAACACTTTTGAAACAAAGGTAGGGTATAAGCAACTTTTTGAAACAAAAACATGATTGCCATTCCTGGAACAGGCAGTACTAAACCTTTTGTAATTAAGGTTACAGGTGGGACATAGCCCAATCCTTGAGGAAAAGAGGTTTAATTATAAATAGGAATGATACTACTTTGCCCATAACATGGCTTTTAAGCCTATGATGGAGACAGGCTGGTTCTTTGGATCCCTGGAGCTCTCAGGTCACCCAGTTCAGGTTCAGTGAGAAATCGATCCTTTTTCAGAAAATAAATGGTATGACAATATGTCTCAGTAAGTAAAGGTGTTTGCCTCACCAAGGCAGAAGAATTAAGTTCAGTTCCTGGACCCCACATGCTGAAAGGACAGAACCAACTCCTGAAAGTTGTCCACTGACTTTTGTTGCCAACACCCTTGTTTGAGAAAGAAATACATTCTCTGCTTGAGAGTATTTTGACCTTTGGCACACCAGGGACAGAAGGAAACAGTGTGTACAATGGCTTTCCAACTCAGGAAGCTGGAATGTGCTAGTCCCTTAAGACATAAAGGCTTCTTACATCCCCATGTGTTTCTTGTCCATACTTCCTTGTCTTTGTTCTCCTCTGTGATCTATTAAGCAAACCTTCTACTCCTTGTAAACATGGTTTAATGACTATACAGTATCTTTGCATTTACTTGATCCTAATCTGTATCCTTGGAGCTACTCGAATGCTATACAGGTCCCTAGCTTCCCCTGCTGAAAATTCACATTCCAGATTTCAAGTATTTTTTTTTCATGAACTGAGCTCCACTGTCTGTGGCATATCTTGACACATGTGCTGTTACACATACTGCTGACATACACACCCACACACACACACACATACACGCCCACACACAGATAAATAAATACATATTAAAAAGAACTTTTTTGTTGTTGTTGTTTTTCCAGACAAGGTTTCTCTGTATTGCTTTGCAGCTTGTCCTGGAACTTGCTCTGTAGACCAGGCTGGCCTCGAACTCACAGAGACCTGCCTGCCTCTGCCTCCCAAGTGCTGGGTTTAAAGGCATCCACCACCAATGTCCAGCTTGTTTAAAATTATTTTTAATCAATTTATTATAGAGTAACTGAATTACCCTTTGAGACTATAGAAATGAAACGAGGTCAAGAAAGATGGTTCAGTGGAGCCGGGTGGTGGTGGTACAGCACACCATTAATCCCAGCACTTGGGAGGCAGAAGTAGGCAGATCTCTGTGAGTTCCAGGCCTACTTGGTCTACTGAGTGAGTTCCAAGACAGCCTCCAAAGCTACAAAGAAGCACTGTCTCAACACGCCCCCCACACACACACACACAAAGGATGGTTCAGTGGTTAAGAGCACTCATGGCTTTTCTGGAAGACCCAAGTTCAGTTCTTAGCACCCACACTGGCAATTCACAATCACCTACAACTCCCGCTCCAGGGGATCTGACACTTCCAGAGACACATACATATATACATACTTTAGAGTAATAGAAGTAAAATCATAAGAAAAGAAATGAAACTTGAGCCATGTGTTGGTGACACATACCTTTAATCCCAGCACTCAGGTGGCAGAGGAGTGCAGATCTCTGTGAGTTCGAGGCCAGCCTGGTCTACACAGCTAGTTCCAGGCGTTCCAGGACAGGCTCCAAAGCTACACAGAGAAACCCTGTGTCGAGAAACTTGAAAAATATCTCTTTTTTTTAAATGCAAGCCAGTTTAGAAACAAAAATTTTCCTGAATAAAGCCATTTGAAAATAATCTACTTTTCGATATATTTAATTATACTTAATATACTTATTAATGATGTTTATTATTAATAAATTGTAATAGAAATTGTACAAAGCAGAAAATAATTTTTACTAAAGACAGAAGGAAAGTATATGATAAAAATTTGTGCTACCAGCAAATTTGTGGCAGGAGTTGTCACTGAACTCATTATATAGCTAAGGATGACAGTGAACTTCTGATCCTCCTCTATCTAAAGCCCAAGAAGATTCTCTAGTTCTGGGACCACAAATATTCCTTAAAATTCAGGCACATGCCTGCAATCCCAGCACTTGTAGCTTTATTATATAGAAATGAAACATGAAGAATATCAACATACTACACATCAGTTGCCCTCCCCAACTACCCTCCCCTGACCTTGCTCTTTTATTCTTGCTGGTCCTTCATGCACATAGTTATTTTCATGCTGTATGTGTTGGTATATAGTTAAAATAGTATTCCACATATGAAAGAAAATGCATAAGGCTGCATTGAATATGTAGATGGATTCTGATACTATAACTATTTCCAAAATATTTTTAAAGATTTCTTTATTTATTATGTATACACACACCAGAAGAGGGCACCAAATTGCTTTATAAATGATTGTGAGCCCCCACGTGGGGGCTGGGAATCAAACTCAGGGCCTTTGGAAGAGCAGCCAAGTGCTTTTAACCACTGAGCCATCTCTCCAATCCCTATTTCCAAAATATTAGTTCTACAAGCCTATGAGCATGGGAGTTTTCTCCATCTTCTGGTGTCTTGTTCAATTTCTTTCTTCAGAGTTTTGAAGTTTAATTCATAGAGTTCTTTCATCTCTTTAGCTTATGTCTATGTGTTTTAATTTGAAGTTGTTGCAAAAGTAATTTTTCCTTTATATCTTTTAGAGTTACTAGTGAATACTCTGATGTTATTTTGGTGTTTCTACCTCAAAAGCGAGTTGGTATTTTTCTCTTACAGCATTCACTCATTCATTCATTTTGAGGCCAGGCAAGCTGTCCTTGAACTCACCATGTAACCCTTGCACTGCAATCCTCCTGCCTCAACTTTATGAAATTTGGGTATAGACATGCACCATTACACCTGTCTCTCCTACAGGTTTTGTATTGTTTCTTTGTTTTGTATTTTCAACATCTGGACTAAGTAGAGGAGAGTTTCTTCTCTGGTCATGACTATTTGAGGTTCGAAATGCCTCCTTTATTGGCATATCTATTTCTTTTCATTTTTATTTTTGTATTTTATGTGTATGAGTATTTTGCCTTTATGTTTATATACATGTACTGCATGCATGCCTGGTGTCCACAGAGGCCAGGAGAGGACCTAAGATCCCCTGAGACTGGAGTTACAAGGGTGATTGTAAGCCACAAGGTGGATATTGGGAACTGAACCCAGGTTCTCTCCAAGAACAACAAGTACTCTTAACTCCTGAGCCATCTCTCCAGCCTCTGTTTCTATAGGTTTTTTTTTTTTTTTTTTAAAGAGATTTCTCAGGTCAACGAAATGATTCAGTAGGTAAGGACACTTGCCACTAAGACTGATGACCTGAGATCTCCACCTGGGACCCAACATCGTACAAGGAGAAAATCGTCCTGTCACCTCCACATATCCTCCTTACACATACACACGTCCTCCGTAGGCAGATGTGGTGACTGGAATGAAAATGACTCCCATAGGCTTACATGTTTGAATGTTTAGTCCCTCGTTGGAAAACTATTTGAAGATTAGGAAGTATGTCCTTGTTAAAGGAAGTGTAGACTTAGAAGAAGAGGTGTGTACATGAGGGATACTATCTCTCATCTTCCTGCCTCTGCCTTTGGATTAGGATATAAAGCTCTCAGCTACCTTTCCAGCACTACACCTCCCTGTTTCCCACCATAATGATGATGGGATAGTCCTCCAAATTTGTAGGCAAGCCCCCAATTAAATGCTTTCTTCTATAATTTGCCTTGGCCATGGTGTCTCTTCACAGAAATAGAATAGTAGCTAAGACAGTGGGCCACTACACAGATAAAGCTAAATAGTGATCCACAATTAGCCTCAGTCTGTGGGCTTCACTTGCATGCACAAGCACAGAAAGAGAGAGAGAGAACAACAATGAAAAAGTCCAAAAAGAAATAGGCAATAAAAGAAAAACAAACAAAAAAGAACTGAAAAAATAAAATTAGATAAATGCAAGGCAAAGTAAAAGCTATTTTTTTGGGGGGGGAGAGACAGGATTTCTCTGTATTGTTTTAGAACCTATCCTGGCACTAGCTCTGTAGACCAGGCTGGCCTCCAACTCACAGAGTTCCATCTGCCTCTGCCCCGAGTGCTGAGATTAAAGGTGGGCACCACCAACACCCAGCTGTAAAAACTATTCTTAAAGGAGGCCAACAGAGTCAAACCAAAATACTACTTAACATAGAGAAGATGGAATAAAGACAAAATACATGGGGCAAAAAGAAAGAAAATTAAAAGCAAGGCCCAATAATGAAAAATAAACAAAACTACGTGAAGAGGAATAACCAAAACAGCAACAACAAAAACCATAAGAACATTTCCAGTAAAATAAAGGTGCTGTTGAAAGTATAGTGAAAAGAACAGGAATTACCAAGGCCAGCCTGGTCTACAGAGTGAGTTTCAGGACAGCCAGGGCTGTTACACAGAGAAACTTTGTGTCAAAAAACAAAACAAAAAAGAAAAAAATTAAAAAGAATTATAAGGAAAAAGAGTTAGAACAGTTTTTGTAAAGGGGGGGACATTCGTTCTATCTGTGTGGTCTTGTCTTTCCTTAGGTTTATGCTGGTGCTGAGCCTCTACTGGGCAATTATTGAATGTCAAAGCAGTTTTCACCTTAGTTTCTACTTCCCTCTGCTGTTAACACTTAGGTCTGCAGTTCCTGTGCCAGGCAGATTCTCTTACCTTCCTGGAACACACACACACACACACACACACACACAGAGAGAGAGAGAGAGAGGGGGGGGGGACGGAGGGACGGACTGAGGGAGGGAGAGAGAGATGGCTAATTTTCTATCTAGGGAGAGGAATCTTCTAAGTGTATGGGAAGAAGGAGAAGCAAACATGGCCCTTAGATCTACAATCAGAGCTCTCTCTAGTTTGAAAACCTGGTAAGTACCCAGGCATTGGCAGGGCACACCTTTAATTTCAGCACTCAGGTAGCAGAGTCAGGCAGATCTTTGAGTTCAAGGCCAGCCTGGTCTGCAGAGAGGGTTCCAGGATATACAGGGCTACACAGAGAAACCTGGTCTTGAAATAAACAAAAACAAACAAAAAGACGGAAGGGATGGGGGGAGAAAAGGAGGGAAAGCCTGCTAAACATTTACTTTCCTACTGCAGGCCTGCATCTGTAGATATCAAACAGGCCATTAGACCTTCATAATTTTCAGTCTCTAGGACAACCAGCCTCCTGGCAGACAGGTCCCTGTGGAAATGATCTACTAGCTGACTTCAGACATGGACTTAGCAAATTTGTCATCTCCAAATTTATTCTCAGGTGATGAGTTCAGCTGCTAGCCACCCAGAGAAGAGATCCCTCTTCCCTACACACTTCACTTCCTAGCCAAGTCTCCTGCCACTGTACCTGTAGGGTGCTCTGTGTCTGACCTGCCCTGATCTCCATGATGGCTTCTCACCTGGAGCTGGTACATGTCAATTTCAGTCTGACTGTTCCCTCTTCTTAGGCCAGTAGGATAGTTCAATTTAATTTTTAGTTCATGGTCACTAACAGGGTAAGGTCATAGGGATCACATTTTGGAAAATCCTTTTTGGCACAGTTCTTATGTACAGACAGGAACAGGACATCAGAAGATTAAAGACCAGAGAAGCAGGTATGTACCCCTGCCCCTTCTTGTCTCTTCCCCTCTTCTTATAAAGTCATCATGAGGACTCTGCCCTAATGACCCTATCTAATTCTAATAACGCCCCCCCAAAGGCCCTACTAAACACCAAAGTCAGATCCAGCTTCCCCTGATTTGTGTGTGTGTTGCTGAGGACTGAACCTAGGGCCTCATGAATGCTAAGCAAATTCTTTACCCCTGAGCTAGATCCCAGCTGGGTAGTCTGAGACAGCTAGCCCAAGATGAGGCTTCCTCCTACCCTTCCCCAGAACTGAGTGCAGCCTACAGCTTTAGGACCAGCTGCCTTTCTCACTTTCCACACTGTCCTGCCACTCTCTTAATTTCCATAGCTCTTCCTTCCTCTCTTTGGAACAGAAGCTATTATTCTTTCGTAAATTTCCAGAAATTTTTCAGGCCAGCCAGCTTGGAATGTGCAGTGACAGACAAAAGAGGCACTAGCTTGACACGGTGGAAGGAAAGAACCACTTCCAGAAAGTTGTCCCCTACCCTCCACATATGTGAACGGCACACACATGCCACCCTGCAAACATGCTCATACAGACAGAGACACACAGAGAGGTACTTCCTCAGATACTCTGGCCACTGGTTAACATTGTCAATAGTGAGAAAAATTATTTCTATGATTAAAACTAAAAAAAAAAAAGTTTGGAGAATTCCTTTGTTGAGGAAAAGTACTAGGTGGCTCAGAGTGAGTTGCAGACAGAATGAAGAAGGAAATAACTAGACATCTTCTCATGTGCACCATCAAAACCACTCATAAATTCATGATGGTGATTTTTAAAATTGATAATGCCTGCCATTGTGAAAAACTAGTGACCTATCAATGGTTCAAAATGGGAAGTGGGAGCTAGGCCGCGGTGGCACATGTCTTTAGTCCCAGCATTTGGGAGGCAGAGGCAGGCAGATCTCTGTGAGTTCAAGACCAGCCTGATCTACAAGAGCTAGTTCCAGGACAGCCTCGAAAGCCACAGAGAAACCCTGTCTCAAGAAAAAAAAAGGGGGGGAGCATATTATAATATCCACATTTGAAATCTTTACTGTTTCATTTTGAGGGGAGAGTCTTGGCCCAAGAAGATGGTAGACATTTTCCTTTGCATTTCTAATCATATAATGATAGGAGATATCATTTTGTAAATATGTTTCTCTTATTGAATAATGACTAAAGCACTGTTAGCCAATAGGAAACCAAAATTGGTGGGACTAGGGGACAAGGAGGATTCAGAGAGAGAAATAGGAGGAGATTCAACATTTAGGACCAAGAGGGCAGAACTCCGGAACCTCTTTCCAGTAAGATAAAAACCATGTAGAAACACTTAAATTAATAGAAATGGGTTAATATTTGAGACATAGGTAGCCAATAAGAAGCACTAGTAACAGACCAACAACTTTATATCTAGTACAGTGTCTCTATATATTATATTATTTGGGGCTGACACAGCTGTGAGACCAGGCTGTCGGAAAACTACTCAATGCACTTTTCTAAAATGGATTCTTTCAGAATAAACCAACTGAATAAGATTGACAGTTCGTCTCCAGAAAGTACTATAGGAATCAGTAGAAATGTATCTTAGAGAATATTAATGTAATGTTTGTAATCACTCTCTGCTCTGACATTCATATGACAGGTATTTGTCACAGGCCAAGTTATAGTACAGGACACTGGGAAAGGCCATCATTGTGACAGCTGAAGCTCTCAGTCTGTCCTAGGCAGAAGAAATGCTATATAATTCAAGTTGGGTTGTGGTTACAGTGCTATGATTCACATTTCATGCAGTTGCAAAGATGGAAAGGGTTAGTTCCAAGCAGGTCAAAATTCAGTAGACTATTCTGGGCATGGTGGCACATGCCTATAATGCCAACACTTGGGAGACTGAGGTAAAGGGATTCTAAGTTTGAGCCCCATGTGCACTGCATAGCAAGACCTTGCCTCCACCCCCTTCCTATAATAACAATGAAAGGATCGGTAGACAAAGAGAAGCTAAGAATGTACTCCAGTATTTCACCCCATGTAGAAACAGAAAACTGGGGCTGGAGAGGTTGCCCCAAGATCTTGCCTAGAACTAATCCTTTCTTCCATCTTCATAATTGCTTGAAACGTGATCCATAGCACTGTAATCACAACCTGCCTGGAATTACGTAGATTTATAATTCTATATAATTCTGAGTTGGAGGCCACTCTGATCTATAGAGTGAATTCCAGGACAGCCAGAGTTACACAGAAAAACCCTGTCTCAAAAAGCAAAAACAAACAACAAAACCCTCATGTCATAAAACATTTATGATGTAAACATAAAACAGAAACAAGAAAATCCACTCATGAGCTCAGCAGTTAGGAATTTGTACTGCTCTTCCAAATGTCCCAAGTTCAGTTCCCAGCACCATGTCCAGCTCCATGAGATCCAACATCCTCTTCTAAACTGGATAAACATTCGTGCTATACACATGCAAACACAAAAATAATAGAGTAATTGTTAGAAAAGAAAACCAAGTCTTGTAAATTAACATCTCGAGTACTCAAATGAAGAAACTCAATATATGGAAGACGATGTTGGTAAAAATTTCATTTATTTTTATATCAGAAGAGATGGCCAAAATTACAGCACTAATCCAAATAGACCAAACTATCACAGTTCCAGAAACCAACAGAGGAAATACTAAATGGAAATTTTCAAATAGAAAGATGTGAATTTCCATATTGGAATGGCTCATAAAGTATGCACTGTAATCAATAAAAATAGACTCATACAAAGTCATGTCATGAAATTTCAGAAACCTGAGGACAGTGGAAAATTTCATAAGCTTCCAGAGGTTAAAATAGGATGTGTAATATACTTCTACACTCTTGCACCTCTGTAGTAAGCAAAATCCTAAGATGGCCTAACATATTTTTTATCCCCTACAGAAGCACTTTGAACAGGTTATATTTCATTGAAATAATTATATCTGTATAGCACAGTTTATATTTTTAATATTTTTGTTTTGTTTGTTTTTTTATTTTTCTAGACAGGGTTTTCTGGGTACTCCTGGCTGTCCTGGAAATTGCTCAGTAGATCATCCTGGGCTCAAACTCAGAGATCCACCTGCTTCTGCCTCCCAAGTGCTGGGGTAAAAGATGTGTGCCACCACACCTGGCTCACTGTTGACTTTTAAATACGATTGACCTAACTAACTTTAAGAAGGCCTTGATATGACAGGCAGTGGTGGTGCATGCCTTTAATATCAGTACTTGGGAAGCAGAGTCTGGTGGATCTCAGTGGGTTTGAGGCCAGCCTGATCTACATAAGGAGTTCCGGAACAGCCAGGACTATTACACAGAGAAACGCTGTCTCTGTCTCTAAAAACAAAACAACAACAACAAAAGTCCTTGATAGCTAGGCATGGTAACATTCACTGTAATCTCAGTACTTGGGAGGTAGAGATAGAAGGACTAGGAGTTCAAAATCATCCTCTCTACAAAGTGAAACAGGGCCAGACTGGGATACATCAGACCCTATCTTAGAAAAAAAGAGAAAATGGAATAAAATAACCATAGTCCTATAATGTTTATTACATTCATTATTTCTTGGTTCTTTGTTCCTCTAAATACAGTTTTCTCTAAATTAGTTTTCAATTTTGCCACTAAATCGCTCATTTTCCCCTAGCTGATATCTAAAAGGAATAAAAGAAAGGGAACTGGGATTGGAAATGTAAAAAATAAATTAATAAAATTTAAAAAATGAACTACTGTTTCAGCTCATGAATTTCTTAAAAATCTATATGAGTGTTTTGCCTGTATGTTGTGTCTCTGCACTAATTGCATGCCAGGTGTCCACGGAGGCCAGAGGCATCAGATCCCCTGCAACTGGAGTGATAGGAGATTGTGAGGCACATAGGGGTGCTAGGAATAAAACCAGAGTCCTCTGAAAGAGCAGCACGCACTCTTAACCTCTGAGACATCTTTCTAGCTGCCCCCACACTTTTTTTTCAGACGTGGTCTCACTATGTTGCTCTGGCTTGTCTGGAACTCTCTACATAGACCAGGCTGGGCTGGAACTCAAAGATACCTGTTTGTTCTCGCCTCCCAGAGTTCTAAGATTAAAGGTGTACATTGCTACCCCCAGCTGTCACTGTGAAATTTTAAACCCTCACAAACGTGAGACATGAGGGACAAGTCTAGATACTTCCATTGGGGGAAAAGTGAGTCACAGAAGAGTAAAACAGAAATATTGCCAGGATTACATTACCAATACTAGATGCCAAAATATAGTGAAGCAACACGGGGCATGCATCTTTCAAGTCCAAAGATAAAGAAATTATCTTGTATTCAAGGACTTTGGAAATTTGTTTTCTCTCTAGATATACCTAAGGATGTACTCCAACAAGAAAGGGATAAAGACAAGATAAAAAACAAAGTCAAGGAACAATGAATGCAATGCACCGCTGAAAACGCAGGTCGGGAGAGCCAGTGGTACGAAGAAATGAAAGTGTTTCCAAGGAAACGGGAAATCAGACTGAAATAGTTCTTGCGAAGGTAGGTAAGCAGCGGACTGTGTACTGTGGTCTGCTCGTGTTCCCCAAACTCATGTTGAATTTACTCTCAGATGCAATAGTATTAAATGGCGGTGTCTTTAGGGCGTGGTTAGGGCGTGAGTACTCCTCTCTTACAAACAGAAACATCACCTGCGGAGCCCCATATGGGGGCAGCACTGTCATCCCAACACTCAGGAGGCTGAGGGAAAAAAAAAAAAAAAAAAAAAAAAAAATCTCTACCAGATCCAAGCCTGAGCTACCGCGTGAGTTCCGGAGAAGCATGAAAACCAGAGTAAATTTACAGGAAGAAAGAATTCAGCCCTTTTTGCACACTCCTTTTGCTGCGAGAGGAGACAACATGAATGGCCTTCACCAGGTGATCTGCATTGGTGACCTGACCTTAGATTTTCCAGTCTCCAAAAGTGGAAAACTAAACTCCCATGTTCCTAAGTTCCCCAGCCTGGGACATTTTGTCCGAACAGCACGAAGGCACTAAGGACCTCAATGTCGTTTTGTTGAAAAAAAAAAAAAAAAGGAAGGAAGGAAGGAAGGGAAGGGAAGGGAAGAAGAACTATAATTTAAAGAACAATCTGAAATGCTGTAGCGGTAATGTGTATTTATCTGACCAAATGAGAAGTTGAACTAAAGTTACTTTACAACAATGTGTCACATAACCACGTACTATAGCCTGAGAAGAAGTACATCGTACCTTAGTGTACTTAGACAAGGCTTTGTTGTATATGCATGATCTAGCCTGCTGGTCCAAGGAGTATGATGAACAGAACAATATGAGATTAAGTCAAGTGCAAAAGAAAATTTAAAATTTATTTTTGCTCTAACAACATATTTTAAAAAAATCTTAGCAATAGAAACTACACAAAATGGTAGTGGGTCCTCTATTATGAAAAAATGTGAGAAAGATCCCAAGAGGAGAATGTAATCCTACCACTACCATTTTTCTAAGCCAATTACATTTCTAACTGTATTCTGAATACACATCTTTATACCCACAAATAAGTATAGCTTTCACCCGTCATCAAAGAAACTTCTTTCTGCAATAGATGGAAACTATTGCATAGAACCACAAATGGTCAAATGCAGAAAATATGTGACTATGGGGTGACTGTGTTAGTTTTCTTTCGATTGCTATGATAAACACCATGACCAAAAGCAACTTGGGGAAGAAAGAGTTTATTTCATCTTACAGCTTATAGTCTAGTGGTTCTCAACCTGTGGGTCACGACCCCTTTGGGGGTTGTATATCAGGTATTTATATTACAACTCATAACACTAGCAAAACTGCAGTTATGAAGTAGCAATAAAATAATTGTACAGTTGGGGGTCACCACCACGTGAGGAACTGTATTAAAGGGTTGAAGCATTAGGAAGGCTAAGTCTATCATGAAAAAGAAGTCAGAGCAAGAGCTCAAGGGGAGGAAGAATGTGGAGTCAGACAGAAATGGAGGCTGTGGAGGAGTGGTGCTGACTTGCCTCCCATGGCTTGCTCCAGCTACATTTATTTATTTTTACTTAAACACTCTTTTACATTTTTTAAATCTATTTACATTTGTGTGTATGGGTGTTTTGCCTGCATGTATGTCTGTGCACCATGTATGTGCTCAAATAGAGGCCAGAAAAGGGTAATGGATCCCCTGGACATGGAATTACAGGGAGCTGTGGCTGTTAGGAATACAGCAGTGCAGATAGGGACCACAGATGGCAGGACCACCATCCTGCAGCAAGGCGGGTGATGGACGATGAGTGGATGGGAAACAGAGACCTGTGAAAGTTTTCTTGGGGAAGTAAGAAAATAAGGGAAGGAAAGAAAGAAGAGATAAAAAGAGGCAGAGACACACAGAGAAAAGAGAAGTAGGGAGAGACAGAACAGACAGGGACCTGTCTGCCTCCTCAGAGAGATGACAGAAAAGGGGAGAGAGTGGGTGGAATTTTCCTTTTAAAGTGCCAGGTAGTCTGCTATGTGCAGAGGGGTGGCAAGTCCCCAAGGGGCAGGGCCAGATTTGCTGGGATTACAATAGTGACATTTATTATATAACCCAGAACTGTCTTTGTAGAGATGGCACTGGCCACAGTGGGCGTGGCTCACCCATATCAATCATTAATCAAGAATGATGGCCCACACCTTTAATCCAAGCACTTGGGAGGCAGAGGCAAGTGGATCTCTGAATTTGAGGCTGGCCTGGTCTAGTCTCAAGATCGCTTAGTCTAGCCTCAAACAATTGAGTTCTAGGACAGCCAGGACTACACAGAGAAACCCTGTGTCACAAAAACAAACAAAAATAATTTTAAAAGGAAAAAGAAGCCCCTACACACTTGCCTATAAGCCAATCAGATGGAACCATTTTCTCACCTAAGGTCCCTCTTCCCAGATGACTCTCATTTGTGTCCAGTGGAAGCAAGCAAGCAAACAAACAAACAAACAAACAATACTAGAACAACACCCAACTCCAACTGACTTAAATGCAACACAACCAGTACACCTAAGGGTCTGGGAAGAGGATATAGAAAGATTGTAGGAACCAGAAGACCAGGATGTCTGAATGAGACAGTGTCTTCTATAAGTGATAGCGAAACTGCACCCACGAACTCTCACCAATATGGCTGCCTGAACAAGATTAGCATACTGACAAGGGAAATTATATGTAATCCTACCCCTAGATAAAGGAAAAAAGGGAAATTCTATGTAGTCCTACCCCTAGATAAAGAGCTATTGGTGGTCAATGCCTGTTGAGAAAGGGAAGATCAATCTCCTCCAGGGATGACCTCCCACATAATTTGTCCAGTCCCTAGAAATCAGCCCTGATCACATCTACATATAAGCAAAGCTAAGTGGACACAGTAGGTTGTATATAAGTGTGTGCATATATGTTTATTATGTAATGATAATATTAAAAATAAGATAATGGCCTGGCATTGGTGGCGCTCACCTTTAATCCCAGCACTGGGAGGCAGAGGCAGGTGGAGCTCTGTGAGTTCAAGGTCAGCCTGGTCTACAGAGCAAGTTCCAGGACAGGCTCCAAAGCAAAACAGAGAAACACTGGAGAGAGAGAGAGAGAGAGAGAGAGAAAGATCATGAATTGGGGAACATGGGCAGAGTTAGAGGGGAGAGAGGGAGGGGTAGAAATGATGTGGATACAGTGCTCATGTATGAAGTCCTCAAAAATTAAACTGAAAAAAAAAAAAAAAAGAGAGAAAACTATGGCAAACAAATCCCTCTTACTGGAACTTGGACAGTTTATCTTTAGGAAAGATAAGGATGACTAAGCTGATAAAACTCAAGTTCTAAAACACTACACTGAGACAACATAGGCAAAAGGGTTTAGGAAACTAATTAATGGTGGTTTATGTTACACAACTCCTGACTTAGCTTGGTGACAAAGAGCAAGGCTAAACTGTACTTTATTATGCAAATATGGGCATTTTAAATTGTATTAATGCACAAGCATTCAGTAGATCACATTAAGCTATATATTTTGATTTTCAAGGGGTAAGGGAGACTTGACTCATTTCCTTTACTTAGCTTTAGTGATGCATTCTGACTACTTTTATGTGTTTCTCACCCCTCCCCCAGTGTTAAGTAACCACTTTCTTTCTCCTTTTAACTCTTTATTTTATTTTTTTATTGTGCTGTAGTGGATCTTCTTCTATTTGTAAAACCAAGAAGGAACTTGGGAATTAGATCCTTTACCTGTAAATTCTACTGCCATTGGCTTTATTATTTTAAGTCATTTAACTTCTCCAAACCTCTGAGTCCTCACCTTTTACATAGAGATATTGTTTACCATATAATATTGTTGAAAAGTCTAAATAAAAGGCAAGAATGCTGGGCAAATGCCTAGTAAAATATCTGGCACCTGATTAAATAGATGGCAACTAAAAAGTAATCTTACTACTTAGAGTTTGGACCTTTTGTCTCAGTGTATAGAACACATGTCTCCTCTTACGAATTGACTATGTAGAGGCAAATGGAGATGACACACACCTTAAATCCCAGCACTCAACAGGCAGAAGCAGGCAGATCCATGACTTAGAGGTATGTCACCAACGCACGGAAATTCAACACTCTCTCTCCTTGGGCACCTGTGTTCATGTTCATGAGCATACCACACACACACTTAAAAATAAATATAAATTATAGTATCAGTTCTTTGTGGGTTTTTTATTTGTTTTGTTTTATCTTTGTTTTTGAGACAGGGGCCTCTGTATTATATAGTCCCCAATATCCTAAAACTTGCTATATAGATCAGGCTGGCCTCAAACTCACAGAAATCTACCCTCTGCCCCTCAAGTTTTAGAATTAAAGACATGCACCACCACACTAGACTTTTCTTAAGATTTCTGTCTATTTATATTTGTCTGTACCACATGTGTCTATGTCTGAAGATGCCAGAAAGATGCATCCGATCTTGCAGCTGGAGCTCAGGCAGCTGTGAGCCACCTGACCTGACTTGGATGTTGGAAACTGAATTCAGGCTGTTGGGAAAAACAGTGAACATTTTTAAACCACTGAACCATCTCTTCAGTCTCCTATTATTGTTTTTGTTTTTATTAAAGACAGTAGCCTAAAAACAGTAATGAAGATTTTTTTTTCTCTCTCTCCAGCTAAATTGCCCTTGGCCTGCTGCTGCACACCCAAATGAGAAACACTCCAGGGAAATCTTGCAGGAAGCAAGGGCTGATGAGTCAGCCCATGGCACACTTTCTCTGTGTGGTCCTAAATCAAAGCTTCACTTAATGACAAGGCTTTCTTTGTTTCTAAAGAGCTTGTCTAGGGAGTGACAATAAGATTGAAGGGAGAGTCATTAATAGCCTCTAACACTACTTTGTTTCATTGATGGTATTTGTTGTAGAAGTTCAATTGTTCCTTGTGGAAATATACAGAAGTCATTATTTAGATATTTTCTTCCTTAGATCCCATTTTCTTTCCTTCCTTCCTCCCACCCTCCCTCCCTCCCTCCCTCCCTCTCTCCCTTCCTTCCTTCTTTGTTCCTCCCTTCCTTTGTTCTGGCTGGCCTAGAACTCAAGATTCTCTCACCTCGGCCTCTTGAGTGCTCAAAGTATAGGTCCTCAGAACACCCAGGCTCTTTTTATTTTAAACTAAACAATGATGCCCCCCTGCCCTGTCCTAAAGTATTTGACAGGTCGCTTATGCACTATGTTGTGCCAAGCCTATTCTTCCCCATAAAAGCTATGTTTTGCTGACCTTTTGGGTGATTCATCTACTATGTATGCATACAAATTATAGCTCAGAAGATTGTTGTAAGAATTAATTAATGCTTGTTGCATGCTTTATGATCTTCAGATGAAAGGCACAAGATGACACGCAGTGTGTCTACATAAAATAATAACACTGGGACACATTATAAAGAATTTGAGGAATCTTTCTGAACAAAATGTTGTGCTGAGTATTGTTTAAAATAGAATGAAACAGTAATTGAAGGAACACCGTGAAACCCAAGAGATTTTTTTCAGGTGAATATACCATGGATCATGAAGATATTGTAGACTTCAGTTTTTGTATAGTAAATATCAAAAAGAAGAAAGGCAGAAGGAAAGAAATAAAGGGGGAGCATATAAGCAATTATGAAAGAAGGCAACTTACATCAATAATAAAGATCCTTTGTCCAGAGCCAGGGCTTACTCCTGGAATGACTGCCCTTGGGGGATGGAGACAGGAGGATCAACGAACAGCTATAGAGTAAGTTCAAAGACAGCTTTGGGCTGTGTGAGACCTTGTCTCTAAATAATTAAATAAATAAATAATAAAACAAAACTGATTCTTGAGACTTTCCTCTCAAGAACTAGCCTATAAGAAATCATTTATTCCTCCTAGTTTTACTTGTAGGTGGGAAGAAGTTTTAAAGAAACAGGACAAGGAAAGGAGAAAGGAAAACTGTGTAAATATAAATATCAATGGACATAGGAGAAACCAGTTGGTTTTTGGTGTTTTGCTGCCATTGTTTGTTTGGTTTGGGTTTTTTGAGACAGCCCTGGCTGTCCTGGAAGTCACATTATAGGCCAGGCTGGCTTTGAACTGGAAGATCCATCTGCCACCAACTTGTGAAAAACCTTTTTTTTTTTTTTTTTTTTTTTTTTTTTAACCCATCCTTTGTTTTGTTTTGTTTTTGTTTTTCTCTGTAGCGTTGGAGCCTGTCCTGGAGCTCAATCTGTATACCAGGCTGGCCACAAGCTCACAGAGATCTACCTGCCTCTGGCTCCCGAGTGCTGGGTTTAAAGGCATGTGCCACCAACACCCAACTTTAACCCACCCTTTTTAAAGTTTTATTTTTATTTTTGGATGTGAGCTTAACCTTTAATCCTATCTGAGAAAAACCCTGTCTTGGGATGCAGGGAAGGTTCAACATACAAAATCTATCAATGAGGTCCACTATATAAACAAACTGAAAAAGAAAAACCACATGATCATCTCACTAGATGCTGAAAAAGCATTTGACAAAACCCAACACCCTTTCATGATAAAGGTCTTGGAGAGATCAGTGATAACAGGAACATACCTAAACATAATAAAAAGCAATATACAGTAAACCAATAGCAAACATGAAACTGAATGGAGAGAAGATTAGGCGATTCTTCCAAAATCAGGAACAAGACAAGTCTGCCCACTCTCTCCATATGTCTTCAATATTGTACTTGAAGTTCTAGCTAAAGCAATAAGACGACAAAAGGAGATCAAGGGGATACAAATTGGAAAGGAAGAAGTCAAACTGTCACTATTTGCAGA
This sequence comes from Phodopus roborovskii, assembly GCF_943737965.1. Classification (NCBI taxonomy): domain Eukaryota; kingdom Metazoa; phylum Chordata; class Mammalia; order Rodentia; family Cricetidae; genus Phodopus; species Phodopus roborovskii. The sequence continues at coordinate 32,409,161 of NW_026126433.1, forward strand.
AGATATGATAGTTATATAAGTGACCTGAAAAACTCTACCAGGGAACACCTACAGCTGATAAACACCTTCAGCAAACTAGCAGGATACAAGATTAACTCATAGAAAAATCAGTAGCCCTACTATATACAGATGACTAAGGGGCTGAGAAAGAAATCAGAGAAACATCACACTTTACAATAGCCACAAACAACATAAAATATCTTGGGGGTAACATTTACCAAACAAGCAAAAGACCTATATAATAAGAACTTTGTGTCTTTAAAGAAAGAAAGTAAAGAAGATAACCAGAAAATGGAAAGATCTCCCATGCTCTTGGATAGGTAAGATAAACATAGTAAAAATGACAATCTTGCCAAAAGCAATCCCCATTAAAATCCCAGCACAATTCTTCACTGACCTTGAAAGGATAATAATCAACTTTATATGGAAAAACAAAAGACCCAGAATAGCCAAAAAAAACCCTGTACAATAAAGGAACTTCAGGAGGCATCACCATCCCTGACTTCAAGCTCTACTATAGAGCTACAGTCCTAGAAACAGCTTGGTATTAGCACAAAAATAGATAGGTAAACCAATGGAATCAAATAAAAAATCTTGATATTAACGCACACACCTACAAACACTTGATTTTTGACAAAATAGCTAAAAGTATACAAAGGAAGGAGAAAAGCATCTTCAACAAATGGTACTGGCACAACTGGATGATGGTGTGTAGAAGACTGCAAATAGACCCATGCACAAAACTTAAGTCCAAATGGATCAAAGACCTCAACATCAATCCAGCCACACTGAACCTCTTAGAAGAGAAAGTGGGAGGTACCCTTGAACAAATTGGTATAAGAGAGCGCTTCCTGAACATAAGTCCAGGGGCACAGACACTGAAAGAAACAATTAACAAATGGGACCTCTTCAAACTTAGAAGCTTCGGTGAGGTAAAGGACACAGTCGACAAGACCAAATGGCAGCCCACAGAGTGGGAAAAGATCTTCACCAACCCCACATCTTTGTATATTTTGGGCTGATCTCCAAAATATACAAAGAACTCAAGAAACTAGTCGCCAAAACACCAAATAATCCTATTAATAAATGGGGTACAGAACTGAATAGAGAATTCTCAGTAGAGGAATCCAAAATGACTGAAAGACACTTAAGAAAGTGCTCAAAATCCTTAGCCATCAGGGAAATGCAAATCAAAACAACTCTGAGATACCCATCTTACTCCTGTCAGAATGGCTAAAATTAGAAACACCAGTGACAGCTGGGGAAGAAGTGGAGAAAGGGAAGCACTCCTCCACTGCTGGTGGGAGTGCAAACTTGTACAGCCATTTTGGAGATCAGTATAGCAGTTCCTCAGGAAAATGGGAATCAGTCTACCACAAGACCTGACAATTCCACTCTTAGACATATCTCAAAATGATCCACATCCATGCAACAAAGACATCTGCTCAACTATGTTCATAGCAGCATTTTTTGTAACAGCAAGAACCTGGAAGCAACCTAGATGCCCCTCAACTGAAGAATGAATAAAGAAGATGTAGCACATTTACACAAAAGGAATACTACTCAGTGTGGGGGTGGGGACAATGGAATCTTGAAATTCATGGGCAAATGGATGGCACTTGAAGAAACCATCCTGAGTGAGGTAACTCAGTCACAAAAAGAGGAACATGGTATGTATTCACTCATATATGGGTTTTAGACATAGAGCAAAGGATCACCAGCCTATAATTCACACCGCCAGAGAAACTAGGATACAAGGAGGAACCTAAGAGATTCATACAAGGTCCCTCACAGAAGGGAAAAGGAACAAGATCTCCTGAGCATATTGGGAGTGGGAGGACAGTGAGTGGAGAGGGAGTTAGGAGAAAGAGAAGGGGAGGAGAGGAGAACATGTGGGACCAGGAAGATTGAGTTGGAGGACAAATAGATGAGAGCAAAAAAAGAAAAAAAAAAGAGAGAGAGAGATACCATAATAGAGGGAACCATTATAGGTTTGAAAAGAAAACTGACTAAAGAAGTGTCCAAAGACCAACAAGGATGACCCCAACTAACAATCTGAGCAACAGTGGAGAGGCTACCTTAAATGCCCTTCCCTGATTGATAACTAACTTATCTACCATCATAGAGCCCTCATCTAGTAGCTGATGGAAACAGAAGTAGACACCCACAGCTAAACACTGAGCCGAATTCCTGGAATCCAGTTGCAGAGAGGGAGGAGTGATAAGACCAGGCTACAGAAACCCACAGAGACAGCTGACCTGAACAAGGGGGAGCTCATGGACCCCAGACTGATAGCTGGGAAACCAGCATTGGACCGACTCAGACCCCCTGATCATGGGTCTCAGTTAGAAGGCCTGGGCAGTCTAAGGGACCTCTGACGGTGGAACCAGGATTTATCCCTGGTGCATGAAAGGACTTTGGGATCATATTCCACATAGAGGGATACTCCCTTAGCTTGGAGGCATGTGGGAGGACCTAGGTCCTACCCCAAATGACTTGACAGATTATGATGATCTCTCCTGGAAGTCCTGGAAGGCATCATCCTCCCTGTGGAGTGGGGAGGAGGAATGGAATGGGAGGGGGTGGGGGGGTGGGAAGGGGTGGGGGGCATGGGAGGGAGGGAGAGGGAATTGGGATCGATACATAAAATTATATATATATATATATGTATATATATATATATATACATATATATATATATATATGAAAAACCCTGTCTTGAAAAAAAAGTTTTGTTTTACTTTTCATTTTTTTATTTATGTGTATATGAATGCATCCCTCTGTGTGTGTGTATGTGTGTTTGTGTGGTGTGCCATGTGTTAGGAGTGGGTTAGTTAGGTTCTCTCCTGAAGCTGGAATTATAAGCAATTGTGAGACACCCAATGTGGATGCTAGAAACCAAACTCACTGAAGGGACCAGACCCTCACTCAGCCCCCTGCATCCATGACAGGATGCAGAAATTATCCAGCAAGACAAAAAAAAAAAAAAAAAAAAGGCCCCTGACTCAGCAACATGTGCTTGCCTGACCTTGTTCAACTTCCTTCCTAGTCACTAGGAAGTCAGATACCCTCCGTGTGCCAAGGAACCAATCAGAAGTTAGCTGGCGGGCTCTGCATGTCTTTATGGTAAAAATGGCGTAACAGTGGCTCACAGAGCATAGCATCCTCCCTGGGTGGGCCCATAGGCTATAGCAACCAGTTGACCATTCAACACAGGACAGGTCGCCCAAGCCCAAAGTGCATCAATCCTGAGATTGTTGCATACTCCTAGACACCCCCCTTGTACATCCAATAAATTCCCTGCCTTGAGGTTTCTTCTGGTCCTTCTCACTCCACCAGATGAACTGACAGAGGGCCCCTGAGTTAAGACAATTAACTTGCTAAACAATAAAAGACTCTGCTTTTGCATTGGAATGGGTCTCTTGATGATTTTGGGGTTCAGAATTTAGATACAACACCACAAGACAGCAAACAAAACACTCTTAACTGCTGAGCCATTTCTCCAGTCTCAAACTTAAATAATCTTCTATTTTATTCCCCTAATCATAAGGAAGGCCTTCCAAGTATCAGTTTATTCTGTCTATCTACTCCACCTGCCTCAGGTGGGTCCCTGGACTACCACAAGAGCTCCCTGGTTACACACCTAAACTTATTATAAGCTGCATTCCCTTAGAAGGCCTGCTGTTATCAAGCCCATTCCACCAATCCAACAGTGACCATCTATTAACTGATATGTTCTCCTGGGAAGAATGTCCTCCTTCATAACTTTGATGTCATAGGGGTGTCCCATATTTCTCCTTCACTAATCTAAATTTAACACATTCCTATGGTTTCCTGTCAATTTTAAAGCTTTCCATGATTGTTCTAGCTCTCAGTAATCTTTCTTTTCTGTCCTAGGTGGCTTCTGGACACCTAGGGTTAATACCACAGGCTTTCCTGTTTGTTAATTTTACCTGTGTGGTGAAGCTGTAATTTCCTGGAATCAAGCATCTCTGTTTATACACATGGTAGCTCGCTCTGGAGTTTAATGACTTAATCATCAGTGTGGATATGGTCTTTATTTTCAAAAACTGAACAAATGTTTTTACAAGTACTAGGCATGTCCACCTCAGTTTCTGACTCATGAAACTGTGTTTTCTGGCATAGAAGGAGTATTACATTCATCATGCCTAGTACATAAGGGAAATATTATCCCTAAAGTTCTCTGTTCCTCTTGCTAGTCCCACTCTCATTAATAAACTCCCAGGCAGCCCAGTGGTGGTGCACACCTTTAATTCCAGCACTTGGCAGGCAGAGGCCGAGGATCTCTGAATTTGAGGTCAGCCTGATCTACAGAGCGAGTTCCAGGACAGCCAGAACTACACAGGGAAACCCTGCTTCTTTCAAAAACAGATAGATAAATAGGCAGACAGACAGACAGACAGACGAATAAAAATCCCCTCTCAGGCTTTCCAGGTTCCCTGATAGCAAGAAGACTGAGTCCCAGATAGGTGAGGCTGTCAATAGCACCCTGTGCCTTTTATCAGAGTGGATTTCCCTCAAGATAGACATCATCTCTGGTAAATTGAGAGAATCAAGTTTATGAATCTCCAAAGCTGAGGGGCGGTCACCAGGACAATGGTGATCTTGCCAAGTATCCTGGCCAGGAGATGCTGCCAGAGCAGTGTTTACAGCTCACATCACAGAGCAGCAACCACCTGCACTGAAACAGAGAGCAAACAAGCAAACCTGTCCCACAGTCCTGCTTGTCAAAGCATCTGTTTTGATGTGGGCTACTCCCGATAGGCCACAGGCTTTAAGAGGCAGGCAGCCTCACAAACTGTGACTCATGGATCCCTGTGTGAAGTATTAGTCAGGTTTCTGTCACCAAAGCAAATGCCTGAGATAATCAACTTAAAAAAAAAAAAAAAAAAAAAAAAAAAAAAAAAAAAAAAGATTGATTCTGGCTCACATTTATAGAGATTTCAGTTCAAGATTAGCGTCCCACTGTTTTGTGGGCCTGTGGCAAGGCAGTAGCATAATGCTGGAATGCATAACAAAACAAAAACATTGATGTCCTCAGATGTCAGGGAACAAAGGGACAGAAAGGGAAAGGGGCTACACACTCCAATAGTTCCTTTCAAGGGCAAGCTACAGGTGACCTGAAGGCCTCTCGCCCCCTTAAGTTTGCATAAGCTCCCACTAGTATCTTCCAAAGCATGGGACTTTGTGGAGATATTTAAGTTAAAAACTGCAACAACCAAGTTGGGCCAATCGCCAATCCTTCCGTGTGTTTCCTCATGTGAAATAGGATCCTAAGGAGTTAATATATGTCAAATTTTTGTGACTGACTCATACAGTAGTGCCTGGCATCTAAAAACTAATAAATACTGGTCATGAAAAAGGGCAAGCTCCAAAAAAGATTATGATGCTAAAACTACCTTAGTCTCAGCCTACTGACTCATTTTGGTAAAAAACAATAGGGATAGCTTGTCAAACTTGTTAAAATCTGATGAAGATTTTTTATTTCCTCTCTTGTTTTTGTCAATTTCTTTTTTCCTATAAATGTATTTCCTCATGAATTAAAAACAACTCCTTAAAGAAATGGGTCTCTAGATTTTCTTTCTGAAGTAATTAAGGTTAGCTAGAGAAGATTAGAGTGAATGAAATCCATCAGTTAGTCTTGTAAGGAGATGCATAGACAAGTGTAATGGCAATTATGAAGATCACAGGAATACAGGATTAATGACACAAACCCCAGAGAAAAGAGAAGTGTCCAGGTGTTCAGGGAGCCCTTATGAACAAGAACTTACCTTTTAACTAAAGATCAGCCCAAAGCTTGCTCTCGTGCTCAGCTCTACAATTTTAAATAGAGGTTCTGAACCTTTAACTGATAAAATTATGTATAAAACAATGAGCTCTTGATTAATACCCAAGAATGTGTTTCTTGGGAGTACTTCCCTATGGTATTGAAATACATCATGTCTAATATGCTCTCTGGCTGATTTAGAACACTAACAGGTCTTTGTCAAATGTACCCTGACCATTAACAAACATTTCTAAATCTTCAACATCTTCTGAGCATTCAAAATCAAATTGATCTATTGGTTTACTTTCAAAATCTCCAGTGTGTGTGTGTGTGTGTGTGTGTGTGTGTGTGTGTGTGTGTGTGTGTGTGTGTATGTATGTAATCCAACAACATGGGGTATTTTTTGCTTTTACACAGAGAGCCCAGATTCTGAATACCATTACTAAGATTCAGTTACCAGTTTGGCCACTTTTTTGATGTATGACCTCTGGGAAAGTCACAACCTTTCTATTTCTTCAACTTCCTTGTTTTTAATCTGGTGATAATGATGGTGCTGGTGAGCTTTTGTCAGCTTGACACAACCTAGAGTCACCAGGCAGGAGGACGCCTCAGCTGAAGAGTGACTCTCATCAAATTGGCCTGTGGCCATGTCTGTGAGAGACCTTTTCATTTGTTTGTTTGTCTTAAAGAATGTTTGAAAATTATTTTATATGTATGGGTGTTTTGTGTGCATGTATGTTTTTCCATATGAGTGCCTGGTGCCTGTGGAAACCAGAACAGGTTTCTGGGTATCCTGGAAATGAAGTTGGTTGTGGGTGGCTATGCGGATGCTCGAAATCAAACCTGGGTCTTCTGGAAGAACAATCAGTGTTGTTAAGCTGTAAACCATCTCTCCAACACCCAGAGATTATTTTGATCGATGATTTGATGTGGAAAGTCCCAGCCCGTTGTGGGTGGCACCATCCCTAGACAAACTGGCCCACGTTATAAAAGAAAGCTAGATGTTGGCAGACCAGGGTAAGGCCCTCTCTGGAAGTTCCACATCTCCCAGCCACTCCAGCAGTCTGTGCACCCAGGGGGTGGACAGTTCTAAACCAGGATTAATGCAGCTCTCAGACCTCATCAGAGAAGTTTGTTCAAGCAGTGGGTGTTGTTAATGTAAAAACTCACAACCTGTCAAAGTGAAGAGAATGAGCGTGTGTGAAGTGCCCAGCCCCAAAGGGACATCTGTATCACAACCCCACCCCAAAGCTCAGGGATCATCTCAAAAAGGATCTCAGAGAGGATCAGAGCAAAACAGTGTCTTCTGCACTCATGAAAACAAAGCAGATGTAGTTGCCTGTACAAAACCTGCCCATAAAGAAGCCAGTCAACATTCTAGCACAGAGTGGGAAAGAGATTATAAGCCTCCATCCCTAAGGAGGAGGTTATGGACAGTTTGTGGCTTCTGGGGTTGGAGAGTCGGGCTTTTTTGTTTTGGTTTGGGTTTTTTGTTGTTGTTGTTGGTTTTTGTTTGTTTGTTTGGTTTTTGGTTTTTGAAGACAGGGTTTCTCTGTATAATAGCCCTGGCTGTTCTGGAACTCATTTTGTAGACCAGGCTGGCCTCAGATTTACAGAGATCTGTCTGCCTCTGCCTCCTGAGTGCTGGGATTAAAGATGTTTACCATCCCACCCAGCTCAGTAAAGGCTATGGCTCCTGCTAAATCAACCACACTCCAGTGGATAGCCCAATACCCATAAGAATATGGACAGAACAAATTTTGAGTAGATGGGATATATAATAATAATAATAATAATAATAATAATAATAATAATAAATGATAATAATAATAGCTCTTCGAAGAATATACAAAATTCTCAAAGATTTAATGAACATATTTTTTTAAAAGAAAAGAAAAGTTGCCGGGTGGAGGTGGTGCACACCTTTAGTCCCAGCGCTTGGGAGGCAGAGGCAGGCAGATTTCTCTGGGTTGCAGGCCAGCCTACAGAGCAGGCTCCAAAGCAATACAGAGAAATCCTGTCTCAAAAAAACAAAAACAAAACAAAACAAAACAAAAAAAAAAAAAAAAAAAGAAGAGGGAGAAGAAAAAGGAAAAAGAAAGGAACGTTGAATGAACTGGAGATTGAACCAGCAAGCAGCACTCCTCCATAAATTCTGCTTCAGGTCCTGCTTTGACTTCTCTCAGTAATGGCCTGTGACCTATACATGTGAGCTAAATAAACCCTTTCTTCCCCAGGTTGCTTTTGGTCCTAGAGTTTTATCACAGCAACAGAAAACCAAACTGAAACAATTACAGTCCCCATTTATAATTCTGCTGTAAGACTTTTATTAAGGGCTGGATGGGTGGCTATAAATTAAGAACACTGGCTGCTCCTCAGAGGCCAGCACCCACATGGTAACCTATAATTCCAGCTCCAAGGGGAACCTGAAATGGTCTTCTAGCCTGTGTGAACACAAGCCTTGCAGGCAGACACTCACTCATACACATAAAATAAATAAATCTTTTAAAAGTAAAAAAATAATTTTAAAAAAGGAATTTAAATGAGTTAATACACTAGGAACTGTATGTGATGCCGAGTGGTGGTGTCGGCACACCCCTTTAATCCCAAAATATATGCAAATGCCTAGAGTAGGGCATTTATGAGTATTGAACCCCAATGAAATTTTTCTTTCAGAGCCACATTACAGACTATTTGGCTAGCTGAACTTGGGTTTGTTTGTTTGTTTTAATTATTTTATTTTATTATTTTATGTGTATAGGGGTTTTGTCTACCTGTGTGTCTGAGTACCACATATATGCCTGGTGCCTGTGGAGGCCAGAAGAGAACATCAGATGCCCTGGTACTGGAGAGACCAGCATAGAGTACAGAGTGAGTTCCAGGACAGCCGGGAGGACTGCACAGAGAAACCCTGTCTCAAAAGCTAAACTAAACAAAACAAACAACAACAAACCCAAACCTATATGTGCTACATAGTAAACACTCATGAAGAGTGGGGTGGGGGCCTGTAATCTCAGCTATTTAGGAGGCTGAGACCAAAGGATTAGAAATGCAGTGATGCCTGGGCTATGGAACAAAATCAAGGACACTATGAACAATTTAGTGAGTCCCTGCCTCAAAACAAAAAGTGGGTAAAATAAGGGCAGGAGTGGGGGTATAGTCCAGTACTGAAGCAATTGCTTAGCCTGTACCAGGCTCTAGATTCAATCCCCAATACCAAGAAAGGAAAAGAACAGAAAAGGAAAGAAAAGAAAAGAGAGTAATTGCTATTGGTATTTCTATTCTTGTTTTGTAGAAATTTTTTTAAAGTTTTAATACAATTTACATAAAATTCAAAGTACAGTGGTTTTAAAGGACACTGCCTCATGTGACAAGAGTCATATTTATCTGCTTTGGCCCATTTGCCTTTCTGGGGTGTAATTACTAATAAGTTCCCATTTCTCTAGCTGTCAGGATGGGCACATGACACAACTGAGACCTGGACCTTCTTTCCTGCTTGCTGTGTTGAGGCTGGGGTGGGAGAGATGACACCCTCTTGCCTTGAGATTATAATCTATAATAATTTAAGACGGGGACTGTAAGGCATGTTACTGCTCTCTATTTTATTACCAAGGAAAATGATGCCATCAGAGTAAAAGTGGCAGATAGCCCTGCGATTCGGGGGGAACAATGTCCATCTCCAGTCAGCATACACCAAAACATTTGTCCTTTTCCTTACTGAGTCATAATAGAGAAACAGGAAATCGGTTCTGGATTTCCGAATGTGATTCCAATTTGAAATAAGTTCTTTTACTGTTTCTGCAGGTAATATAAGTCTAGTAAACAACTGTCATGTGCCAGGAATTATTTTAAGCATCTTCAGTTGTAATAACTCTAAAATGCCAGTGTACTAGTTCCTTTTTACATTGCTGTGAGCAAATATCTAGTAAGAAATAAAAATACTCACTATAAATAACTCAAGGAGGAAGGGTTTGCTTTAGCTTAGGGTAAGAAGGGACGCAGTCCACCATGGTGGGAAGACATGGCAGCTGGAGCATGAAGCAGCTGGTCACAGTGCATCTCCTCAAGAAGCAGAGAAAGGTGAATGACGGTGTTCAGGCTCTTCATCCTTTTCATTCAGTCTGGAACTTAAGCCTACTGCATGGTTGCTGCCAACATTCAGAGTGGGTCTCCCTTACTTAGTTAAATCTTTCTGGATGCACTTCAGTAGATACACACAAAGATGCGTTTCCATGGTGATTCTAAAACTAATCAGGTTGCAAATGATGACTGACCATAATATTAGGTAATACTATACTATTCCTGTTTCATGGATGAGGAGGTGAAAAAAACTGAGATTTTGTCATGTGTGCAAGACCACACAGGTGGAGACAGGAATCAAAACAAGAATCAAAAGTCTGTTCTGTGCCTAACCATCTGTCAAGTGGTCATTGATCATTGGTAGATTACACTCTTTTAGGTCTCAAACTCAGGACAAATGGCTACTTGAGGGGCCTATTAACATATCAAAGCACCCTCTGGCTGAGAGCCTCCCTTAATCCCTACCTGTTACAGGGTCACCCTATCTGGCATATCCTTTCCCCTACCACAACCTCTGGGGCTGGTCTGATCCCTATAAAACCTTAGCCAATGGCTACCAGTGCTTTTTACCTCTTGGTCTCTGGGTTCCCAGGTACTCCTTTTGTCTCCCTCTCTCTCCTTTTCCTCGTTTGTTCTTTCCTCCACTTTTCCTCTCATGGCCATCCTCAGTCTGGATCCTTCCAGATGCCTCTGGCTGTTTTCTCCCCCATATCTACAATAAACCTTCTTCCCAACCATACCTAGGAGCAGTCACTATGATAATAATAGCAGTGCTTTACCAGGGCTAAATTAATAGCTTATCATAATTCCATTGGTTAATGTTAAAACTCTGAAGTTTTGAATTCTTAGTCTAATAATAGCATAGAGAGGGAAAGAAAACAGAAACATTTTTCACACCTCAAATCACTTTCTTAGACCTTTACAATTTGTATGAAACATTTTAAAAATGTATACAATCTCCTTAGTTTACACTAAGACTAAGATAGACAGTGGCTCATATAATAAATTTGTACTAACTTGAGGGTAGAAAAAAGAAAGACAAGTAGGCCAGTGGAAAACGGTAATAATCAAAGGTTTTCCAGTATGCATTGGTTTCTTAAATACTCTCCCAAGTGTCACTCAATTCTCCATGTTATTTTGTAATATTCTCTGACCATTTACCAATTTTGGAAAATGGCCCTGGCATAATACCGTCATCGCTGAGATTCCTGAGACACAGCTCCTACAGAGTACCACTGCTATACCCATCCTTTTTTGTCAGGGCCCATAAAAATGGCTTTGCTTCATCTTGGCTTAAGGTCAGAGAGTTCAAAACTATCCTTACTTACTCTTCCAAGGTTAAAATCATAAGACTTAAAGGTCTAAGGTGTCTTATCTAAATAACAAGAGATCTGATCTAAGGCGTGGTTACTCTTAATCCTTAAGGCCAGATAACAAGAAACCTAGTCTAAGGCATGGTACTAAATATTTGAAGAATTAAGGAAGAAAGTGTTCCTTGTATCATGATAAAGACATCTTTTGCCACTTCCCCCTTTTTTGGCTTGGGTGTATAAGAATGTTGAAGAATAAACTTGGGGTGTTCAGTATTCACTAGATTGCTCTTCTGATTCTATCCTGTGTCTCTCTTTTCTTTAGTATCTTTACCTGACATTTTCTCAATCCACACTCCCCCACTCAGGTACCAACCAGGCAAGTCAGCTGGATCTGACTGAAGCCCCACAAAGATGGGATCCTACAGATGACCCCTCAAAGTAGGATACAAACAAACAAATAGGGCTACTACAGATGGCTACAGTCTGTGTCAAATATTATTTTTCCAAGAAAGCCTTTCCTGCATTCTTTCCTCACAGTGCTCACACACCTTCATCTAGTCTGTGTATATTTGTGCTTTGTGATTCTGTTCCCTTTTTTAAGATAACCTAATATATATTTGCTATGCCTCTCTGTCTCCTGCTTTGGGATGACAATTCCTATGGGCAAAAAAATGTTTTATTTATCTTTGTATCCTCTACTCTTAATAAATCCTTACCACAGATTATTTTTTCCAATAAATATTTCTGAAATTGACGCAATAGACTCATGTGGCCCACTTGTAGAACATCTAACTCAACTTGATCTTTCTTTGTTCAACAACAGGAAAGTCATTATCATAGAAAAAAGTCTAGAAATGTAGATTTCCTATGATTTCAAAAGATACTTGAATACTCAGTAGTGAACATCTATTTTCCTATTTTTCAAACCATAGATGGTAGGATATGCCTGTATGTTCAAGTGAATTACAGAACAGTAACAAAACATCTGGACTTTAGTTCTGTTAATGGCAACAGGAAGACAGCCTAGCATTGCCACCAGCAGCATGGGAAGTTATCCCCTTAGGGGTCTCCATTCAGGTAAAGCCAGATCCTTGACTGCCCTGAAGAAAAGAAATTCAGGATGAGTCAGAGCAAAACAAAGCTAATAATTAACTAAGTAGAGATGTTTCAGATAGGGGTAAATTAGGCATTTAAAGAATGACAAGCAACCAGGTATCTTAACAACAGACACCCACTTAGGTATCTTCACAGTAGATTACACACACACACACACACACACACACACACAAGCAAACACAGAGACACACAAACACGCCACACACATGCATATATACACACATTTCTGTGGCTTTTCATGCTACGTGGCTCAAAGGATGCCATGTACAACAAAGTTTAAAAATTAAGAAGTTGAGAGAAGCAAAATAATCTGCTCAAAATATATTGCATGAAAAAATTTAATTAAAAAAAATTGAAAAAGTCAGGGGTAGTGACATGCAACTTTTATTCTCAGCACTCAAGAGGCAGAGGTAGACCAGTCTCTATGAGTTCAAGGCCAGCTTGATCTACATAAAGAGTTCCAGGACCTTCAGGGCCACATGGAGAGACACTGTGTCAAAAAACCAAAATAAGTAGATAAGTAAGAATTACACTATGCTTTAAATTTAAATTTCATTTCACAATTACACTTTAAAATGCTTACAGTGGAGGGATTGGTACACTTTTTTTTTAATCTTAAGGATTTGCTTTTGTAAATGATGCTGTAAGGTTTTATGAGGTATATTATTTAGATTTAGTGAGGAGAGAAGAATATTAATTCCTGGAACTCAAGGATACACAAACACACACACACACACACACACACACACACACACACACACACAGGTCCTTTGAAAGAATGCTTAATTGCTTTCGTAGTTTGCAATATCTCAAGGAAGACAGCATTATCTTTAGGCAATTTCAATGCTACCATTTGTACAGGTTTCTGACTTCCAGACAGTTTCCAGAATGAGGGCTTCTTCCTATTCCCACAGCCCTGTGTTTCCCTGCCTTCTTGTCTTGCTTCCATCTTAGTTCTGATACTTAGCCAGTGGCATTGTGAAAGTTATTTAGCTACATGGAAATTTTTACAAATAAAAGGAAAAAAAAAAAGCCTTAGTCACTAGTTTCAGACAACCAGGAAAACAGAAAATGGCACAATCCCTGGATCATGCAGGAGGGATGGGAACACCCGAAACTCTTGGGCTGGAAAGCTGGCTCAGTGGCTAAGAGCACTGGTTGCTTTTCCAGGGGATCCAGGTTCAGTTCCCAGCACTCACATGGCAGCTCACATCCCTCTGTCTCTCCAGTACCAGGGCATCTGATGTTCTCTTCTGGCCTCCATAGTCACTAGGTATATATGTGGTACTCAGACACACAGGTAGACAAAACCCCTATACACATAAAATAATAAAATAAAATAATTAAAACAAACAAACAAACCCAAGTTCAGCTAGCCAAATAGTCTGTAATGTGGCTCTGAAAGAAATGTTTCATTGGGGTTCAATACTCATAAATGCCCTACTCTAGGCATTTGCATATATTTTCTTGACTGCTCAACTACTGACACTGTGTCTTTTTTTGATGTATCAATTTCTCTCAGACTGACTACCCTTGATCTAACTGCCAACTAATTGGTCTTCTAACTCTATAGCGTAACACCCAAACGCAGACACACAGTACATATACACAGAATTAGCAATGATAATAGTAATTTTATCATCTCACCAGCAGGGTGAGAAGAGGAGGCCTTTAGTTCAAACTAGCAATGTCCTGTCTGAGATGCTGGCAGATGTAATGTCTATAACCAGGTAAAACTCCATCAGATTTAGAAGAGTTACGTAAGTATTTAAAACAAATAGTTTTCATCCGAGGAATATGAATTAGAAAAGGCAACCCAGACATTAGCCACTAACAACACCAGGCTAAAGAGTCAAAGGGGAGAGGAAAAAGAGCTCACAGCCTATGATTGCCTGCAGCAGCACCTATGGCCATGGAGGGGATCTGGTAGAGAGGAACTTGAATACTTTTTCCTGTTGGCTCTAAACTCATTACATCAGGCAAACATGTCAGGAAAACAACTGACACAGGAAGGTCCTCCATATGATATGGAGATCAAGGCTAAAGTAATCAAGGAAGTACCTTGTTTAGACAGCATTTGGAGATCATTCAACAAGGGTATCTTTTGTTTGGTTTGTTTTTTGTTTGTTTGAGTCAGGGTATCACCATATGGGACTATGGCTAGCCTGGAACTCTTTTATAGACTAGGTTAATATGAAACCCTCTGTGTAGATCAGGGTGGCCTCTAACTCAGATACTTTACAGTACAACAATGACAACATACATAACAAAATTCACCATCCTGTTGGACACAGTGGCAACACACCTTTAATCTCAGCACTCAGGAGGCAGAGACAGGTGGATCTTTGTGAGTTCATGGCCAGCCTGGTCTAACAGAGAGAGTTCCAGGCCAGCCAGGACAACATAGTGAGTTCCTGTTACCAGTAAATAAATAAGCAAACAAATAAATAAATTCATCATCCTAATCATTTTAAGTGTATCATATAGTTGTATTAACTATATTTGTGTTTTAATCTTCATGTCTGTTCATCTTAAAAACTCCATACTCATTTAACAACTTCCCTAAACCCCTAGTTACTGTAACCACAGTTCTTTCAACTTCCAGAAGTCTGAATATTTCAGATCCTTCACATAATAGAAATTATACAGTATCTGTTGTTTTGAAACTTACTTCATTTAGCATGATACTTTGTCTCACAATTATTTGTTTATTTTGTATATGTGTGTATGGGTATGTGTGTGGGAGTGCATGCAACACAGTGCATGTGTGGAAGCCAAAGGACGACTTGCAGGAGTTGGCAGATGCCTTTACCCACTGAATCACTGGGTAAAAGAACTGATTTATCAGGCGTTGGTGGCACATGCCTTTAATTTCAGTACTCGGGAGGCAGAGGTAGGCAGATCTCTGTGAGTTTGAGGCCAGAGCTAGCTCTAGGACAGGCTCCAAAACAATGCAAAGAAACCCTGTCTTGGAAAAAAAAAAGAATGGCAATGTGACAGAACTCTCCTCTAAAATAATTTAATAATAGTTGTGTGTGTGTGTGTGTGTGTGTGTGTGTGTGTGCTCACACACACACTTAAGCTATTCATTAGCTATTCACTCCCAATAGACACTGGGCTTGCTTTCTCCTCTGGAATATTGTGATCAATGTTATAAGGAACACAAATGTACAACTGTTATGTTTGTGTGAAATGTCTCCCACAAGCTTGTATGGTGAGTTCTTGGTCCTTAGTGGGTGCCACTATTTTGGAAGGTTCTGGAAACTTGAGGAAGTGGAGCTTAGCTGAAGAAAGTAGGTTACCAGGGACATGTTTTTGCACCCTCCACTTGGCCTTCTGGTTCTCTTTTCCTGCCTGTAGCAAAGTGTTCTGTCCAGGTACATGAAGCCTAGTACCCATGAAAGAGTCCTGAAACTGTGAGCCACAGTAGACCTTCCGCTGGAAATGGAAAGAACTAACATGGCAACTATGTTTCAATATGTTTTGGATATAGACTCACAAGTAGAGTTCCTGGATCATACATTCTTTATTGTTCTTTGTTTCTCTTTTCAGCTTTTTATCTTATTTATTTTGTTTTGTTTGTTTTTCAATACTGGGTTTCTCTGTGCCAGCCTTGACTATATATCAAGACCTTCCCTATCTCCAAACAACAATAAAATTAACAAAGCAAAGCTGATGGGCAATGTCATTCTGTAAATATGTTTCTCATACTGGTTAATGAATAAAGCACTGTTGGCCAATAGGAAAGCAAGATAGGCAGGACTAGGAGATAAGGAGGAAAGAGGAAGTAGTAAGAAGGAGTCAGCATGTAGAGACGGGAGGGAACAGAACAGCTGGCCCCCTCTCTCCAGTAAGATGAGACCACATGGAAATACTTAGATTAATAGAAATGGGTTAATACTTTAGACAGAAACTAGTAACTGGCCAACAAAATTATATCTAATACAGGGTCTCTGTGTGTTAATTGGAGCTGGCGCTGGTGTGGAACTGGCCACAGAAAAAACCTTACAACACAAAGCCCTGCCACAAGACTGTTTCAAAGCATTTCACATCCTCACTGAAAATACCTAAGAGAGCTAGTTATTCTGTGTCCCTGAAAACTTCATGTGTGTGGCCAGTCTTAGAACGAACAGCAACATTTAAATATCTAATTGAGATAGATCCCTTAAAGAAAAGTATTGGGGAGCTGGGCAGTGGGTAGTATCGTAAGCCTTTTATCCCAGCTCTTGGGAGGCAGAAACAAACAGATCTCTGTGAGTTCCAGGTCAGCCTGGCCTACAGAGTGAATTCCAGGACAGCCAGGATTACACAGCAAAACCCTGTCTTGGAACAGCAACAACAACACCCATTAACAAAAAAATTTTTTAAAGTAGTGAGACAAGGGTGGGAGAAAAACCAGGTGCAATTTCCCGAGTCAAAGGAAGAGAGGTTTTCAAGAGACAGAATGATAAAGATCTCATACTCATTTGTCTTCATTACATTTTCTACTACTCTTGAATTACAAAACTACTTCCTCAACAAGCAAATTTCATCATGTTGCTTTTCTGTCTCTCAGACCTCACATGGCTGCTTGGAAATGTGTCTTCTTGGTGGAAGAGGTGTGTCGTTGGAGGTGGGCTTTGGGCTTTCAAAAACCATTGCCAGTTAGAACTCTCTACCTTTCATTTGTGGATCAAGACATAAGACCTCAGCTACTGGGAACTGCAGAGATGGCTCAGAGGTTAAGAGCATTGGCTGTTCTTCCAGAGGTCCTGAGTTCAATTCAAACAACTGCATGGTGGCATCTATAGTGGAATTGGATGTTTTCTTCTATTTGATGCCTCATCTTCTTTCTTTTCCTTTTCCTTTTTTTCTTTTTTGGTTTTTCAAAGCAGGGTTTCTCTGTGTAGCTTTGGAGCTTATCCTAGAACTTGCTCTGTAGAACTCACAGAGATCAGACTGCCTCTGCCTCCCAAGTGCTGGGATTAAAGGCCGTGGCCGTTGCCACCCAGCCTAAAGCCCTCTTCTAACGTGAAGGAATACATGTAAATAGGGCACTCATATACATAAAATACATAAATAAATAAGTCTTTAAAAATTCTTAGCTGCTACTCCAGTATCATTCCTGCCTGCCTGGTGCCATGAGGGTCATGATAATCATGGATTCTAGAGCTCTGGAAATGTGATCCCCAAATTAAATGCTTTCTTTAATAAGTTGCCTTGGTTATAGTGTTTTGTTAAGTCAGCAGAAAAGTAACAAAGGCATATAGTGGCACAAGTCTGTAATCTCAGCATGGAGTGTGAGATAAGAGTAAGTCCTGGACAAGCCTGGGCTACATAGCAAGGCCATGTCTCAAAAATCAATTTCTGTGAGTTTTTAAAATGAGCTCACTAGAGAACAACTATGGCTTTGATGAGATGCTACAGAAACATGGTTTAGACTCTTTGCATGAAAGAAGTACAGAGAAACATTTCAATTTGGCAATTTAAATATTTTTGCAAAAACTTAAAAATGAACCTTTTTACATGTCATTTTAATGAGGAACATTTGATTGCCCCAGATGAAGTGCTTGATTAAGAAATTTCTTGTTGGCAAAAGGAATAGGAAGCACATTGTGCTTGCAATGATCTTCAGCAAAGAGAGATTCAGAAGGTTCTTTTCCCTTTGAGAAAATCTGCAATATTGGTTTTTAAATTAGGCACTAAATAGTCTTGGCTGATGAATTAAAAATTCAAATCAAATTGGGAGAAGAGTGTTTATTATATTTGGAGATAATCAATCAGCTAAGTTCACAGGGGGAAACATGTAATTTGGGATACCTTCATTTCAGTTACAGTGAAATGAATCCCACTGGAGCTTTAAGTTCTAAGGCTGATGAGTATGAAAATCAGAGCACAGATAGGAAAATACAGACGATTCCATTAAGCTGAGAAGGGTAACTATATAAGAAATGGAAAAATACAGCATTTCTATAGTCCCTTAATTTCTGCCTTTTTCCTTGCATATGCTAAACCCTCCCAGTGTCTAACTTAAGCAGAAATCGAGTTTACTGGAAAAAAAGATTGATTAACAAGTAGTTTTGAAAGTCAAGAAGTGAGGGAGCCAAGTTCAGCCATGAAATGATCTGATGTCATTGATACTGGGCATGAATGACTCCAGGCATTGCAGCCATTGACCTATGGTGTCCTGATAATCTCTGGATACCTATCTGCTGTAGGATGAATTCATTACTTTCCTGTAATTCACTGAAGATTCAAAGTCCAAACTAAGGATGTATAGTTAACCAAGCATAGATCACTTTCACTTATGCTGGGTGTTAAATAGGGGACTGGGGAAAAAACAGGCAAGTGTCTGGGGGCTTCTGACATCTTACAACTCCTTGCATTTCCCAAGTGTTCCCATTTTCCCATCTTTCAAGAATATTTGAGAATCTTGCCCTCTGCAACAGAGAAACATTGCTTCATTTCTACAATAGTAGGTAATAGGTCACTAAGTTGCTAATTTGTAAAAGTCCAGGTATAAGTAACTTATGGACACATGTGGCTACACTAACAGATCCACTGCCTTTGCTTCTAATTTTGATACTTCTGCTGAAAACAGGAAATACTTCATTGTTCCAGACTTCAAAAAGGCTGTGTTACTGGCATTGCTAAAGCCAGGAGCATAGCCCCTAAACTCAACAGGATAAAACTAATGCATTTGAGAAGAAATTAGAATTGAGAGAAGGCAAATCAGCCTTCTCCTTTGAAAGTCAAAAAGGAGGGAACCTTGGTACCTAGCTGCTCTGAGAGGCCCTTAAAGCCACTTTAAAAAAAAAAATTAGCTTTATTCTGTTCTTTACATACAATCTTGGATGATCTTGTAGGCTCTTTTTATCTTACCTAGTATTTGTAAACGAAGAGCATTTGAAAAAAAAAAAAAATCTGTCCACCCCTGAGCTCACTTTCACTCTTACATAGTCATCTGTTCATGTAATAATTATCCACTCAGGGTTGTAAATATTGTGTCTATGCTAACTGTTTTAGATTATTGATTCCTTGACAAGTTAGAGCCCTGTATATAGCTGTATATAGCACCCAACATTTGTCATTATGTATAGGCTTTTAATGTTATTAAACATAATAAAATATACTTTACCCAATGATAGCAAATAAAATCTTTCTTCACATAAGTTAAGATTAGCAAACAGTGATCTGGGGTTCAAATACAGCCCACAACTATTTTAATCAATGAAGTCTTAATGGGAAACAGTCATTCTCATTTTTCTCATATTATCTATATTGTTCCCACTGTACAGTGAGTAGCTTTAAAAGAGACCATATAACCTGGAAAAACTAGCATATTTACTTTCTGGTCATTTAGCACAAAGGATGGCTGACTACTTATGTTAGTGGCTTTTACCTAAGAAAATCATATGAAATCACCCATAAAATAAAAAAATTTTAAAGATACTTTATTATTTTAATAGCTCCCAATCAAGTACCTAACAGATATCAGACAATGTACTACATGTATTTTTTAGTTTTAATATCCTTAAAATATATATTATGATACTTATTTTATTATAAAAATATTCAACTTTTTTTTGTTCACCTTTTTGAAACAGGGTTTCTCGGTGTAGTGCTGGCTGTCCTGGAACTCATTTGGTAGACCAGGTTGTCCTCAATTTCACAGATATCTGCCTGCCTCTACTCTCCAAATGCTGGGATTAAAGGCATGTGCCACCATCACCCGACCTGAATTTGACTTGTCCAAAGTTAACTTTTAATCCATCACTAATTAACAAGATCACATAGCAGTGCTGGAGAAATGGCTCAGCAGTAAAGATTATGTATGGCTATTGCAGGGAACCAGAGTTCACAGCAACTACACGAGACAGCTTTTAATCACCCATAACAGAGCTATGTAGATCTGACACTCTTTTGGCTTCCAATGACATGCATGCACATGCACACATATCTCCCTTACACACATATGGATATAAAAGAAAAATCTTAAATAAAAGTAAAATTGTATAGCCACACAGCTAGTAGGCAGGAAAGCAAGCGTTTGGATTTGATATTTTGTATGTTGAGACTGACAACAGAAAAACAACAAACAAGATGCATAAGGGCTCTGACTCTTTTTGTGAGGTTTGCACCTCTGGGGGTGCTGGAGAATTTCCTATCACCATTGCTACTCTGGCCTGTGGGAAAATGACTGGCCTAGTATGTTTGCAGAACAGATAGTACATGTGAGAGAAGATGGGAACATTCAAAGAAGACTTGATTCAAACTCCAAGGAGAAGAGAAAGAAATAAATGGAAATAGCAAACACAAAGCTAAACATTCAATAGGCTTCTACCATAGACATGTCTTCCCACCGAGACTATGACCTGCCTTGAAGAGACAGTAATAAAGAAGTCCAAGGGCTGGAGAGAGGGCTCATCTGTCAAAAGTACTTCTGCTCTTCAAGAGTCTGGTTCCCAGCCATGGCCTGTAATTCTAGCTCCCTTTTTTGGTCCATGAACATCCAGATATACACTCACACAGATACACATGTACACATAAAATAAAAATAGAGTCTTTAAAAAAAAAAAAACCAAAACACAACAAAACCTCAAAGCCTCTCTCCTATAAGTTCAGAACCCAAAAGTAAGGCATTAAGCAAAGAAAAAGTGTTCTCTCCAAACTGTGAAAACACATTTTGGATTAATCTACCTTCCAATACTCTACTACAAAATACTAAAAGTTAAGTAAGAAAAAGGTTTTGGTTGGGCAGTGGTGGTGCACACCTTTAGTCCCAGCACTGGGGAGGCAGAGACAGGTGGATCTCCCTGAGTTGTAGGCCAGCTTGTTCTACAAAGTGAGTTCTAGGAAAGCCAGGGCTGTTACTCAGAGAAACTCAGTCTTGAAAAAACAAAATCAATAAATAATTAAGGTAAAATGAGGCCATGTGAGTGGGCCCTAATCCAAAAGGAGAGATTAAGGTAGACCCCACAGACATGTGGGATACAAGTAGGTGGTTATTTGCAAGCCAAGGAGAGTGGCCTCTGAAGGTCTAAATTGCTGACCTGGATTTTGGAAGTCTAGCCTCCAACACGTAAGAAAATTGTTTATGTTGTAGTTGTAG
Organism: Phodopus roborovskii; assembly: GCF_943737965.1. Taxonomy (NCBI): domain Eukaryota; kingdom Metazoa; phylum Chordata; class Mammalia; order Rodentia; family Cricetidae; genus Phodopus; species Phodopus roborovskii. The sequence goes on from NW_026126433.1 coordinate 32,430,549, forward strand.
AGCTGTTTGATAAGGCTGCCCTAGCAAGCCAGCATAAGGAAAAGGCCAGTTCATTTCAATATATTCGGCCTGGAGAAAAGTGGAAATGATTTCTCTTTGACACTGTTTAGGGAAGTGCTTAGAATGCTGGCCCTTGACTAATGACTTTCATTAAGGCCCTCTGTTTATTCTTACCTTGAGATAGCTCTCCTAGGGGTCAGCTGAAGTTCAGACTGCTCAGTGTGGGGCTTGAGACTGTCAAGAAAGGCACAGCAGATTAGGAACAGTTTTATGTGTGGCTTTTTAAAACTAGCTCTTTTGATATCACAGCTACAAGGATGTGGCTCTAGATTTCCACTTGGGCTGCATCTATAAAAATTGTTATGCTAAATCCAAGACAACTGTTTAGGCCTCACTTATACATTTGATTTGTGCTTGGCTTTGGACCCAGAGAAGAAGGAATGACAGACATCATTGCTTTTATATATTCTCAGTGTAATTGCTTAGTGTATGTCCCTGAAGCATTATTTCAGTGAATACGGGTTTGTCTTCTTTAGTCTTCTTTCATCCCCCCTGATGCCTCAATCTGAGAACTTCAGGATATGTCAAAGTAGTCAAAGTATTGTCACATGTTAGAACATTCTAAAGCATTAAAGAGAAGATTTTTTTTTTCAAGACAGTGTTTCTCTGTAGCTTTGGAGCCTGTCCTGGAACTCACTCTGTAGACCAGGTTGGTCTGAAACTCACGGAGATCTGCCTGCCTCTGCTTCCCAAGTCTGGGATTAAAGGTGTGCACTACCACAACCCAGCTAAAGAAAAGATTTATAACTCTTGCAAAACTTTATGATTTCTTTGCACTTTATAAAGGAGAGTTAGAAAAACATAGGTAGACAAAATCAAAGTGGGACCCCTGAGATGCAGCTTCTTGTTTCCAGAAGACATCATGAGGAAAAAGGGTGAGAAGGCACAGGGCCAGTATCTAAACTAGCCCAATAGGGGAAACGGGAGAACTTGGGGGTGGGAGAGGGCCATGAAAATATCCAGTTGCAGTCCCAGATTTAGAACCCTTCTATCTGAAGGAAAAAGAACTCTTATTTCCCCCTTTTTAGATCTTTCTCAGACATTCATTTTTTTTTTTTTTTTTTTTTTTTTGTCCATTCCAGGGAATAAGTTTGGTATCCCTCCTAGGGGACTACCAATACCCCTGTGGCATTTCATACTTTGGTTGTTCAAATGTGTATCTTGTATTTCTCTAACTAGGTTATTAAAGCTGGAGCATACAATTACTTCTATTTTTTAGTTTATTTTTTCCTTTGTAACCTCATTTATTGATTTGCTTTCTGTTGCTGTGCTAAAACACCATGAACTGCTTTGGCTTAGGGTTCCAGAAGAAGAGTTTGTGATGGTGGATGAGCAGACATGGCCAAGAGGTAGGGTAAGGTAAGGGTGCAGGGAACAGGAAGAGAAAGAGAAAGGGCAGGGACTGGCTTGAGGTTTCTTATTCTCAGAGTCCCATTCCTGTGATTGACATCTCCCCAAGGAGCACCACCAGCTGAGGATGAAGTATTCAAATAGCAGCCTACAGGGGAATATTACATACTGAAACCATCACACCTCCATACTGATTTTCATGGCAGCTGTACCATCTTGCATTCTCACTTAGCAGCCCCAAATTAGTTTTAATTTTTCTTTTTTAGTCTTTATACCAAAGATGGAACACAGTATAGCACAAGTATATTAGAAAGCATACTGAGTACTCTGCCTGCATGTGTGCCAGCACACCAGAAGAGGGATCTGATCTCATTACAGATGGTTGTGAGCAACCGTGTGGTTGCTGGGAATTGAACTCAGGACCTCTGTAACAGTAGCCAGTGTTCTTAACTGTGGAGCCACTTCTCCAGTCTCTTTTACCGGATTCTTTTTTGTTTTGTTTTTGTTTTTCGAGACAGGGTTTCTCTGTGGCTTTGGAGCCTGTCCTGGAACTAGCTCTTGTAGACCAGGCTGGTCTTGAACTCACAGAGATCCACCTGCCTCTGCCTCTTGATTGCTGGAACTAAAGGTGTGCACCACCACCGCCTGGCTGCATTGATCTTTTAGAGTTCAATTAAGAACAAAATTGTCAATAGGTGTGGTGCTGCAGGCATATAATCTGGTACTTGAGACATGGAGGCAGGGGACTCAGGTGTTAAGGTCACCTCAGCTGCACGGTGAGCTTTAGGCCAGCCTTGGTTATACAAGACCCTATCAAGAACAGCAGTGAGAAGGAAAAAAAAAAAAAAAAAAAAAAAAAAAAACCACAAAAAACTTAAAAGAAAACAAAAATACAGGCAGGAGTGGCATATGCCTTTAATTCCAGCACTTGGGAGCACAAGCAGGCAGATATCTGTGAGTTCAAGGCTACCCTGGTCTACAGAGTGAGTTTCAAGATAGCCAGGGCTGTTACACAGAGAAACTGTCTTAACACCCCCCCCCCCGAAAAAAAAAAAAAAAACAACAACAGCAAGGTACTAACTGTAGTTAATACCTTGTCATTGTTTTTTGTTGCTTTATTTTGCTTTTAGTTGTTTGGTTTATTTTTGTTTGTTTTAGACAGAGTCTTGCTATGTACATAGCTGGGGCCAGTCTTCAACCAGAGATCCTCCTGCCTCTGCCTCCGGAGTCCTTGGCTTACAAGCATGTGTCACTACTCAGTTTATCATCATTGTTTGTACTTTTATTTTTGAGACAAACTTGGGATAATTCTTCAGCCTTAGTCTTCCAAGTACTAAAGGTGTTATCCACTATGCTTGGCATAATCAATAAAGTAATGATGTTGATGATACACATAAAAAGTATTTATTGAGCTGCATATGGAGACTGTGGTAGTTGGAATGAAATTGGCCCATAATCTCATAGGGAGTGACGCTATTAGGAGGTGTGGCTTTGTTGGAGCAAGTATATCACTGTGGGGGTGGGCTTTGAGGTCTCCTATGCTCAGGACATCAACCAGTGTATCAGTTGACTTCCTATTGCCTGTAAGATGTAGGACCCTCAGCTACTTCTCTAGCACCATGTTTGCCATGCTCCCAGCCATAATGATAATGGACTGAACTTCTGAAACTGTAAGCAAACCCCATCAATTAAATGTTTTCTTTATGAGTTGCCATGGGTCATGGTGTCTCTTCACAACAATAGAAACCCTAAGACAGTGGCACACACCTGCAATCCAAGCATTTAGGAGGCAAAGGCAGGAGGACTGTAAGTTAGAGGCTTGCTGGGTCTACAAAATGAGTTCCAGGCCAGTGAGGGATGCATAGTGAGACCCTATCTTGTTATGAGCAGTTTTTCCTGCCACACTAGCCCCAAATAACACACAGAGATGCTGTATTTGATATAATGCTGTAGGGCAGTTACTGGTTTCTTATCGGCTGGCTCTGTCTTAATTATTAACCCAGTTCTATTAATCTAAGTATTTCCACGTGGTCTCATCTTACTGGAGAGAGGCCCCGGTATTCTCTCTCCATCCTCCATCTTGAATCTACTCCTTACTCCTTCCTCTCTCCTCCTTGTCTCCTACTCCCACCTATCTTGCTTTCCTATTGGCCAACAGTGCTTTATTCATTAACCAATACAAGAAACATATTTACAGAACATCTCTCATCATTATCTCACCACACAAAAATTACAGAGGAAAATAGAGACAGAAGGATTTACTGAGTACTATATGATGCGAACTGATGATTTTACACAAAGGGACTCATTTTAGTAATATATTAGTGGTGGAGAAATGTGAAGAATTTAAATTTCTGGCCATTCCACATTAAATTTAAAATAGTAAGCTGAGTGGTAGTGGCACATGTCTTTAATTCTAGCATTTGGGAGGCAGAGGCAAAAGTAGGGGGATCTCTGAGTTTGAGGCCAGTCCATAATCACAGTGAGTTCCAGGACAGCCACAAGTGCATAGAGAAACCCTGTCTCAAACCCCACCCCCCACCCACAAAGTAAATGAAACTCAGTGGCTTAGATTTCTAAGCACAGAACCATAAAAAGCTTTAAATTGTTTGTCTGAAGTAACAGTTTAGAAACTGTCTCACTACTTAGCCTAGAACTTGTTATATGACCAGGCTAGCCTGAAACTCACCAATATCCCCCTGCCTCTGCCTCCAGAGTGCTGTGATTAAAAACATGTGCCACCATACCTAGCTTAGTAACAGATGCTTACATTTTATTTATTTATTTATTTTAGTTTTTTGAGACAGGGTTTCTCTGTGTAGGAACCAGGCTGACCTCAAACTCAGAGATTTGCTTGCCTCTGCCTCCTGAGTGCTAGCTAGGACTAAAAGCATGTGTTACCACCCAGAAGTCAGAGGGTTTGTTTGTTGTTTTGTTTTTAGATTAATTAACTTTTGGGACAATCTCTGAGAGGTATTATAACTCTGAAGGGGAAGGTTTCACCAATGGAAGTGTTGCATCTCTGAAGGGAAAGGTATCCTGGTAGTCAGGAGTCAAGGAATACCACAAAGTCACACCACACAACAAACCTCATACAAGAAATTTATTAGGAACAACATAGGAGAGTGGCTGCTTCTGCTCCAGGGAGGAGCATCAGGGGACTGAGCAGGAGGAGGGGGTTTATATAGGGTTTCTTGGGGGTGGAGTTTTTCAGGGTAAGGTTGTTAACAATTCAAACCAAACCAGGGGTTGGTAGGCTATCATGCTCAGGGATTGGTGGGTTTTTGCAGGCTTTTAAACCTGAAAGTAGGCCTAGACTTTTGATCCTACCCAGTCAGCCTTGAAATTTTAGCCCTTCTGCCTCAGCTTCCTAAGTGCTGAGACTAAAGACATAGGTCACCAGATCTGGCAGTCTTTGTCAAGACTTTTGTTTGGTTTTTGTTTTTTGTTTTTCGAGACAGGGTTACTCTGTGGCTTTGGAGCCTGTCCTGGAACTAGCTCTGTAGAACAAGCTGGTCTTGAACTCACAGAGATCTGCCTGCCTCTGTCTCCCAAGTGCTGGGACTAAAGATGTGTGCTACCATTGTCCAGCTTTGTCAAGACATTTTAATTTTAACGTAAAAGTATAAATTTGTTTGTTTATTTTTCTGTTTTTGAGACAGGGTCTCACTAGATAGCCTTGACTAGTCTGGAGTACACTATGTAGACTAAGACAGCCTCTAGCTTCCAGAGATATGCTTGCCTCTACCTCTTGAGTGCTGGATTGAAGGTGTGAACCATCATGTGTGTCTTCAATTTCTAAAGATTTCTTTCTTTTTTTTTTTCTTTTCAGGGTTTCTCTGTATTGCTTTGGAGCCTGTTGTCATGGAACTAGCTCTGTAGACCAGACTGGCCTCTGAACTCACAGAGATATACCTGCCTCTGGCTCTCAGGTGCTGGGTTAAAGGCCTGCTGTGCCACCAACCTTGTTGGTTTGTTTTTTAAGACAGGGTTTCTCTGTGTAAAATCCTAGCTGTCCTAGAACTCACTGGGTAGAACAGTCTGGCCTTGAACTCACAGAGATCTGCCTCCTAAGTGCTGGGATTAAAGGGGTGTGCTACCACTGCCAGACTCCAATTTCTAATCTTTTGAAATTTAAACTATACACACATATAAACTTTAACATACTACCTAATTCAATCTTTTAATTAATTTCTAACTAATATCAAGAACTTAGTTTTTTTTTTAACTTAAACAGCACAATTAGGGGAAGAGAGATTAATTTACTAGCTAAAATTTATAAGTAGTTATTAATTTGGGAATAAAACTCACACTATTTCTTTTTTCCCCTTGGTGAGTTACCACATCTCTCTTAAATAGACTTGGTCTCAAGGGACACATTATCTTCTGTATCTCACTTCTAGTTTAATTGTGGAATTCAAAACACAAATGACTTCTTGCAGGTTAGTTTTATTATAAACAATTGTTTCTTCAGAAATATTCTCCTTTTTCTGTCAAATATTTGCTTAATTATATAGTTAAAATGAACTTTAAGCAACTTGTTTTAACTTCTTAATTTTAAGTTGAAATATTGAAACAAATTTAACTTTTTTAAAAATCATATTTTTCCAGGTGGAGGTGGTACTTGCCTTTAGTCCCAGCACTCAGGAGGCAGAGGCAGGCGAATCTCTATGAGTTTGAGGCCAGCCTAGTCTACAAGGGCTAGTTTCAGGACAGCCTTCAAAGCCACAGAGAAACCCAGTCTTGAAAAACCAAAAAAAAAAAAAAAAAAAAAAAAAAAAATCATATTTTATAGGGTACTTGGAAGGACCCTTGCTAACTGAGGTGTCCCTATTCCTATTTTAAGGGACTTTCCTTATGTGGGTTGTTTGTGATGGAAGCTAAGTTACTTGCTTTCACCTAAACAGAGAAGTTGGCATGTCTGCCTAGCAACAGCCGCTAAAACCTTCTGTTGTGGAAGGTTCCCTAGGAGTGAGAAGGGAGGAGGAGGAGCAGGAGGAATAGATTAATTTGATTTTCCTAATAGGGGACAGAGGTCTGGTTGTTTGAGAAGGAAAAAAAAAAAAAAAGGCTTTCCAAGAGATAGTTTTTAGATTAGTACATGCTAGCCTAATCCCTATGACTGCTAGAAATTAGGCCTGGTTTACTGCAACAGCCAGGCTCTTATCTGGAAGATATGTTCCCAGGTGTTCAGCAGATGACTGAACTGAAGGGAGGTAGTACAGAACCCTCACTCTCTATGTTTACCTATACATAAGACTAATTAGGTTTAATTTACAAGTTGGGCATAGTTAGCAGAACAATTATAACAATATATTATAAAAATTCATTGAAAACTCATGAATTGTTTCTGGAATTTTTTTTTCATTTAACATTTTTGGTTTTTAGTTGTTCAGAGGTAACTGAAATTATAGAAATTTTAGATAAGTGGGGACTATTGTATTCAGTAAATAGATTATAGATTTAGCTCACTACAAAAGCAACAAACACAATCAATAAAGACACCAATAAATATAAAAATAAGCTGAAATTTTACCAGCAGGAAGTTATAATCAACTACAAAGAACTTTTCATAGATGTTTAGGCAAGTGTGTGATATTTTAGAGATGATTATAAAAACTACCTGACCTATAGTCCTTGGACCTATAGTCCTTGGAAGTTGAGGAGGGAAGCTAGCCCCATGAGGCTAGCTACATTGTGTGTTCCAGGCCACCTGGGCTACAGGATAAGAGCCTGTCTCAAGAAACAAAACCTAGCCAGGGATGGGGCATATACCTATATAATCTCAGCTTTCAGGAGGTAGAGGATCAGGACTTCTAGGCTAGCCTGGACTACAGAATACCTTGTTACAAAAACTTAACTAACCCAGCTAAACCAAACCAAACCAAACCAAATCCAACCAACCAACCAACCAACCAACAAAACAAAAGAAACCAACAAACACCCAGTAATTGTTTATTGAGCGAGAGGTAGAAGTTGTTTTTTGTTTTTCTAATTAATGTTGGGTGACTTTACAGTGAAGAAAGGACAGGCTTGGGCATGGGCATAAGCCTTTAATCCCAGGCAGAGCCAGGAGGATCTCTGTGAGATGGAGGCCAGCCTGGTCTACAGAGGGAGTTTTGAGACAGCCAAGGCTACATAATAAAGAGAGCCTCTCTCAAAAAACAGAAACAGAAATAAACAAAAGGACAGAATCACAAATTCTCTGCTTTCACAGCCAAAGCCGGAAAGCAAAAAGCAGAGTGCAGTGTGGGGATTATTAAAGGGCGTTTGTTTGTTTGTTTATTTATTTATTTTACATTTTGTTTTGTTTTGTATTGTTTTTTGAGATACAGTTTCTCTGTAGCTTTGGAGGCTGCCCTGGAAGTCCCAGAGATCTGCTGGGGTTAAAAGTGTGCACCATCACCTTTAGCTTGAGGATTGTTTTAATGAGAAATTAGTACGGAATTGTATTAGAATTCCATTTCTTTTGGTTCTCCAGAACAAGTGTTTGGCTAAATTGAATTCTGACAAAGATGTGCCCGTTTTCCCAAACTAAACCAGTATCTTTATTCCAGTAGGAGTAAAAACCATCTGCAGGAAGTACCAAAGTTTAGGAGTTCTTTCCTCTGAATCGTTTTCCCTCCTTTCGTTATGGAGTACCTCCTTGCTTAAGACATTCGTAGCAGTCCCGTACAGTCCGTGGGGGCAAAGGCTGGACTCTCTGGGGACTCCATAAGAATGCTGACAAAGGCAAAAGTGAAGGGACGGAGGCCAGGATAAAAGAAAACCATCTAACACAGACCAGACAGACAGACGGACGGACGGACGGCTGAGGGGAAGGTGGGGTGTAAGTAAAAAAGATGCAAGAGTAGAAGAGTTCCGAGCTGATAAAGTGAGAAGCTCAGAGGCAGCGAGACACTCTGTAGCAGCGAGCGCACGGACTTGCCTGCCGGGACCAAAGGCGCCGTGGCCACGGGCCCGGCGGGCGGCGGGGGAGGAGGTGGGACCAGTTTCTCGGCTCTGGGCGCGACCGCGCTCGGGACACGGGCGGGGCGCGTCCTCCCGCTCCGGGCAAGGCGTTGGGTCTGGTGACTCAGAGCTTTCCTCCGGGCCACGCCCTTCTCCGGCCCCGCCCCACCTCGTTAACCACGCCCTCCACTCCGTTGGCCCCACCCTGTGAGGAGGGGCCTCACCTTCATCTCCGCCCCAGTCTCGGGGCGGGACGGAGCCTGAGGAAGAGGAAGGGGACGAGGACAACGAGCGACGGGCGGCGGAGGACGCGGAGGAGGAAGGGGAGGCCGACCAACAAGATGGCCCCTGCTGCAGGAGCAGCCTCAGCAGCAGCAGGTGGGGGACTGGAGGCGGCGCTGGCGGTGGCGGCTACGGCCGTGGTCCCGCGGCCTGGGACAGAGTCAGAGTCGATGGTGGCAGCGGCGGCGGCGGAGGCTGCCGCGACGGTGGCGACGGCCGCAGGGACCCGGAGCTGAGAGGAGCTGCTGCTCGGACCAGCGCGGTGAGCAAGTGGCGGGCGGCAGCGTGGGGAGCGGGGCGGCGGCGGCCGAGAACAATAGGCAGCGGCGGCGGGGATGGGGCTGTCCTCCCCCGCCCTGCGTCGGGACCGGCCCCGGGGCTTGTCAGTGGCCGGCGTCCTTTAGGCCTCAGGCCTCCGCGTGCCGCCCGGAGGGCCTGCCGGGGTAGGTAGGCCGAGGGGCGGTGCAGACACCGCCCTGGACGGAAGGAAGGTTGGGGCGGGGAGGGTGAGGGTTCTAGGCTGGCCGGTTCCCGGTCCCCCGGAGGACAGCTGGCGGGCCAGGAGTTGCTCTTAGAAAATGTTGTTTGGACCCCTGTCTGTGCGGTGGGGGAGGGAGAAGGCGCCTGTAAACAGCCGCCGCTCCTGCCTCGCTGCCAGGCGTGGCTGCTCCTCCCCCAGCCCCCTTCCTCGACCAAGTGGGTTTTTGGGTGTCGGTTTCCCTGGAGTTCCTGTAGGTAAACTCTATTGGCCAAGGCGAAACCATGTGCAGGTGCCTTTTTCGAAAAGACTTAAGTGCCACAACAACAACAAAAATACACAGAATACGGTTGTTGGTAAAGGATGGAGAGTAAGGGGTGGCCCTTTCCTTAACATCATTCTAAACAGCAGGTCTCTGTAAAAATCAGTGGACTCACATCCCTGGTGATGGTGAACTGAAACAAGGGCTCTTTTGAAGCAGCAATAATATAACTCTTGACATCCCAGAATAGTCAGTGAAACTGGAAACAAAGCCGCTTACTGGCAACGCGGAGACAGATTGTTAAGGTTTGAGCAGAACTTTTCCAGCTAGACGTTTTGAATTGTGTACGGCAGAGGAAATAACATTAACCATTCTGGTAAAGTGCCTATCTTCCGGAATCACTTAGTGAGGACAGAAGTAGTTCATTTGTCCCTTTACGATTTCTTCTGTTTGTTCTAATATTTTCGCCAATTTGCCCTAAAAATTATTGGAGAGGAACCTTTTTCTCTGTTTGAAAGTTCCTATTTAAAGCCTACTTTCTGATATTTAAGAAACTTTTAGCCTGGCGTTGTGATGTATGCCTGTAATCCTAGTACTCTAGAAGCTGAGACAAAAAACAAAAACAAGCAAGCAAAAACCAAATAACCAGCCAAACACTAAACAGTTGAAACTTTTACTGATAATTAAAGAAAAGAAAAACAATAATTGTGACCTGTTTTAAGTGGCAAGCCTTAGGGTGAGACAGCCCTTATTGTATATAAAGTATATTATACTGCAGTAATATCTTAAAACTTAGATTAACTTTTTCTCTTAAACTTAATTTTTCAAGTCGTTTACCACATATATTTTCAAGTAAGGGGTGGGGTGAGTTCTGTTCCAGTTTCTACTGTGTATGCAGAAAATTATATTCAAAAGCTTGAATGCGTTCAAGAAGACTGCTTAAGATCACTTGCAGGATCTATTAGGGGCTTTGTATTTCTTCCTTTAATTGTTTTGAAGACTGGGTCTTGCTGTAGCCCTATCTGGGCAGGAATTAACAATCTTCCTGTCTTAGCTTCCTGAATGCTGGGCTGAGTTCACATTCTTTTAATTATTTTCTTTTATTTTCTATTTTATTTTATTTTTGAGGCAGAGTTTCTCTGTGCAGCCTTGAGTTTCTCTGTGTAGCCTTGGCTATTCTGGAACCTGACCTTGACAGAAATCCACCTGCCTCTGTCTCCTGAATACTAGAATTAAAGGTGTTCATCACACTGCTGCCCAGCTAAGTTAGCATTCTTTTTGTTTGTTTGTTTTTCTAGACAGGGTTTCTCTTGGAGCCTTGGAGCCTTTTCAGGAACTTGCTCTATAGACCAGGTTAGCCTCAACCTCACAGAGATCCACCTGCCTCTGCCTCCTGAGCACCTGGTTATGAATTAACATTCTTAAAAGGAAAATACTGATTGATAGCTTTTGCCAATTTCGAGGGTAAATTCCTAATTAGAATTTATTTCTGTCATTGTTAGAAGCATTGTTCAGTAATTTGAAATTTAATTACTAGTTTCTAGATCTTCTTTAAGAATTAGTGGTGAATAATTATAAAACATATAAATTGAGCCATCTTATTTAGGGATTGAAGTATAGTGTAGCAGATTCATAACAATAACCTTATTTTATGCCTTAACATAGTATTGCCATGGATGATTTGATCTTTGGGATCATGGAGAAGCAACTTTTACATTACATGGTTCCTGCTAATGTGACCTGTGACTTTTGGATGGGGTGGCCAAGGATTTCAGAATACTTTTCTTTTTGTTGTTGAAGAACTCAAATTGGTGGTTTTTCTTTTCATACTGAATTTTGTTAGGCACAGATAAGAGAATCATGTGTATTGTAATGATACTTATGTTTATTTGTGGCCCTGAACATATTGCAACAATTACATAATACTAATTTATGAGTTTGTAGAGTTTAAGTTAGGAAAAAACCTCAATGTTTCATCAAGAACTTAATAATTTCATTTGAACCAGGAAGAGTTGGCTCAGTGGGTAATGCTTGCTCTGTAGGTGTGAGGACCTAAGTTCAAATCCCTAGCACTCAAGTAAAAAACCAGGTATGATGTGCATGCCTGTAAACTCTCACTGTGCTGGGGACTGGACAGGAGGATCAGTGGGTTTCTGGTCACCAGCCTAGCTCTAGATAAATTTTTTTTTTTTTTTTTTATTATGTTTTAAAGACAGGGTTTTTCTGTGTAACAGTCCTGACTGTCTTGGAACTCACTGAGATGTGCCTGCCTCTGCCTTCCAAGTGCTTTAATAAGGGATACACCACCATCATCTGGCTTATTTATTATTTTTTAAGATAGGATCTTACTATGTAAGTTGACTTTCCTGGATCTTGCTATATAGACCCAGTTGACTTCAAACTCTTAGAGGTTGTCTGCTTCTGCCTCCTGAATGCTGGAATTGAAGGCTTGTTCCACCATGTCCAGCCTTTAGATTGCATTTTCTTAGTAATATTAAGAGTTAAAAAATCTGTTGAATCCTATGAATAGATTGGAAAGGTGAATATTGTATATCATTTAAAAAATTACAGTGTTGGGGAGTGTATTTGGTTCTATGGTAAAGTGCTTGCCTAGCATTCATGAGAGCTTGGGTTCTAGCCTCAGCACTAACCGTTGTCATCAATATCAACAACAACAAACCAATGTGGTGTGGTGGCACATGCCTTTAATCCTAGCACTGGGAAGGAGAAGGCAGCAAATCTCTGAGTCCAAGGCCAGCCTGGTTCCGGGAAGGCCAGAGCTGTTACACAGAGAAACCCTGTCTTAAACCCCCTCCCCCCATTCAAAAAAAAAAAAAAAAAAAAAAAAACCAAAAACCAAAAAACCCAAACCAATCCCCACCCCAAAGTTATGGGTACTTGCTCTTAGCACTGTAGAGGCAGAGGCAGGAGAATCATTGCAAATTTGATACTAATCTGGGCTACAGAGTAAGTGCCTTAAGGAAACAAATAATAACGTGTGTGTGTGTGTGTGTGGTTTTTGAGAGCATATTCATTACAAGCATTTTAGTTTTTTTAGTTTTGTTGCATTACTGGTTGCTTTGTTACCCTTATTTCACATATACAGAATCTGGGGTTAGAAACAGCTAAGTAAATAGCAAGGTCCCATAATTAATAGGTAAGAATGAACTGAAACCTAGGTTTTGACACAAATTAGCTATTTTACCATAGCCATCACATGTGTCGTTCTAAAACCTAGAGGTACCTTCTGTATCAACAAATATCTATTTTCTATTGTGAATTATGTTTTATATATAATATTGTATTTGACCCCTAGCTTTCTGCTGCTTGTATACTGCCAAATACTTATATAATCAAGAAGTTGTATATTTGAATTTTTAAAAGAATGCTTAATTTTTCTTTTTAGTAGGTTCAAATGTGATAAAATATTCATATTTTTATCTTCAATTTTTGTGTATTAATGTATGTGTGTACACTATTTTGATTTCTGCAGAAGTCAGAGAAAGATATAGATCCAGATCCCCACGTGGTTGGTTGTGAGGCACCATGTAGGTGCTGGGAACCAAACTCAGGTTCTCTATGAGAGCAACAGGTACTCTTAATCTCTGAGTTATCTCTCCAGCACCCAGAAACTCACATTTTTAGCAAGATAGATTTTGGCATTGTTACAGTTTGTTATGCAATTATTAAATTGTACCTTTAAATTACTTCGTAAAAATTAAAAATAATTTTAATGATATATAATGATGTTAAGCTAGCTCATCTGATACTTGATATGTTTTTCTCCCCTTCTTATTCCATAGCTCATTTAGAATTCTACAATGTCTTCAAGACTTTAAGGCCTTAATATGCATTTGATGGGGTCCAATTAGTCTGTTTTTCATGTATCTATCAGTGGTCAGTCTCCCTCAAAGTGAACAAACTGTTAAATGATCCCTGTTTGGGGACTGTCTCGGGTCAGGATGTTCCTTGGCAGGGTTTTCTGACCTGGTTTAGCTTTGGCTCTGACTATATTTATGCTCAGGGGTCAGGTATTCTTCAGGATAGGTTTCAGAAAAACTTCTCAGATTGGCCTGTACCAGAACACAGATTTCAAAATCACTGTGCTTCCTAGGATTTAGTTGAGTATCTCCTAGTCAAGGCTGGATTGAATTGCCTTTGTAGGTTAGAGTGTAAGAGTAATTTTGTCAAACATTTATATAAAGAAATTTTTACTTTAGTGTTTAAGATATTTTCTTGTATTTTGAGGCATGAGATTTATCAGTCTGTAACAGCATTGTCCTATAGACCCTATGTGCTCTTTAGCCCTTTAGTTATTATTTTCTTTTGTGTATATATTTGTGTGTGCATTTACCTATTAGTGTGAGTGTGTGAATACAGGTGAAAGCCAGAGGAAGGTGTTGAGAGTCTCTTCAATATCAAGATGACTTGTGTGGGGGTAGGGGGGGTGGGGGGGGTGGGCGTATGCATGCTGCAGCATGCACACAGAGGTCAGAGGACAACTTGAAGGAGATGGTCTATGTAGTTGTTCCCAGGGGGTTGAACTCAGGTTGTCAGGCTTGGTGGAAAGTACCTTTAGCCGCTGAGCCATCCTCTCCCAGGCCCATCCACCTTTAATATTTGAGACAGGGTCTTTTAGTGAATTGAAGCTCATCTATTAGCTGGACTGGCTGGCCAATGAGATTCATAGTTCTCCCTGTTTCTTGCCACCAACACTGGCTACAGGCACCTGCCACTGTGCCCTCAGGTTGCTAAGGATCTGAATTCAGGTTCGAATGTTTGCATGTTGAGCACTTACTGGCTTGAGTCATTTCCTCAAGCTCCTTGTCTGTGTCTTGTATTTTTTAAAGATTTATTTTTAAAGCAAGTCTCTGTGTCTCTCTGTGTATGTCTGGTTCTCCCCCTCCCCCCAAGTGTGTGTGTATGTATTCACGTGTACCTATAAAATGCAGGTGCCCACAGGGTCCAAAGGACTTAATTAAGCTTATGCAGAGCATGACTAACTTTTGTATAAGTTCTAGAGCAGAATAAGATAAGAGCTATAGGAGATTAGTAAAAGAAGTTACCCCCAACAATACTTATGTCATCCTAGAGCAGTAGCTACCTGCCTAATACCTGTAGACTATTGAGAGTACCCTTCCTGATAATAAATTCACTGGAAATTTAAAAATGTTTTTATAATGTTTAGAGTCATAGAAAATTATACACGTGTAGAATAGAGAATAATGGGTTTTGTTTGAGATGCACTGGCCTCAAAATCATCTGCTGTGTAGCCAATTTATCATCCTCCTATTTCTCTCTGATCCTTCTGCCTCAACCTCCCAAGTGCTGGGACTACAGGTGTGTTCCACCACACCTAGTTTTATGCTAAGTCTGGAATCCCAGGCCTTAATATGCTAGGGAAGCATACCACCAACTGAGCCACATCCCCAAAATAAGTAGGAGAAAGCTGTTAGAACATAAACTTCCAAGTGAAAACTATCCAAGTGCTCTTTTCAATGATTTAAATTTTTTTATGTGTATGTATGTGCCTGAGTATGATGGGAGATGTCATTCTGTAAATATATTTCTCTTATTGGTTAGTGAATAAAGCACTTTTGGTCAATAGGAAAGCAAGATAGGCGGAAATAGGAGACAAGGAGGTTTCAGGAAGTAGTAGGAAGGAGATTCAAGATGGAGGGTGGAGAGAGCAGGATATCAACCCCTCCTCTGTTAAGATGATACTTAGATTGATAGAATTGGGTTAATATTTAAGACAGAGCTAACCCATAAGAAACTAGTAACAGGCCAACAGCTTTATATCTGATACAGCTTCTCTGTGTGTTATTTGGGGCTGGCATGGCTGTGGGACCAGACTGGTGGGAAAAACTGCTCATAACATGAGTATGTTGCTCCTAAGAGCATAGAAAAACCCTTCTAAATCACTTTCTACCATTATAAATAAAATTTGATAGTTTTTGATATACAAAAGTCATTAGAACAAAAATAATGCAGTGTTTAAATCTTTTAAAATATGCTTAGGAATAACTTTCAATGTCATAGAATAATACTTTGTGTTTATGTGTATACACACATATTTGCTTTTTTTTTTTTTTTTTTGTGAGATGGGGTTTCTCTGTATTGCTTTGGAGCCTGTCCTGGAACTAGCTCTGTGGACCAGGTTGGCCTTGAACTCAGAGAGATCTTCTGCCTCTCTGGTGCTGGGACTAAAGGCGTGCACCACCACCGCCCAGCTACATTTATTTATTTTTTAAAAACTATTATAATAAATGATAACAAATAAAAATCACACACCAAAATTAACCTGACCCAAAGACTGTACAACTCAATGAATTATTTCTATACAGAGTAGCTATTTGGGAAAAAAAAAAAAAAAAAAACTGTGGAGCTTCAAATTGGATTTTATATTTTAACTAATGAGTATGTATATATATTGTGTTCTTTGTGTAACAGCCCTAGAGCTGTCCTGGAACTCATTTTGTGTGTGGACCAGGCTGGTCTTGAACACACAGAAATCTGCTTATCGCCTCCTGAATGCTGGGCTTAAAGGTATGCACTACCACACCTGGTTAGTGAATATATTTTATGTGCTTATTCACCAGCAAAAAAAAAAAAAAGTCCGTGACAGAGTTAGAACTAGAAAAACAATTTGCTTTGGTCTTCTTTGATAATTCCTGTTCATTGGTTACATTAATCCTTTCTCATTACCTAATATTTAGCCTTTATTTTTCTCTCTTTTACATACTGTACCCACATGTACATTTAATTACATACATAATATATGATAATAATTATATACATGTACTGTTAGCTAGATTCCACATAAGGGAGAACATGAGTTATATTTCTTTCTGAGATTATATAGTCTTGTTTAATGTTATATATCCTAAGTCCATCCATTTTTCTGCTAATTTTGTGATTATATTTTTCTTTAGCGCTATTGTATATTTTTTATACCAAATTTTTATTATCTGTTTATCTGTTGATGAACAACTAGATTGATTCTAGTTCCTTGCTTTAGTGAATAAAGCAGCAATAAACATGGGGATACAGGTATATCTTTGGTACACTATAGAGTTCTCTGGATATATGCCTAGGAGGGAAATAGCAGGGTCATATGGTAGTTCTATTTTTAATTATTTGAGACATTTCCAAGCCATTTTCATAATGGCTGTACTACTTTGCACCTCCACCAACAGGGAGTAAGGCCCCTTCCTCACCACATCCTCTCTAACATATGCCAGATTTATTGATGACAGCCATTCTGACTTGGAATAAGGTTGAATCTCAAAGTGGTTTTAATTTGTATTTCCCTGATGACTGGGGATTTTGAACATATTTTAAAAATGTTATTGGTTATTTGTATTTCTTTTTTATTTGAAAAGTGTCTATCCACTTCAGTTGTCCAGTTGTTGGTTGGCAATTTTATTTCCTTGGTATTTAATTCTGTGATTCTTTGTAAATTCTGAATATTTAGTCTCTTGTCTGAAGTGTAGCCAGTAAAGATTTTCTCTTGTTCTATAGGCTGTTTGCTCTTACAATTTCTTTGCTGAATAGAAACTTTTTTTTTTTTTTTTTTTTTTTGAGACAGGGTCTCTACTCTCTACATATAGCTTTGGCTGTTAGAGCTGGCTCTATAGATCAGGGCTCAGTGATCCTCCTACCTCTGCCTCCCAAATGCAGGGACTAAAGGTGTGTACCTCCATTCCTGGCAGACTTTTAATTGATTTTTTTTTTTTTTTTTTTTTTTTTTTTGTACAAAGTGAAAGATGAGAATCTAATTTCATTCTGTCAGTTAGGAAATCAAGTTTTGCCAGCACCATTTGTTGAATAAGCTATCCTTTCTAGTATATATTTTTGCTTCCTTTGTGAAAAATTAAGTGGGAATAGCTTTGCCGTTTTATTTCGGGGTAGTCTGTTGTATAATAAATACATTGATCTTCCTGTTTTTGCACCAGGTACCAGGCTGTCTTCCTGACTACAGCCCTGCAGTGTCATGTGAGGTTGAGTGTTGTAATACTTCAAGCAGTGTTCTTGTTCTTTCTTTGGCTATTCATGGTGTGCTGGTTTGCATAGGCTCCTTTAGACTCTGGTTTTTGAATGCTTGGCCCATAGAAAGTGGCACTATTAAGAAGTGTGACAAGTATGTCACTGGGGGGTGGGCTTGGAGGTCTCAGATGCTCCAGCTAGGCCCAGTGCAGCTCAGTCTTTCCCCTGTTGCTGCCTGTGGATCAAGATGTGAAACTCTCAGCTCCTTCTACAGTACCATGTCTGCCTGCACACTGCTAAGCTTCTTGCCATGGCAATATTGGACTAGACCTCTGAACTGTAAGCCTGCCCCCAATTAAATGCTTTCCTTTATAAGAGTTGCCATGGTCAAGGTGTCTCGTCATAGCAATAAAACCCTAAGACACTCGGTCTTGTGTGGTTCCACAAATTTATTTAATTATTTGTTAAACTTGTGAAATATACCAGACTTTTGATAGGTGTTGGAGTAAATCTCAACTAATTGTGGTAGTATAGTCATTTCAGCAATATTAATTCTGCTAATATAGAAGCCGCAATAATTTGTATCTGAAATATCAGGTTGTTGACTAAACTAACATCTTAAACTGAATTGCATTCTTTTGTTTGAAATGAACAGATTTGAAGTGAACCATAGCCTTGGGAGGCTAGGCAGAAGCAGCCCAAGAGAACAGGAGTCAGCTGTGGAGCTGCCTTCCTGACCATGCCGAGGCCACTCTAAGTATGAGTTTTCTGGCCCAATAGGTCCTATGGCCCTGGAGCCCCAAATGGACGTTTTATTAATTATAATACTGTTGGCCAATAGTTTGGGCTTCTTATTGGCTAGCTCTGTCTTAAATTTTTTTTTTCTTTTTAGAGACAGGGTTTCTCTGGTTTTGGAGCTTGTCCTGGAACTAGCTCTTACAGACCAGGCTGGTCTCAAACTCACAGCGATCACCTGCCTCTGTCTCCCGAGTGCTGGGATTAAAGGTGTGTGCCACCACCACCCAGATTCTCTGACTTAATTTAATTATTAACCCATTTCTATTAATCTAAGTATTTCCATGTGGTTTTATCTTATTGGAGAAAGGGTCTGGACCTCTTACCCCTTTGCAGTCTCACATGGAGTCTCTCTGACTACATTTCCCAGAATTCTCATCTCCTAGACCCACCTATCTTGCTGCCCTGTTGAACAAGTGTTTTATTCATCAACCAATAAGAGGAACATATGTACAGAAGACATCCCCATCACACTCCTGTGCCAGAGGGACATGCCAGCCTGCTTCCTACATGTGAAAAAGAAAGTAATACTTTGAGGGTGTTTGTCATGTAGCTCTGTGAGGTTCTCATGCCAGTTTCTGAATATCATCTCACTAGAGATGTTTTTCAAGTTGACCTCTACCATAATGACTTAAAACTTTGTTCTTAACTACCATGATTACTTTTTCAGGCCTGGAATTATAAATCTTAATTGAATTTGACAGTGACTCCATCAGCTCCTGAGGTTTTGTTTTGTTGGGGATATGGTAACCCTGTAGCTGGGGCTGGCCTGAAACCCACTATGTATTGTCCAGGCTATCCCTAAATTCATGGTGACCCTCCTGTCTCAAGTGATTGTTCCCACAACCAGCTGGACAGAGTGTTGTGATTGTTAATAAAATCCCCATTTGTTAGAAAGAAGTCTTCATATTAACATGTTTTTCCTCTGGTCTCTTTCTGTAAGGTTAGTAATAATGCTTTTTTGTTTCATTTGTCATTCTACTATTTTGTATACACTTTCAACTTTCTTGGTTAATGTTTCTCTAAATGTTTGTCAACTTGTCATTTTTTATTTTGCTTGTTCTTTAGAGAAGGTGTCACACTGAAGCTCAGACTAGCCTGAAGTTCATTGTGTATCCCAGGCTAGCCTCAGATTTACAGAAATCATTTTGACTCAGCCCTAAAAGTGTTAAGGATTATAGGTCTGAGCCTTCCCTTCCTTCTAGATCAGGAATGGTGGCCCATCATTAATGGGACATTGTTTCAAAAATAAAAAGGGGTTGGCAATGTAGCTTAATGATGGGGCACTTGCTAGGTATATCCAAGGCTCTGTATTCAGTATCTAGTACTGAAGATAGGAGAAAAGAAAAGAACAACAGACAATGGTTTCACCTTAATGTTGCTATCTGCATGTGAGGGAAAACAGTAGTCAAGGATGATTCTTCATGCCTCTGTCACAAGTAGTCAGTTTAGCACCATGGTATTTGTTCATGCCTTTAATCCCAGCAATCAGGAGGCAGAGGCATAGGCAGGTAGACCTTTTGAGTTTGAGGCCAGCCTCTGGTCTACAGAGAGTTCCAGGGCTACACAGAAAAGTCCTGTCTTGTAAAATAAACAAAAAGCAGAAGGTTTTTTTGGGGATGAGGTGGTTTAAGACTTAGGAATATTGATAGCCTAGCTGAGCCTTGTTTGTTTATATATACTATACTCTTGGCATTCAAAAACAATGTCTGAATTTGAGATGTTGCTTTCAAAGTCAGCAGGACCTAGTTGGTAGTAGGAAGCATATAAATAGACTAAATCACTGTAGACAACATAGAAAAGAGAATTGAAGAAATTAGATCAATCACCAACAATCAATCCAATGTGGGGAAAAGAAGCAGCACTTAACAGTCAAGGAGAGCTTGGCATAGGCAGGATTTGTAGGAGTAACTGACATTATTAAATGCATTATAGAAAGAGTTAAGATTTGAAGGGTGATCTTTGAATTTCATGAAAAAAATCCTTTGTATGTTAAAGATATATTACAAATTAGAGGTTAAATTAAGTTGAATGGTAATTTGAACATGAATAATTAGAAGGCAAATGGTAAGAGTCTAGAAGATTGGCAGAGTTGGGAGAGTTTTGTTTAGTTTGAGACAAGTTTCATTATGCAGTCCTGGCTTGGTCTGGAAATCACAGATAGCTGCCTGCCTCTGTCTCCCCATGCAGGGATTAAAGGCCTGTGCCCGAGGACATTTTTCTTTTTTAAAATAAGAGACAAACGTTGGAGACATTCCCTCTTCCCACCCTCAGGCATTCTGAGCAGTCATTTATACACACTGTTGGTACATGAACTAGTAAAGAAGGACAAATTGAAGAAACACAGAATTAAAAGCTGGTCTGAAAAATGCACTGGGCACAAGTAGATTTTTCTTTTAATTGTGAACATTTGTCTCTACATTCAGAGTTACTGTTTGCCAATCAGATTTGTCGTGACTCAAAATAACTCGGGATTGGAGGACTCTTACAAACAAAAACCTACCATTTTACAGCCAGGCATGGTGGCATATGTCTAAACTTTATTCTCCCCCTCCCCCCCAATTTCATGTGCATTGGTATTTTTGCCTGCATGTATGTTTGTATGAGGGTGTCAGATCCCTTGGAACTGGAGTTACAGTTGTGAGCTGTTATGTGGGTGCTTGGAATTGAACCTGGATCTTCTGGAAGAACCGCCAGTGCTCTTAACTGCTGAGCCATCTCCCTGGCCCTTAAAGCCTGCATTCATTCATTCATTCATTCATTATTTATTTATTTATTTATTTATTTATTTATTTATTTATTTATTTTTAGCCTCCTCCCAATATAGGGTTTCTCTGTATACCTTTGGAGCCTGTCCTGGAACTCTGTCCTCAAACTCACAGAGATCCACCTGTCTCTGCCTCCCAAGTGCTGGGATTAAAGGCTTGGGCCACCACTGCCTTAAGCAAAGGAAGGAAGAGTGTGATTTTGTAGCCTGGGCTACACAGTGAGAGCCTGCCTAAGAAAAACAAAGTACATTTTTCAGAGAAGGGCTGATTTTAAAAGGTGGCTTGAACTACTACTAACAGTCTGATAAAAATCTTGAAGCTTTCTTCTACTTTGGACTATTGTGATTTAGAAAAGTTTTGTAATTAAGAAATAGCAAGGTGGTAGAGAGATTGGTTACATATTGAGAGGCAGAGAAGCCCAGCCTGGACTACAAGTTGAGTTCCAAGATAGCCAGGGCTACACAGAGAAACTTTGTCTTGAAAAGCCAAAGTAAAAATAAAAGCCAAAGTAAACTACAGAGGAACCAAGTGCAGTTTGCAGCATCCGCACAGCTGCTTGTACCTCCAGTGCTATCACCCATTTCTGGCCTCTGTGGGCACTTGCAACAGCTGTGTTCATACCCCACAGACACACACAGAAGCATAATTTTAAAATATTTTTTTAAATTAAAATATTTTAAATTAAAATATTTTTAAATATCTTTTACAAAGAACCATTTTAGGAATTTGTGTTTTATTTAAAAGCAGTGAAAAAAGATTGTAAATAAAATGCACAGTGAATGTGTTCTAAATTATTACTGATTTTAGTAATCAGTTCTCACTGGCTTAGCATTAAATGTACAGAACATTGTTTTATGTACTTGTCAGTATAGTGTAGGTAATATTTAATAGAATGCTAACATAGAAAGCTTAAAAAATAACTTTTGTAATTGTGACATGATCTGTAAATTGTTCTTGCTACTAAGTTAAAGTTCCTTGTAAGATGATGGTTTGTGTCTGGCTGCTTTGTTCCTTCACTTCCTTAGTGACTGCTGTTTTCCTCTTCAGTGTTCACATAATGTATTATGACTTGAATCTAGAAGACATAAAGTTAGAGGCTGCTGTGAACACTTTTGTGAGTACTGTGCTTTAGTCTCTTGTCAGGTACCTTCCTCAGGAGTGGTTTTTATCTTTTGTCACTGCTTTTCTTGCTACGTTTTGGTGCTAGGTTGAAACTAAAAGTGATTCTTTGCCTCTGAAAACAGTAAAACTAAGCCAGTTAGCTAACTGGAAGCAGAGGCAAGAAGATCCCTGGTTCAAGGCCAGCCTGTTTACTTAGGACAATGGTTCTCAACTGCATAAGGCTGTTCAATATAGTTTCCTATGTTGTGGTAACTCCAACTATAGAATCATTTTTGTTGCTACTTCGTAACTCTAAGTTTGGTAGTGTTATGAAATTGTAATGTAAACATCTGATATGTGACCCCCGTGAAAGAGGCTTTCCACCCCAAAGGGGTTGCAACCCACAGAAAATCACTGCCTTAGTGAGTTCCAGGCTAACCCAGGCACATGTAGAGACCCTGTCTCAAAAAACAAAAACCTACTTGAATCTTCCCTGTTAGCTTTTTCCCCTAAGGGGGCTGACAAAGTTTTCAGGCTTCTTACCCTCTAATCTTTTCACTTCATATATGTTTTGGGAGTTGTACATTTATAGAAACATTAGCATATGAAATTATATCTAGTGTATATTTGTGCTGTATGGTTAGAATTCAATCCATATGTTTTATAAGGAGATATTTTTAGAATCAAAATTGTGTCTTTCCTCAAAAGGGTATCATTACTAGAAACTTCTAATCTTCAAATCCTAGACTATATTTTTTTCTGTGAGTTCCTGATGCTCTATTGGAATTACAATACTTAAGTGTAATATAAGCTTTTATTTTTCTTTGGGTTGTTTATTACTTAGCTTCAGTTTTCAGGACAGTTACACATTTTCTCTTCTTTGATGTGGTCCCTTCAAGCTTGTTGCTATAGAAATGTTCCAGAGAAGTGGCAAATTAGGTTAAGGTCAAGAAAGATTTTTTTTTTGTTTGTTTGTTTGTTTTGCTTTTCAAGACAGGGTTTCTCTGTGTAGCTCTGTCCTGGAACTTGCTCTATTGACCAGGCTGGCCTTGGAACTCACAGAGATCTGCCTGCTTCTGTCTCCTGAGTGCTGGGATTAAAGGTGTGTGCCACCACCACTCAGCTAAGAGTAATGATTCTTAAGAAGTTGTTGTCTTAGGGTTCCTATTGCTGTGAAAAGACACCAT
Source organism: Phodopus roborovskii (assembly GCF_943737965.1). NCBI lineage: Eukaryota > Metazoa > Chordata > Mammalia > Rodentia > Cricetidae > Phodopus > Phodopus roborovskii. The sequence continues at coordinate 32,453,772 of NW_026126433.1, forward strand.
GACCATGGCAACTCTTATAAAGGAAACGTTTAATTGGGGTGGCTTTCTTACAGTTCAGAGTTCAGTCCATTATCATCATAGAGGGACATGGTGGTATGCAGGTAGACATGGTGCTGGAGAAGTAGATGAGAGTCCTACATCTTACAAGCAACAGGAAGTGGTCTGAGACTCTGCTTGGTGTCTTGAGCATATATGAGACCTCAAAGCCTGCCTCCACAGTGACATGATTACTCCAACAAGGCCACACCTATTCCAAGACCATACCTCTTAATATTGCCACTTGCTTTGGGGGCTTTTTTCTTTCAAACCACAACAGTTGCCATGTGGGATAGGATGAGAAGTGATCTATGATTTTTTTTCTTTACAAAAATAAGTTTGTGGGGGGGCTGGAGAGAAGGCTCAGTGGTTAAGAACACCAGCTGTTATTCCAGAGGTCCTGAGTTCAATTCCCTGCAACCACATGATGGCTTACAACCATCTGTAATAGGATCTGGTGCCCTCTTCTGGCCTGAATGGATAAATACAGACAGAACACACTACATACATAATAAATAAATCTTTAAAAAAAAAAAATAAGTTTGTGTTTTTAATAGTTTTCTTAGGCAGCCTAAACCTAAACTAAAACCTGTTATTCCTAATTCAATAGTTAATTAGCTGAAAATGCTACCCACCCTCAAATGTTTATCATCTATAAACATGTATACTTATGTCAGGAAAAGAAGTTGCTTACAACAGGTAATTATGAATTTTAGCTTTTTTCTAAACCAGAGTCATATAAAATTAACCTGTAATTTTAAGGTATGAGATGGTAATATGGTTGCAACATTTAACCTTTTCACAGTAGTGTAATGTAGCTGTTCAGTAGGGCTATTGCTCTGCTTATAGAAAAATCTGACCAGTGGACATTTTAGAAATACAGACTTGCAAAACAAAGCTATAAAAAAATCCTTTAATGTTTTGCAGGTTTACTGATGAATAAGTTTATAGAAAATAAAGTTCACTTAAGTGTAGAATTCACTTTAATCCCAGCACCTGGGAGGCAGAGGCAGGCGGATCTCTGAGTTTGAGGGCAGTCTGGTCTATAAAACTAGTTTCAGGGCAGGTCCCAAAACAATACAGAGGAACCCTGTCTTGAAAGACTGGAAAAAAAGTGTGTGTGTGTGTGTGTGTGTGTGTACATATATATATATATATGTATGTATGTATGTATGTATGTATGTATATGAATGAGAGTTGTGCAGCTGTCACAGTTAATCTGGCTTTAGATTTCCTGTGATTTAAAATTTTTTTCCTAATGTTAATCACTGTTAACTTACATCTGTAACTTAACACAAATTACAAGTTTAAAAGTAGCAGCTTAGGAGTTTAGGAGTTTGGCTTCTCTGAATTGTAGTCCTGCCATTTACTTTAAGTGCCTCTCTATATGTAGCCTTTTAAAAGTTTGAATTGGGCAATAAACTGTATTACAGCATTGATAGCATTTCATTGGAATCCCCTTATCTTCTTGGGATACTTTTCAAGACCCCAGCAGATGCCTTAAATCATAGGTGATGCTACTCTATGCATAGAGCATAATACATGGTCTGTCTTATGTGGTTCATGCCTTGATCCCACCTTTGCATTGTTGATTTTGTACTTTAGGCCATTTATTGAGAAGTTGTTCAACACAAATAGGTATGTAATGAGTTCCAGGCCAGCAAGGGCTCTATAATCAGACCCCATGTCATCCCCTTGCCCAAACAATAGTTTATAAATAGCTATAATGGTGCCTCAGGAGAACTAGTTTAAGCAGGTATTTGATCAGTTTTAAATTTTCTCTTTCTTTGAATCAGGGATCTGACAACCAAGGTGGCTATTAAGTAGCAAACAGGTAGCATATACAGTACAAATTAACAGTGATTCAAAACATATTAAATATTAAATGATAATTCCAGAAATAAGTTAAACTATATATTGTTCTGAGTAACATGATGGAATCTTGGGCCACCTAGGAGATAAGTCATTCCTATGTCTAAGAATCAAGATGTTGGTATTTTAATAATTTTATTTCATGTGTTTACTCTTAGCCCAAGTAGAAGAATGTGTTTGGTGTATGTGTGTTTACCATATATATGTTAAAGATGATGTGAACAACCATATTTGGTAAGCTTTGAATATTTGAAAAGAAAATGAGGCTGGAGAAAGAAGCTTAAAGAATGAGAAAGTGGGAATTCTTGGATCATTTTCTACAATTAATTCAAACTTTTGAGTGTCAAAAAAATCTTTGCAGTTTATCATTCTTGTGATAGAATATCTAAGGGTGACTTATAGTTTTCTTTTGGTTTTTTTGAGACAGGGTTTCTCTGTGGTTTTGGAGGCTGTCCTGGAATTAGCTCTTATAGACCAGGCTGGTCTCAAACTCACAGAAATCCATCCTCCTGCCTCTGCTTCCTGAGTGCTGGGGACTTATAGGTTTTTTAAAAAATTAATTTTTAATTTAATTAGGGAGAGATAAAAGAATGAATATGGTTTATGTGCATTTGAGCTTTGAGGCACAGGAGGACCTCAAAGGTAGCTATCTGCTCTATTACTTGCTGCCTAATTCCTTTGAGATAAGATCTCTTTTTAAGCCTGGATTAGGCTGGTGACCAACAAGCACCATCTATCCTCTGTCTCCAATTTATGTGTATATGTGTATGTGTATGAGCATGTATGTGAGCTGCCCACAGAGGCCAGAAGAGGGTGTCAGGCCCCTGAAAGTGGAGTTAAAAGTTGTGAACCGGCCTGCTTGGATACTAAGACTCAAACTTAGGTCCTCTGGAAGAGCAGCAAGTTTTCTTAACTACTGAGCTGTCTCTCCAGGCACACCTTCAAAGCTTTTTAATTCTATTTCTACCTTTGCTTCCTGAGCTTTTTTTAGGGTATCCTTAAACAACAACAAAAACCCAGCCTATTGAAGCATTCTGAAGTTTCCTCTGCTCTCTTAGCAGTTTCAGATCTCATGTAAGTCCACAATACATTTGTATTTGGTTCCTACAACTGGTGAGAGAGGGATCTATTTCCATTCTTCAGGTGGACATCTAATTTTCTCAGCACTATTTTATTGAAGAGACTGTCCTTTCTCCGATTATATTTTTAGCACCTTTGTCAAAAATCAGTTTGCGGTGGCAGTAGATGCATGAAATTCCACCTCTCACTGAATGAACACACACAATAGTGAGTTAGAAGGTCTTATGTTGTTTTCTCTTTGCTAATTCTTTTGTGTGACCACTCTTTAAATTAAGAAAAATTATTTTTATGTGTGTGGGTGTTTTGCCTATGATGTGTACTGTGTGTGTGTGTGTGTGTGTGTGTGTGTGTGTGTGTGTGTGTCAGTGTGTGTGTCTGTGTCTGTGTCTGTGTCTCTGCTGGTAGGGACCAGAAGAGGACATTGGATTCCCTGGACCTGGTGTGAGCCATCGTGTGGGTGCAGGTCCTTTGGAAGAACAGCAAGTGCTCTCAGTCTCTCTGCAGCCCCATGTTGTTTTTGCATGTAGAGTGTGTGCCATGATGCCCATGTGAAGGTGAGAGAACAACTTGTAGAAATCCCTCCTACCACATGTGGGTTCCCAGGATCAAACTCAGGCTCTCAAATCTGGGTGGCCACTGCCAGTACTCACTGAACCATCTCACTCACTCTTGCATCATCATTTAGGCTCTTTACTTTGGTTTTACTTTTATTTTATTTTGGTCTTTCATTTATTTTCTCATCTATTTAGTCTCAGAAAATTGTAGTTATGCCTTTTCTTTTATCTAGAGTATTAGTTGTACCTTATCTTTTAACTTTTATTACAGTAGTACACAGCATCCCACACATCTCTGTCCAAATTTGACACAGTTTCATATTATATATGTGCTTTTATCTTCCTGTACCACCCATTCATAGATGTGTACAATTTACAACCATCAGTTTAACTTTGTGATTGTTGTTTATATATGTAACAGGAGACATGCATGTAGACTTGTGACTTTGCTTGCCACTGTAATCCTTAGCACTTGATTTAGCAAAGAACTAGAATCCAAATAAATATGCTTCTTTAAAACAACAACAACAAACTTCTTTATGCAGTCCTAGCTGACCTCAAACTTAAGAGAGATCTGCCTACTTCTCCAGTGCTGAGATTAATGATGTTAACCATGCGAAGCTCAAATGTTTCATTTTTACTTGGAAGGAAGATGTCTAACTATAATTTTTAAAAGGGTATCTTTAAAATCATTTTTTGGCTGGGCGTCGGTGGCATGTGCCTTTAATTCCAGCACTCAGGAGGCAGAGGCAGGTGGATCTCTGCGAGTTCCAGGACAGCCTCCAAAGTTACACAGAGAAACCCTGTCTCAAAAAAAGAAAAACAAAACAAAAAAACAAAAATCATTTTTTGACAACTTTATTTATACAATGTATTTCCATCCTATCCATTCCCAACACTTCCTTCTACTTTACCTACTACCCCCGACACATTCCCCTTCTATATGTTCTGCTTTATTTCCTTTCTTTTTATGAAATAACCCAAATCCTATTAGTGCCTCCTTGCCTATACATTAGTGGGACCATTCACAGGGGCATGGACAACCTAACAGCAGCCACATTTGCAAAGAAAAATGATTCCCCTCTCTTCGAAGTCATCAGTTGCACTAGCCAATAGTGATGTAGGCTCATGAGCCCTCTCCTCTCCATGCTGAATTGTTGATTTGTTTGTTCTTGTACAGGTAACCATAGCTGCTGTGAGGTCGTGTGTGCAGTAGCTGTGCCTTGTCTACAAGATAGCACCTCACAGCTCTCCTCCATCCTCAGGCTCTGAGCCTGGAGGAGCGGATATAAATGTCTTCTTTAAGACTACCAATAATCATTTATTCTAACTATACTTTTTAAGAAAAAAACCTGACTTAATTAAGAGACAGAAGAATTGGAAATAATATATAAAATAATTTCTTTACAATTAATATTGTGTATTTACATGCATGAAGAAACAATGGGGAGTAATGGTGTTATGTTTATGGATTTAGAGTGAAAATAGAGTTGGAGAGATGAGTGATAGGGTTAGAGGAAGATCATTTTACTGTGAACATTTTAAAACATTTTGATTCTAATATTACTTGGGATTTTGTCATTTATTTATTTTTATGGCAGGGTTTCTTTGTCTCATAGTCCTTACTGTCCTGGAACTCACTTTGTAGACCATGCTGGTGTTGAACTCACAGAGATCCACCTGCCTCTGCCTCTCAAGTGCTGGGATCAAAGGTGTATGCCACTACCACCGAAATATTTTATAAGAGTGTTGAAGGATGGCAGTATAGATCATTGGTTACACACTTGACCAGCATTAGCATGCACAAGCCCTAGGTTCTATCCCCAGTACATATGTAAAAAATGGTTGAGACTGTCAGAAGTGTTACTTCAAGACCAGCCTGAATTACATCATGGGAAGGGAGGGAAGATTAGAAATGTTACTTATTTCCTGTCTTTTAGAGTGTAGGCCAGATAGTTAGATTTGTTAGCACAGAATGGTAATGAGGTTAATAGCTATTGGAATGCAGATTTGGGGCAGTGAATATCCAGCTTTATCTGCTATGTAGCTTTTGAGTTGCAAGTGTCTGTACTGATAGGAATAAGGGGGCAGGAGTTTGGGGTTTGAATTAGATAGTCTTGATTAATCTCCCCCTCTTTCCCCCCCCCCCTGTTTTTTTTCGAGACAGGATTTCTCTGTGTAGCTTTAGGCTCTGTCCTAGAACTCACTCTGTAGACCAGGCTGGCTGTGAACTCATTGAGATCCACCTGTCTCTGCTTCCCAAGTGTTGGCATTAAAGTCATGTGCCACCACCACCCGGCTTTTTGTTTGTTTGCCTGAACCTTTTTTTAAAAACCTTCTGCAGCCTTCCTAAATTTCTTTTTTTTTTTTTTAAAGTCAAGTGGGATGACAGTAATATATATATATATATATATGTATATATATATATATATAATTTATTTATTTTTTATACATTTGCCCTATGTGAAACATTTAGTACAATTTAGCATATGGCTGCATAAATAATAAAAATGAACTGATCTTGTATAGAATATCTGCATGGTCTGATTCTTAGACAAGGTAATATAGATGATACTTTATTTAATGAACTTTAGCAAAGATTTTTTTTTTTTTTTTTTTTTTTTTTTTTTTTTTTAAGGCTGAATAGATGTTTATTCAGGGAGAAATAACTTACAACCTAGACAGATGAACACCAGGAAATTCAACCAGATCCTCTCCTGTCAGAGTCACGCCAGCCAAAGATTTTTATTTAAAAGCATTATTTATTTATTTGTGTGAATGTGTGAGTGCTTGAGTACCATGGTTTATGTGTGGAGGACAAGACAACTTTAAGGAGTTATCTCCTCCCACCCTATGTGTCCTGGAGATTATAAAGTCAGGTTGTCAAACCTTGTGGGTAGCACCTTTACTTGCTGAGCCACCTCACTCCCCACCATTTTCTAATACCCAGGTCTTGGCTTGAATATCTCATCTTCTCAACACTTCTAGTTCTTTTATCTTGGAGCATGCTATAAACACTTTTCATTGTAGCATTTGACCCTGTAATAGTTCTGTTTTTTAACATCCACATGATATCTCAAATAGTAACAGTTCTGTGTTAGGTACTCATTATTTATAGGTGACTTTTATTTATAAAGTATAATATGTTATAGAAGTTAAAATGTAGGCAGTGTCATGATACACGTTTGTGTATCATGAGAGCCATCTGAACACATGCAAGTAACTGACTTTAGAAAAGGTATAAAATGTGGATCTGGTTACAGCGTGATGGGTTTTTTGTTTGCAAGATTTGTTTTAAGTAGTGTTTATAAAATTTAAAAAAAAAATGAGACAGGTGTGGAACATCTGCAGTCAAGACATGTGGGAAGCAGAGGCATATGAAATCATCACTGTTAGCTAGAGGCCAATCACATAATGAGTCATTCCAGACTACACACCTTGTCTCAAAAGAAAAAAAAAATGATTTGTTAATAGTCTAGTAAGCTATTAAATATTTTCTTCATTTTAAATTTTCTATTCCTTTTGTTCTCCCTCTTCTCCTCCTATCCCCCCCCCCCTCTTCATCCCCAAGTCCACTCCTCAGAAGGGACTTTCATAGGAGGTCAACAAAGACTGGCAAATCAAGTTGAAGCAGGGCCAAGCCCCTCCCCCCCCCCAGCATCAAGGTTGAACAAGGCATTTCATCATAGGAAATGGGCTCCAAAAAGCTAGCTCAAGCACCAGAGATAGATCCTGGTTCTACTGCCAGGGGCCCCACAAACAGACCAAGCCACACAGCTGTCACACACATGCAGAGGGCCTAGTTCGGTCACGTGCAGGCTTCCCCTTTTCTGTTTATTTCCCCCTTCGTGATCCTGACCCCCTTGCTCATATAATCCTTCTTCCCTCTCTTCCACTGGACTGTCCCAGTACTTGGCTGTGGATCTCTACATCTGCTTTCGTCAGTCACTGGATGATGAAATTAGGGTAGTCAGCAATCAGATTAAAGGAGAAGCCCAGTCCAAGCACCCTCTCTACTATTGCTAGGAGTCTTAGCTGGGGTCATTGTTGTGGATTCCTCTCTCCATCAAAATATGTCTTTCATTGCTTTCCCTCTCCATCCGTCCCACAACTCGACTAGCCCCTTCCCTTTATTCGCCCCACTCCCAGTTTCCCCAGGAGATCTCATCTTAGTCATCTAGCAGCATATTTTATAAAACACAGTTTTGTATTTCGGTAGGCTGATGACTACATGAAGGCACATGTTATGATTGTGATGTTTTGTTATGCCTCCCACAATTAATTCAAAGTCTGGTACACAATAGTGTTTGTAAACATTTGTTGGATGCATGGATAAGGTATTTTTTTAGCATACCTAGTAATAGAAACTTTTTCTCTCATCAACATTGAGCTTGTGTTTGAGGTTGAGTTATCTCTTTTTTTTTTTTTTTTTTTTTTTTTTTATTGAGACAGAGTCTCACACTACAGCCCATTTTACCTAGAACTCACCATGTACTTTGCAGTGGTCTCAAAGTTTGAACAGTACCCCTTTTAGACTCCTAAGTGTTGGTATATAGGTGGAGTTTTGCTGCCTGACCACCTGCTCCCAAATAACCTGCAGCCACTTCCCCAAATAACTGATTCAGAGACTTAATATAAATTGTAGGTGCTTGGCCAATACCTCAGGCTTGTTACTAACTAGTTCCTATAACTTATCCCATTTCTATTAATCTATGTGCTGCCTTGAGGCTCATGGCTTTTACCTCTATCTCATTTTGTGTGTCTGACTGGTGACCTCCCTAGCTTCACCCTTCTTAATCTCAGTTTGACTTTCCTAACTTTATCCTGTTCAACTATTGGCCAGTCTGATTGTTTATTAAACCAATCATAGTGACATGTATTCACATAGTGTACAGAAGGATTATTCCACAGCAGTTGAGCTTATAGTTCTGAGCTACCACACTTCACAGTATTGAAAACTTCTAATAAAATGTGAATTACTTATAATTACTTTAAAAATAGGATGCAGTAAATAATTTTTCTATTTAATTACAGCTGAGATAATATTTGTTTCCATCTTTGTAAGCATGCTACTGGGCATTATCAAATCATTAATAGTGTAATGTTATTTTACTAGTTACTTTTCTCATTGCCATAAAAACACCATAAATCCTAGCACTGAGGAAACAGGCAAGGGTAGTCCTACTATGTGATGAATTCCAGGCCATCCTGGGCATATAGCAAGACCTTGGCCACTACCATCCCCTTATCCTCCCAATTAAAACAAAACAAAAAAACTAAAATTATTGGTAAAATTAAGTAACAGTTAAGATGTTTGGAAGACTAGATTTGTAGCTGGTTGGTTGGGGTGCTTGTCTAGCATGTGCAAGAACCTAGTTTAATCTCTTTAAAACAAAGCAAAATACATATATATGGAAGGTTTTAGGTTGGGTTTTTTATAGTTTTAAACGTTTCTAACAGGACCAGTGAATTAGCTCAAAGGACAAAAGGGCTTATTGCCAATACTGACAACCATAGTTTAATCCTTGGGACCCATGCACTATGAAAGAACTGATTCCTACCAGTTGTGTTCTGACTTCCACATGTATGCAATTGTGTGTGCCCTTCTCCCATGAATAAATGAAATGAAATTTAAAAAATATAGATATTTCTGTTTAGCTTTTATCTCTAAGCAAAAAACATACATGAGGAAATTTAACTATGTTTGGGATATAGTTAATTGTAATTTTCTGGTCTTTAAATTTGAGGATTTAAAATTCTTTTGACATTTTAACCATCCTGTTCTAGCAATACAGTATGTAGCAATGAAATGTAGGTCATAGTTAAAATCTACCAGAATATAAAACTTTTAGCAGTGTCCAAAACTTAAAAAAAAAAACTTGAATTTCATATGTCTCTCTTATTAGTCCCACCATATTTGATAAAGTATTTAAAAGTAGTGGATTTTGGTTAAAGTTTGTTTTGTTTTGTTTGTGAGACTTAGTCAACTTTGTTATAAGTTGAGGATGACCTTTGACTTCTCCAGTACTAGGGATGCATAACTTACATAAAAGCACATACATGAGAGTTCTTACAACAGATTCATGTAGATCAAGAAATGGAATTAGTTTTTTTAACTAAGATTGTGAGGGTCAGGCATCGTGACAGTCTTTAATCTCAGCACTTGGGAGACAAAAGGCAGGCCATTCCTTCTGTATATAGAGACTTGTTTTATGCTGTCTGTCTTTAGAGAATGAGGTCCTAATTCCAACCTCCCATAAACTTCAAAGGTCATGATATGGAAGGTTGTAGAGTCAAAATTAGACTTATGATTTCTTTTCAACAGTTTGATTGAAATTAAGAAACAGATTATTCTAATCTTTTTTTTTCCTTTCTATTTTTTCTAGGTTATATTTCACACTATGTGCTGACTGTATCTACAGAAGATATTTAAAAAAAAGATAAACTTTTTTCCAAGATTTTGATTCCAGTGGAATCTTTGCTTTAGAGAGAGAGAGAGAGAGAGAGAGAGAGAGAGAGAGAGAGTGTGTGTGTGTGTGTGTGTGTGTGTGTGTGTGTGTGTGTTAGTGAATTGCAACTCCAGAAGCAATGCCTGTACAAGCTCCACAATGGACGGATTTCCTTTCCTGCCCAATTTGCACTCAGACTTTCGACGAAACAATTCGAAAGCCCATCAGTTTGGGCTGTGGCCATACTGTCTGCAAAATGTGCCTGAATAAACTCCACCGTAAGGCTTGCCCATTTGACCAGACCACTATCAATACAGACATTGAGCTCCTTCCTGTGAACTCAGCATTACTGCAGCTAGTGGGTGCTCAGGTAAGATACTTAATACTGGTTATTGTCTTTAATTGACTTTCTTTAGTTATATGTGTCTGTATTTGGGTGTGTTTATTTTAATGTTCATGAAGAAATAGTTATAGATATGTATATGCCTTGATTATTTGTGTATTTCATTGCTCTATAAGCCAAGATAATCTTAAGGGCGTCACAGTTCCAATAGCATTGTATATACCTCTTGTTTAGATGTTGGTTTCTAGACAATTCTCCAATAAAAGGAACCAGAACTCTTAGGAGAAATAGTCAGTTTTGGGGCTAGGACAGCAAGTACTCAAATGAGCCCGGAGTATCTTGTCCAAGCATCCACACAGTGATGGGACCATGTCAAAGGCATACTAGAGCTGGTTGAAAAGAGATCCCAGTGGCTAAAGCTGAAAGGGTTTGAGCAAAATAGTCATGTACAAATTATAAAAGGGCATAAAAAAGAATCAGTGGCTCTATGCAGATAAAATTGAAGTAGAAAATAACACAAAGATACAGTTATAAGCTATTTCTTTTTCCTTTTTGCACCTGCAATTTAATTTCATTTAGGAAATTTAAAGTCATTGTCCCAGAGCCCTGAAATGTTACGTGCCTTTGTTCATAACACTGGAGAGACGGGCAAGCTAATCTCTTGATATATCAAGCTCCAGGGAAGCAGGGTTACAGTAGTGAGACCTTGTCTAAAAACAAAACAAACAACAAAAAAGTACTTGTAATTTATGTAACTCTGTTTGTGCATTATGTGTCCAGGTACCCTTGAAACCGAAAAGAGGGTATTGGGTCCCTTGATATTTGGAGTTATAGGTGATTGTGAGCCACCTAATGTAGGTGCTAGGAATTTAATTTGTGTCCTCTGGAAGAGCAACAACTGTTTTTGGCTGCTGAGCCATCTCTCCAGCCCTTTAAAAAGTTACTAAATATATCTTATTGGGGAAGTAGATTGTCCGTGTAACTAAACTACCAATTTGCTATAACCACAGTAACTCTTTATTTAAAATGAGCGATAAGGACGGAATAGATCTTCCTTAACTATTTATGTAGCATATTCACATAAGTGCAGTGGTGTTTGCAAAAAGGGGAAGAAACGGGAAAGAAAACATAGAGGTGATTAAAAAAAAAAAAAAAAAAAAAAAAAAAGCTTCTCCTAACTGCATGTATACAAGAAGACTCAGGTCATATAAAGACTCATAAACAGACTTTAAGGAACAGCCATACAAACAGTATTTTAAGATAAACATTTTAATTAGATATTTTTGAAAAGGAAAGAAAACCTGTCACACAAAAAGGAAGAATGCATTCAGACTGATAAGATTTCTGTGTGAAGTTATCCCCAAATAAGTTTAAAATGCTTAGCAAGACTGGAATTAATTTCAGTTGACTACTGTTTTAGTCCCCAGGAACTCTGGTTTTTACTTATGTGATGAATGATCTTATGTTTTTGGTTTTGTTTGTTAAGCGTGTTTTCTTTTTTATTACACCTTTATTTAAAATTGTATTTTTATTCATTGTTTTTTGTTGTTGGGAGGATATTTGGAGGTCAGTGGTAGAGGATTGGCTTCCTTCTTTCACCATGTGGGTCCTGGAAATTGAGGTCAGGTCTTCAGGCTTGGTGGCAAGCACCTTGGTCCTTTGAGCCATCTTGATGGTTCTTTATTACAGTTCTGAAAAAAGAAAAAAAAAATGTAATCTCTGACTTTTTCAGTTGTTCATGTTCATGTAGCACATGTGTTCATTGCTATGATTAAAGAGTGGTTTGATGGATAGCTTAAGTCATATACAAATTTTAATGTTGGAGAAATCTGGCAAATGCTGTTGTAGCCAGGTGAACTGGATTAATGTGAACCGAAATAAGTCATATTCATAGTAGATCTTTATTTAGTATGTGATGAAAATAGCATCCCCCCCCCCCCCCCGGACTTAATGCCAAAAGTATCTAATCCCAGTCTCTCTATGAGAAAAACAAGATTCAGTCAAAAGTCAGTATACACCATGCATACCAGTATTGTGAAAGCTAAAAATATCAAAGCATAGGAAGTACTGGAAAAATGTAAAAACTTCTGGAATATTATAAAAAGTAATGTATTAGGTATTCTGGATGAGATTTTGGAACACAGGAAGGCTATTAGGTAAGGCATTCTGAGTAAAATCAGGAGTTTTAGCTATAATGAACATTGTCAGTACAGAACTGTATAATGACGAGGTGTGGTGTGATAAGAATTCTCTGAACTGTCTTTGCCATTGTACTGTAAATTTAAAATGCTTCTATAAAATCCTTTTAAAAAAAACAGGAAAAAGGTGTTTAATCTTATTAATAAACAGGAAAATACAGGTCTAGATAGTAGCATTTCTAAAATTATTATTATTATTATTATTATTTTTTTTTTTTTTTTTTTTTAGTATCTCAGCTTGCTACAAACCAGTGTCTGACTAGTGGTGGTCACAGACATGGATATATGCAGGCTCTTGCATGTTGCTAGGGAGAGTACAAACTGGGAGGTTCTTGAAAATAAAATTGGAAATGTACACAGTCCTGTAACGATAGCAGCTGTACTTACAGGTGTCAAACCAGCTGGTTTTAACATAAACATACAAGGGAGACATGTAGAGGAATGTCATCATATCTAAAACAGAAGTAGCTTAAACATCAGAACTAACTCACTGTGTAGGCTATACCACAGAAATACTATGCATTTACAGAAGTTTCCTAAATCCACACAACTACATGGTGAAAGCCAAAACTAAGATTTTTGGGCTTGTTTGTTTGTTTGTTTGAGATAGGGTTTCTCTGTGTAACAGTCCTTCCTGGCTGTCCTGGAACCCACTGTGTATACCGGGTTGGCCTCAGAATCACCAAGATCACCTGTCTCTGCCTCCTGAGTGCTGGGATTAAAGGCATGTGCCACCACTGCCTACCAAGATTAAAAAAAAAGATCCTAAGCTGTCTCAAATTAACTATGTAACTTGAACTCCTGATCCTCTTGCCTTCCCTCTGTGGTGGGATTACAGGCATGTGCCATTATACCTGGTTTATTTGCCACTAAGGATTGAATCCAGGGTTTTGTGCGTGTAAGAAAAACACTCTAAAACCGCACTCTACAAATTGAGCCACATCCCACCCCTCAAATGCATTTTTAAAGTCATTGTCAGTTTGGGAGCCAGAGGCAGGCAGATCTCTTGTGAGTTCGTTGGAGGCCAGCCTGGTCTCATAGTGAATTCCAGGACAGCCAGAGCTATAGAGTGAGACTCTGTCTCAAAACAAAACAAACAGATCCAAAGATGAAGTCTAGCATACCATTATATTGTGGTTTAGTAAGAATCAGGAAAAAGAAGTAGGCTGAATAGATGTACATTCAGGGAGAAATAACTTAGAACATAGACAGATGAACACCAGCAGGTTCCTGGTCCCAAGGATGCCTCCAGATGCTCTTCTGTCCCTGTGCTGTAAGCAAGAGAATGGTGTGTGTGTGCGCGCATGCGTGTGTCTCCATCCGTCCCCAGACCTAGTTTCCCCAGGTCACTTCTGCTGTTGTCCCCACTCCCAATGGGCATGGTCAGTGCCACAGATACGGACAAAGTGAATATCTCATTACATCATTATTTTCTGTAAATCAGCATACATTCAAGGGTATATTCCTTTGTATTTTAAATACAGGGAATGAGAGTATTCAAGGGGAACTCACAGTATCACCTCAAGAAGCCTTTTAGCAAGGAACTCATGGACAAGTCATTGAATCTTAGAATCTGATTTTTTTTTTTTTAAATGGTGTTTTGGATTTTTGTTTTGTTTGTTTTTTTCAAGACAAGGTTTGTCTGTGTAAGAGCTCTGGCTGTCCTGGAACTTGATTTGTAGATCAGGCTGGCCACCACCACCCGGCCTAGAATCTGAATCTTTTATACCAAAATATTTAAAATAAGTTATGCTGATACTTGTGTTTTCATCACAACAGTCTCCCAAAGGGTATTGTAGTTGAGTGGGAGAACATTTCCTAGACTTCAACCGTATCAGAAAAATGAAAACTCTTTCCAGATGTAAATGTTGTGACTCAATACTAAACCTTGTGTTAACTTTATATCTGAGTAATACATTTGGCCCTGAAAACACAAGTTTACCTTAGAAATACTGATTGGGGTAACAGATTAAGGGATGAGACAACGCCTGCACTGCTTCCGGTTGGTTTTTCTACATCTTTGTTGTTTAAGCTCCCTCTAGTGGCACAAAAATATCCCTACTACTTATTACTAAATTCCTTTCCCCTACTTGGTGTCACATACAACACATATACCAGCTTCATGAAAAACAAAGGCCTGCAGGCAATCCATCAAATTTTACAGATTAGGTACTAGAGAGAGTTAAGTAGGTAAGAGTGCTTGCTGCCAAACTGAGTTCCCAGCTCCTGCATCAGTCAGCTCTGCTCATAGTCACCAGTAACTACAGCTACAAGGGGTCACATTCAGACACCTACACGTAAGGAAAAGCAAAGTTTAAATATTTAAAAAGTTAACTTGTTCATTTTGATGTGTGATGCTTATTTGCAAGTTCTTCATAACAAAGCTTTAATAAATGTTTAAATTGTGTACAGTTTAATCCAGGGTACTTAGGTTTGGTACAATATGAAGTATTTTCAGCTTTGCTTTTGCCATCTGCATATCTCAGTTTAAGCATTTTGTGTTCTATTTCTGAAGATTCTAACCTTCATCCTGTATACCATCTGTAAAACTATTACCAAGATAGGATATAAAAGTTCTGGCATAAGTCTAATGGGGAGCTGTATAGATAATCATTCACTCAAATTTTTTATGTGACATGAAGTTGAAAATGCTGATGCTTTGGTTCTCTGGGATAATTTTAGTGAGTGTCAGATGTGACTAATGCTAGCACCTAGTGTCACTAATGGCCTTGACTGGACTTGGCTACAGGTGCAGGTGCAGATACAGATATAGAGAAACCAAGAGAAAACGGTCCCAGGAAGCATGATCATCTTCTCTAATTCCATTCATGGCCAGCCTAAAATTTGTTGTTGTTTTTTTTGTTTGTTTGTTTTTGTTTTTTCTCTCATATACCTCTAGCTGTTGCCGTTTGAGCCTATATGATAGCTTGTTTTGTGGGGAAGACAACACTAGAATAGGTTAGACTTCTTAGCTAGAGTAAGCTCAAATTATATCAGATAGTTTTGTTTATCTGCCTCAGAGTGTTGTTTGCACTTAGGATTTCTTGTTTGTAAGTGTGGGCATGAGCTTGCTGTGGCAGACATGTGGAGGTCAGAGGACAACTCAGTGGGCATCTTCTCCCTTTTACCATGTGGGTCTTAGTTATCCAAATTTGGGTTACCAGGCTTGTGAGCAAGTCTACCCAGTGAGCCATCACATGGTCCTCTTTAAAAAAAAAAAATAATAATTGTTTTTAATTGGTAGGTGATCCAACTGGGCAAGTCTCCAAAAAAAGTAGACATAGTTACAGTAGGCACATAAAAATTTAGCCCTTGGGGAAATTCAAATATAAACCACAGTGAGGTGGGGTTGGATGTGAAGCAAATGGGGGAAAGGGAGGTTATTGAGGGGAGAGTACAGAGTTTCAGACAGGAAAGAGTATACTTTAGTGATGTGTACAGTAGATGCTAACTGCAGTTTATGTATATTCTAGAATTGCTAAACAGATTTTTTTTTTTTTTTTAATCTTTTGAAACTATGTAGCCTTGGCTGCCCTGGAACTTGCTATATAGGCTAGGCTGACCTTGAACTCAGAGACCTACCTCTACCTCCTGAGTTAAAGCTATGCACCACCACATTGACTGAAGAGATTTTAAATATTTTTAGGATGAAATATATGAAATGACCATTTTCTTTTCTTTCTTTTTTTTTAATTTTTATTTTTGTTTTTTGAGACAGGGTTTCTCTGTAGCTTTGGAGCCTATCCTGGAACTCACTCAGTAGACCAGGCTGGCCTCAAACTCACAGAGTTTGTCTCTGCCTCCTGAGTGCTGGGATTAAAGGCATGTGCCACCACCACCTGACTCGGCTTCCTCCCTCCCTCCTTCCCTTCTTTCTATGCCTGTGTTTTTCTAGACATTTTCTTTGTAGTCTTGGCTGTCCTGGAACTTGACTTTTAACCAGGCAGTACTCAAACTCAGAGATCTGCCTGCCTCTGCTGGGATTAAAGGCATGCACCACTACCCTGCATGATAATTTTCTTAATTAGCCTGATTTAGTTATTGCAGATTATAAGCATATATATATATATATATCAATATCATCAGGGGATCATGTTGTACTTCATAAATATTTATGCTCAACACTAAAACATTTAATTAATAAAAGGATATATTGAGGTACTACTTTGTATCCAATGCCATGGTTTTATAAGACAGATACAGTAGGGTATGGTGGTATACCCCTGTAGTCCAAGCAATTGAGAGGCAGAGGCTCAAGACCAGCTTTTGTTAAGACCCTACCTCAGAAACAAAAAAAGTAGGTGATAAGTATATTAAATGGTATATAGGAAAATTATTTTATCTATTGGAAACCACATAAACATAATAAGATATTTCAATAATGAAATAATAATTAGAAATAAAAATAAATGAGGACGGAGGAAATAGCTTACTTAGTACTTTCCTTGCAAGCATTGAGTCTTAAGTTTAATTCCCAGAATCTAGATAGAAGAAGTAGGTGTGGAGGCTAGAGAGATGACCCAATGGTTAAAACACTGATTGGTCTTTTAAAGGACCTAGGTTTGATTCCCAGCACCCACACGGCAGGTCACAACCAAACTCATGTAACACATGTGGTACACGGGCATATATGCAGGCAAAACACCAATAGACATTAAATAAATATAATGAAAGAAGTGAATATGTTAGCACACAGTTAGAATCTCAAGACTGAGATTTGTTGGGAAGTTAGTGTAGCCTACTTGAAAAGTTCTAGACCAGTGAGAAACCCCCTTTATAGGTATATGAGAAACAACCACTGAGGTTTTCCTCTGGTCTCTGTACATATCTATCAAAAGAAGAAAGAAAGGAAGTGTACTTACTCCAACCTGGTTGACCCTTTAAAACATGATGCTGTTATATGTGGGGCTACATGTCTTTAATGCCAGACTTCAAAGCCAGCATGGGCTACATAGCAAGTTTCAGGTCAGCCAAGGATATGCAATTGAGACCTTGTAGCGGGAGGGGGCAAAAAAGGTATGTTTCTTTTGTGAGTGAGGAAAAATTTCAGTTAATTATGTAGTATTTGAATTCTCTTTTAATAAGGCTGCTATGGAAAAATAATGGATGTATATGTACAAGAAAAATTTTCTGAAAGCATTTAGCAAGTTTAGTCATTTTAATGATGCAAGCACCAGGACGATAGGCAGATAAATTGTACTCAATAAAACATTTAATAAATTAATGAAATACTCAAAACTTTTCTTTTGGCCTCCAGATCCCTGAGCAACAGCCCATTACTTTGTGTAGTGGGGTTGAAGATACAAAGCATTATGAGGAAGCCAAGAAATGTGTAGAAGAATTAGCATTGTACCTGAAACCACTCAGCAGTGCTAGAGGTAAATGTAATTATAAAACCCATGCTAAACAGTTTGTTTTTTGAAACAGGGTCTCACTGTGTAGCCCTGGTTGGCCTGGGACGCTATGTAGACCAGGTTGGTCACATTCACAGTGCTCTACCTGCCAGTGCTTCTCAAGTGCTGGGATTGAAGTTGTGCCCCATTATACCTGACCAAATACTGTTAAAAAATTGTGTGTTATAAATGAATATTGATTATAAAAACCTTCTCTCTCCTCCCCTCCTCACTCCCTCTTCTCTTGCACTCTTTTTTTCTACTTAATTTTCAGTGCTAGGCAAGTGTTCTACCACTGAGCTATTCTACATAGTCAATGCTAATGAGATTTATTCACTGTAAACCGAACCTACTTCATGCTAAATAATATAAACCACATAAAATAGTACTAAATCTAGAGTTTATGCGATGTTAGAAATTTGAATGGCTATAGAAGTAACTACATACAATAGTGATTTAGAAGGGATTTGCGTCTTTTGACAGTTTTTCCCACCTATGGAAACAGGGCCCAGATTGGTTTTAAAGTTGCTTTGTAGCCTAGGATAACTTTGAACTTCTGATCTTTCTGTTTCTATCTCCCAAGTGCTGAGATTACTAGTTTATGGAGTACTGGGAATTAAGCCCAGGTATTAAACACACTAGGCGGCTACATCTCCAGCTCTTATTGATAACTCTGAATAGTTTATCTTTGTCTAGTTCTAGGTTGTAAGAAAATGGAAGTTGTCATTACCTTCCAGAAAAGGCCTGCTTATTCAGTAAGATTAACCTCTATGAAATAATATTAGGAATCGGTATTTGGGTCTTGATTTAATTGCTATTGCTTTCTGTCAGTTTTTCTTTTATGATTAAAATGAGTTATAGTATTTTGAATGTCATAATGAATGATATCTACATACATACATACATACATACATACATGATGGGAGATGTCATTCTGTATATGTTTCTCATACTGGTTAATAATAAAGCACTGTTGGCCAATAGGAAAGGAAGATAGGAGGGACTAGGAGACAAGGAGGAAATAGGAAGTAGTAAGGAGGAGTCAAGATGGAGAGTCTGGAGAGTGCTGGATGCCAGCCGCCTCCCCGGTAAGAGAAGGCCATGTGAAGATACATAGAAATGGGTTAATAATTAAAGGCAGAGCTAGCCGATAAGTAACAAGTAACCGGGCCAACAGTATTGTATCAAATACAGAGTCTCTGTGTGTTATTTGGGGCTGGTGGCATGGTAGCAGGACAAGACCGGGCAGCAGGCGGAAAAACCATACTCGTTACACATACATACATACATACATATTTATTTATAGTCAGGTTTTTCTCTGTAGTCCTGGCTGCCTTGGAGTTACTCTAGAACTCAGAGATCCCGTCTGCCTCTACTTCCTAAGTGCTAGGATTAAAGGCATGGGACACCAAACTGTTGGCTTATTGTTTACTTTAAATACTCTACTAGGACCAAGAACTAGTTACAAGGCCACAAGTCAACCACTCTAGAAGAGCGCCTGGATCATAAAATTGCCCAGTAACCTAGAGATAGTTTCTGTGTTCTCCTTTGCAGGAGTGGGTCTGAACAGCACTACTCAAAGTGTTCTGAGTCGCCCAATGCAGAGGAAGCTTGTGACTCTAGTCCACTGCCAGCTAGTGGAAGAAGAAGGCAGGATCCGTGCTATGAGGGCTGCTCGATCTTTAGGTGAACGCACAGTTACAGAGCTCATTCTCCAGCACCAAAATCCTCAGCAACTCTCCTCTAATCTCTGGGCAGCCGTCAGAGCTAGGGGCTGCCAGTTCCTTGGACCAGGTATGTAATTAAAATTTGGTTGTTGCTATTGGCTGCCCACCCCACCTTTACAAGGTATTCTAACAGTATAGGACAAAAACAATAAGTAATGTACAAACCCTCATGTTTTGTTAAATTCTGTTATTGAGTACCATTCCATTGATAATCCTGGCTTGATGTTAATTTTTCAGAGAATTCAGATTTTTCTCTCGATAACAAAAGTTTGTTCATTTTGAAATGTTTTCCTCTATATTGATCACTTATCTACTTAATAAAAGATACAATAAGATAGAATTGCCCATAAACCTGGCTTAAAAATATAATTTTAGGTACATTGTATTGCTTGGCTTTTTGTTGTTTTTGTTTGTGTTTGAGACAGTGTTTTGCTGTATAGCTGTGTAGCTATCGTGGAACTCTGTAGATTCAGCTGGCCTCAAGCTGGGATTGAAGATGTGCACCACCATGCCTGGCTCATTGTATTGCTTATTAATTGCATGGTATTGTGTTGCTTTCAAATAATGTTTCAGATAATGGGTTTATGTCATCTTTGCTCATAATACACTTTGATTGTACCATTTTTCCTAGCAATGCAGGAGGAAGCTCTGAAACTTGTCTTGCTGGCTTTGGAAGATGGTTCTGCTTTGTCACGGAAAGTGTTGGTTCTCTTTGTGGTGCAAAGACTGGAGCCTCGTTTTCCTCAAGCCTCTAAAACCAGCATTGGACATGTTGTTCAGCTCCTTTACAGAGCCTCCTGCTTCAAGGTATGAACCTAAACTTGAGTTCAGATTGGGATGCCCTTTCTCCAAACTTAAACATTGAACTTGTACTTTAATAAAAATTTCTGTGCTTTTCAGGAAGTATCAGCATTTTTTCCTTTTTTAAAGAAGGCAGATTGTATGATAGTCTAGTTAAGTCCTATTGTATTTCATTTATTTGGTTTTGGTTTGTCTGTTTGCACTGGTGGGGATTGAACCCAGAGCCTTGCATATAGGTTAGACAAGTATTCTGTTACTGAAACACAGCCCCAACCCTTAAATTTAGATGAAGATCACCTGTTATTTCCCACTGTCTTAGTTAGAATTTCTACTTAGTTAAGGGTTTCTATTACAATGATAACACACAGTGACCAAAAGGAACTTGAAAGTGTTTCATATACTTACATACCACAGTCTTGTCATTTAGGAATTGAAGCAGAGTTCAGGGAGAAGTGCTTGCTGCCTTATAGCACCCAAGACCAGCAGCCCCAGGGGTGACACTGTTCACAGTGAGTTAGGTCCCCCACATCAATCATTGATCAAGAGAATGCACCATAGGTTTGACTACACACCAGTTCTATCTTCCCAAATGACTATCTTGTTGTGTCTAGTTGACATAAATCTGGCCGTCACACCAACCAAGATGGTAAAACTTGTTCCTAGCTGAGCGGTTGTGTCACACACCTTTAATTGTAGCACTCTGGAGGCAGAGGCAGGAAGATCTCTGTGAGTTGGAAGCCAACCTAGTTTACAGAGTGAGGTCAGGACAGCCAGGGGTACAGAGTGAAATCCTATCTCAAAAAAAAAAAAAAAGAAAGAAAAGAAAAGAAACATCTATGGCTAGATGTGGTGTTGCAAGTCTTTAATCCCATCACTTGGGGGAGCAGAGGCAGGTAGATCTTTATGAGTTCCAGGCTAGCCAGAGCTACATAGTGAGAACCTGTGTTGTGTTTTTTGTTTTTTTCTCTTTTGGCTTTTTTGGGGACCCACCACCTAGCTCCCAAATAAATCACACACGGAGTCTTAATGTTACTTGTGAATGTTCAGCCTTAGCTGGCTTGTTGCTAGGCAGCTTTCTTAAATTATCCCATCTATCTTTTACCTCTGGGCCTTTACCTTTTCTGTAAATCTTTTATTTTCACTCTGTGGCTAGATGGGTGGCTGGGTGGCTGACCCCTGACATCCTCCCCGTTTGTTCTCTTGTCCTTCTATTTGTATTCTTTGCCTTCCAGCCCCACCTGTCCTTGCTCCTGCCTCACCATTGGCCATTCAGCTCTTTATTAGACTATCAAGTGTTTTAAACAGGCACAGTAACACAGCCTCACAGAGTTAAACAGATGCACTATAAACAAAAGTCTCACACACTTTAAAATAATACTCTACCACAAACCTGCCTTTAAAAATGGGTAAGATTTTGACTTCTGTAATGGGAGATGTTTTGTAGGCAGGATGGTGTATCTCTAATCTTGCTGTTGCTGCTAAAAGAAAGTTGTTATTTTGAAAATTTTTTTTGCTGGAACAATGACTCAATGGTGATCTTGGGACCCATATACTTAAAAAGAGAACTGATTCCTGGGAGTTATCTTCTGTATTCATGCCACATAACAGTGCGTGTGCATCTCCTACCAAGACATGCAAATCAAATTTTTTTTTAAGTTACAGTTATTTTTGGTCTACATGTGTTTATATAAAGTATGAAACTTGTGTTAGTAGATTTTTATGTGTCTTTTTAGGTCACCAAACGTGATGAAGACTCTTCTTTGATGCAGCTGAAGGAAGAATTTAGGACTTATGAAGCTCTGCGACGAGAACATGACTCCCAGATAGTACAAATTGCTATGGAAGCAGGCTTAAGGATTGCACCAGACCAGTGGTCCTCTTTGCTTTATGGAGACCAGTCTCACAAATCTCATATGCAGTCCATTATTGACAAGGTAGGGTCTTATTATTTATTTACTTTTTCAAGACAGGGTTTCTCTTTGTGGTTTTGGAGTCTATCCTGGCGCTCATTCTGTAGACCAGGCTGGCCTTGATCTCAGAGATCCAACTGCCTCTGCCTCCCAAGTGCTGGGATTAAAGGCACACACCACTGCCTGGCTACAAGGTAGGGCCTTTATTATTCCTTATTTGTTAAATAATTTAGGAGTCTTGGTAAGCTATAACTTTGTGATTTATTTAATCAGTGAATATTAATGTGGGTAGTGTATATTAGGCTTCTGTAAGTGAGATTCACTGTGGCTGAGCATTGTATCACAGCTAGTCTATCACAGTGACAGTTTGTAAACATTAGGTTAGTTTTGCAGTGCTTTAACCAGTGCTCTCTCTCCTATGCCCCTTGTCATTGCCACTCTTCTTTGTTTACTGTTCTCTTTGACTCTCGATTGCTGTAATAGAAAATATTTGTAGGCTTTTATTCTGTGTATATTGCTGTTTGCATACATGTATGTCTGTGCTTCACCTGGTGCCTGGTACTTGAAGAAGCCAGAAGAGGGCTTTGGATTTCCTAGAGTTATAGATAGTTGTGAGCTATCATGTGGGTGCTGGGATCTGAAAGAGCACCCAGTACTTTTAACCACTGAACCTTCTCCCCAGCCCCTAAGCTCTGTTTTCAGATGGCTCTTTAATCTTGCATAGTAGCCTTTTAATCAATGATCTGTTGGATGTATGTTATTCTCACTCAGAATAATTTTATATATCCAGTGAGTTTTATTTTCAATAAACCTTTTTTTATTTTATCTACTATCTGTTTT
Organism: Phodopus roborovskii; assembly: GCF_943737965.1. Classification (NCBI taxonomy): domain Eukaryota; kingdom Metazoa; phylum Chordata; class Mammalia; order Rodentia; family Cricetidae; genus Phodopus; species Phodopus roborovskii. The sequence goes on from NW_026126433.1 coordinate 32,476,975, forward strand.
GATGTAAAAAACCACTATAAGTGACTATTAGATCTAGTTCTGCTATTATATCTAATGCAGAAATGTATATTCCTCTTAAAACCTTACTAATAGTTTTAAAAGAGTTGTTGCATATGAACTTAAAGTGTATGAATGTGTGTCAGGTGGTGGTAGCACACTTCTTTAATCCCAGCTCTCTGGAGACAGAGCCAGGCAGATCTCTGAGTTCGAGACCAGCCTGGTCTACAAGAGCTAGTTCCAGGACAGCCTTCAAAGCCACAGAGAAACCCTGTTTTGAAAATAAACAAACAACAAGATGTATGAATGTGGTATATAAAGTCTTATGTTGTAATATACTAAATAATAGTTTGTAGTTTTGCTATTTTCTTAAATACTTATAATTTCAGAAATGACTTGTCAACTCTAGAGTCCACAGAACATTTAATTTAGAGATAGTGTCAAAATCTAAGTTTTTAAAAAATAATTAGCATTTACCAAGTGCTATGTGCCTGGATGATTTTAATTCATTTCCTTTGAGCAACTTTTTATTATCCCTTGAATATAGAATCAGAGAAGTTTGTACATTTTGCAAATCATCTAGGTTATTGTTATGTTCAATTGCTGCGAAGAGACACCATGGCCATGGCAACTCTTATAAAGGAAAGTATTTAATTGGGACTGATTAACACAAATTAAAAAAACCCTAGAGACAGATATTGTCTCTGAAGATCAGAGAAACAAAACAACCAAGCCAATAACTCTTACCTCTACCAAGATTAAAATGGGTTGTCCTGTTTCCACGAATCCTCCAAGTGCAATGCTCAGAGTTCCTATCTTCTCCTGTCTTATATTCCTTTCTATGCCAGCCATATCACTCCTGTCTCCACATCTCTAGTTCTTGGATTAAAGGCGTGAACTCTGTTACTCTTTAGACTGATTTCAGTCTTGTATAGGCCAGGGTTGCCTTGGACTCAGATCCATCTGCCTCAGTTTCATGAGTTGGGATCCACTGCCTGGCTCTGTGGCAGTGGCTAGCTTTGCATTTTGATCCCCAGTGGCTTTATTAGATCATAAACAATATATCACCACAGGCTGTCTTATAGTTTGAGAGTCTTAGTCCATTTTCCTTATGGTGGGAGCATGGTGGCATACAGGCAGACGTGGTAGCTGAGAGTCTATATCTGACTGTGCAGGCAGCAGGAAGAGAGATAGTCACTGGGCCTGGCTTGGGCTTCTGAAATCCTTTATCTATCTCTAGGGACATACTTCCTTTAACAAGGCCACACCTCCTAATCCCCCATCAAGTGGGGCCATCCCCTAATGGCCAAGTATTTAATTCAAATATGTGAGCCTTAGAGGGCCATTCCTATTGAAACCACCACAGTTAAGAATGTTAAAGGTCATTTGAATCTTGGTGTGCTGGCTTTAGAATATATTCTTGATTATTAGACCTCTGTCCACTTAGACTTTATCTCTTTCCTTGATCCCAAGCGTGACACTTTTTAAATAACAACTTAAGAATATTATATGGGATTTGTTTGGAAGGTAATTCAACAATGGCTGGCTGTGAATGTAAAGTTCAAGCATTCAGTAGTTGCTCAATCCATGAGGCTGAATATCTCAGCTGGCCTTCAGTATAGCTGAAAACCCAAAGAAGTCAGCTCTAATGCCAGTGAAGGAAAGTGAACTTGCTACAAAGGAGAGAGCAAGCAGGCAAAAAGCAAAAACTTCCTCCTTCCATGTCCTTTTATGTAGGCCACCAGCAGAAGGTGTAGCTGAGATTAGAGGTGTGTCTTCCCTCCTCAAAGAGCTGTATTAAAGGTCCAGACTAGAAGTGGATCTTCCTACTTCAAATTAAGCAAAACCCCCTCACAGGTGTGCCCTCCAATTTTGATTTTAGTAGATTCTAGAAATGAGCTTCATACAGTAACAAATATTCTAGAGTAATTTTCTCCTGTCACAATTTGAGTTTCATGCCCAGAGACCACTCTGTAACAAACAAGTAGAATATGTGATAAGTATGAGTGTTTTGTAATTACATAGAGCAATGTCAAGTAGAACTTTCATCACAATGAGAATGTTTACTATGTGTACCTTCCAAAGTGGAGATACTTCATTTTATGGTTTTTAAGAACTTGGTTGTTTTGTGCATTTGTTTCTTAGAGTTGTTTGTAGTGGCATTGTTTTGTGTTTTTGTTTTTCTCAGTTCCAAAGACTGAACCAAAGGCCTCAGGCATACTAGTTCTACACCTCTCTGCTGAGCACTTTGCACCTCTTAAATTACTGTAGCCCAGGGAGACCAGCTCCCAGAATTGCATCAGTGTTGCAGAAAGAATGTCTTTAGAGCAGTGGCACTTAGAAAAACTTCTCTATTTGAGGACTAGACTTTTCTATCTGAGGGTAATAACTTTTTCTTTTACTTCATCTTGAACAATCTCTCTACACAGTTACATCTCTTTACATACAGCTACATCCCCTTTCTCCATACCTGTCTTCTACTCTGTTATATTTCTTCAGATGTCTGCTACATCTCTCTTCTATATCACTCACACACCTACACATTTGTACACATTTCTCTCATACACATTCTCTCATTCACTCACTTATTCACTCACCCCCTCCTGCATCTCTCAAACTTCTCTCTCCATTTCTCACCCTTCTACTACTACAGAAAAGCCTCTGGACAAATATGAATCACACAGCACTTCTTAAGTAAATAATAAGAAACAGAGCCATACTAATCACACAGTTTGTCTCAGGCAAGCGATGTCGTCACACTGACCAGCCAGTGAGTAATGCTTAGCTGTGCACATAGTTCTAAGTGGTCTGGGTTCCCAGACAGAGAAAAACGTTGAAATTCAGAACTTAAACAATAAACAGTTAGTTGGCTGAAACTTGAGGTTAGGAATATATGCCTTACCATGATTCAGCAGCAATAAACACCTGGAAACTTGCATTGTGTATTCGTCTCCAGGGAGAACCAATCTATTTTGAATGTGCGCTAACATCTGAAATCAGCTGAATGTGTAAAAGGCTCTCTTTGTAGCTGAGAACTTTCCCAGTCAGTCTTGAGTAATGGAAAAAAATCATAGCATTCTATCCATCAGAATTATATAGATTAAGCAGAAATAATCTTCCTGACCATCCACAGCTATTATGTGCCCAGTAAATGGAATATTTATATGAAATAAACACACAGGCACATGAGAAAAACTACAGGCAGAAACAGCTAGTCAGTTACAGTCAGTGACCTCACAGCCCTTGCCAAGTGGGACTCCTCATTAGAGACTTATTCATCACGTGGGTTGTCACTTGCTGTATACTCCCCATGGCCTCCAGCATTGAACGGAAACTTTGTTGTTTTTTCATGACAGGATTTCTTTGCTGTGTATCCCTGGCAGTTCTGGAACTAGCATTGTAGACCAGGCTGGGCTTTAATACAGAGATCCACCTGCCTGTAAGGCTGGGGTCAAAGGTGTGCACCACCACTGCTTGGCTTGAACAGATTTGTTGTTGTCGTCGTCGTCGTTGTTTGTTTTAAACATTCTAAAAGCTTTAGAAGGCAGCTTTGGGGCTGTGCAGTTAGACTTTCTGTACACAGAGACCACTGGCCAACTCTCAAATAACCACACATAGACTTGATAGTAATTATAAATGCTCGGTCAATAGCCTAGGCTTGTAACTAGCTCTTACAAACTAAATTAACCCACGTTTCTTATCTAAGTTCATATTTCTTATCTGAGTTCTAATCTAAGTGACTAATGGCTTGCTAACTCATTTTCTATACTTCCTCTTCCTCTTGCTGAGACTCCACCCTCCTCCTCCCCGTCATCCTTCTGTTCTGGCTCTCCTGCCTAATTTCTTCCTGCTCAGTTAAAGGCCAGTCATTACTTTATTAATACAAAGATTGTTCCACAGCATTTTTGGGACCACCAGCTACCCAATAATGGCACAGCTTAGGCTTGTTCCCAACTAGTTCTTATAATTTAAATTAACCTGCTTCTGTTAATCTATATTCTGCCATGTGACTTTTTACCTTTCCTCCATTCTGTATGTTTGTGTGACTCCTTGTTTCTCTGGCATCTCTTACAGGCCTAGATTCATTCCAAGTTCCTCTTTCTGCCTAGAAATCCTGCCTCACCGCTCCTGCCTATTTCTATTTAGCTCTTTATTAAATCAGTCAGGTGCCTTAGACAGGCAGGGTAAAATGGTGACACATCTTTACACTGTTTATTCAGTCTCACAACAGCGTTGTGCCACTGTGTAAAAACCTGTGCTCTTGGGCCTGTTCCTAACATGTAAATAATAAAATCGGCCTTACTGGTGACTAGACAGTCCTTTTGCTCCTATCTCGTTCGTGACAATATCCATAGCACTGCAGCCTTCACTGGTACTGCACCACTCTGGAAAAAAGACAACAGTCCCCTTTTCATCCCTCAAAGCTGTAACAAATCCCTCCTGCTGCCTCCTCTTAGCCAAAGCAGCCAAAGATTAAGAGATTTTGGTTCATAGGTGGCCAGGCCCACAAGTACTTAACACAAGTTGAGCTCCACCTGGCACTTAATCACCTTGACAATGAATGCTGGGTACTGTAAGCCATGTTCCTGGGAGGCAGTTGTAATTCAATTAATCCTCAGGTTCCAATTCTTCAGTCTTCGGGCTTGCATACACTTTGAAAGCTCTGGTCATTGCCCTGGCTGCCAGCCAGTAGCAGTGATTCTTCCTTCTCCTAAAGTGCCAAGCATGTTCAGCACCTCCTGAACATGACGATAATGGTGAAGGCAGTTTTCACAGGCAGAGCTGTGTAAGGAAGACCATGGTGTACTCCCAAGTTCCAAGAGGCTGCCATTTGAACTGAAATTTTTAAGCTAATTAATTTAAGTTTAACCAAACATTAATAAGTCTGTCATTGTAAAGGAAAAATTGAGTTTATTAAAAATAACAATGCAGAGGCAGGCAGATCTCTTGAGTTCAAGGACAGCCAAGGCTACGTATGGGAACTTTGTCTCAAAAACAAGAAAGGCATTAATCATAATATATTAGCATATTTAATTGGTAGGAAAGAATTTAGCCTCAGTGATTAAAGAGTATACATCTAAATCTGGACATAGTGATACACGCTTCATTTCTGCTATGCAGGAAGATCAAGACCACATTCAAAACAGTGATTAAGATACATATACTGATTGAGTTTGTTTATGTTTTTTTAGAGACAGGGTTTCTCTGTGGACCAGGCTGGCCTGGAACTCAGAAATTTGCCTGCCCCTGCTTCCCAAGTGTTGGGGTTAAAGGCATGCTTCACTATGTCTGGCTGATTGAGTTTGAGTTTTATTTATTTTTCTTTCTGTTTTTCGAGACAGGGTTTCTCTGAAGTTTTGGAGCCAATCCTGGGACTAGCTCTTATAGACTAGGTCGGTCTCGAACTCGAAGAGATCCACCTGCCTCTACCTTCTGAGTGCCAAAATTAAAGGCATGCACCATCATCGCCCAGTGACTTTTATTTTTAAAACTATAAGTACATGAAAATATAAAGGCATGCCAGGATTCTAATGATAGTTTAATTCCTTTGTTTTTTGTTTTGTTTTTTAATGTATGCTTTTGAAATGACCTTTTATAGAATGATCTTTTGAGAGAGGAATTAGCTGCCAAAAGAGGTAAATTATAACATGAAAAATTAAAGACCCAGGGACAGTATTGGGGTTCAAGCTTCAAGCTGAAGATCAGAGAAGCAAAACAGCCAAGCCAGTAGATCTTACCTACTAAGCTGAAATGGCAATCCTGTCTCTACATGAATCCTCAGAGGCAAAAGCTGTGAATTCCTATCTCCTCTCCTTATACTCCTTTCTCTTCTCAGCCATATTCTGTCTTTACCTGCCTAGTGCTGGGATTAAAGGCGTGTGATCATAAATGCTATGATCAAAGGTGTGAGCTCTATTACTCTTCACTCTTGTGTAGGTCAGAGTAGCCTTGAACTCAAATCCTTCTGGTCTCCTGAGTCTTGGGATTACAGGTGTGCCACTAATGCCTAGTTTCTACAGCTAACTAGTGTGGCTGGCTTTGCTTTCTAATATTTAAGGCAATCTTTATTAAGTCAAAAATAACATATCCCCATACTAAATGTTTTCAAGTAAGAACTCATAGCACTGATACTAAATCAGCATTTCCCCAATTGAAAGTCCAATATACATGATCAGCAGAAGGGAGTTTGTGTGAGAGTATGTCTCAAAAATTTTAGAGAAATACACAACCTTCAAGAATTCCAAACTAAATCAGATTTTTTTTGAAGTATTTATTCCTTGATCAGTTCATCTTGATCATATCTACTCCAGCTGCCCTACCCCTTCCCCCCAAGACGATGTCTTCTTCATACCTTCATATTTATTCTCTATTTGGCTCCCCCCCACACATACACAATAATGCACCAAGTCTAATTAGTGATACCTGTATACACATGAGCATGGGGTTATATCCACAGGAACATGGGCAACCTACCAGGCCACATCCCTGAAGAAAAATAACCATCTCCAACAGTCATCAACTGTCAAAATCTTGTCAGCTAAGGCGGAGTCTCCTGAGTCCCCCTGACATGCTAGAATGGTGACTAACTTGATCTTTGTGCAGAGAACCATAGCCACCATGAGTTCATGAGCATAACAGCTGTGTCATATCTGGAAGATAGTTCATAGCTCTTCTTCCCATCCTCTAGCTTTTACATTCTTTACACTCCTTCTTTCATATTTCCCCAGTCTTGGTAGTGGTGGTTTGGTAGAGATGTGGTGTTTAGGTCTGAATGGAACTTTTGACCAGTTAGAAGTCTCGTAACTGCTGACCATGCAGAAAGAAGCATCTCTGGTCAAGGTTGAGAAAAGAACTACTGATCTGTAGGTATAAACAAAAATATTAAAGCAGTTTGGTGACATATCCATCTAGCAAAACAGAAGTAGGTTCACCCATGAGCCTGTGACCTCCTTGGCCATGCTTTTTGACAGGTTTACAATACCAGATGTGGAATAGGCTTATTATATTCCAGTTTAAAAGGCCTACTGGTTAACCCATAACCTTCATGCCACATTGCATTGATAGGTACTGGTTCGCATGCAGGGTCCACTGCTGGGTGAGACTATTGTTGATTGTCAACTCCAGCAGCTGGCATAGAGAAGGAGGAAGGAGCCCTATCAGTTCCAGTTTGATTTCTCTATGTCCTGCAATGAAAATATAACAGGATTTTTTTTTTTCAGCTGTCCTAGACATTTGAAATTATTTGGACTATTTAATAGATGAAATTCAGTTGTATGGTTTATACATTTAATGTCCTTATCTTTGGTCTTAAGAACTTTGAACTCATTCAGCATGACTGTGAGTAGTCATTGGCATTATTCTATCATCTGACATTATTTGTAGATTATACTTCCAATTTCAGTATTTGGAATGACTACCAAGAACCCAACTAAAAGGTGGTATCAGAAGAAAGGCCTCACATTTGAAGGATGTGATATCAGAGGAAACATAGTACTGAGCTGTGGGTAGAGAGAAAGATCTTGTTTAGGTAGTAAGTAATTCAGTCTGCCCAAAGGATAAGTTAGGTGCATAAACACAAACTAAGATTAATAAATTGTAGAAATGAAGGTGTAAGTAAACCGTGTTTTAAATGGATTATTGATCTTTTAAATAGGAAATTAATATTTTCCTTTTTCTTTTAAGTTGCAGACCCCTGCCTCTTTTGCACAGAGTGTTCAGGAGCTAACTATTGCTCTCCAGCGGACTGGAGACCCAGCGAACTTGAACCGACTAAGACCCCACTTGGAGCTACTAGCAAACATTGACCCTAGTCCAGGTAAAGGCAAGAGAAATTAATGGACTATTTATGTGTACCTTGGTACTGCTTGGTGATTCTTCAATTATCTTTTGTTATATTCCTCTGGAGTTTTCCAATGTTGTTTTCCCATATATTTTTCAGCTACATTTTAGGTTTTGCCCCAGATAATACCTCCTTTATCTCATTAATTTGCCTCCACAAAAATTCATTCAGTACTTTGTTTTATTGCTTACTTCACTAAGAAAATAGCTGTCCTTCATAATCTTGCCACATGCTGTATTTTATTTAACCTTCTCAAATCTTTGTCACACTTGTTTTCTCAGCTTTCTTTTAGTTGCAGTTCCATTTATTTTCTCATAACAGTTCTTGTTCCACTAATTATTCTCTTTCAAAGCTTTACTTGGCTTTCCTTTCTCACCCCTCCTTGCCCGAAAATGTACCCAATGTATCTCAGCATTTACTTCTATTGCAGAGCTAACATATTACTACTACTACTACTACTACTACTACTACTACTACTACTACTACTACTTACTACTACTACTACTACTATTACTACTACTACTGTTACCTAGTCAATATTTCCAGAGATGACATCAAGTACTTAAACTCCTTCCTATATTTTCAGCATTACCTATGTTGGATGCTTCTTTGACACAGAAAAGCTTCTGCTGCTTTGTTTTTATGCATCAGTCCACCCTACTTCCATCCACAGAAGTGGTGTCTGTACCATTGGAGCTGTTTCCTCCACATTCTTAGCATGAAGTGTTCTCTTTATTTATAAAGTAGATTTCCAGAGAGCTCTTGTCAAGACTGGTGTCATCACTCCAGACCCCTTTCTTTTCCCAAATCTTCCTGATGTCCAACATCATCTTCTCCGTGTTTCAGAGTGAGCTCATCTTTGATGCCCGTTATCCCAGCTGTGTTCTTTTGTCTTGTGTGAATGCTGTTTCACTTGCTCTACAACTCTTTGAAACATAGGGTTGATCTGTCTTCTTTGGTAAGGCCCCTAGGCCAGAAGAAAGCACTGGCTTTCTTGGAGCTGGAGTTGTTGTGAGCTGCCCTCTGGAAAGCAGTGCTTGTTTTTGACTGTTTGGCTGTCTCTTTAGCCCCCACAGCAAGGCTTGTTGCTCTTTGTCTTTGAATCACTTTTCTTGACTTCCGGACCATCCCATTCTTTTAATTTCATTTGTTATTGCCGTCTGATGATTTTACATGTCCATAATCTCTGACCTTTTGAATGTCAATTTATACTCATTCCCAAGATTATCTTATATCTTTAAATGTCATTATGGAACAAATTTGCCACATTTCATCAGTTCTAGGGTCTTTTTAAAATTCATTTTTAGATTTATTTTTATTGTCTGTGTGTTAGGCTTTTGTTTGCATGTGTGACTCTCTTCATGCCTGGTATCTTTGGAGGTCAAAAGTGGGTATCAGAGTTCCTGGAATTGGAGTTAAAGATGGTTGTGAGCCATTGTGCAGTCTGAATTTTTTGTTAGCTTGTCGGTTTGTTTGGTTTGGTTTTTTGTTGTTGATGTTTTTATTTTTGTTTGTTTGTTTTTTATTTTCAAGACAGGGTTTCTTGTTTTTCTGTGGCTTGGGAACCAGACTGGCCTTGAATTCACATAGGTCTGCCTTCCTCTGCCTCCCAAGTGCTGGGGCTAAAGGCATGTGCCACCAATGCCTAGCTTTTTGTTGTTTTAGTTTTTTTCTAAAACTGAATAAAATATATTTATACTTTGTACAGTGGTATACATTCATCTTTTCCCCCAAAATATAGTGGCATGTGTGTTAATTGATGGTCTTTTAGGTCTAAACCCATTTTTCCAGCACTGTGTTATGTGTGTATCCATCTAGTTGCTCTCCCAGTCTAGCAGTCCTCTTGAACGTCTAGTAAACATTTCTGACTTCCTCTGTCCAAATGTGGAGCCTTAATCCCTACCCTCCTAGTGACTACTCCATTCTTCCATTTATTGGTCCAGAATCCTTAGACCCTGTTTCTCCTCTCTCTCTCTCTCTCTCTCTCTCTCTCTCTCTCTCTCTCTCTCTCTCTCTCTCTCTCTCTCTCTCTCTCACACACACACACACACACACACACACACACAATAATTCATTAGCACATTGCCTGGGCTCTTTCAAAATCCAGTGACCTTCTCTACTGTCGCAGCTCTCCATGTGGATATGGACTAATTGCCTATTTTGCATGGCATTTCAATTCTTTGTGCTGTTACTTCTCTGCTCAGAAATTTTATAATATATTTCCTTCACTCAGGATAGAAATTAAAATCTTTTTTTGTGATGTAAGGTGATCCAAGGTGATCTCTCATCATGGTCTTGTCTTCCATTACTTCTAAATTTCTAACCACCGTGGAAGATGCCAATCATAATCCTACACCAAGGTCTTTACACTTTTCTGAATAGAACGTTTCTCCCTTAATAATTTACTGAACATGTTAAAAACCCATCTTTTGGGTCTTTAACTACATCTAACATTTATTTATTTATTTATTTATTTATTTATTTGTTTGTTTATTTATTTTCTATTCTATTTATTTCTGTATTTTTAAAACTTCAGGAGTAGAAACCAGGGCCTTGAAGTATGTTATACAACATTGTACCCCTGTACCATATCCCTCATCTGTATTTTCAGGGAGACCTTCTCTGTCTAAAGTTTACACATACTTGTTCCACTTTTCTTTGCTCTGTTTTTTTTAATTCATCATTATCTAAGTACTTTTATATTTTTATCATCTGTCTTTATTGTCTAGATCTTTACCTCAAGTAATTTATTTTGATTATTATTACCTCTCCAGCAGGTAGAATAATAATACTTCAGATAGGGTTAGTGGTCCAAAAGGTGGTCTTTTTGTGTGATTATTGGCTTTTTTATTTTTATTTTCAAACCTGATTCTCCCTCCCAGAGTTGAAATGCCATATGTGTTTAAAACCCAGTTCAAATGTCACCTACAGTAATCTTATAAAGAATTCATCTATAAAAATGTCTTTTCACTTCCTTTTGTGTGTTTTACATGTACATGTGTGTGTTTGGTGGCAGTTTAAGAGAGAAAGGGTTTATTTTAGCTCACAGCTCAAGGTACAGGCTATTATTGGCAGAGAAATCAAGACTGTGGGAGCTTAAAATAGCTGCTCATACCACATTCACAATCAGAAAAGAGAGAGGGATGAATGAATGCAAACTATTGTTTAGTTTACTTTCTCCATTTTATACAATCCATGATTTGCCCAGGGAATGGTCTTGTCACAATAAAGGTGGGTCTTTTTCTACAACTTTAAGTTAATATAAAATAATCCCTGACAAGCACACCCAGGTGATTCATGGTTCTTTTAAGTTGATACCACTAACCATCTCTGATAATTAAGTGTCTGTAATGATTACTTGATTGATTCAAAGTGCTGATAGTACTTCCTTCATTGGTTTAATATTGATAAAATATTGCATAGATTATAGGTTTCATTTAATTTTTAATTTTATAGATGCACCTCCTCCAACCTGGGAACAGTTAGAAAATGGCCTGGTTGCTGTACGTACAGTAGTACATGGACTAGTTGATTATATTCAGAACCACAGCAAAAAAGGAGCAGACCAGCAGCAGGTAAGGATTGCTGTTTGAAATCTGCAAATAACCCACTCAGGGTAGACCTGGAAACTGGCCAATGTAGGTATAGATACAAAACAGAAAATAATAGTAAATTTTTTTTATTTATTTTTTTACGATCCAATCCCAGTTCCTCCTCCTCCCACTCCTTCCAATACCCCCTCCTCCCATCTGCAGATTCCCCATTTGTCAGATCTGAGTCAGTGGTCTCTCACTGGCTTGGGTCAGCTGATTGTGTAAAATAATGAATATTTTAAGACTGATTGTAGGGACTGGAGAGGGGCTCAGTGGTTAAGAGCACTGGCTGCTTTTCCAGAGAACACAGGTTCAAGTCTCAGCACCCACATGGTGGTTCAGTCTCCTGTAACTCCAGTTCCAGGGGAAACAGATACTCTGTTCTGACCTCTGTGGGTACCAGGCATGCACTGGTGTACAGACATAGATGTAGGCAAAACACCTATACATACAAAATAATTAAAATTTTTTTTCTAAAAGATTCTGTAGAAATTATAAGTTAGCAGGGTTAGCAGTGTGTTAGTTTTGCTTAAGTGATTTTATCTTACAATAATTCTTAATGGTCATTGTTCTGGGATTATTTCACTTCAGATATAGCAATATTTCATGGATAACAGTAGATTCTATGGTAAAGCTTACTCCATTTAAAAATGGTTACTGTCTTCACTTCATAGTGCATTTCAATTTGATAATGTCACTTTTTGGTACCAATGCTATATACCACTAGTACTTATAATACTCATTACATTAGTGTGACAAATTATCTTCTAATTTTAAAAAGCTTTTTATATTTTTTTGTGTATGTGTGTGGACATACATTTGGAGGTGAGAGGACAACCTTGTGGATCCTAGAGATCAAACTTGGGTTTGTAGACTTGGCAGCATCACCCACTGAATGTTCTTGTTGGTCCAGATTTTGTGATTTTTTTTTTTTTTTAGTAGATAGTTATATGTTATATGATAGAATATTAGAAGAATATACATTTTGAAAGTCTTCTTGGTGTTATTTTTTATGAGGCGGTCTCATGTAGTTCACTGTTAATCCCACTGGATGAACGTAAATACCATTAACTAAATTCTTTGATCAAATTATGCAAGCTTTATTTTTTGTCAGACAGGGCTATTTCCCTAAATTGGGGTTTATATTAGCCCCCAAACTGCAAGGCTATGGGTTTTCAGATATTTAGGAACTTAACAGAACATCTCAAAAATTATTTGGCAGCATATCTTATCAGGGTGGAGGTCAGGATATAAGGTGTGTAGGACCTGTCAAATTCCAGAAAATGGGTCAAGACGTGGTCAATCCCAAGTTTTACAAAAACTTGGAATGAACTTATTTTGACCTTGTAACAAGATGGAGTCAATCTGGTCTGTCACTATCTAGCCATGAGCTCACTGTATAGTTGAGAAAGACTGAACTCCTTGATATCCCTGCCTCTATCCCTAAATCCTGGGACTGCTAGTATGTTCCACAATGCCTCATATATACCTTTTAAAGTCTTAAACTCTTTCAAGGATGGAAAAAGAACCTGGAAATTTATTGAGAAAGAAATGTTTAATATTTTATGTGTATGTATATATTTTTCTGTGTATGTATGTGTACCATGTTAGGCCTGGTGCCCTCATAAGTCAGGAGAGGGCATTGGGCCCCCTTGAACTCATTACAAATGGCTTTAAGTGCAGGGAACTGAACTGAACTGAACCCCAGTCCTCTACAAAAGGCTCTTCACCACTGTGTCAGATCTTGCTCATTTATAATTTTTGGTGCCACATGTATTTGAGAATATCAGCATGTTAAAAAAAATGACTTAAAAATTTTTTTCTTTGAGAAGCTTATACAGTGGTGATCATGTTCATTCCCCAGCTCCTCTCCTTAACTCCTCCCAGACTCACCCATACATCCAACTTTAATAACCCATCAGCTGCAATTCGTACTATCTATATACTTCTGAGTGTGAGGCCAGCCCCTGGAGCTTGGTCAACATACTTCAAGTCTTCCTTCAGAAGCCATCCACTGTTGAGACCTCCTCTGTTGGGTTGGGAGCTCATGAGCCTCTTCCTATTCCATGCTAGAATCTGTACTGTCTCTACACAAGTTCATGAATGCTCTGGTCTTGTCATGTACAGTCTTTCTGCCAGATCTATCTATGATGGTCTCAAGCCTTGGTGTAGAGGTGTGTGTGTGTGTGTATGTATGTATGTATATGTGTGTAGTGTGCACATATGACATAAACCTGATTCACTTGTGACTTCACTCTGCTCTGTGAGCAGTTGTGAGTTTCTGTGTTCACCCCCTTCCACTGCACAGAGAAATTTCTCTGATGCAACCTGAGAGCTGCATCAACCCCAGTTCAGGACTGCTCCAACCCTCAGGCTGTATTGTTTTAGTAGAAGCACTTTTATTTTCAATGTGTAAGGGTATTTTGTCTGCGTATACATGTATGTGTTTAGTACCTGTGAAGGCCAGAAGAGGATGCCTAATTTTTAATTCCCTGGAACTAGAGTTCTAGATGGTTGTAAACTGCAATGTGGGGACTGGGAATTGAAGAGCAGCCTTAATTTTGAGCTCTTATACTTTAAAATTTTAAATTTGGACCTGAAAAGATAGATCTCTCCACATTAAGTTCAATACCTGGAACCCAGTAAAAGCGTAAGGAAAGAACCTCCACAAAATTGTCCTCAGACTTCCATTGTACCCCCCCCCACACACACACAAAGAATAAATAATTAAAATTTAGTTTTGAACGCTGAGATCCTCCCCCCTATACTTTTGCTCTGGATAGTTTAGATACATGTGAGAATTAACTTAAATTCTTCTGTGCTGTCAGAGTCCTAACCTTTTAACATAAAATTTATATTTGTTATTGTATGTTTTGTTTTATGTCTGTTTTTGCCTTGGTCTTAGCCTCCACAGCATAGCAAATACAAAACATACATGTGTCGAGATATGAAGCAGAGGGGAGGATGCCCTCGTGGGGCCAGCTGTACATTCGCACACTCACAAGAAGAACTGGAAAAGTAAGTATGAAAACCATGCGATGCATACTTTGGGATAAGGGGATAAGGAATAATTTGTTGGCTTTAAGAAATAAAAAAAAAGAATCATCCATTTCTCTTCGATGCATAAAAAACTTATGAATTAAGTATTATTAAGTGTGTGTGTGTGCGTTGGGTTTTTTTTGTTTGTTTGTTTGTTTGTTTTTGTTTTTTATTTGGGGGTGTGGGAATTGAGACAGGGTATAGCTCTGGAACCTATTCTGGAACTTGCTCTGCAGACCAGGCTGACCTGGAACTTACAAAGATCTGCCTGCCTCTGCTTCCTGAGTGCTGGGATTAAGGTGAATTAAGGATATTTCTTTATATATATATATTGGTTTTATTGCCATTGTTCTATAAATGGGAAGCTATATTTTATCATTAACTAGATATCAAAAGGAGTAATTTTCACACAAAGTTCTAGTACTTTTAAACAATTATAACTGAATTTTACTAAGTGCACAATATATTTTTAGCTGAAACATTTGCTTTTTATGTAGATTTCGTAAAATGAACAAACGTCTGGTTCCCAGAAGACCTCTGAGTGCCTCTTTGGGTCAACTTAATGAGGTGGGCCTGCCTTCAGCACCTATACTTCCCGATGAAAGTGCAGTGGACTTGTCCAGCAGGAAGCCGCCTACACTACCAAATGGGATTGTATCGACAGGGGCCACAGTAACACAGCTGATTCCACGTGGGACAGACCCCAGCTACGATTCTAGTCTGAAGCCAGGGAAGCTGGACCACCTGAGCAGCAGTGCTCCTGGGTCCCCTCCTGACCTGTAAGTCTTCCTTATAAACTGAGTAGAGGGGAAAGAAATGTTCAGTTCTAAAGACAGTACTTATTGGGTTTTGTTGTTTTTTTTCTTCTGTTTTAAGTCTGTCCTTTAACTCACTTCATAGCCAAAAATAACCTTGAAAATCTGATTCTCCTGCTCTCAGCTCCCAGGTACTGACCGGGATTGCAGGCATGCAGTGCCACGCCCAGCTATGTTGTGATGGGGAATGAATCCAACAACTGAGCTGCATCCCGGCCCCAAAATATACATATATTGTTTATCTGTTTTGTTTTTTGAGACGGGGTTTCTCTGTAACTTTGGAAACTGTCTTAGAACTTGCTCAGTTGGCCAGACTGGTCTCAAATTCACTCACTGAGATCTGCCTATCTCTGCCTCCCAAGTGCTGGGATTAAAGGTATTCCTACCACCTCTGGCCCCCCAAAAGTATTTTTTTTGCCTTTGTTGTGTTGCCTTTTACTTCTTTCTCCTACACTGTTATTTTCTTTAAAGGAAGGTTAATTTTGTTTTAATTTGCAGAAGAGATTAACATTCGAATATATCAGTTTTCCAAATACTATTAGTTTTTTTTTATGTGAAACATTTAATTTACATTAAAAGTATATTTTAAAGACTTTAAATTTGTCTTGTATAATTTTGTTTCCTTAGGCTGGAGTCTGCCCCTAAGAGTATTTCTGCCTTACCTGTGAATCCACATCCTGTACCTCCAAGGGGACCAACAGATCTGCCTCCCATGCCTGTCACCAAACCAATTCAGATGGTACCTCGAGGTTCTCAGTTATATCCACCACAACAAGCGGATGTTTATTATCAGGATCCTCGAGGAACTGCCCCAGCATTTGAGCCATCACCTTATCAGCAGGGTAATGTTTTTCATATAAGTCATTCATATTTATCATACAGGTAAAAAGGATAAAGCTATTAGTTTTATAGACTGGATTAACATTTACTGAGTAAGTATATTGAGTAAACCTGACCAAGAATGAAAAAGAAATATGTAGTGAATGCAAACTAAATTTACTGTATGGTTTCTGTCTTAGTTAGGTTATAAACACCATCAAGTTGGGGAGGAAAATATTTATGTGGCTTGTACTTCCATATTGCTGTTTATCACTGAAGGAACTTGGGACAGGAACTCAAATAGAGCAGGATCCTGGAGGCAGGAACTGGTGCAGAGGCCATGGAGGGTGCTGCATACTGGCTTGCTCCCTATGGCTTCTTCAACCTGCTTTTTTATAGAACCCAGGACTATCATCCCCAGGATGGAACCACCCACAATGGGCTGGGCCCTCCCCTATTGATCACTAATTAAGAAAATGCTTTACAGCCAAGCATGGTGGTAATCACAGCACTTACAAGGAAGTGACAGGTAGACCTCTGAGTTTGAGGCCAGCCTGGTTTACAGAGTTTGTTCTGGGACTGCCAAGGTTATTATGCAATAAAACCCTGTCTTGAAAACCCAAAAAGAAAATAAAAAGAAGAAAAATGTTTTACAGTGAGATTTTTATGGAGGCATTTTCTCAATTAAGGTTCCCTCCTTTCAGATCCCTCTAGTTTGTGTGTCAAGTTGCTGTTAAGACTAGCTAGCAGCTTCCTTCCTTTCAGTTATCAGTATTGACCTTGGAATATATCTAAAGTTCTGCATACAAGTCTTTAGAGCAGCAGTTCTCAACCTGTGGTTCATGACTCCTTTGGCAAGCTTCTATCTCCAAAAATGAAGAACTGTATTAAAGGTTTGCAGCATTAGGAAAGTTAAGAACCACTGCTTTTGGGGTTCTGTAGTATAAAGTCAGCTTAATAATAGTAAAGAATAGGTCAGTGTGTTGGTACGTGCCTTTAACCCCAGCACTCGGGTGGGGCAGAGGCAGAAAAGATTAAAGGGAATGATGAAATTTCAAACTAAAATATTGGCTCTGTCATAGACAGGTTTTGTTGTTTTAATGGTAATAAAGTATTTTTCCTGTAGGATTTCATCTTAAGTCACATGTCATCTCTTCATTCAGAACTAGTGAATTTTTACAGTTATTGCTTATTTATTGTTTGGATTCATTCATTTATTTATTTTCTTTGAGGCAGTTGCCTGCAGTGTGTATACCAGGCAGTGGTGGCACACACCTTTTATCCCAGCACTCTGGAGGCAGAGGCAAGAGGCAAGCCTAATCTACAAAGCTACACAGAGAAATCCTGTCTCAGAAAACAAACCAAAAAAAAAAAAAAAAAAAAAAAAAGGAAAGAAAGAAGAATTTCACTGTGGTCCAGACTGGCCTTGAATATGAGGATCCTTTTGCCTCACCCTGCTGAGTGCTAGGATTGCAGGCACCCAGTATATGAATAGATTTTGGTTGATACAACATGACTGATAGAGGTTATGAAAGAATCTGACTTGATTTTTATCTTATGAAAAAGCTGTAGCTGTTCTTATTCAGATAGCCAGTGTGTAGCATTATACTGTATCCAGAAGGGTTCAGTTACCAAAGGCAGAAATCTTTGTAGCTATATTAAACACACAAAGGCTTAGTGGAGAAATGGGTTCCTTCCATATTGATGGAAGTACTAAGGGAGCAAGCTTAAGCTAGGTCTTTAGAAAATGAATCCTAGAAGAGCACTGCTTAGCTGGTGTGGAGAGCAGAAATAAACCTTTGGTCTTAACTGGTGGTTCCAGGTGAGAGTCTGCTGCCACAGTTGTCTCAAGAACTCTAGATCCATAGGAACCACTAGAAGAATAAGAAGTGGGCCTTTTTATTTTTAAATTATTTTGAGTCCAATGCAATGTGTTGAACATACTTCTATCAGTGCTTCACTTTACCATCCTCCTCCCATCCTTTCCTATCCAGCTTTGTGTTTCCCTCTTCACTGTTGATTTTCTTTCCCCATCAAGTTCAGGTTGTGTTGCTGTGCTGCTCAGCTAATTTTGGGAGTAGGACCTGCTTGGTAATAGCCTACCAGGGGTCACATTAAAAGGAAAACAGACTCTCCCTCTCTCAGCAGCTGTCAAATGGTAATAGTTCCTCAGCTAGTGGTAAGATTGCATGTCCACCTTCCCTCCTCTATGCTGGGACTTTTTTTTTTTTTTCTGGCTGGAGCTTGTGTAGGTCTTGTGCAAGCTGTGTTATGAGCAGTAGACCTGTGGCATAGCATATCTAGCACATAATAGAGTTCCTGTAACTCTACAGGAGAGCAGGGCCTGGTAGAGCAGGCCCATTAATTCCAGTTACTGAAGAGCCTGAGGCTTTAGGAGCTCAAGTTCTAGACATGCCTGAGATACAAAGTGACTTTGGTGCTAATCTGGGCAATTTTCAGAAGACCCTATCTCAAAATAAAATATTTTAAAAAGGGCTAAGAATCTAGCCCTCAGTAATAAAGTGCTTGACCAGTAATTATACAGTCTTGAATATAAAAGTCTAAAGATGAAAAACTAAAGTAGAACCTGAGCATCACAATGCTTGTGAAATGTACTTTAAAAAAATTTCTAGGGCTGGAGATGGCTCAGAATTTAAGAGCACTGCCTTCTCTTCCAGAGGTCCTGAGTTCAATTCTCAGCAGCCACGTGGTGTCTCGCAATCATCTATAATGAGATTTGGTGCCCTCTTCTGATATGCAGGCAGAACAGTGTTTACATAATAAATCAGTCTTTTTTTAAAAAATTAAAAAAAAAAATTCCAGTGAATGTATTGCATAAGGACAAACCAAGAAGGAAGGATTAATTTACTATTTTAGATTTTATGTAGATTGCTTTTCCATTTATTTTCAGTAGTTAATTGGAAGAAGAAATGGTTTCTCAGATATTGAATTCAGGGTCTTGCCAGTCCCAAGCAAACACTACCACTGAGCTGGACTCCTGATACTAAGGAATTTTCATAAAGCTAACCTCAGTATACAAGTATTGTAAAAGTTTATAAAGAAATGAGTAAATTATAACCCTTACATGTTTCAATATTTTAAAAGGAAAAATAAAAGCTTATATAGAAAAGCAGATGTGCTCACTATTGTTTTGGGTTCTCTTTTGTATTGTACAGGCATGTACTATCCTCCACCACCATGTGTGTCCCGCTTTGTACGACCTCCACCATCTGCTCCTGAACCTGGTCCTCCATACTTGGATCATTATCCACCCTACCTCCAAGATCGTGTCATAAACTCTCAGTATGGCACACAGCCACAACAGTACCCTCCTATGTACCCACCTCACTATGATGGCCGTCGTGTATACCCTGCTCAGTCTTATACAAGAGAGGAGATTTTCCGGGAAAGCCCTATACCCATTGAGATTCCATCTGCAGCAGTACCATCCTATGTGCCAGAATCCAGAGAACGATACCAACAGGTAGAGGGTTACTATCCAGTGGCTCCTCATCCAGCTCAGATTAGACCTTCATATCCCAGGGTATGCTATATATTTTTTTTAACTTATTAATTTATATTTATGAGCATTCATATTTTGCTATGGTAATAACCTTTTTGCTTCCTTTTTTTAATATGAAAACATCTTTTTTCTGTTTTAAAAAAAAAAAAATGATGTATTTATTATGTATCTAGTGTTCTGCCTACTGGCCAGAAGAGGGGACTGGATCTCAATTATAGATAGTTGTATGAGCCACTATACAGTTGCTGGGAATTGAACTTGGGCCCTCTAAGAAGACCCAGTGCTCTTAACCTCTGGCCACCTCTCCAGCCCTGAAAACATCTATTTCTTAAATAATTTTTAGAAACTTTATTTTTATATATGTATGTATAATTGTATGGTGTGTGTGTGTGTGAGAGAGAGATGGGGAGAGAGAGAGAGGATACAGGTGTATAAGTATGTGTGTCACCACACACTTGGGTCAGTGGACAACTTGGAGTGTAAGTTCTTACTTTCTACCTTGTTTATAGGGTCTCTCTTGTTCTTTCTGCTGCTCAGCATACTCCAGATTAGCTTGTCTACAAGCTTCCAGCTGATTCTTCTGCCTATCCATCCCATGTCACCATAGCAGACTGGGATTACATGTGTGCCCCATCACATCTGCCTCCCTCATGGGTTCTAGAGATCAAACCTGGATTGTTAGGCTTGAACAGCTAGTGCTTTGACCTGTTGGGCCATCTCCCTGGTTCTAAAACATAAATGGAAGCTTCACCAGTCTAAACGTTGTCTAGGTTGGCTAGGAAATTTGGAAGATCTTGAGAGTTTGTTTGGGTTGGCTTTTTTTTTTTTTTTTTTTTTTTTTTTTTTTTTCTTTTTTTCTTTTTTTCTCCTTTAGTATTGATACTTCTGGATGTTAAGATGGGCATATATTCTGCTTCTGATTTAAATACACATACTAAATATTTGGTGGAATTCTTTGTCAATTTTAAATAATCTTTCAATTTTCAGGAGCCTCCTTATAGTCGGCTTCCTCCTCCCCAACCCCATCCTAGTCTGGATGAGCTACATCGTAGACGGAAGGAAATAATGGCCCAACTAGAGGAAAGAAAGGTTATCTCTCCACCTCCTTTTGCGCCTTCACCAACACTGCCTCCTGCGTTCCATCAAGAGGAAGTAAGCATATCATTTTTAATCCGCTTATTTTTACCATTATCATTTTTGTAGCTTGTTAAATTATGAGAAAAATAAATAAACAAAAAAGAAATTATGAGAGCAGAGTGGTTGGTGGTGGTGCACACTTTTAATACCTGGAGGCAGAGGCAGGCAGATCTCTGAGTTTGAGGCCAGCCTGATCTAGAGAATGGTGAGGACTATACAGAGAAACCCTGTCTTGAAAAAAAGAAAGGGAAAGAAGGAAGGAGGAAAAGAGAGAAAGAATGAATCTGTTCCCAAGGAGATATTTATTGTTTCAAAATTATGAGGCTACTTTTCTTTTTTGTTCCAGAGATGATTGTTTAACCCATTTAGAATTGAGTTTTATGTGAAATGTTAGACTCAAGGCCCATTTTTCCTCTGTAGGGGTAGCTCACTGGCCCCATACCATTTAATGATTTGAGCATTCTTTTTTTCTGTGTTCCACAGTCAGCTTTGTCATGATTACTTTATTAGGGCCAGTGTGATGGCACATATCTGTCATTCTAGCATAGGCGAATACTGAAACATAAAGGTAATATGTTTGAGACCAGTCTACAGAGAGAGCAGCTCTGTCTCATTGATCTAATTCTGTCCTTAAACCAGTACTGCATTCATTCATTCATTCATTCATTCATTCATTCATTGTGTTTTGAGGTTGGGGGGAGTGAGTGCATGTGAAGATGAGAGGATGGCTTGTAGAAGTCAGTCCTTTGGTTCCAAGGACATCATCCTGATGTCTTGACTCATTTGTAGGATTTTCAGTATTGAATTCAAAAGTAAGTAAACATGGTGGGAATTGGGGGTGGTTAGTTCAATACTAAAATTATTTGACCAGCATGTGTAAGGCCTGGGGTTCAGTTCCCAGCACCTTTAAAACAAAACAAACCCATAAAGGAATCAACATGTTTATTTTCATAAACATAACTGCTTCAGTTTTTATCAGGATTTATTGACTCTCTGGATGGATCAATTCTGGCCAATATGGTAGTCACTAGCCACCTGTGGTTGTTAAGTCCATACATAATATGTGGCTGATTCAAACTCACATTATGTGCTGAAAACATAAAACATACACCAAGTCTCTGTATACATAAAATACACACTAGATCAGTACCCAAAACAAATCTTGCATTAATTTTTTTGTTTTGTTTTGCTTTTTGAGGTAAGGTCTTACTATATAGACCACTTACATAGCTCAGATTGGCCAGAATTTATAGAGATTCACCTTCCTTTGTGTCCTGAGTGCTTAGATTAACAGCATGACTAAACCTGGCCTTTGTTAATGTTTTTAATATCTTCCTGATAAGTGCCTTAACTGAGGCATCTTGCTAACCCTCACTTTCTGTTTTCTATTGAAAAGAAATAGTCTTTAAGTGTGCACTTGAATGAAATTACCTTTTTTAAAAGAATTAGATTTTTGTTTACCGATTCTTCTATTCAATAGGTTTTCTAAATTTTCTTCTTAAGTATTGGTTGTGTTCACCTCCCTTTTCCTTTTCAGTTTTACACATTTTCTTACCTTGTTGCTGTACAGTATGATAATGAGTAAGAGTGGTAGTAGGTGTTCCTGCCTCTACTCTTTGTGTAGAGAAAGCTTTTGGTGATTATCACTGTGGTTCATCACATTAGTGTTTTTGGTTTAAAAACAATTAAAAAAACTTTTATCAGATTAGAAATCTGTTCCTAACCTAGCAGTAGTGCTGCATGCCTTTAATCCCAGAACTGGGGAGGCAGAGGCAGGCAGATCTCTCTTGAGTTCAAGGCCAACCTGATCTACAGAGCAAGTTTTAAGGACAGGGCTATTACGCAGAAAAATCCTGTCTCAAAAAACCAACAAACAAGAAGTCTCTATTGCCATAATTTTTTAAGTAATTGAGACAGAGATGAAGATGTATTTTAATTCAGTAATAAATCAACAGTGTGGTTTTAAAAAAAATAGGAAAGATGTGCAAATGAGTATAGACAGTAATACTTCAGAGGGGATGCTTGGTTTATGTACCTAATGTAATGCTCAAAGTTATATACCATGACTTTGAGCATTACATTATGTATTTATAAAATAGTGCTCATAGGTTTGGTTTGGTTTGGGGATTTTTGCAACAGAATCTCATACTGTGTTGTGCCTGAACCCCCAAATCACCAAGAGACCCAATCCTATGCAAAAGCAAAAACTCTTTGAGTTAACTCGGTTCCCTGTCCATCCAACACAGGGCGTGAAGCAGGAGGACCTCAAGCAGCCATGGGCTAGGGAATATATTGTCGTAGACCAAGGGGAGTGTCTGGAGCCGGCTAGTTGTATAGCAATACTCTCTGAATTGGTGCACCTCCTGGCTGAGGCAACCTGTCCTGTGTTGATTGGTCAACCTCAGCTGCAGGAAGGTTGCTATGCCTAGAGGCCCTCCCAAGGCGGTAGCCAGGCTCTGCATTCGATTGTTCTTTGTAAAGCACATCCAGAGTCCACCAACTAAATTCTGATTGGTTTCTTGCCACATGGAGGGTATCTAGCTTCTTAGTGACTAGGGCAAGGTCCAGCAAGGTCAGAAGCTCAGCAATTGTTGCTGAGTCTGGGGGCCTTTGTCTTTCTGGATCTTTTCTGAAGCCTGTCATGGCTGCCAAAGCAGGAGCCCTGGATGAGGATCTGGGCCCTTCAACTGTAGCCTGGATTCACTTTAAATTCACTTTGTAGCTCAAGCTGTCCTTACACCTTTACACTTGGGATCTCCTGCTGCAGCCTTTCAAGTGCTGGAGTTACAAGTGTAAATAATTCTACCCAGCAAAACATTGCTAATAGCTGTCATAACTGTGTGTTGTCCTCATTTATCCATTTCTGATGCTAATATTTTTTCATTGCTTAGTCTTGTTAGTAATTTTATCATTTTTGTGTCTTTTTAATTAGACGATTTGAAAATGTAGCTACATTGGTAGAGTATTTGCCAAGCATGCACAGATCTTTGGGTTCAATCCATAACACTTTGTAAATTGGGCAAGGAGACAAGAGGATCTAAAGTTATAGGTCATCCTTGGCTAGATAACAGTTTTGAAGCTATCGTGGGATACATGAAACCTTGTCTCATACTTTATTCATAAGAAGTACAGATTTTTTTTTTTCAAGTCAGTATGTGTAAAGAATATGTTTTATGACAGACGTGGTGGTACATACCTTTAATGCCAGCACTCAGGAGTTAGAGGCAATGGCAATCAGATCTCTGTGAGTTTGAGGCCATCCTGGTCTACAAAGGGATTTCCAGAACAGCTAGGGCTGTTACAAAGAGAAACCCTGTCTCGAAAAACAACAAACAAAATGGTTTACATTTTTTATGTGTGGAATTATGAGTCTAAACAATATTGCTAATGGACAAACCATACATAATAAACAATGAAAGTTGGAAAGTGAAAGCTGGATGTGGTGATATATGCCTGTAATTGCCCTTCAGAAGTTGGAGCAAGAGTATCTGAAAACACTCTGGGCTACATGTAGCAAGATTCCATTTCATAAAATAGTAAAGTGAAGGTTATTGTTTGTATACAGCAAATAGTAACTTCTTTAATGTATGAAGGTAATCTAAGTAGAAGTTCATAGTAACTGTCTCTCCAAAGTGCTGGGATTAATGGCATGCATCACCATGCCTGACTAGTTCTATATTTAAGCTTCCATTTCTGAGCATAAGCAGCCTACGTATAGTTGTACTAAATTCATACATTACAGAAATGCATGACATAGAAAGAATGCTTTCTTCAAACTCCCATTTCCCATAATGACTAATAGTTTTGTTATGTGTTTCAACATTTTTATGTGTATGAACACATTTGGTGTGTGTTTGTCTTTGTGGATTTTTTTTTCTTTTTTGCTTAACTTGGATGTTCATACTGATGTGCACTTACCTTTCTCTTTTGTAGCTGTATGATATATAACATTCAGATGGAAGAGCATACTTTTTAGGTGGTAATATGTTTTAAAAATAGTATATATGAACGGACTTTTAAAATGTTAAGCATTCTAGAATTGTAAATGTTGCAATTTAATTAAAAAAGGGGGGGGGTGTTACTGAATAACCACAGCGCTTCAGTCTTACCCTTTTACTTAATTTAATCAACCACAGTGCCAGAGTACTTTCAAGATAGGAAACCCTGCTACTGAAGAAGCATCAGGAAAGTGTTACTGCATCACCACCCACCTCATAGAACATCTGAGATGCTTACAGTGTTCCTTTTTACCTCAGGTGTTAGTAACTAAGGCCCAGTGGGGACCATCTAGTAAATGTGTGGCATGGTTTATACTTACCTAGATGATGACTTTATCTAAGATAGTAGCTAAAATGCTGAGAAAACCTGTTAGGATCCTACCTTGATTCACTGAAAGATACTGAAATACTAATTTATTTATTTGTTTGTTTGTTTTTACTGCTAATAGCAAATATGAAGTCTACAATAATCCTCACATATTTTCCAGTCTATAAAAAAATCCATTCTGACACTTAATCAAATAACTCATTATATTGCTTCAATTTGTTGTTCTAAAGAATTCCTGCTTTCCCTGTTTTGTTAACTCATAGACCCATTTCCTATTTTCTTTTTTCCCCCCTTTCCATCTATAGTTTTTGGATGAAGAATTCAAGGTAGCTGGAAAGTACAAAGCAAATGATTATAGCCAGTATTCTCCTTGGTCATGTGATACCATCGGCTCCTACATTGGAACCAAAGATGCAAAACCCAAAGATGTTGTGGCAGCAGGGAGTGTGGAAATGATGGTATGTGTAATGGCAAAGCCATAAATATACAAATCTAGATGCATGAATTCTCATCTACTAAAGGCTAGTGACATAATTGAGTTTTGCTTTATTTCATTTAAGTGTAAATTAAGTATATTATTATCTGGACAAAAAAAAAAAAAAAGAGTATCTACTGTATATCATTTTAGGTAGCAATTTCCCAGCAATTGTTCATAACCCAAGTTAAATAATTTTAGACATTTAATCAAGATGCTAGATTTCAGATTGGCGATATGATTCATTGTTAAGAGAGCATACTGCTTTTGCAGAGGACCTGAGGCTTGGTTTTGGTTTATTATCATTCTTTTTTTTTTTTTTTAAAGATCCATTTATTTTTACTTTTATGTGTATGAATGTTTAGCCTACATGCATCTATGTGTACCTTGTGTGTGCCTGTTGGATCCTCTGGAACAGAGATTACAGATGGTTGTGAGCCACCATGAGGGTGCTGGGAATTGAACCCAGGTCCTTTGCAAGTACAACACATGCTCTTGACTGCTGAGCTACTTTTCCAGCCCTTAATTTTATCAACTTATTACTTTATATGTATGAGTGTTTTGTCTGCGTGTATGTCTGTGCATTAGGTGCCTGTCTGGTGCCTAAGACCAGAAAAGGGCATTAGATCTCTTAAAACTGAAGTTACAAACAGTTGTGAGCCAATGTGGGTTGCTAGGAATTGAACTTGCATCCTCTGGAAGAACAGCATTCTTTCTGGCCCCAGATGATCCAGTGTTCTCCTTTAGCCTCTGTTGGTGCACTCAGTGCACATACCCACACATAGATGTACAAAGACTTACAATTAAAATAATCTTCCAGCCATGGTATTTTAAGACTTTAATCTCAGCACCCAGGAGCCAGAGGTTAGTGGGTTTGTGAGTTCAAGGCCAACCTGGTCTACATAGTTTTAGAATAGCCAGAGATGTATAAAGAGACCCTATCTCAAAATATCAAAATAATATTTTTTTTATTTAAAGATTGTGGATTTATTTACCAAGTAAATTTAAAAAAAAAAAAAAAAAAAACCAAAAAACAAAAAAACTCTCTCTCTTTGAGTCTATAATTTGAACAACCAAAATAAGTATTGCTTGGATCAGAAGGTCGGGTGAAACTTTCACAGTTTAAAACTTACTTTTCCTGCTAGTGTAGATGCCATTAAAAGTTTTTTCAAATATGTGAAAGAAGTCATAATCATGATTCTCAAGCATTGGGGTGTGGGCTAGGATACAGCTTAGTGGTAAAGTTAATGTTTGTACATAGTACTGAGGAGTAAAAGGATCTGTCTGTACTTAAAATTGGTTATGTAGGGGCTGGAGAGGTGGCTCAGAGGTTAAGAGCACTGGCTGCTCTTCCAGAGTTCCTCAGTTCAATTCCCAGCAACCACATGATGGCTCGCAACCATTCATAATGAAGTCTGGTGCCTTCTTCTGGCCTACAGGGATGCATGCAGACAGAACACTGTGTGTGTGTGTGTGTGTGTATATATATACACACACACATATATATGTATATGTATGTATATATATATAGTAAATAAATCTTTTTTAAAAATTGGTCATGTATTTCTTATTGTGCTCTAAAAGCAATGTTTTATGACAGCCAAAGATAACTAAAGACTTACTCTTAATAATAAGAGCATCATACTGCTATTAACCTCTCTACAGAGCTAGTGGAATTTATGTTATACAGCATCTCATTTTTGCTTTTCATCAGAATGTGGACAGTAAAGGAATGAGAGACCAGAGATTGGATCTTCAGAGAAGAGCGGTGGAAACTAGTGATGATGACCTCATCCCATTTGGAGACCGACCAACGGTATCTCGGTTTGGTGCCATCTCTCGAACATCCAAAACACTTTATCAGGGTGCTGGCCCAATGCAGGCCATGGCGCCACAGGGAGCACCCACAAAACCTATTAGCATTTCAGGTAAGAATCCCAGAGTATTCATGCCTCTCAGTGTACTTCATCAGCGCTTTTAAGTATCTTAAGGCAGTGGTTTTTAAACTTTTCCCTGTAAGATAGCAATTACACCTCAGGGGATTTTAGGAATATAAACTAAATTAACTGTCTACATATTAAGATTGCCTGAGGGGCTGGAAGTATAGCTCATTTGGTAGAGTCCATGCCTAATATACATGAAACCAGAATCACATAAACCAGGCATTATGGCACATGCCAATAATCCCGGCACTGGGGAAATGGAGGCAGGGTATCAGAATGTTCAAGTTTATCCTTGGGTACATAATGATTTTGAGGCTATTCTGGGATGGAAGCCCTGTCTCAAAAAAAGAAATAAATTGCCTATGGTTTTTATCTTTAGATGACTTCATTGCTTTATTAAAATAATAGCTTTTTGGAGTGTGAGGTGGTGACTGACTGGATAAAGAAGATCTGAGTTTGGATCCACACTACCCATATTAAATTCAGACTTGTGTGGGCATGTGTTAACAATCCCAGTGTTTTGTGAAGGTAACCTGACTTCAACCATCACCTCTACATTCAAACATTCGTGTGCACACACTGAGAGAAAATATATAAAAATTAGGCAGATAACTTCTTGGACAGAGAGATATAAAAGTGCCTTTGCTTTTTCGACTATAGTACCATAGAAGATGAATCAAACTTGTGAATTACATTCTACCATGATAAACTGTTCCTTTACAGATTATAGTCCATATGGAGCTCATGGTGGCTGGGGAGATTCTCCATACTCACCTCATCCAAACATACCTCCTCAGGGACACTTCATCGAGAGGTACAAGTTGTTCTTTTTACTTGTTATAAATACTTTAAAGCCTGCAGCTTTCTTTATTTTTCTAGTAGAAATGATTTCACTTAATAAAACTTCAGAATTTTACCTCAGGCTTTCTTTCTTACCAAAGGGAGAAAATGTCCATGGCAGAAGTGGTCAGTCATGGCAAACCCCTTCTGTCTGCTGAAAGAGAGCAACTACGGCTGGAATTGCAGCAACTGAACCATCAGATCAGCCAGCAGACCCAGCTTCGTGGACTAGAGGTACAGACCTACAGACACTTGTGTGTTGGGAGTTTTGTTGTGAAGTATCATTATGCAGCCCAACTGGCCTTAAACTCCTGATCTTCTTTAGTACTTATGGTGAGGTTACTGGTATTCAGCACTGCAGTTATTTTGTGCTCTAGTTTTGAAAAGTTTCCAAGGATTTTAAATTGGATTTTAAAAACTTTTTTTTTCATTATGTGTATGTGTTTGGTGTGCACGTGAATAGAGGTGTTGGAGGAAGATTCCATCTTGAGTTACAGGTGCTTATAGGCATCCTGACATGGGTGCAGGGAAGAGAACTCAGGCCCTTGACAAGAGCAGTATGTGATCTTAACCAGTCCTCTTAAATAGTAATTTTTGAAGAACAGTACTTAAGCAGGTACTTTGCTTAAGTGTTAGTATAGATATCTATTCTCAAGGAATTCATAAATAGATTTAGTTCTTGACTAATAGAAAAAGAATAATTATCTGAGATTAGTTCAGGGGAAAAAAGACAACAATCCTTACCATCATCAAAGGTTTTTGTTTGTTTGTTGTTTTTATTTTATGTGTATTGGTGTTTTGCCTGCATGTATGTCTGTGAGAGTGTCAAGTCCCCTGGAACTGGAGCCACTAATAGTTTAAGTGCTGGGAATTGAACTTGGGTCCTCTGGAAGAGCAGCTGGTGCTTTTAACCATTAAGCTATCTCTCCGGCCTCCCATCATTGAGTTTTAATAGAAAACAATTACAGGATTTATATCAGGGAAAAATAACAAGAAAAATATATAGATATAATTGACTTCTCTTTGAAATAAGGGAAAAAATTAACAGTATTTTTGATCTTCGATAGGTGACTACTGTTCATTTGGGGATTTTGGTTTTGTTTTTTTGTTTGTTTTGGGGGGGTTGTTTGTTTGTTTGAGACAGGGTTTCTCTGTGTAGCTTTGGATCCTGTCCTGGAACTTGCTCTGTAGACCTGGCTGGCCTGAAACTCACAGAGCTCCACCTGCCTCTGCCTCCTGAGTGCTGGGATTAAAGGTGTGAGCTACCACCACGTACTGTTGTTGCAGAGGATCCAAGTTTGGCTCCTGTTTCACAATTGCCTGTAACTCCAGTTCCTGGAGATCTAGCACCCTCTTTGGGCATCTATAGACACCTGCATTTAAGTACACACACACATTTTTTTTTTTTTTTTTTTAAAGATTTATTTATTTATTATGTATACAGTCCTGCATGCATGTATGCCTGCACACCAGAAGAGGGCACCAGATCTCATTATAGATGGTTGTGAGCCACCATGTGGTTGCTGGGAATTGAATTAAGGACCTCTAGAAGAGCAGCCAGTGCTCTTAACCTCTGAGCCATTTCTTCGGTCCCACACATACATTTTTAAAAATAAAACCATTTTTATTCAAATGCTACTAATAAAGAGCTTGTGTTTGTAGTAGGATCATTTTATTGCAAACATGTGACTGGTTTAATGTGAATACTTATTCTCTATATGTTGTGAAGTGTGCTGAGTTGTGTGTGTGCTTGGTTTTGTGCACTAGGCTGTTAATAACCGACTGGTGTTACAGAGGGAGGTGAACACCCTGGCAGGCCAGCCACAGCCCCCTCCACTGCCTCCAAAATGGCCTGGAATGATCTCCAGTGAGCAGCTAAGCTTGGAACTACATCAGGTGGAAAGGGAAATTGGCAAGAGAACCCGGGAATTGAGTATGGTGAGTGCTGATGCTGGGGAGAAAGGGGAGGAAGGTGAAATGAATTCTGTGTAGCTCTAATTTAGAATCATCTGGAGTTTGTTCCTGAAGAATAACTAATATTTGGGGGTAGTTTTCATAAAGCTGCATTGTTACCAGGTTGTATAATCCCTCTCTTAGTTCTTGTTGTTTTGGGTTTGTCCTTTTCCATAGACTTGATTCTCTGTTCACATTTGAGGCAAACAGATAATTGGAAATATTAAAGTGTCTGTTTAGCATATGCATATGTGAAGCAGATGGGATGATGATTAATCTTTTGCACTTCCATATAACATTAATATATATTTATATGCTGGGTGGTGGTATGGTGCACCTTTGATCCCAGCATTTGGGTGGCAGAGGCTGGTGAATCTCTATAAGTTTGAGGCCAGCCTCATCTAGTTCCAGGATAGCCAAGCGCCAAGGCTATACATAGAAACCCAAGATACATTTATACAATAAAATGCTACTTGTCATGGCCTGTAAGGCATTGATGACCTATTTTTTATAAAGGAGTTATAGCTTATACACTGTTCTCTGTGCTGATTTTTCAGTGTTTGTGGCATTTTCCTAAGATAGTGATAAGATAGGTTGTACTGTTAATGTATACGCTCTGTCATCTCCCTGTTTGTTTTGTTTGTTAATTCTTAATAAAACTAGGATTTTTTTTTTTTAAATTATCTGTATTTGCTCTGTCCCTTTAAACCACAGATTACTGACTTTATTTCTTCTTTTAAAGGAGAACCAGTGTTCGATGGACATGAAAAGCAAACTGGGTACAAGTAAGCAAGCAGAAAATGGGCAGCCAGACCCACAAAACAAAGTCCCAGCTGAAGACCTTACATTGACATTCAGGTAACGGGTTACTTCTATAGTCCTATTAACCATATATGAAAGAGAAATAATTATATTATCTGGCCATACCCAATACCTTATGATTTTCAAAAGAACTATTTTTTTGTGTGTAGTGAAAAACGAATGTGAATGTTTTGTTTTCTTGGAGACAGGGCTTCTCTGTGTAGCTTTAACTATCTTGGAACGCACTCTGTAGGTCAGGGTAGTGTCCAACTCACAGAGATCCACCTGCCTCTGCCTTCTGAGTGGTGAGAGTAAAGGCGTGTGCCACCACCACTGTCCCGTAGAAGAAAAAAATATCTTTCTACTAAATGTAGAAATGATAAAGCTTACCTCAGGAGCTGGGGTAGAATGTAATCATGGACACTGGAGAGGCTACGTACGGTAGGAAGATAGGGATTGTAGGCTATTCTGGACTCTAGCATGAGACCATTTCAACATATGTATGTGCAAGACTTAACACTTAACCAGGGATGAATTATCTGTTAATTCCTGACAAATATATTTTCTGGTTACATTTCCTTCTTCTTGTTTAAGTGTAGCTTTTGAATTAAAAAACATAATATAGGCTCACTATAAAATTGAAATTTAATAAATGATTAAAAGCTTACCCATACCCAACTTTGGTTTTTGTTGTTTTGGTTTTTTGGGAGTTTTTTGCCCCTCCCCCTCAAGATAGGGTTTCTCTATAGCTCTGAAGTCTGTCTTGGAACTCTCTTTGAAGACCAAGCTGGCCTGCAACTCAAGAGATCCGCCTGCCTCTGCCTCCTAAGTGCTGGGACTAAGAGGTATGCATCACCGCTGCCCAACCCACCTTATTGTTACATTTTTATTGCTTTTATTTTATTTTCATGATAGGTGCTGAACTCAGAGCCTCACACAAACTAAGCACACTTCATCACTGAGCTGTGTTCCGGGGACTCCTCCCCATTTCACTTATGTCACAAAAAAATTAGTCACAGGTGACAGAATATTTTAAAAGATACAAGTTTTTTAAAGCACCCATAATTCTACCTCCCATCATTATCTTGCCTATTTTTTAATGACATTTAGCATTTAGCCTTGCTTTATGTTCTGGGTAGAGTCAGTTTTGGGGTGGGGGGGGGATTGGCTTTGTTTTGTTTTGGTCTTTTGAGACAGGGTAGGATCAAAGGCATGCACCACCGTCCCCTAGGCCATTCCCAGCCACATCTTTAATTTGATTTCTCATAACATGCTAATTAATTTACTTTTTTTTTCTTATTTTCTTTGGCATCTTTGAGGCATTTGAATGTATAATCCTATGTTGCCCTCCTCATGACCTATAACCCAAATTTCTAATGTTACCGAGTGTGGTGGCATTTGCCTTTAATCCTGGCATTCACTGTGTAAGTTTTAGGCCAGCCTGCTTTACATAACAAGTTCCAAGATAGTGAGGGTTATGTAGAAAGACCCTGTCTCAAAACCAAAACAAAAATAATAAAACAAACACAAAGAATTTCTAATTGCCCTTTTGCTTTCTTCTTGGGTTTTGGCTATTTTAAATCCATATGCTGTCCCAAGTTTAGAATAAATTCCCATGCAAATAAATTTGATAAGTCAGAGGTTAGCATTTTTTTTTTTTTATTTTTCAAATACTAGCCAGCAATTATTTTATGGGTCTTGGTGTTGGAGGTTAGGGGGTGAGGGCTCTCTCACCACCTACCCCTGCCTACCAAGAGCTGGGAATCACCATGCCTGTTTGTTGTAGCTCAGTCCTCTAATGTGTAAGTGGCAGTAGAGACATAAGCAAATAGGCTAGGCAGGTTGTGTTCTAACAAACTTGTATTTCGAGAACTAAATTTCTAGAACTTACCAGCTTTAGTTACAATGTGTATGAGGAGTTATAATAAAAATCTGGAAGCTATGTACAGCTTTTTTGTTTGGGTTTGTTTGAGGTGGAGTCTCTTTGTGTAGCCTTAGTTGCCTGGAGTTAATAAAAATCAGCCTGCTCCTGGCTCCTGCTTAGACTAAAGGCACATGCCACCATTCTTGACTCATATTTTCCTACAGTGCTAAATGATAAGCCTTTTCTCCTTTTAAAAATTCCAACCTTTTTCATGTGATTAACAGTGATGTACCGAATGGATCAGCTTTGACACAAGAGAATCTCAGCCTCCTATCAAACAAGACCAGCTCTTTGAACCTGTCAGAAGACCCCGAGGGAGGAGGAGATAACAATGATTCTCAGAGACCAGGAGTTACTTCCAGTTCTGCTCCCTAGAATATGGGGGACCCTGCTTCTACCTTCTGCTCCTTATCAATTCGTAGGACATAGGGATAGAAGAATGGATAACTTCTAAACTTTTTCTCTGAGTGGTCAGTGAAATCCAGGAAAAACAGCATCGGAGGCAATGTGCACAAATACCACTACTAAACAAACCCTGCACATAGTTCACATTAATGCATTTTTTTAATTTAAAGAAAAAGAAAATTAGCAGTATCTGCAAGCAATTCAGATTAAATTTGTTTTTGTTCTGTGAATGAACTTTATTTTAATAACTTTGGACGCCTTGGATCCAGGGCTTTAAAAGAAAAAGATATTATATATACACTCTGTTTGATTAATTGTATGATCTTAATGAAGTAGGTTTTTCCTTGTATTTTGGTATTATTACATACCCAGTGTATAATTCCTTTCTCTCCCAGTCCTTTCCAATTCTCTCAACCCTGCATACTGAAAGCACTGTTTCCAAGAATTCTGTGATATTATATTGGGTTATTAGAAACTGTGCAGCAAACTAATTTTATTATAGCCATTGTTCAGCCAACACACACCCACACTATTCTGGATCACTAGCTTTGTGACTTCTCTTACAACATTCAAACTTTATTTAAGTAGGATAGGGTTTTAGTTTCAACTTTTCAGAGATTTCAATAGGTAGTTGATTGTTAGACCATGTTAAGGGTTCCTTGCATTTTCTCCATAAAATCTGAAAACCTATTTGGTGTTTACATTGCTCAGTTAAATTAAATGAAGAGTACCTTAAGAATGAGCTCTAAACTGGACATGGTGGCTCATTCCCATACTCCCAGGACTCAGTATGCTGAGGTAGGAGAAAACCAAAATAAAAAGAAGAAAAGAAATGAGCTTCAACTTGTTATTAGTGAAAACAGACAGTTCTAGTCTCCTGTGCTGAGCTGTGTTTACAAATTAAACTTTTATGGAAATCCTAGAATGCTCAAAAAAATCAGGACAGTGAACCATGTTCTAAAACTTGGAGAGATGGCTTGGCAGAGACTGGCTTCTCTCCCAGAGGACCCAGGTTCTTCCCAGCACCCACAGGTGGCTCACAAGTGCCAGTAACTAAATCTGGTTCCAAGGGATCTGACACTCTTCTGGCCTTGTGGCACCAGCACACATGGGTGCATGTGCATACACACATAAAAAAATATAATGTTAAGATCAAAATAAAGCTTAACACTTGATATGAACTTAAATAAACGGGGACACGTTATTTCAATGGAATGTTTGTTTTTTCCTCTCAAAAGCATAAAAGATTTAGCAGAACTGAGCTTGAAGATAGTTTATGCATTGATTACTTGTGCTGCTAGAGTTACTAGCATAACTAAATAATTGGGTTTTTAGACTTGGCTTTTTGACATTAACGTTTATGACGACATTGTGAAAGAGTAAGGAGGATTTTTACTTAGTTCTGCTGCACATATTCTAATGCTACCACTGTACACTTAGTTTACCATGCCCCTGTAAAAATGAGTTCATTGGGGACTATTTCATAGAGTCACTGCATCCCTTGCATTGCCTGACATCCAGTTTCCCTTTCTAGACAATACTACTAAACAAGAAAGCACTGGTTATGTAATAAGTTATTGCATTGCTTTGGTTGGGTAAAAGCAAAAGTTTATATTTTTCTTACTTCTTATATTCCTACCCGTTAACTCCTGCTGAGGTCAGAGCTACCTCAGTCTACGCTCTGTGTCTGTCATGTTGTTAATGGAAACAAGTGGGTGGGGGTGGGGTGGGGTGGGAAGGGTAAAATAGTCCTGCCATTGCCTACCAGTAGGAAATCCAAACAGAACACTCATTTGAGTAGCGATTATTTAATTTGCCCAGTCAAGGCACCGTGTTTATATACTATTTCACATTGAATTTGATTATGCCCTACAGACCTGGCTGGTCAAGGATTTGATATACACATATTGGCTTGGGATTCGAGCTTTCTTTTTTATTTAAATAAAAATTTATATATATATATTATATATATACATATATACATGGCTATATCTGTATATATATTGGGTATGTTTTAAAGATGTCTTCGCATGAGCGCAACTGTTGCAATAAAATGACCGATTGGGAGGTAGAAGCACTGAATGACGGTGAGGCGTTTTCAGTTGATGCATACATTTTCCTTTTCATTTTAAATATACATTTGTACATTTGCTTTCTTGGCCTTTTTTGTTTTTTAAGATAAAACATCTCTTACATGTATACTTTAAATACTCATTATTTATTGAGAGAAGGAAAGAATGTTATGTCTGACAGGATTTTTTTTCTGCACATCTACAAAATGTTACATTATTGGCCTCTTGCCTTTGGTAGACAGATTTGAGCAGATCTTATCTCCTTTGGCCATGTCAGATAATTCTAAGTCTTAGAAGCAGGTGGTTTGTTTTGGAAATTGGAATGACTAGGGGGTAAAATCTTCATATTGCTTTTGTTAGAGTTAAGGATAAGTAATGTCCCTTGCAGTATATGTGAAATCCCCAGAATGCACTCTGCTGTGGTGTGCTAGTAACCCTTCATAAGCTATTTTCATTTAGGGAAAAAATTAGTCTCATAAATGGTAGCCTGAGTTCCCCAAGCCCCAGTCTGTAAAGCCAGTCTGGGTGGGGTAGAAAGTGGGAAATGCTGTGCCTGTAGTTTTGCTATTTTATTAATTGGTTATTTCCCTTACCAGTACTTAGGTGTGTTTTGTGTGATGTGGAAGTTGTTTGTGCCCACTGTCAGATTTAGGGATTTGATTTAAACACACACACACACACACACACACACACACACACACAACTTTGAGGATGTTTTCGCCCTTTAACAAATTTTATGTTATGAGGCAACAATAAATTGAAGCATAACTTCACAACTCTTAACTGCTGTTTTTGTCAGAATCTGAATTTTATTTGTGTCTTTATAGACATTAAAAAATGAAACTCATCAGATAGGAAACAAAACTTTACAGTAGCACCACCCTTTTTTGAGACAGAGTTTTTACCGTGTAGCCCAAGCTGGTTCTGAACTCAAGATCCTTCAGCCTCCTGAGCGATGGGATTTCATGCATGTGCCACCATGCTCAGCAATATGTACGTTTTTTCACTTAAATGGTTTCTTCTGAAGATGACTATTTTCTTTTCACTCTGTTTAAGAGCAAGAATCATCTAAGATGAACACGGAAAATTCTGGAAGGGTTAAGGACCGTGTTCATACTTGTTCAGAAATGAAGGCAGTGTGTTACTGTGGTGAATATATAAAAATACTGTGGCTCATTCTGTTTTCAGTGAGTCTCTGGGAAAATGATAAAGGAACTGAGAATGAAATGTTTAGACTTATCTCCTAATTGAAGTCACAAGATAAGGCTAATAGCTGTCCTTTCCCAGATAACTTAGAGTCTGATGTGACCAAAGAGCTATTATTCCTTACTACTTTTTTAAACAGAACTTGTAGCATAGGTTTCTCATAGTAATGTTTAAGTGACAAGACACTATTATTAATGTCAATTAC
Source organism: Phodopus roborovskii (assembly GCF_943737965.1). Taxonomy (NCBI): domain Eukaryota; kingdom Metazoa; phylum Chordata; class Mammalia; order Rodentia; family Cricetidae; genus Phodopus; species Phodopus roborovskii. The sequence goes on from NW_026126433.1 coordinate 32,513,888, forward strand.
AAATATTCAACTACTCAGAATGTGTAAGAAATCATTTGGTACGGCATTAATGTGGGTTATTCCCTTCTCTCGTTTTCCTTCCTTCTGTTCTCCCCCACCCCCATGTATTTATTCTTTTGCCTAAAAGCAGAAGATTGATTTGGTTCTCACTGTTACTTGGATACATGATCCCACTAGACTCCCATGATCTTAAGTGTGGGAGCTTAAAATTTAGTTCCTAAGTTTCCCATGATTGTCTTTTTTTCTTTTCTTCCTGACCCCTTACCATTCTGCAGTTTCCCCTTGACTTACCCAATCTGTAACAGTGACAGTTTGCTGCCTCTAAACAGAGCATTCAAATGAATTCGCTTAGCCAATGACTTCTGTGAAGTTGCCTTTTCTAATGGCGTTATTACTCAGTGATGCACAGATGTGGTATTTGCCCTACTGGCAGGCAAGCAAAGGTCTGGTAAAGAATGATAACCTGCTATTTCTTTAAGGAGCGCCAAAGACTTGTGCTTTACTCTGTTTTGGTTTTAGGGGAAATAGTAGCCATTTTGATTATGAAACCTGGTAGTATTTGTAAGTTGATTGTACTATGTAGATGTCTGAAGTTAACTGTAAGGTTAGCTGGCCTTATAAAATGTAATGAAAATTCGTCAGTTTCTCTAAATCAGTTAATATCATCCTTGACAATATTTGTTTAAGCAACTCACTCTCCCTTTTGGGGATTATCTTGATGTAATAGTATCTTCTGTGTGTCTCTGTATTTTCACGTGTGCCTACAGGACAGTGTACTTTCACTATGGTCAAGTCATGGGGCTAGGGATTCTACCTGAGTTTGAGGCTTGTAAGAAATAATTAACTGTAGTTAATATCTGTTCAGCTATGTTCAGGAACAGCTTACTTTCAGTAAATGGAATTCATGTCCTTTTATATGTACAAATGGTGATAGAATGAAATTTCTCCATATTCTCCATTTGGGCTTTTAAAAATCAAGAGTTAAATATGTAAAATCTTTGTGTAAAAAACATCTGTAATGATTTATCTTCTAACGGCTTAATTTTAGTTTTAAGGAGAAATTAATGACCAAGCAAATAAACTGTGGTATTATACTATACACTCTTGCCCCACAAAATGTTCAAGTGTGTTAAAACCTTAATTGTTAATTCATGTTTGTAGTATCTCATTCCCTGAGTTCAGATTAACCAACTTCACTGAGACAAATTCCTCTCCACCATAGAGTTGAACACGCAGTCTACTACTGTGACCTTTGTATCTGCATGCTTGCTGTGCAGAAACACATCCAGGTCTCCCTTGGACAGCTAAGGCTTTTGTATGTATTTCTTCAGCTCAGCTTTTTAAAACTAACTGCTGAAATGATTTGCTGGGAGTTTTTTGGTAAATTTTAAGTTCTCAATCAACTTTCTGAGCCACTTCAGAGAGAGCTGTTTTGGTTTTTGTTTTTTTCAAAAGGTGTAATTTTAAATAAAACCTTTTTGTTACTTGAATTTTAAGATTCTATTTCTGTTATAGTTAAAGGTGTTTTCATAAGTAACGTATTTTAATTGATTAGTAATACTAGTTACATTAATAAAGAAGAGGAAACTGCCACCCCAGGAGTAAGTACCACCTTCTAATAGGTATGTTCTCTGTAGGTAGGTTTTCAATGCTACACTGAATAAACTGGGTAAAGAACCCTTGAAACCCCATCCCTTAGCACTGGGATAGTTCTTAGAGCCTCTGGATTTCAGACACTGAATTTCCCCGAACTTAACCTTGAGCAAAATAGCTTTATTTTCACAAGAAAGTAAGTTGTTGTAATGCAAGGTGAAAAACTTAAACCTTAAGACAATACTGTGTCAAAAAAAAAAAAAAAATGTGTATTTAGAATAATGAAATCCTGTGGAGTTTGTTATCCTGATGTATGTTATGTAGTAGATAATATGACCTTATTTTGTATTGAAGACTCACTTTCTGGTGACTCTTCATTTGGTTTTGTGTTTTGTCTTTTTAACACTAAGTAGGCAGATCACAAGTCTTTGGCTCCCATGTTAGGTTGTGCACTGAGTCATCTGAGAACTGGAAACTGTCAGGTGGTCCCCCCTGTGAAGGCATGAAAGGTCAAGAAATGGAAGCAGACAAACATTGGGTGGATAATGGTCTGGGTTTTTTGTTTGTTTTTGGTTTTCTTTTTTAAATTGTCATTTCTATAATTTATTGGTGCAGCCTGTCTCTGTTGATTGGCTGGCATTTCACAGTAATATCCAAACAACCCCATAACATTTTATTTCCCTATTTACAGGCCTTTAAAGCTTTTGCTTTTCAGCTCTGCATTCCCTGTTTAGCTAAGATAGTCCTGAGAGATTTTCCCACTTGCGTGTTTTTGCCTAACTCTCCACTCACCTTTGTTTTCCCACTTTCTGGATGTAAAAGAACTGAAAGAAAAAAATGCATTCACTGGTCATGGGCCTCAGTATCTTCATTTGTAATGAATTTGTGACTTTCCAGGAGTAATCTAGAAAGTGAATGAACTGAGGTTGTGAACGAACCTTTCACCCACCTAAACATTTCCAGTTGTGAGATTCCTCTTTGTGCATGGTCTTTCCCTTCTGACCCTGCTGGGTCTTCCCTGACTATGGTTAATCAGCCTCTTGGCTCATGCCAGTCTCCTGAGACATTTTGCAGTCATTATCACCTTTTTGGGTGGATTTTACTTCTTTTTGTTGTTGTTGTTTTTAAAAAATAACTTTAACATTGATTCATATTTGCTTGGGATAGAGCTTGTGTAATTTGCCAATCGTATTGATTGTATGTGATTGTGCCCTGCAGAGGTATACTTAACAAAAGTAATCTAAGTTAATAAAGGAGCCCATGAGATTTGAGTCAGAATAGAAATGACTTTATGAAATTGCAGTTTTGGATAGTGTGAATTCCCTTCTCAAAATCACTAATGATATGTAAATACCCATTTTAAGTCTTTTTTGTATTCCTATATTTTTCATTGCCTCGCCTCCCTATTCTTTTCATGTCATTCTCTACCCACCTGCTCAGATTTTTTTTTTTCTAATTGAGCCTTAACGTAACAGCTGACTTTTAAATTAGTGAGCTTCGTGAATTTTCACATTTTCCAAATATTTTCAATTCTGAACAAAAGATGGATTGAAATTCACCAACCCAGGACTAACTCCTTAGCCTCTGGCCAATGCTGAGATTTTATTTAGAGGCATTATCTTCTGCAAGTTCTTTTTGAATAAGGGGAAAAAAAAAAAAAAGAACCTTGCTTGAAATGGAATATCCCCTTTATTCCCTTTCTTGTTTAATCTGTTTAATATTTCCATCTTTTAAAAACAGCCTTCAAAACAAATGAGGTGAGAGAAAAGAACTAGGAGTATGTTTTAGGACTACTGAGTTCTGGATCTGAATGAGTACGTGTCCACTTGTTCATATTTTTGAGAAGATTAAGGCCTTCTTTCTCAATTTTATATTACTTGTGTGCATGTTGTTTATATAAAGATGCCACATTTTGTTAAAATGCCATTTCCTTTATTACCTTGGAAACTGACTCAGCCTCTTGTTGCTCCTAATTAGGGTTTAAGGCTCTTGTGAGTTGCAGATAAAAGCATTCATTTTAACAAAAAGAAGGAGGTGATTCACCTTTTGGATTGTAAATATATGAAAGTGTCTATAAGGTCTTTATCTGCTTTCTGTCAGCATTTATATTAAATGATAAATTAATGAGGAGGAATAATGTGTAGTCTTTTTCTTGTAAAGGAGCCTGTCATCTCACTCTCATCTTGGGTATTATTGATGAAAATTTTAAAAAGTTAATCTGTTTAAGTACAAATACTGAGGGTCATCCGTTTTCTCTAACATGGGAATTAGTGTGTACACACTTCAGAGAGAGGTTTGGTTCTGAGATCACTCGCGCCAATATTCACTAAGCTGTCATGGCTTAACTTCAAATCAAGACAAGAACATCTAACAGTTTAGTGATATGAAAGGAGGTGACTGGCTGGAGGAGATAGCTCAGTAGTTGAAAGTGCTGACTGCTTTCCCAGAGAACCAGAGTTCCTAGCACCTACATCAGGCAGCTCAGGTCCTACTTATAATTCTAGTTCAAACACTGGCTTTCTGTCCTCATGCACACATTTTAGTAATTGCACATTTCAAAACATTTGTGAAATAAATGTAATAGGTAATGGGGGATGTCCTTCTGTATATATGTTTCTCTTATTGGTTGATGAATAAAACACTGGCCAATAGAGTCAGGAAGATAGGCGGGGCTGTAAGAAAAGGAGAATTCTGGGAAAGGTAGGCAGAGGCAGACTGCAAGGGAACTCCATGTAGATCACAAAGGAATAACAGGTCTGGCATTCTCCAGTAAGCCAAGACCACGTGGAAATACATAGATTTATAGAAATGGGTTAATAATTAAGACCTAGCTAGCCAATAAGCCCTAGCCATTGGCCAACAGTTTTTATAACTAATGTAGCATCTGTGTGCTTATTTGGGGCTGAAGGGCAACAGGACCAAGCTTGGAAGAAAAACTCCAGCAACAACTAGGTTCTACTATTTAGTAGATACATTTATATAATTAGGAATGTCTATGGGTTGGATATATTAGATGGTAAGGCTGAGGGGATGTCTTTGTTCAGCTGATAGTAACAACACAATGTTTTTTTAAAAGGTTTTCATTTTATGTGTGCTAGTGTTTTGCTTATATGGATGTCTGTATACCATATGCATGCAGTGCCTGTGGAGGCCAAAAGAGGGAGCCAGTGAGCCACTGAGTGCAGAGGCTAGGGCCCAGGTCCTCTGGAAGAATAGCATGTGCTCTTAGCCTCTGAGCTGTCTTCCCAGCCCTCCTATTTTTTAAAGATGCATAAATTGATCTTGTTTGGAATTTACTTTAAAATACTTCCTAATGAAATTAATAGGCATCACCAGAAATAAAGGTGTTGTAACACCTCCTGTCAACAATTACTAAATTGGGAACCACTGGTATCCTCCTCAACAGGAAGAACCATAAAAGAGTTCAGAAGGAATAAGATAGTAAGTGCTGGAACATCCTTGAGAGATGAGCTCTAGAGACCAAAACCAAGCCTGTCAGCCACTTACTAGTCCTGCCCTGCTTATAATATAAGCAGGAAGGAACTATCTGACCTATTGGGCTGAAACTCTAAAGTGAATTTGTTTTGTGTACATACATGTTTTATCTCAGTGACTAGCTAACATGATGGTTAGCTAGTTAAATCATACTTTCCAACCTGCTTGGCTATTAAAAAATGTTCTGAACACCTAACATTTAAGAAATAGTGGTGGGGCTCACCTTAGGGAGGCAGAGGCAGGTGAATCTCTGAGTTTAAGGCCAGCCAGGGCTACACAGAGATATACTGTTTCTGGACAAGGGGGGAGGAAGCCCAGGCAGGTGTGTAATGGCATAAACCTTTAATCCCAGTACTTGGAGGCAGAGACAGATAGATGGACCTTTGTGAGTTTAAGGTCAAGCCTGATCTACATAGCAAGTTCTAGGACAACCAAGACTTTCCCCACATCCAAAAAAGTAGGTTGGAGGCATACACCCACAAACACTCCAGAAACAAAAGAGTTGGAGGCTAACTTAACATTCCATAGTGAGTTCCAGGCCAGGCTTACACCATGTCTCAAAAACAAAAGTAAATTTATCAACTACTCAACTATTCCTATAGTTATTATGCATAACAAAGTGACAGACAAGAGATGTGCCATCTGTTCTCAGTTCTAATTACAGTAACTTGACATGGATTTTTAAATAGCTTCATCCTGCTGGGTATGATAGCACACACCTCAAGAGGCAGAGGCAGGTGAGCCTCAAGAGCAACCTGGACTACAGAGTTCAATGCCAGCCAGAGCTATGTAGTGAGACTTTGACTCAATAAAATAATAACAGTAAACAGAATTAGCAAAGAATCACAATTACCACCAGAACTGCGAGACTAAACAAAGCTTAACTTTGTTGTATATGGCCCTAGATTTGATCCCTAGCGCTGCCCCATATACTAAAATTTCACAACTTGGCTGGTAAAGATACAGAGTATGGAGAGGAGAATGGGATGTTAGAGATTCCTAGTAAGAGAAGATAAGGTATGTGAATTCTTGAGGGAAAGAGCTGAATTGAAATGAAGATGGTCATAACTATTGAGAGGGTAACTGGAAAGGAGGCAGGGTCAGATCACAAGGGTTGCAGACCATGCTAAAGTGTGGTGATAACTAGTCTACAATTCCAGGTTAGTACTTGGGAAGATCAAGTTCAAGACGAGCCAGCTTCAGCTACACCGCAAATTCAAGGCCTGCTCACACATGCGCAGCATTCTCTGGGGCGTGGTTCAGTCTGTTTCAACTGTCTCAGATGGGGCTTGGAAAAACATGATCACAGAGAAGCCAGTGCTGTGCTTGGTTAAAGGTCATGCTGAGTAAGGCTGCGTAATGACAGGTAATTTTAGAAACTTCCTATTTCTGGCTATCGGAGACTTAAATTTTAGTGAAATGGTGAGATGTAAGACAACTCTTAAGGGGATAGGGAGCAGGGTGAGCCTTAGCTGGATGTACATCTGAGGAAAGGGATAGATGGGGAGGTCAAGGGGCTTTCAGGAGTTTAGGTAGCTTTTTGTTTGTTTGTTTGTTTGTTGTGGGTCTTAAGATTCATTGTAGGTGTGTGTCCCTGATGCCTATGGAAGTCAAGAAGGTGATGAACCCCCTGAAACTAGAGTTATGTATAGTTGTGAACCACCATGTGGATACTGGAAATCAAACCTGGATTCCGAGCAAGAACAAATAGACCTAACTGCTGAGCCAGCTCTCCTGCCCAGAGTTAAACACAGTTTTAGTTTTAAGGGGCTGGAGAGGTGGCTCAGTGGTTGAGAGCACTGACTGCTTTGCCACGGGTTCTATTCCCAGCACCACATAAGCTGTCTGTGGCTCCAGTTCAGGGGACCTGATAACCCTCACACAGACATACACACAGGGAAAATACCAATTAAATACCAATACAGACGTCAAGCCGGGATTTGATGTGATGAATCTTTTTAAAGTGAGGCAGGGTTCCCAGCTGTAGTAAACTTACAAGAAATTAGGGCCTGGAGGGCTAGGGTAGCCGCTGACTGAGTAGGACACATGCGCAGACCTGGAAAAAAACGCAGACTGCCGTCCTTTGTCCATTGTGGTTCAGGTCGTTGCTGAATGTTTCCAACCGGTGCTAAAACAGGTAAGCGACTACAAGGCCAGGCTCTGATGAGGGATAGTTACTACTGTCACAAGCTCTGGGATGAAACCTTAAAGCTGGAACTCCTGACCTACTTCCAACTTACATCACCTAACTTACTTGAAGTTTTTCTCAGCCTGACTCCTGCGCTAAATTGTCGAGATTCACTTTACCCTAAATTTAGGGAGATCTACTGTGTGTCTCTCCTGAGCATTTGATGAGAAGAGTGGAGGAGAGTTCGATGCTCAAGGAAGATATTTCCACTGAGGCCCAAGGAGAAACGTGTCGATACACATCTACTTATTCAGTGGATCAAGTCTTGTAGCAAGTGCAGTACTAGGAGTAGCAGAGTGTTGTCCTAGGCAGGTGCTTGAGCACTGTCGGTTAAGGGTGTAGGGTTGCTACTGCAAAGTCAGGATTTGGGCAGGAGATGTATTTGCCCTTCGAATGGCAAACCTAGAAAGAAACATCCCATCTCATCCTCTCCTTAAAATCCCTACTACTTGTTTTTATTATTGTTTCAGACAGTCTCACTATGTAAACCTATCTGTTGTCCTAGAATGCAATGTAGACTGGCCTTGGACTCACTGAAATCCACTTGCTTCTGTCACTCAAGGGCTGGGATTAAAAACCTGTGCTTTCAAACCTGACCATATAGATATTTTCAATAGTGAAATTTTAGTAGCGACCCTAAACTTACGGGTGTATGATCTAAACTTAAATAGATCAAAACCACTATAGTGTAGTGAGATATCCCCCTGCCCCTCCAGCGCTAGGCATGCCCATTTGGAGGGTAGGACTAGGTCTGGGGTTCCGACCCCAGCGAACTCTCTAGCTTCCTGTTGGGGTACCGAGAGCAACCTGTGTGGAGTGGATCCCTGGAGACAGAACTTGTGGCAGTCATCTGCTTTCTTGTGTAAATGACTTCTCCCCGAGTAAAATTAGTTTAACCTATGTTGAGCCTGGACCTGTGAATCTTGTCCCGCGCTTCAATACTATAGATTCAGCCATTCATCAAGGCAATACCCATATACCAGATCAAACCAGATTTTTAAGTGCAGATATTTTTCAGTGACCTCATATTTCAAAATGTTTTACCACTTACTTCAGTTAATCCAGACTTAATCTATTAGACTAATAATTCAAAACTCTAGAATCTCGCATTTAAATAAGTGAGAATCATGGATTCCTCAAACAACTCCAGTCAGAGAAAGCTGTGTTCCTCCTACAGATGAATAGTAAATCCAAAGGCAGCTACAAGTAGCTGCTAACTATACAGAAGTCATAGTCACAGAACCAGAAATGCTCTGTAAGTTTGGGAGGTGTTTCTGTTGCATTGTTTTCATTTTGTATCATTTTGAGTACTATCATTTTTGCTGATTCTGGTTTGATTTTTGAGAGAGGGTCTGTCTCTTATATCCCAAACTAACCAGATACTCAGTACGTAACTAAGGCTAGCCTTGATGGCTTGATCTTCCTACCTTTACCTCACAGATACTGGGATGACCAATCAATGCGTACCACCACAACTTTAGTATATTCTTTTTGGGTAATTTTTAGAGAATTCCCTTTTAATTTGTCGATGTGTCCAGTCAAATGTCCAGGAATGAGCATTGTGTCGCTGGCCTAGAACCCCTGCCACTCTGGTGCTGGAACTAGTTCTCCCTCTTGTTGCATGGTGTGACTGTTTCAGGGTGTTAACTTTGTCATGGATGTTTTATAGCCAACAGTTTGACTGGGGAGGGGGCATCCTTCACAGCAAAAAGTAAGAAGCAATAAAACCAAACTAGCTTACCTAATTTAAAATAAATAAATGATGAATAAATAAATAAGGCTCTGAATCAGCTCAGAGGGATGAAGTAGAAGGAAGGGGTTTGAGAGATTGGCAGATCTGCATGGTAACTTGAAGACTGATGACAGGGTTTCTAATGTTGACCAAGCAGACCAAGCCCTTTGAAATAGTTGCAGGGGAAACCTATAGTTATCTCAGTCTGTCATACTCGGAAACCTCCCAGGTCCAGTTAAAACCTAAGGGTGCCCCTTCTTGTACCCCTTTGTCTCTACACATGCCTGTCATATGTCTAGCCTTTCACTCCCTAGATGGTTAGGATATATCTAGACTCAAGGCATGTCTGCTTCCCCACAGTGGGAGGACCTCTCTCCTTTTTTAAGCTGTATGAGTTTTTGGCTTTTTGTTTGTTTGTTTGTTTGTTTGATACATTTGTGTCTGGACCATATACATGCAAAAGGCAACTTCAGATCCTCTGGAAGTGGAGTTAGACAGCTATGAGCTGCCTTGTGGGTGCTGGGAATTGAACCTGGGGCCTTTGGAGGAACAGTCAGTGGTCTTAACTGCTGAGCCATCTATAGCCCTGGGCCTCAGGTCCTCCTTGTCCCTTAAATGAATGTGGTGAGATTTTCTAGAATAAGGCTTGGAAGATGTGCCTAAGAGTCTACAGTCATCAGCACACACATTTGCCCCAGCTTTACCATGTTTCTTCCTGCTGCTTCCAGGGCAACTAAATCTCCTCAGTGACTCTGGGGACTTTCTTCCACTCCCACTGTCTTTGTGCTCTGCTTTTCCTCTTCCCTGTGGTTTTCTCTTACCACCTAGAGCTTCTCAACTGATGTTCATGCAATGAGCTTTGACCCCGTGCAGCTGTCTCTTGTGTAACTTCCCAACCTTGCTTAGTATTTCTGTTAAGAAATGGTAATGCCTCAAAAAAAAAAAAAAAAAAAAAGTCTTGATAATCTTTCCATTAAGGAAGGAAGTCTATCTGATAATTTAGCAAAACCCTTTGGTACTTGCACCTCTTAAAATGTGTTTATTGAATCCTAGAACATTTAACACTCACAGCTGTGTGCACTGGAAGAGTTCGATAAATATTTGCTGTTTGGTTTGATTTCCCTGAAACCCAAACTGAACTTTCTAACTGTTCTGAGGATTCGGGCAAATTCCAGTCAGATGCTTCAAGACTCTGTAAAAAGCAGCCAATGTGGTGATGTATGGTTTGTCTTTTGATAAGCTTCATCCTACCTTAGTTACTGTCCTAAAATGCTATTACCCTAAAATCTTTTTTGGAAATACAGAGGAGCTGGAGATGCCCTTTCTTTGTTCTATGTGTTGTGCCAAAGCTGCATGGAGAGGCCAAGCCTTGAGTTACTCAGTAACCACAGGAGAATCCAAGCTACTGTTTGCTCCCTGCCAAGGTCTTACTGTGGGGGCCAAAGACAAGAACACATAGCCCAGGATATGACGAAACAGGCGAAGGCCACATAAATTACCTTCCTATAGGAGTTACTACTCACATTGGAGACTGGTGGAGACAGGAACCACTGACCCGAAGGAGGTCAGAAAAATGAGAGGGGAACCAAATGTGATATTCTTTTCTTTCAATGTATTGTCAAGTCAAACCCTAACAACAAAGAACTGGATGACCCATGCATGCTTGCCAAACTACTCAGAATGGAGAAAGTTGGTGGGGAATCCTCCCCCCCCAATTTTTAGTTAATACAAATATTTGAGAAGCCAGCAAGATGGTCCAGTAGGTAAGAGTACTTGCCATGCACAACTAACCTGAAGTCCATTCCTGGAACTTCATAAAAAGCCAACTGCAGTGGCACACACTTGAAACCCCAGTACTCCAATGGTGAGATAGGAGGCAGGGACAGAGTTGCCTAAAAGTTCACGGGCAAACAGCCTGGAATATGCATCGTGGTAAAAACGACAAGATAGAAGGGGAGAATCATCTCTCTAAAAGCTGTCCTCTGACCATACATGTGCCATAGTATACACACAGCTGCCCACATATCACACACTGGAATAAAAAGGCTATCTTTAGAGTTTTGTTTTTTTGAGACAGGGTTTCTCAGTGTAGCTTTGGAGCCTATCCTGGAACTAACTTTGTAGACCAGGCTAGCCTAGAACTCATAGAGATTTTCCTGCCTCGGCCTCCCAAGTGCTAGGGTTAAAGGTGAGCACCACCAACGCCTAGCCAGGATGATAGAAATAACAGAGGAGAAATAGTGCTTAAAATGCCATTCCAAAATACTGTTGAAAGTTGCTTAATAGGTGAAAATCTGATGACTAAAACAATACTAATATTATATGTAGATAATCTAAAATGTTGCTTTGTATACTATTTATAAGCCTCCAAATGCTATTTAACAAAAAGGGGAGAACTAATTTTACAGCAGAGAAATGTGCCCGACAGCTGTCTCAGGCAAACAATGAAGATCAGCAGCAGCAGCTTGGGAAGACTGTGCCTCCTAAATTGACTGGCTCAGGGCACAGTTCATTCCTGTCACCAAGAGGATCATGGGAAACCAATTATGAGGATACCTACTGCACACTGAGATTTTCTTCAAAATTAATTGGCTTACACACTTCAAAAACACCACCCATGATGGACAAAGAGCTGGACTTTAAGGGAGTCGGCTCATGGAGAAAGTCCGGGGACTGAGCTTAGTCCCCAGTAACCACATGGAGGTGGAGAGAGAACCAAGTCCACAGAGCTGTCCTCTGACCTCCACACCTGCTACTGCACATGTGTACCTATACGTATATCATACACACACTAATAGCGCGTCACAATAGTTATAGATTTATTTGTTGTGTGTGCATTCTTACAAGCATGCCATAGTGCATATGGAGGGCAAAGAACATTTGTGGGAGTCAGTTCTCTTCTTCCCCCATGTGAATCCCAGGGACCAAATGCAGGTCATTGGGTTGGTAGCAGGTGCCATTACACACTGAGCCATCTTGCTGGCCCGATACCCATTTTGTGTATATTGGTTCTGTTCATGACTACTCCCTGACTTTGAGTAGAACCTCACACAGTTTCTAGCACATGCTTGGGCTAGGTCATGCCTCTCTATTTGCCAAACAGGAGACTTTCCAGTTATCTTTAGTCAAGGGTGATGGTGGCCTTTGAGCAAAGAACTCTAGCATCTGTCCTTGAAGTATCCTGCTCCACCAGGCAAGAACTTGTTATGGTCCTCATGCTTTCCTATCCAGAGAGTAAAGCATTCCCTACAGTTCAAGTCTTCACATCACAGAACGCTGAACACAGTAACTGCCATCCTGGTGATTTTGGGCTATTTAGAAGAGGAAAACAGAGCTAAATAGCCCTTTATCTCCAAATCTACTAAAAGAAATTAGTAATAATACACACAGACAGAACTTGGCTTGTTTAATCTTTAAGAAATATTTTTTTTTATCAGATGTCTTTTATTGAAATATTTTCTCTTGTTGCTTCTTAACTAGCTGGGTATTCCACCACACCACTGTTGATGTCATCAATGATGTCATGAGGGTGGCAGCCGTCCACATTGCAGCCCACAGACTGTGCAGTACCCAGGATCTCTTTAATAGTTCCTGAAAGTTCTCTGGCTAAAGACCGGTGTCTCATCTGGCGGGAAATGCTGACAATCTCATCAAAAGTGATATTTTTGTGTTTAATGTTCTTTTGCTTCTTTCTGTCTCTTGGTGGCTCCTTGAGGGCTTTAATGATGAGGGCAGAGGCAGAGGGCACCACCTCAATCTGGGCCTGTCTGTTCTGGATGGTCAGTTTCACTGTAATCCTCAGACCTTTCCAGTCACCCGTTGCCTTGGCGATGTCATCACCAACTTCTTTTGGAGACAGACCCAGAGGACCGATCTTGGGGGCCAAGGCGGATGTGGCGCCGACCTCACCTCTGGTGCACCTCAAGTATACGACTTTGATCTTGTTGGGGTCGAACTTGGGCGGCATGGCGGAGGCGGCTGGTGTCGGATGAACCCGGATTCGGGACGACTGAAGAAAGTTGCACCGTTGCCTCCTCCAAGCCGAAAGCAGAAAAGCTTTAAGAAATATTTTGAAGTCGGGCAATTGTGTGGGCAGAGCACTTGGGAGGCAGAGGCAAGTGAATCTCTGAGTTTGAGGCCAGCCTGGTCTACAGAGTGAGTTTCAGAAAGCCAGAGCTACACAGAGAAACCCTGTCTCGATAAACAAAACAAAACAAACATCAAACATAAATATTTTCTGAGTTGTGAGGATTCTTCTGAGGAGTCATCAGGAGCCAACTCCCCCAATCCTGAACTGAAGAAATTGATGAACAAGATCTTATTGTTGAAGTTAAATGGTGGCAGACATGTACAAGGAATACTATGGGGCTTTGATCTCTCTATGGATCTTCCAAGACAAGGTTTCTCTATCTAATAGATCTGGCTGGCCTGTAACTCATTCTGTAGACTAGGCCGGCCTCTGCCTCCCGAATGCTGGGATTAAAGGCATGTGCTACCATTGCTTGGCCCTTTATGAATCTTGTGATTGAATAAGTGTGTGGAGATGGCAACTAGGGGTGACAGAATAACAGAATAACACCGACATGGTGATCATATGAGGGAACAGCATAATCATGTTAGAAGGCTTGGAAAGAACCTAAACAAAAGCTTTCAGCAGAGGAGTCCACATCCCTCCCCAGAGGGCCTGTTGACTGTGGTCTAGAATTTGGTCATGTACATTTTCATATGAAATTTTTTTGCTAAATAAACTGTTGTGATTAAAAAAGACAGAAATATTTCAATAGATGCTGCCCTTGCTCACAATAAAGGAAAAAAGTTTCGGAGGCTCACACCTATAATCCCAGCACTTGGAAGATAGACAGGAAGACAAGGTCAACTTTAGCTTCATAACAAATGTGAAACCAGCTCATGTGAGGCAGGGAGCAATAAATGCAGTTGTTACCACTTGTATCCCTCTACTTCTGCGATCTCCTGATTTGATTAATTAGATTCCCCCCCCCCACAGACCCTCCTGAGTCAGGTACCTCCTACCCAGTTTTGAATTCTCCACGTTCTCCCTTTTCCCTCAGAAATGTGACAGGAGCACGAAGGGCTGTGGGCAAGAGAGGGGGTCACACTTTCCCTAGGCCTGACTGAACTTTAACTTTTCTACTAATTAAACAAAACTGAGTTCTATACTTTGCTTAACCCTAGGAACTGGTCATCAGCCTTTGACCTCAGCCCTCCTCTCCTGACCAGCTCCCTCCCCTCCCCCACCTGGCCTCTGGACCTCTGTCAGATTTAGGAGAAAGAAGCAGCTTTCAGAGTGACTGTCTGAGACAGCACCATCTCCACTTGCTGTCTCTGTAGAAGCGCAACAGCCATGGATTCCAATGGGACAGGAAGTGCGGCTGCTGGAATGAGGTAAGGGATGGGCTTTCCCTCTCCCAGCTCTTGCTGAGTTTTCTGGCCTCTGAAGGACTCACAGGATGACCTCTGACACTTTTGAGAAGACTGGGCCCTCTCCCTGGTAGTTAAATCAAAGACCTATTTTGAAGATGTCACTTCCTCCATGGGAAGAGATGGGCAATCTAGAGAGCATGGCTGGGCAGCCATCTAATTTGTTTTATGCTCCTCTCCTACTCAGTTGCCCCCTGTCTCAGGGACCTCTGACCAACTCCTAAAGCCCTGTCCCTTTTCACAGAGGGATTCCCTCCTGGATACCACACCCTTCTTGATTTAAGTGTTGAAGGAAGCTAGGAGTGAGGGCAGCCTGACCACTGTGGTTTCTATTTATGCCAACAGAATTCCATGGCCCCTCCACCTTCCACTCACATTTCCAAATGCCCTGAAGAACAAAATGAAACACAAGGCAATGGAGATGGGGGTAATAGTTCTCTCTTCCTTCCCTCACCCCTCCTCCCTCGTCACCCTACGTTCCTTCTTTCCCTTTTGTCTCCATTTCTCCAACTGTAGAATTGGTTTCAGACCACACAAAACTCCAGGTACCCTTTGCCTGCCTTCAGCTTCGTCAGCCCTTCTCCCACCAAGCACACTACCTCGACAAGTCTTTTCTGCACTCTGCCTGACTTTTTCTTCTTGAAGGGGACTGGAAAGACCCAGTGCCCAGGTACAGACTCCCTTCTCGAGACTCAGTAGCCTGGCCCATACTGTCTTAGCTACAGACATATTCTGGAGAATTTATTTCTTGGTTTACCTTATTGAGTGTCCAAATTCTCTTGCCAATCTCACTACATTTTTTTAAATTGAGGTATTATGTAGCCCAGGCTGCCCTTGTACTCCTGACCCTCCCACCTCAGCCACCCAAATGTTGAGATTGAGGGTATATACCCTACCACACCTGGCTACTATTTCATTTTTTTAGAAAGGTATCAAGCTGGCCACGGTGGCACATGCCTACAATCCTAGCATTTGGGATCCAGAGGCAGGAAAACCAGAATTTCAAGGTCATCCTTAGCTACATAGTGAGGATGAGGCAATCTAGCTACTGAGAGCCTATCCAAATCCCTAGCACCATCAAAGTGAGATTATCTTTACTTTTAGTGACCCCTGTTAGTAGCTATGAAAAAATTCAGGGGACAGAAAAGAATGAGGGCAGAACTAAGGCAGAGGCAGTAAGGTCGGAGAGTAAGGAAGAGTGGCCTTAACTGAATCTAGGGTCAGACTAAACGAGGAGGGGAGGGATCCAGGGTGACTTTCAGGTTTCTGACCTGGTGTCAGGATCCATGGGTTGAAGGATGGAGGAGCAGGTATATGGTGAGAACAAGAACAGTTCAGCAGGTCACATCTCACTATGGAAGTGGCAGGCCTTCCAGGCAGCACTGTCTGGAGGTCAGAGTTCAGGCTGGAGCTATGGATCTGGGAATCATCATCCCAGATGCTGCCTTGGCTGCATTCACTCTCTCACCCTATTGGTCAAAGTCTTCCTGGCCTTTAAGATTTGGGCTATGTTCCATCCATGTCTGGGGGCTCCCTTTGCCCTCTGACTCCCCAGAGGGCACATGTTCCACTTATACAAGGAAACTGCATCATCCTTCTCTGAGTATGGACACACGCATACCTCTAGTATATAACTGTGCCCAGGCAAGGAGCCTAGGACAGTTCTTCTCTTGGACAGTGATGCTTAACTCAAATGCAAAGAAGGCCACAATACTATGCTTCTCAGGGATAAGACTGTGGTGGCCAATGGGAATAGGTAGTCACTGTTCTGTCCCCTTGTAGGAAGGTATGTCTCCTCTCATTGCTACTCATTGGTGCCTGGGGCTGTGTGATCTGCCATGGAAACCCTGTGGATGACATCTGCATAGCAAAGCCCCGGGATATCCCTGTGAATCCCATGTGCATTTACCGCTCTCCAACCAAGAAGGCCACTGATGAAGACGGCCTAGAGCAGAAGGTCCCGGAGGCCACCAACCGTCGGGTCTGGGAACTGTCGAAAGCTAATTCTCGATTTGCCACCACCTTCTATCAGCACCTGGCAGACTCCAAGAATGACAATGACAACATTTTCTTGTCACCCTTGAGCATCTCCACGGCTTTTGCTATGACCAAGCTGGGTGCCTGTAATGACACTCTCAAGCAGCTGATGGAGGTACAGTGTGCACTCTACCTCTGCCTCTTTCTGTGCTGGGGTACATCTCTTGGACTTCTTTATGTCTAATGATACCTAAACCAACACATTAGATTGTGTAGGTGACCTCACTGTGGGTTATAATTCTCTCTGAATCACTATTTCATGTATTGGGATTGCTTTTCTTTTTTAATGACTTATTTTCTATTTTATATGCATTTCCTTGCCTGTATGTGTGTCTGTTAGATCCCCTGGAACTAGAGTTACATAGAGACAGTTGTGAGCTGCCATTGTGCTGAGAATTGAACCCAGGTCCTTTGGAAGAGCAGCCAGTATTCTTAACTGCTGAGCAGTCTCTCTAGCCCAGGACTATTTTTCAAAATGACTCTTAGGTGTAATGAGTAAGGTTTTTCCTCCACCACTGGTCTGGTCCCGCCGCTGCACCAGCCCCAAATAACGCACAGAGACTCTGTATTTGATATAATGCTGTTGGCCAGGTACTAGTTTCTTATCGGCTAGCTCTGTCTTAAGTATTAACCCATTTCTGCTGATCTATGTATTTTCATGTGGTCTTCTCTTACTGGGGAGCCGGCCGGCATTCTGCTTTCTCCAGCCTCTCCATCTTGACTCCTCCTTCCTCTTTCCTCCTTGTCTCCTAGTCCCACCTATCTTGCTTTCCTATTGGCCAACAGTGCTTTATTCATTAACCAGTATGAGAAACATATTTACAGTATCGCATCTCCTATCACTTAGGTTTTGGGATTTTTGTTTTATTTATTTATTTATTTATTTATTTATTTATTTTGAGACAGGGTTTCTCTGTGTAACAGTTCTGGCTGTATTGGAACTTGCTCTGTAGACCAGGCTGGCCTTGAACTCGCAGAGATCTGCCTACCTCTGTCTCCCTAGTGCTGGGATAAAAGGCATGCACCACCACCGACAGGCTTTTAGGTTTTTGAGTAAGGTTTTTTACTATGTAGCCCAGGTTGACCCCATACTTACTATAAACAGTTCTGGGCTGGCCTTGAATTTGTGATGATCACCTGGCCTCAGCCTCATGAATAGCAGCAGAATTATACGTATTAGCTACCATGTGGCTAATTGTTTTTCTTTAATTAGTCTTCATTATAAATGTTTCCTGGTCTCTCCTATTTACAAATTATTTTACTTATTTGAAGGGGTACACATGTATTGTGGCATGTGTGTGTGGAGGTCCGAGGACAACATTCAGCAGCTGGCTCTCTCCTCCTACCTTGCTGAGGAAGGGTGTCTCATTTCTCTCTGAATAGTCCAGATGAGCTGCCCTGCAAGCTTCAGGCGATGCTCCTGTCTCTACTCTCCACAGTGCTGTTATGCGAGTGTTGGGATTATAGATGCAAGGCACTCAGGTGGCTTTTTGTGGGTTCTAGGGGTCAGATGCAAGCTGTCATGGTTGACAAGAAGTGCTTGTACCTGCTGACCCATCTTGCCTTATACTATTCATAAATAGGAGAAGGTCAGTGTTGCAAGTTAGAAATGTTTGCCTCTAGACAAGTGGCCAGTTTCCACTGAACTTCATCCATTTGTTCAGACTCAGGCACGAGGTAATGCACACCTCCACTCCACAACAGAAGGCTTAGCTTTCAGAGGCTCTCCTCTGCTTCCTCCCTGTCGACAACAGTGTGTGTGCTCCTGATGCTCTTGCAAATGACAGCACATTAGAAACTCCTGTCACAGAAGCTGCCCCCTGGAGTCTATCAGTAAGGTTCATACACACTGGCATTGCCTCAAGCACTTCCTTATATTCTGTCTCTGTCCCCAAATGTGAGTTTAAATGTGACCCTGCCTATAAAAAGAAACAAGAGCTGGAGATGTGGCTCACTAGTAGAGCACTTGACTAGTAATGTAAAGAGCTCTTGGCTTAATGTCTATCAATGCAAAATAAAAGCAAGAAGAAAAGCAGAAAAAATATCTCTTCTAATCCAAACACGTCCTCTGAGTTGCTTCTTCAGATCTTCCAAACATTTGATGTCACATATAAAAAAACAGGTGTGACACACTCTTCTCTCAGAAACCCACAGAGCTTTTAACCAAGAGTGCTAAAAAAGAAACCTGGGGAGAGGGGTAAAGTGCTTGCCTTGCACACATGAATCCTGAGTTTGATCTCTAGGCCCCATGTATATAAAGGTGGGCACTGTGCACATGATTGTAGTTCCAGAACTGGGGAGACAGAGACAGGCGGATCCCTGCAGCCAGCCATCTTACCCCAATCACCCAGCTCCATACCAGGGAGGGACCCTGTCTCACAAACGGGGAAAGATGGGTCTGGAGAGACTGCTCAGAGGTTAAAAGAACTCCCTTCTCCTCTAGAGGACTCAAGATACATTCCCAGCACCCACGTCCAGCAGTTTATAAGCTCCTGTGATTCCTGCTACAGAAGGTCCAGTGCCTTCTTCTGGACTCTTTAGGCACCCACACATGAGGGCATTCTTTCACCACTGCCCACATAAACATTTGGAGGCTGTCCTCTGACATTTACATGCATGTGTGTACATACCCATGCACACACACAAGCACAGAGTACATACCAGAACACTGACGACAGAGCATAAGAGGGGGAGGGGCAGCCTCACCACTGCATGGCTGTGAAGGAGGTGGTTGTTTGGGTCTATGACAGCTTCTGTGGCTCTGACTGGTATGGAGTCCTGGAGACTCTGATTCTGGTTCATTTGTGTCCTTGCTGACACAATCTTTGCCTTCCTCAGCCCCACTACAAACAGGATTCCAGAGCCCTCAAAAGGTGCTGATCCAAGTAGACATGGTGGAAATGCTTGTTACAGTGAGACACACTATCCTGGTTCCATTATCTGTCCAGAATTACTAAGATGACTTTTCTTTTCACAGTCAGAAAGCAAGCGCCCTTTGTGGGGCTACAGTCCCTTAGACAGCAGGTGCCATTCCTGTTTCTTGATCTTTCCCCATTACATCCCCCCCCCCCCTTTCTTTTTCTTTTTCTTGTATAGTCATTTTCAAAACATGAGCTGAGTGTTTATGCTGAACCAGACACTGTACTGTAACCAAGTAGTTTGACAGCTTTTGGTCCATCGTGGTACTTGGTACCCATGATAACTAGGCTGCCTAATTGCACCTACCACTGTTTTCTTTTGTCCTCTATAGGTTTTTAAATTTGATACCATCTCAGAGAAAACATCCGATCAGATCCATTTCTTCTTTGCCAAACTGAACTGCCGACTCTATCGAAAAGCCAACAAATCCTCCAACTTGGTAGCAGCCAACCGTCTTTTTGGAGACAAATCCCTTACCTTCAATGAGACCTATCAGGACATTAGTGAGGTTGTCTATGGAGCCAAGCTCCAGCCCCTGGACTTCAAGGTGAGTTGTGGATGTCAGAGTCCTCTTCACTCATACTGAGAAGGGAGAGAAACAGGATCCAAATGAACACTACTGTATTGCCAATGGTTGGTGAAGGCTGAGGACAAATCAAAAGCCTTGGAGCAGTAACCCTTAAGGCTTCAGAGAATGATGGTGCTCATGCCTTCTGTTATAGAGGTTACTCTGAAAAAGTTATATAAGGAATAACCTTTTCACTTCATCTGCCAAGTTCAAATATGTCATGGACAAATAAAATTACTTCATGATATGTGTTACATGTTCCCTTGGAGATTCATGAAGCACACAAGCCTATAAAGTGTTCCGAGGAAGTAATATAGCAAAGAAACACTTTGACTTCTGGCTTAGTGTTCCTTTGCTATGAAGAGAAATCATGACCAAGGAAACCTTTATAAAACAAAGCATTTAGGGGCTGGAGAGATGGCTTAGAGGTTAAGAACACTGACTGCTCTTCCAGAGGTCCTGAGTTCAATTCCCAGCAACCATGGTGGCTCACAACCATTTGTAATTGAGATCTGCTGCCCTCTTCTGGTCTGCAGGGATACATGTATGTAGAATACTGCATACATAATAAATAAATCTTAAAAAAATAAAAATAAAAAGTGAAGCATTTAATTGGGATTTGCCTGTACTTTCAGAGGGGTTAGTCCATTTTCATCATAGCAGGGAGCATGGCAGCAGACAGACAGACAGGCACAAGCCTGATCCACAAGCTGGCAGAGAGAGACATGGGCTGGTATGGGCTTTTGAAACCTCAAAGCTGATTCCCAGTTACATATCTGCTCCAACAGGACATACCTACTCCTTTTCAAACATCCTTAGTCAACTGGGGACTAAGCATGCAAATGTATGAGCCTGTGCGGGCCTGTTTACATTCAAACCACCTCATCTTTAGTCAGTCAGTATTTTCTTTCACTGTATAGCCCTGGCTGCCCTGGAACTCACTCTGTAGACCAGGCTGGCCTCAAACTCACAGAGATCTGCCTGCCTCTGCCTCCTGAGTGCTGGTATTAAAGGCGTGTGCCAATACTGGCCAGTTAGCATTCTCTAAATTTACTTGACCACGGGGCACTGGCCTTCCTGTCCTCTTACCTGTGTCATCACTCATTACTTCCCATAGACCATGTTTGGAAAACGTTTCTGTGAGTTTAGCTTTTCCAGAATGAGGGTAGATAACACTGCCCCTTCTGTCCTTCAGACTGTAGTCCTCTTTCTTTTTCTTCCTATAACATTTACTAGTGGGTTGATCCCTCAGTTTGGCTCCACAAAACTTTAACTATGTGAAAACATCAGTGACAGTGTATCAGATGTGTGAGACCTCCTCAGTGTGGGTTAAAGTGATGGCTTCTTAACCAGACACTGGAAAAGAGCAAAGAAATGATGAACAAAATACATTCTGCAGGGGGACCTGAAATTCAAAGCTGACTGAGTTGCACAGGCACTCAGGTTATTTCCTGGGTTTTTTTTTTTTTTTTTGTTTGTTTGTTTGTTTGTTTTTTTTATTTTTAGGAAAATGCAGAATCATCCAGAATGACCATCAACAACTGGGTAGCTAATAAGACTGAAGGCCGCATCAAAGATGTCATCCCCCAAGGAGCCATCAACGATCTCACAGCCCTGGTGCTAGTTAACACCATTTACTTCAAGGTACTCAATTGGTCCTGAAGAGACCCCAGGGACACCTCTCACTGTTAAGCTCCCCTTCTTCCATATCTTTGGGCATATGTAGTCAGATTCCTCCTGAGAAATAGTCCATGCATGGTCTAGGTAACCATATACATTTTCCAAGAGTCCAGAGGCCCAGGGTCTTAGTAATGTCCCCAGGCTGGAATGGAGCATGTGAACTTACAACCAATCATCCTTCCACCAGGTATGAATGATGATAAGCTTTTGCACTTGTGTGACAATTTCTGCAATTCAATTAATGTTTTATTTTCCCTTTTCTGTTTTAATTTTGAGACAGAGTATTATGTAGCTCTGGCTGTCCTGGAACTTGCTAAGTAGACCAGGCTGGCCCAGAGATCCACTTGCCTTTGCCTCTGCTGGGATTAAAGGTGTGTGCCACCACCGCCTGACTGAAACAAAATGATTTTATTGATGGGTTTCTACACTGCCTAGAGCAACTTCTGTCATATATTGCTTCTTGGGATTCTGAAGCTCTGGGTGCTTGGCTCACTTCAGACTGAGAAGGGGCCTGTGAAGTGACCATGCAAGGCTTGTTCTCAGAGTTCAGGCTCTAAGGACTGCTCCAATAATTATTACATTTGAGAAGGAGTGGGAGAGGACAGTGGGAACAAACACCATGAATGCTCTGGAGGACTGTCACCACAGAGCAGCTGGAATTGTGGCACATATTTCTTCATCCTGACTTAGACATGTGTTGTTTGCATTCTTCCTTTTTCCCTGTGGCCCAGCGACTTAGCCAGTCACTTAGCGTGTCAATCACTCTTAGGGATTCCTTCTCCTCCAGAACAGCAGGCAGCATTTCTACAGCATGTTGCCCTTTACAGTTTGATCGTCATACACTGCAAGGGAGACCTTGGGTCTCTTATGCAGTATGATTTCTTTGTTGTAAATCTTGACTCCTTGTTTGTAAGTGTATGAATTCTTGTGAATTACTGGGGAGTTATTGGGACCTTGCTATGGCCTGGTTTCTATAAAATGGTAATGAGGATCCACCTGCTTTATAGGATTAGCAAAGAGGCAGAGTGGGTGAACACATGTGAAATGCTTAGTGAGAATTTGTACATCCTTAGAGTATACAGTTAACATTCTAAAGTCACTGGCTCTTTCCAATGCCTGACTTGCTGCTGAGAAACCACACCACTCAATAGAATTAAATGACTTATCTAAAGAGCCAAGAGCCAGAAAATGATAAGGGATGGTGCAGGATGTATCCTCTGCCTGGCAGGATTTCCAGACAAATTCCTGGGACTGCTATCTGAGTCTGGCCTCTGATTAATCAGGGACAAAGCAAAGAGCTCTGGAGGTTGTCACTGGGAAAGAGGTGGTGGACAGCAAACAATACAAGACAGAATGAACTTGCAAAGAAGACTGTAGGTTATTCTTGGATTTGGACTTTTCTGCTTAAAAAAAAAAAAAAGAAATCAATAGTATAGGTGCTTGTCATTATGTCTGGTAACCTACATGGTAGGAGGAAAGAATCATTTCCTACATGTTGATAAGTTGTCCTTGGATGTTCACACACTCACAATGGCACACGCACGCCTGCTCTCAAATGTAAAATAATAATAATATTGCTGGAAATCTGACAAATATAGAAAAAAACAAAATGAAACACACAGAAGTAATTGTACCACACAGGCATAATTATTAGCCTTTTAACATAGCTAGTTTTTCTTTTTCTTTTTTTCCCTTTTTTAAAATTTCAAACAAGGTTGTTTTACATGTCAATCCCAGTTCCCTCACCCTCCCATCCTCTACTGTCCCACCAAGCCCCAGCCCATCTCCTTTCTGCTCCCCAGGGAGGATGAGGACTTCCACAGGGAGTCTTCAAAGTCTGTCATATCATTTGGGTCAGCCATGTGTCTAGGCTGAGAGAGTATTCCTCTATGTGGGATGGGCTCCCAAAATCCATTTGTATACTAAGGGTAAATACTGATCTATTACTAGAGATCTATTACTAGATCTATTACTACATAGACTTGCCCAGTCCTCCTAACTAACATTCACATTCAGGGGGTCTGGGTCAGTCCTATGCTGGTTTCCCAGCTATCAGACTTGGATATATGAGCTCCCCCTTGTTCAAGTCAGCTGTCTCTGTGGGTTTCTCCAGCCTGGTCTTGACCCCTTTGCTCATCACTCCTCCCTCTCTGCAACTGGATTCCAGGAGTTTGGCTCAGTGAGCTGTGGGTGTCTGCTTCTTCTTCCATCAGCTACTAGATGAAGGCTCTAGGATGGCATGTAAAGTAGTCATCAATCTCAATATCGTGGAAGGGCATTAAAGGTAGCCTCTCTACTATTGCTTAGCACATCTAGTTTTTCTAGTAACACATTTATATGTTGATATAATCAGATTATATCCCATAATAGTTAATATTCTGCTAGGATATTTTCATTTTTGCCTTTTGATTCTCCAATCTGACATTTTTCAGGGCCTGTGGAAGTCAAAGTTCAGCCCCGAGAACACAAGGAAGGAGCTGTTCTACAAGGTTGATGGGCAGACATGCCCAGTGTCTATGATGTACCAGGAAGGAAAATTCAAATACAAACGTGTGGCAGAAGGCACCCAGGTGCTGGAGCTGCCCTTCAAGGGGGACGACATCACCATGGTGCTCATCCTACCCAAGCCTGAGAAGAGCCTGGCCAAGGTGGAGCAGGAACTCACCCCAGAGCTGCTGCAGGAGTGGCTAGATGAGCTGACTGAGATGATGCTTGTGGTTCATATGCCCCGTTTCCGCTCTGAGGACAGCTTCAGTTTGAAGGAGCAGCTGCAAGACATGGGCCTTGTTGATCTGTTCAACCCTGATAAGGCCCAACTCCCAGGTTGGTACAGGAGAGACCTGCCCCCTCTCCACTCCAAGGTAAAGGTTGGACCAAATGTGGGACAGCAGAGGAACACACAGGATATCTGGATTCTGATCCCGGCTCTGTGATAAACTGTGTCGATCGGTGCCTTGCCCTTCCCAGCCCCCTTGTAGAAGAGGGTGCTTGCTCTTTCTTTCCAGAAGTCCAGCCAGTACTGTCATCCTATGAATCTTTATCTCATAGAGGAGATGAAACCGGTGGGAAAGGATTTGAAAAAACATTGAAATTCAAAGAGACAGGCATTAAACTCAAGGCATGCTGGGACATGCTTATAATTCCAGCACTTGGGAGGTAGGGCAGAAGATAGCATTGTAGGCCAGCTTGGCCTATTTAACGAGACCTTGTCTGAAAAGTAAAATAAAATAGGAGCTAGAGAGATAGCTTAGCAATTAAAGAGCATGGGTCATTATTGCAGAAGACCCAGGATCAGTTTCCAGAATTCAAGGCAGACATCTCTCAACCTCCTGTTACTCCAGCTCCAGGGAATCTGACTCTATAGGTGTCAGCACTCATGTACACATGTAACACAAATAAGCTGGTGGTGGTGGTGCAAGCTTTAAACCCAGCACTCAGGAGGCAGAGGCAAGTGAATCTCTGTAAATTCAAGGCCAGCATGGTCTACAGAATGTTCCAGTATAAGCTCAAAGCTACAGAGAAACCCTGCCTCAGCAAAAAATAAACTAAAAAAAAAAAAATAAAATAAAGAAAAAATAATTCTTGAATAAAATAATAATGAAATATGAGAGTAAATCATATTTACTATAGAACACCTTTACCTTTTCATTTTTTCTGGTTTTGGTTGAGACTGGGCCATATGTAGCCCAGGTTAGCCTGGAACCCACTGTGCAGCTAAGACTGGCTTTGACTGATTGTGCTATCTCCACTCTGAGTGCTGGGACTATAGGTGTGTGCCACATGTCTGGAAATACCTTTTATGTATCCATATCCATATATTTATTTGTTGTTATGTATGGTATGTGTAGGGGGTACACAAGTGCCAGAGAACTTTCAAAGAGTTCAAAGTCATGTGGAACCCAGGAATTAAACTCAGGTTGTCAGGGTCGGTGGCAAGTGACCATACCTGATGAACAATCTCACTGGCCCCAGCACATCTCTGTCTAAAAGAAGCCCCGAGCTGGGCATGGGGGCACCCAACTATAATCTCAGCAATCAAGGCTGTGGCAGGGTGACAGTTTAAGACCAGCCCAGACTGCACGAAGAGATTCTAAAAAAGACTTTGAATCCAGTCTTTACTGTGCTACCTTTAAATTAGCTTTGAAAGTCAAACCTCTCAAAGATGTTACCAAACTGGAAAAAGTTTTTTATTAGACATAGGTTTTTCCTTAAGAACAGAGTCTCACCCCTCCACTGTCCCCCAAGAAGCTAACATAAGATTAAATTCACAAGACCCAGGCCAAAGAAGCCCAAATACCTCCCTGCTTTTAAGAGGTATCCATGGAAAGGGTGGGGTTTATTACTAGGGGAGGGTCAGCCTTCTTTTTCTCAAACCATCCAGAAGGGTGTCTTCATTCAGACTGATCTCCTGTGTGACCTGAAGCCAAATCACAGCACTCCCTTCTCTGTTCTTCTTTCCAGGGATCGTTGCAGAAGGCAGGAATGACCTCTATGTCTCTGATGCATTCCACAAAGCATTTCTTGAGGTGAGTCCATCCTCCTCCACCCTGTCTTTTCTGTATTTTATCAAGCTGCACTAGTGTTTGGAGTTTCCTGCTATGCTGTTATGGTAGAGACAGCAGGTTTGTTAGCAGCAGGACAGAGCTGAGGAGGGGTGAGTTTGCAGTATTCCTTCAATCATGCACACATGGAGAAGCTTGAAAATTCTGCCTCAGGATGATATCCTCCTCTGCCAGAGAAATAAGAGTTAGAGGGTAGCCCAAGGGAAAGAAGCCAGGAAAGGCCACAGGGAGGGAATTCCTAGATGTTTCAGCAATATGGGAAGTATGGGGTAAAAGACTGAAATCTAATGTGGACAGAATAGGGAGGGGCATGTGCTTAAGTGGGTGAAGAGCAACTGAACATAAGAAAGGGCTACTAATGGTATTCTAGGAGAATTACTGAGATAATACAGCATTTCAGGAAGCCTAATTAGGCAGGCACACGCGGATCTTCAGAGATTAACTAACTACACACAATGGCGTGCTGAGATCTGAGCTGTCCCAGTGAGGGAAACAGTGGATATTGCTCAGCTAGTCTTCCCCCACCTGATGTGAGCACAGAACTGTGTGTTAGAGTAGGGCGTGGCAGCTTGTTGTTCTGGTCTCAGATACTGAGGTGTGTGGCTCCATAGCATTCGGTATTGATCTTTATTCTTGGAGACCCAGGGGTGGGGCCTGAGGATCTGCTGCCTTGCACAGATCTGCAAGGGATCTCATATAAAATCAGGTTTGAGGCCCAAAATGGTGTAGGCTGTTCTTCCTGAAGGCTAAGGCTGAGTGGAAGGCCAACGTTAGACAAAGTTTACAGGACTTAAGATTGCAATCAGAAAGGTTCAGAGTATGACATCAGAGAACTAATTGTAGGATCCAAGCTCAGGATGAGGGGTAGGAGCTCTGAGATGGCTGGATCTTACCTTCACACCACTCAAAAATTTAGTCTAAGATGAGAAAGAAATAGATGTGGGACAACGAAGGGAAAGGGGAAAAACCATTAACTAACCCCACAAAGCACAGAGATCACATGTGCTTAAGAGTCAAGGAGAGGAGGCAAAGGCAGGAGGATTGCCACAAGTTCTAGGTCAGCCTGGTCTATAAAGAAAGCTAAAAGCAAGCAAGAGTACACAGTGAGACTGTTTAAAAGAAACCAGAGTAGGTGGCTGACACAGGAGAATCTTGAATGACAGGCTAGCCTCGGCTCCCAGAGAACACAGCAAGATCCTATCACAGTGATGTTAGCAATTGTCAGACATTTTCTGAAGGCAACCCTTCAGATGTCATTCAAATATCGTTTTCTCAGGTACTACTCCAAGAAAACCATGTCATCCAGCTGGAGGACTGTCTTTTCATAAGCCACAGGTTCTGCGTAGCTGTTGGGTAGTTATACCTGGGATTTTTTTTTTTTTTTCAAGAGTGAATCTATTTATTTCCATTACAGATCTCTGATCTTGATCCTGAATTTCTCTTAGCAGCTGGTTCAAAACAATGCTCTCTAATAGTGTTCAGCTATGCTACCAGAATGTGGCTTCTAGTTCGGGAATTACACTTTTGGGAGGAACTCTTGCAAGCCTTAGGATGAGCAGGTTTCTGGCAGGGTCTGTTTGTGTCTACTTTGTGTGTTAGCAGTGTGAGGAGCCCCAGGGTCTGTGTGTGACACACACATCTATGATGGACTGAAGGGTGGCTAACATTTCTTTCCTGTGTGACCTGCAGGTGAATGAGGAAGGGAGTGAAGCAGCAGCCAGCACTGCCGTCATGATTGCTGGCCGCTCACTGAACCCCAATAGGGTAACCTTCAAGGCCAACCGGCCCTTCCTGGTACTTATAAGGGAAGTTGCTCTGAACACTATTATATTCATGGGGAGAGTGGCTAATCCTTGTATGAACTAAAATAGCCTTTCTTAATCTTTGCACCTTTTCCTGTTTTGGTGTTTGTGAATAGAAGTAAAAATAAATACAGCTGCCACCTCACAAGAATGGACTTTTCCACTTGAAATGAAGACAAGACACTGATGCACAGATAGGATGCTGTGGGCAACAACTTCTGGGTAAATAAAGGGGAAGAGGCCAGCATGGTGGCACACACCTAGCACTTTGGAGAACAGAAGCAAAGGATCAGGAGTTGAGGCTAGTTGAGGCTGGGCTGCATGTGAGACACCCTGTCTCAAGATGACTTCCTCTCCCTAAAACACAGAAAACCATAAAAATAAAAGAGATAAATATGTTACCATTTCATCTTGGAGGACTGGAGGACCTTTAAATTCTCAGTATTCCTACCATGCTACAAAGTCCCAAGAGTACAAAGTAATTAATCTCTATATGGAAAAGACAGAGATTCAAATATGAGTATTAAACCTTTTATTTCTCAAACCACTCACATGCATAATGTTCTTATACACAGTGTCAAAATAAAGAGGAAATGCATTTTTATACAAACAGAATTTCAAGTATACATTAATAGACTTTTCAGATTACTATCCAAGTTGCTAAGGTTTCATTCACATTGTTCTTAAAGCTGTTCAACGAGAAAGCTTTTGCTAAGTGCTTTAAATGTTTATATAAACCCACATCTTAATTCTTCTTTGAATCTCCCCTCCCCTGACCCTTCTGCCCTCCCCCCTCCCGATACAACAGGGCTCTAGGAGACATGCTACCCTTCCAAGAACTATTGGCTTGTCACCAGGGGAAAGTCAGAATCTACAGGAGGAGAGTCAGAGGACACCTGTCAAATTTAGGGGAAATGAACCCAGTACTTAGATGTGACATAATTCTGAGTAATATTTTAGCATTGTTGTATTTTTCACTTGATCTTTAATAAAAAAGAAAAGCTTATCATAAAACAATCAAGGTTTTTTTATTTTAATTATTATTATAATTTGGTAGCTAAAAAAATTAATAAAAAAATTTTTTTCCCTCAGGAAAAATTCTAAAATCAGGGTAGGTATTTTGAACTCTTTTTAAAAAACTGGTTCTTTCCCCCTTTGGCAGGGAGTACTCACTGGCAGCTTAAAAGCAGATGGTAATTTGTGTTCACATTAAGATTTTTTGTGGCTGGGGTAGCAGTTGCCTAGCATGTGTAAGGCCCTGGGCTCAATCCCCAGTACTATGGGGTAGGGGTAAAGAAATTTGGTCAAATCTTACAGGGTCTGGCAAGAGTTTCCCCTCTTCAGCTCTCCTCCTGAGTTCTGGCTTCAGGGCCAGGAACAGCCACACTCCTTAGGAATTAAAGTGCATACTTTTTGTTTTGTTTTTGTTTTTGTTTTTTTTTCAGTATAGGGGAAGGGTTTACACTTAAATGATGATTAAAAGAGGCTGGGGAGAGAAAATTCTACTGCTATATATAGATATTTATAATCAAGGTCACAACAAAAACCAAAGTCATAGGAGATAAGATGCACACATCCAGCCCAGCGTTCTCAGTAGTGGGAGCACTTCCCGGGCACACTTTTCTGAGGCATCTTTACTATTAATGGAGTAATTGTTGCAGATGAAAGATACAAATCTCAAATGTTAAGACTCTTTTCATAGGGAGAAAGCAGACTGGTAAAATCTTATAGTTAAAAATAATCTATCCCATTCCCATCCAGGACTAATGTTTTAGAAAGTGATTGTCTGTTTCAATATGAATTCTCCTTGAAGAACAGTTGTGGGAACTGTCTAAGTGAGTCTGCTGTTTACAAATGCTACTGTGTCAGCTTCAGAAACAGGAGACTGCAGTTTGATCCTTGCTGTCACTCAGCAGCAAATCTTTGTGATTTCTTAATGTGACAGCTATAACCCAAAATTACTTTTCTATTTTCTTGTAAATGTTTTACTGTTCTCAAAGAGAAGTTAATGCTACATTTGAAGCTGCATGAAGAAGTAATGGGATCAAGAAGAGGGATCTCGTCCTGGATTCTGGCCTCTGAGTCCAGTGTGATCTACTTTTCACAGTGACCAGTGGGAAGGCACAGTGCCAGGGACAGTTGGGAGATAGCTGTCACCCATTAAATAAGCACCATAGAGAAGGGTAGAGCTCTTTCAGAACAGGTCCATCTGAAGGAATCAGATCTCTGCTGCATTACCTTTCCTCTTTCAACCCTCAGACTCAGAGGCAGTGCCTGAGGGGGCTCCATCCTAAAAGACAAACCAGGAAATCCAAGTGCTTGGCCAATGTGCTTTCCCTCCTTAGGTAGAGTGCTAGAGCACAAGTCCAGAGTGCGTTCTTAAGGTGTCTTAAAGGGAAGAAAGCCCTTGGGCCCTGAGTAATAAATCCATTAGGACACAAAACAATGCAACAGCCAAACTCTGAAGAGAACCACAGCAGGTGAAGAGCTAAGACTCTGAGAGTACACTTCCTTGGCCTATGGTTCGGTAATGACTTTTGCTTTTACTGAGGGCCAGGAGATGGAGCAAGGTCACACTGTGACCAGACTGGCAGTTGCTTAGCTGTTTCAGAAAGAATTAGAATCTGCAGTTATATAGTTCAGTGGCAGAATGCTTGCCCAGCGTGTTCCAGATTCTTGGATTCAATACCCAGTAAGAAAAGAAAGAAAAAAGTGGGGACAAGGGAGGCAGAATGAATAGGACAATGAATGCATTAGGGCAGAAGATGATCTGACTTTACAGTTACAACAGAAATCCTTTTACCCCTTGCTCAAAATATCAAAAGTTAAATCATTTGTCTTTTACTACCACTTCCCCACCTTCCTCTTTTGTCTCTTCAAATATTTAAGTCCAGTGTGGTATAATTTGCATAAAGTTCAACAAATTTCCCAGTACTCCACAACATTCTACAGCATGAAAGCCCTAGGGGTTTTTCACAGTAACTGCTTTTCCATCCTACTCACAACCAGCAAGTGTTCAGCAAGTTCCCTAAGGCTAGGGAAGCAGTTGGGTCTCTGATGCGTTTACAGGCAATCAACACTAAGACCTTAATACTACTCAGAACAAGTGTTTGTATTCTGATTCGTCCTCTGCTCTAACCAACTTTTTCCTTAGCCTACCTTTTCTTCCACTACCTATTTCTGGAGTCCAAATTATCAATCACCTATGTGTCTAGGCGACTCAGAGTCTGCTACACTGAACTTGCTCTTGCAGTACACATTTCTTTCAGCAGCTAAAAGCTGCTTAGTAGCTACACTGAAAAGTGGTTTTCATTTTTTATGACTGACAGACAGAACAACTCTTCCTGCTCTATTACTATGTGTAAGGTTGCCACAGGCAGGTAATAAACTGTCATGCCATTACACATCTCTTCTTAGGGTAAGAATGGAAGCTATGGACTACCATTTGGGAATTACTAGGTTAGGTCTTTTAACATCGTAAAACAAAGATGTTAAAATTTCACATACTAGTCAGAAATATTTAAGCCTTAGCTAGTTCATTTCATTCAGAAAGAAACAGCTAAGGAAAAGGAAGAGTTGATTGCCATAAAATCCTACCATGCTAAGAGACAAGTAATCAGAAATATTATGATCACCCAAGACAGGATTTTTCTTTTCTCCATTAAGCATGTAACACTGCTTATTTGATTTACAAAGAAAAGTAGCCACAGACAGCTTGGTTTTGCATTTCTGTAATATACTTAATTGCTGCTCTAGTTTAGCTGTCAGAACTGAGCAATCTGTACTCAAATCACATATGCAGAGGAAAATGAATCTAGAGAACAGGCCTTGAAAACTGCTTTCTCACTTACTCACACTTTGTATTTGGCACAAAAGATAGTGGATCGAGTCTAATATTTCCTTCCAGACCTAGTGTGAGAAGAAACAGATGAGTCTGACCCCACTGCCAGCTTTAAGACATGCCTGGGATAACAGCAAAGGTACCTAGATCAAGAAAACTAGCTTCAGGAATTTCTCTCCTGGAGTTCCTTCCACTCCAGGGAGTTCTTTCTTTCTTTTTAAACAACAAACAAACAAACAAACAAACAAAAACCCATCTGCATTTCACTTGGGAGTTGGGGAAAGAGAGAATACTAGTTTGAGGATATCCTGCCCAAGACCAAGGATGACTACTCACAAAGTCCTTTCACATCCTGGCTGTACATCAAAACCATCCAGGCAGGTTTCCATTGTTCAAGGAAAGTGAACCCAGGGGCTTGTGCATGCTAAGTAGGAACTCTCCAGCAAAGCCATACCGCACTCCCACTTCATTCCTAGGGATCTAAAAGCCCAGGTTGCACAGCAGACTAGTCAAATTTGAATGTCTGGAAGAGGTTTCAAATGATTTTTAAATAGACGTCATAAAGGCAATGCTCATCCAAGCCAGAGGAAGAAGGTAAGAATCTGTTTCCTTCTAGAGTCATGAATTTAATATAACTTAGAAAATTACCTGGGCACTTCTTTACTCCTTTTTTCTTTTCCAAATAAATCGGTTTGACCAAAAAGGCAATAACAATGACAACACAGTATTATTAAGTAGGACTTAATTAAGCATGTGTTTTAAAGTACAGCTGATAGCAAGACATCAGGGGGAAGGCATAGGACAAGACTCTGTGCACCAACAATAAACCAGAGGAATAAAGTTTGGTAAGCACAACACAATTCCTGAGTCTGAAATGCTAGCATGGCTAAAAGACTGATACTGACTATGGTTTAGCAATGAAACAGTTGTGGTGAGCAGATTCAATGTGCTTTACCCATCTTTCTCCCTGGAGAACTCATACTGGATTTATTAACAAACTACTCACAGTCACTTACAAGGAACGCTTCTCTCCCTACTGGAATTTCACACTATATACCCTACCTAATGTCAAAGGAACCAGTACCAAGAAAAAAGTGGCAACCCTAAAGACCTGAAAATAGTTTGTTCATTTTCACTTCTAACCAGAAAACTCCTGTTTTTAGACATTATAACCCAGACAGAGAATTTGAATGAAAAAGTGGGAAGCATTCCAGGATAGCTGTTAGAGCCAACATTTACTCCTTAGCAGTAACAAATGTTTAAGATGTAGGTAAGCCAACTTGGCATTGGAAACTACTACCTCAAGGAGAAATCAGTTCTGATTAGGTGGTATTTTACTGTTGAACTTTTCTGTCATGTACAAAATCCAAATTTGTACTATTTCCACAGTAACTGGCATTTAAAAAAATTACATATCTCTTTGGAGTAATCAAAAGCAAAACAAATCTCCCCAAAACCCTGTCATGTATTCCCATTTATAGTAGGTTTATTGTCAGGAGATGGAGTTAACATCCCAGTCCCTACAAAATGAACTAGGAAGAGCAGTGAAAGAGCAGTGATGTTTCAAATCACTCAAAGGACCTGCGGACATCTTTAAGAACAAATACAAAAAGTGGGTGTGGTGGCACATGCTGGAAGTAGCAGCACTCAAGAGGTCAAGGAAGAAACAGTAAGAGTTCAAGGCCAGCCTGAGCTACAAAGCAAGGCCTGGGGTTCTGTCCTTGGGAACATCACAAGCAAACAGCAAAAATGGAGGGTGAGTCAGGAGGATGGAGAGCTTGAGGCCAGTCTGGGTAACACAGTAAAACTCTGTATATGTGTGGTACAGAGAGCAGAACCAAGAAAGCCTCTTGTCTACCCCTACTAAACACTTCTACCAGACAGGTGTGTGGCTCGGGCAGTACAGATGAAACATCAAAACTCTATATTTTCAGTCTAGCTTTAGAAAGCGACCTTATTTTTTCAGGGAAATGCTTAGAGGTAGAGGAGCTGAAATGTATATAGAAAAGGCGGGGTTAGAGTGGCTGAGGAATCAGGCTCATGTCCAAAGGCTACAGGGCAATCTTGAATATGCTCAGTATTTAGCAGGAGGTAGGATATTTTAACTGATTTCTCTGCGCCTTCATTAAACATCTTTTCCTTACATATACACAATTCACACACACATACCTGACAACTCAGCAATATATTGCAATTCACAGCAACAGTATGTTCATCCCGATAGCTACTTTCAGGATGTATTCTGTGGATTGATCCCTAACCCTTCTCAGGAAGCTATAAGCGTATTTTCTTTTTTGAGGGCTTTAAGCATATATATCACTTTAATACTTATATCTGCTGGCTCTAAAAAAAAAAAAAAAAGAAGCAGCAACTGCTGTTAGAATGTGTTATAATATCTTTACAAAGTTAACTAAGGCTCTCATAACCTACTATGCCAAGAATTTAATTTAATTTTTAGTACAATTTTTATAACTAATGAAATGCTTCTATGTTACCAAGACCATGGTGGGTGAGTAAATATACTTATAGACATACATTTATGAAAAAGACATTAAGAAAATAGCTAAACTTCCCATAAAAGTTATTTGCATGAACTATCTTCAGTATACCACTCTTGTTAAATGCACATGCATATACAATTGAATTCTTTAGTGATATTTTTATTGAGCCATTTTTCCAAAAAGAAAACAGGCTCATTAAAAAACAAGAAGACTCATTATCAGACTTAAAAGTTATTTTTGTAAAAATACTAGAAACTCCATATAAATTCTAAATAAGTCTGCCATCTGATAGCATTTCAGAGGTGCCTTTCAGCACACTTTAGTGACCTCTTTAGTAATTTGGCTTCCAGAGGAAACACATTTAAGCTTTGTTCCTTGCATAGCATCTCTGATTTTGAGTGGTTTTTAACCACTGCAGTTGGGTTTCTATGACTTACAGGAAACAGACCATTCTCAAATGTCATCAGCATCTGCTCAAGATGAAGCTAAGGGTGGAACTCTAACCCTCAAGTAGTGTCTACTCACTCGGGATGTTGTGACTGTGATGTTGAAAGGAAAGATTGTCAATCCATGATTCCCTTTTCTCGTCTTGTTCTTTTTCTATGCAACCAACCAATGACTCCAACCTTGAGACTACAGAGATTCCAGAGAAGTTCCCAATGAGCCAGATAAAGTATGTGAGTCATAATATGGACTATCACAGTAAAACTGTCATTTCCTAGGACTGTGATTTCAAAGTTTCTCTGTCAAGAAGGGCAGAGTTTGCTGGGCAGCACACGCCTTTAATCCCAGCACTAGAGAGGCAGAGGCAGGTGGATCTCTGGAGTTCCAGGCCTGAAATCCTGTCTCAAACTCCCTGCGCCCCCTTCAAAGGGTGGGGATAGATTATATCACAGTGGGAATGAGTATTTAAAAAAAGTTTTAAGTTCTATTCTTTTTACTCATGAAAGACTTCTCCCAATCTTTACACTCTATGTCTGGGCATCCAAAGACACTGTAAGTACCTGGCTCCTAGTCCCCCTCTGCCTCCCTAGGCCTCACTTAGCAACAGGGGTCATTATATGGCATGGGAACAGGAATGAGTCAGAAGCCTTTACAGCTACTCCTCTAGGAATGTACTCACATGCTATCTCAAACCTCCCTTCTCTGGGAAGGTCACAGAAAGGGATAATTAGTAGAGCACAGTTCTTTACCATCTCCTCAATGTAGGATAGTTTTAAGTTTTTTAGTCTATTATTTTAAGTCACCAGGGGTTTAAATAAAGCATTATAAATCTGACAACTCCAGCCTCAAACAAAACAAAACAAAACAAACAAACAAACAAACAAACAAACAAAAAAACCAAAAACCAAAAACCAAAAACAAAAAAAAAAAAAAAAATTCAATATCTATGACTTTGAATGAGAGAGGCTGGTAACACACAGACTAATGACACACAAAATTCGGCAATTGACGTTCCTGTAAGAAAAGCAGTAAGAATGGGATCAGCTAATTCATCTTTCAGCACAAAATTATATGAGAGGACATATGGTAGAGACAGAGATGGAGTGAGACAAGTAGGTAAAACATTTACTATCATAAGCAGGAGGTGTAGCTCAGTGACTACAACTTTTACCTGACACACTGAGACCTCAGTAAAAGAACTTCTTATGGTCTCAATAATATGGTATGTAGCCACACAACAGAAATTCCTGAAAATGACTTAGTAGCCCTATCATAGAAGTTTTCCATCTATTTATAAACTTAAAATACTGCTGTTCAAAGAAAAAAAAAATAACCCAAAACTTCAAACTGTGAGTTTTTAACTTCCTAGGGAATATTTTTGGCTCAGTCTGTATAACTATCATAGTTTCACAGCAACTACAATGAAAGCTGAACCCTGGATCACAGTACAAAGTTGAAAAGGAATGACTGCTTTAAAAGGAACTCAAGGGAAGGCAGTAACTAATAAAATGAGTCTCAAGTATTTGTCTCATTCTCCTAGACCTTTTACTGCCCCACAACAGATGTAATAAATGGCTTCAATGGCACTAATAACTGGCCATGAGAGGTTTAGGAAAAAAATAAAAAACTTAATGTTACCTGTAAACATTTAAACATGGTCTCAAATCTCTATGTTTTTCATAAAGTGTTAGGGTATTTCCTCTTCCCCTTAGGGCTCACCGCTGACTAAGTATGGCAGTGATCCCATGACGACTGCTAGCCTGGCCTTTAAGAAGACCAGGCGGTGGTGGCGCACACCTTTAGTTCCAGCACTTGGGAGGCAGAGGCAAAGGCAGGCGGATCTCTGTGAGTTTGAGGCCAGCCTGGTCTACAGAGTGAGAGTGAGTTCAGGACAGACTCCAAAGCTACAGAAAAACCCTGTCTCAAAAAACAACAACAACAAAAAAAGGAAGACAAGCTTTTGCCTAGCTTTTTTCCGGCCTGAGCTGCCCATTAAGAAGCCCAATTACCTACCAGGTGGAGGTGCCACACCTTTAATCCCAGTATTTGGGAGGCTGAGGCAGGTAGATCTCTGAGTTCAAGTCCAGCCTGGTTTACAGAGTGAGTTCCAGGTCAGCCAGAGCTACACAGAGAAACCCTGTCTTTACTTAAAAAGAAAAGAAAAGAAAAGAAAAAAAAAAAAAAAAAAAAAAAAAGGTTCTTCAATGGAAAGGCTATAAAGCCCAGCTTTTCAGGTCTCTCTACATTAAGCATACATGACATAATCTTGGACCTTCCAGACCAGTTTCAACTACCTGCCCGCCCTTCCTTCACTTCTAACTTTTTACAAGGTCAAGATTTATAAAATGGTTGTTAAGCCACTTTCAAGTTAAACTTTAGGGTACTTTGTTACACAGAAAACAGTTTTATTTTTAAACAGTAACTCATTCAACTTACTCAAAATCAGACATACCAAAAAGGCAATTCTTCTGAATAAGTGAGCAATGTTCCTACTCAAGTGTGCATAGAGACCAACTGCATGATCCTTTGAAGAAATATGCTAATAACTTACTCTTGTGTTATATTAAATTTTACTTATTTATAGGTCTATGGGTGTTTTGTCTGCATGTATGTCTTTGTACAATGTGCATGCCTGGTACCTGAAGAGGCCAGAAGGGGCTTTGGATGGATACCCTGGGACTGGAATAACAGACAGTGTGAGCTTTCATGTAGGTCCTTGGGAAGATCAGCCAATGCTATGCTGTTAACCATTGAGCCTTAACCATTTCTCCAGCTTCTACTCTTGATTGCAAGGCCACTAAAAGTAGGAACATTACTAGATACTGCACAGAAAGTAAATGTGATATAATAGAGGTAGTCTGGACTTTGGAATTGGATTGTTAAATACAACCTGTCAAGTTATATACCCTCATCTATAAAATGTGCCATAATATCACTAAAGGCACTGGAGGCTATCCAGAGAATCTGGTGTTAGATTGCTTATATACAGACAAGGTATGACCTTCTCTCTAAAATGAAGATAACAATAATCACAACAGACTAACAAGGATTAAATAAATTTATACAACTGTGCCTGGCATATAAACACTCAAAAAAGTTGACTGTTTTTAATTATTACTCTTATCACCTCAGGAATATTTTGACAGAATTGCAGTTATGCTAGTAGAACACACAGTACAGGTAAGTGCTTCTCTAGAACTTCCTTCTCTATAGTTAAAAAGTGCAAGCTCTCCAAAAAATCATGTCTCAGACTCCCAAAAAGTAGGTGTAGGACTCTCAAGAATGGGAAGCCATGATTGGCATGGTGGAGTACACCTTTAGTCCCAACACTCAAGAGGCAGAGGCAGAGGCAGCAGATCTCAAGGAGGTCAAGGCCAGCCTGGTATATTCTAGGACAGCCAGGGCTACCTAGAGAGGCTCTGTATCTCAAAAAACAAAATCAAAAAACCCAAAACAAAAACTCCAGAAGAATGGAAAGTCATAACTTACTAAAGCTGGCTTTGTTTTACAGATTCCAATGACATTGTCTTGTACCAAATAGTATTTAACATTTATTTAATGGACATAGTTTCCTGTATATTACCTACCAGTGAAGATAAGTAACTGCATATATCTCTCTCCATGAGATACTTTAACTTCTGGCATTATGGACTAATTCACATGCTAAAATTCATCGTATTCAATTATGGTGTTGGTTACACGGGATGCTCAATAGAGGACTACCTTAACTGGGTGGTGCATTTGACACTCCTCCACAGGACCTACTGAGTAGACACAAATAACAAGCATTAGAAAAGCACCCCTCACCACACACACATACAGTACTCTGCTTTCATAAGTTAACTTTGCTGTTTAAAGT
Source organism: Phodopus roborovskii (assembly GCF_943737965.1). Taxonomy (NCBI): domain Eukaryota; kingdom Metazoa; phylum Chordata; class Mammalia; order Rodentia; family Cricetidae; genus Phodopus; species Phodopus roborovskii. The sequence goes on from NW_026126433.1 coordinate 32,552,548, forward strand.
TTCCACTAGTTGAGTTACTGGGGTTCTTTTAACTATGTTAAGAAGTGTTTCTGATATATAAGGGGGAGGATGTGAGATTAGAAATTATTTATAAAAATTATTTTTATAGCCATTGTAAGATAATGTGAACTTCAGGTAATTACGTGTCTTAGCATTGCTGTGTGCCATTTGAGAAAAGATGGTCTTCTAACAACAGAAAGGATGATCTGTACAGACATCTCTAAGGGTTTGAGGTTACTCTCCCTAGCAACAATTACTTTCTTTGTACTGTAACAAGCTTAGGTGTTCTAACATACTCATACTATACTATTCAACTTTGGCCTGACCTGAGGAAGAAAGCCCACTTTCTTAAAAATCCTGCTCTGAAGACCAGGAAAAACACTGGAAAGCAGAGAAGCAAGAACACTGAGAATTAGTCATAATGCTGGGCAACCCCAGTGCTCTATATCCATTCCTACTTAAATGGCATCTTTTAGCAAGACCTCAAACATAGCATAGCTGGATGATTCAGTTATCTGCAGCCAAGTTCTCTCTCAAGTAACAGGTCCCAGAGCAATCAGAAATCCTATTATGACTAAGTGTAATGTGCTCTAACTATACATAACAGAAATTACTCTTTAATTCTAGGGGTTAAATTCATTTATGTCATTATTGTGCAAATCAGCTTAAGCAAGATCAGAAATGACAAAACTCACAAAAGCATGAACTTTTGAACAGGGTACCCTTTTAACTCCACCCAGTTGTCTAAGTGAAACTTTTCTTATAAGAGGTATCTTGATATAAACAACTACTATTCTAAACTTAATCAACTTATACCTTTTGGGCCAGGGCAAATCATAATCCTGCTTCTTTTTGACTCATGACCCATTATAATTGCCCTTTTTGGAATGGAAATCAAGCAAGAAAAAAACCCAAGAGGGTTTATGGGGATCTAGAAAAAAATGACACATTCTTCTCAAGCCTCTATCACACCATGCTAAAGGTGTAATCATTTGGAGTTAACCTTCTGGAAGTAAGCTAGAAGATGGCAAATCTTCTTTGACACCTTCCAGACAAAGTATTTTTAGGTTTTGTTGGCCATGTACTCAATTTTATTGTTATAGTACAAAGAAACCATAAACAACAACAAAGCAAATAGGTGTAAGGTGTAATTTTCTTCATATAAGCAGGTGGCAAATATTCATAAAAGGTTATAGTAGCTGAACCCTGATCTGACTTGTAGCCTTAGGGATCTGTTTTGCTGAGGGCTACTCCCAAAGTCAGTGATGTATCTGGCAATAGCTTGCTGTTCCTTTCCTAATTCAGCTATGAAAATATTTTAGTATTTTAAGTTCTTTTCCATTGTAGCCTTATGGAAACAACTCCATTCCCAAAGACTGCTCAATAAAGACTGCTCATTCAGTATTGCTGGGGTAAGTAAGTGTACAAATAACAAAAGGGCATATTTGGAAGAGAAAAAATAAATTACACCTGCTTACACATTGGAATCCAAACCTTTCTCATTAAAGAGCTTTTCTACTACATTAAGAAGTCTTTCCTTGCCAGGCAGTGATAGCGAACACCTTTAGTCCTAGCAGAGGCAGGTGGATCTCTGAGTCTGAGGCCAGTCTGCTTTACAGAGTGAGTTCCAGGGCAACTAGGACTACACAGAGAAACCCTGTCTTGAAAAAACAAAGAAAAGGAGAAAAAAGGAAAAGAAAGTATTTCTTCTTGCACTTTCCACTGCTTCTGTTTCTTTGTTATTAGCCTTCCTGTTAAACAAAAAGTGATTATACCAGTGAAAGGAACAACTAGTGTAAGCTAGTAGTGAGACTGTGTAAAAGGTATTTCGTGGACAAAGGACTACTCAGCTATTAAAAATGAAGTTCCAAACATCACTCTTTCACCAGACAATTCCAAATGAAGCTGGATTTCCACTATGAAAACAGGGACAATCTATGTTTACTTTCATACCATCTTTGTTTCACTGATGTCAAGGGAACTGGAAACAGAAAAATGCAAAAATACAAGAAAACTTTTCTTAACTGCTTTCTTTCTTCTTTGTCTTTTTACAAACTAAATCAGTTTTATGTAGTCCAGATTAAATTCCTTAGTAGAAAAAAAATGGAATGGGGGCCAGGTGTGGTGGTACATGCCTATAATCTCAGTACTTACAAGGCTGAGGCAGAAGGATTCCTGTGAGTTCAAGGCCCTGCTGAGCTATATAGTGAGGACTAGAACAGCAAGGGGCTACATAGAAAAGACCTGTCTCAGATATTGAAAACAAAACAAACCCTGGAGTTGCTTGGAATTTACATAAAATTCAACTCAGTTTAGAGGTAATTATGGTTCTGAGTAAAAAGAGAAGAATTCATTAGGAAGAGCCTTTCTGAGTAAATACTGTGTTACTGCCATGTGAATGCCACAGTTTATATCAGTATCAGAATTCAGAGAATAAAACGTCTATTCAAAATGAAAATAGATACTTATATGGTCAACTCTCTGCTTTTGATGACAATATTGGATAGCTCCTCTGCTAAGTGCTATTCAATGATAATAGTTCTGATACTGCAATTTCATGGCATTAAGTTACCTACTGATTTAGCTCTCACTGCTAATGCAGTTCCCCTCACAAGGTGACGTGTGCAAGTCAAGATTTGGTAGTAAGTTTCAGCATCAGCTCAAGTCCATTTAGTACACCCTTCATGAGTATACTCCTTGAATACACCAACATTCATTAATATAGATAGTATACTACTAACCCTTATGATGCTACAGTAATGCTAGCAGAGAAGTAGGACAATGTCACAGTGAATCTGGATATGAATCCTGGATATTTAGAATGGTATTATTTCTAGCTAAAACAGATGATTATTTTTGAAAACTTCAATTTGCTTCAAAGATAGCCTGGCTAGAAGTCTCATGAATTTCATGGCTCTGGCTAGGCCAATTAGAGGAGAGACCAGCAAAGATGATTGTGCTGATGTGGTTGTAGGACTGGAAGCACTCTATTCACAGTATCAATTCAGTAAAAACCTATTAGAAATGAGTGAAAACAGAAGGGAACTTGCCAAACATGCCTCACATCTCCACATGACAACAGTCTCTAACCTATTCAAGATGTTGGTGGCTGACCTTGGATGGAGTGCTGAATTTTTTAAGTGCTCCAAAGTTACTCTCTACAGAATTTACTGCACTTGAACTATACAATTTGGTAATAGTTAAAAGTTCTATTTTCTCACATTTAACCTAAAAAGCTAACAATGCAAAAAAAAAACAACTTTTCAGCATACAACTTTCCAAAATAAGGGTAGACTTAGAATATTTTTGGTTGCATTTAAAAAACAAAAAACAAAACAAAAAACAGAAACACTCTAAAACAGCATCTTTTGTACTTACCAGCTACCTGCCTGTTCAGTAATTATAGAATATGTCCACCGAAAGCTAGAATGTTTCCCGAGAACTTCACTTTTTTTTTTTTTTTTTTTTTTTTTTTTTTTTTAATTGCCACAGAGCATAGTAATCTCTACAGTGGCTCTAGGAGACAGTTTTCACTCTATCATGCTGTTGCCAAACTAAGTAGCAAGTAACCTGCCTGTGATTATCAAAGACAAGACATTACTCTTCAGTGCTGCTTTTAAGGGCAGGCTCTTTGATCAGAGCACCATAAAACTCCTTTAAAAGATGAATTTCTATACTTTTTCAGAAGAGAAAACCTTCCTCTAGTGATACAATATATACAATTCTCAGATTGCTTAAAGCTACCCTTTGCATTCCAGTTTCTAATCATCAAAAGTGTATTTTCCCCACCTTTCCATACTATGGTGCTCATAAGGAAGGAACACAAACTTCACATTCTCATAAACGGCTCACTAGTGCAGGCAGGACCAGCCCCACTCCCAGATCTCTTAGAACCATCCACATCCCTGTACCAAAACAATTACTTAAAACATTATACATTTAAATATTCTTTAAAAATTACTCAAGAGAAGCTAGAGACTTCTATTTGCACTGTAGACTTCAGGCATCTTTTTACCTGTATTATTTAGCATTCCTACGCCTCTCTCTGCATGCAAGACAGGGCATATAAAGCTCTATGTGTTTGGTAAATTCAGAGCTGGATTAAGAATCTCAGAAAAACTCAAAATCATTAAAAAAGTCCCTTGAAATTTCAAAAGTCTTAGGAATGATTATGTACCCATACCTGATAAAAATTGATCCCTTGATTATTTATTGCAACACAGTTGTGCAAGATAGTTTCTTGTAAGTGAAGTGCCCTGTAGTGTATTATTTAAAAATTGGTTTATGAATTATATATAGATTTGCAAATCCAAGACATAGATTTAAGTGAGGTTATTCATTAGACTGAAAATATAAAGTACAAAAGACGTAGAAGGAAATGAAACTGTGGTTGCAATAAGAACAACAGTGTTGAATTTCTCTTCAACTACAACACTGCAGGGAAAAAAAAAAAACCTGTTAAAAAACTTCATATAAAAGTTATCAAATGTAGAGACCTGGGGACTTAAAAATACAATCCAGGATCTTTTCACTGAAGGTGACATTTCTGATGTACAATATTGCTGTTATATAAAACTAGGAGCTGCAGAGGATGACATTTTGGTAGTCAGCCTAACAGGATAACTCACACAACTAGAAACATTTTTCTAACAACCAAGGATGTACCCAAGTATTATGGTTTACAAACACCAATCAGAAAGCTGCAGTTTGGCTCTGCACTGTACTATTTGCAAAACATGAACACTTCCTTTCCTGCTCCCCCTTCTCAAGCTCCCACATGTAGAAGCGCTCACTGCAAGTGCTGGGCTGCTCCCTTTACTTCTACCTGTTTGCATGCTTCAGATGACGCTGCTCACCATACTACTGCTCCAACGTAGCCAATCACATGAAACATCCAGGCAAAGTGGTAGATGCCTCTCCAGGGCAAAGACAGTCTAACCTTTTAGAATAGTAAGAACCACCAGTATTCATTTCTTTTTCTTAAAATATGCAAATGCATGCTCTGGCAGGAAACAGAAAAGAAAGATTCCTCTTTCTACCATTGTGACTACATTTGCCCCTTCTGATAGGCTGCTTCAGTTGGCCAAAGATCCTGCTGCGCTTATTTTTTTTTAAAGGTCTAGGATTTCACCCACCAAGATGATATGGACCTACGTACAGTGTTCAATCGTGACTGGTAGATAAATGACCATTTACTGATCAGTTTTGTTAAAAACATTTTTTTCTTATAAAGTTAACAAACCAAGGCTGTTGATCCCTGAATTAGAAGCTGATTTGCTTGATTATTTTCCAAAGTGTGAGGTGGGAAAGAGAAGAGCCTTTAGTGCTTGCTGCATGTTGACCCTCTAATTTGGCAACACCATGGGAACATCTTCTAGTTGAGCAATGTGGCATTTTGTGAATCGAAGTACCAGCCCATGGTCCTGATATGGGCTGGTTGCGGCCCAAAGGGGAAGAGGGTCTGCCTCCGCCCCCTCAATGTTTCAATCTGGCCCAGTAGTAGACACTGAGCCCTGGGCAGATTCTCCAGGAGCAACTGTTTCTTCCTGTGTAGGTGACCCTTCTTCAGCTTGCCGAGATGTGACAGTTGTTTCAGGAGAAATGCTATGAGGCCCTTCCAGGGGTATAATACAGCCAGGGTGGTTTTTTCGAAAATGCTGATTCAAGATGGCCTGGAAGGGAAAACTTTTGCCACAAACGTGACAGTGAAAGGGCTTGTTGCCTGTGTGCTTGCGGATATGATATTCCAGCTGATCTTTCCGGGTATACTTTTTTCCGCACATTCGGCAGACAAATGGTGTGATTCCCATATGCAGGCGCATGTGGCGGTCCAGACTTCCCTTTTGGTTGAAAGATTTGGCACAGTAGATGCAGGTGAGACGGGGATTATACCGGAACCACCGCTCAGATACTTCCTGTTCTCGGAGATATTCCACATAGCCACTTACTCCCATCATTGCTGACTCTTCTACCTGCATCAGAAGAAAATAATGACTATTATATAACATTAAGCATATATGTTAAAAGCAACCCTATCTACCTATTCCTGTTACTAAGATGTGTGTGTCTGTGTGGTGTAAGGAATAGAATGAGGGCCTTGTGCAAGCTAGGCAAATGCTTTACCCCTTAGTTACAGTCCTACCCCAACACACTTACTTGTAATAGAGAGCATTAGGGAAATTCATTATTACCAAAAAGTAAATATATTAACATAATAATGTAAGAAGGATTCTGAGGGGAGTTGGAGAGATGGCTCAGTGATTAAGAGCACTAGCTGCTCTTCCAGGGGACCTGTGTTCAATTCCCTGCACCCACATGGCAGCTAACAACGGTCTGTAACTGTAGCTGCAAGGGATGACACCTACACACCAATGCACATAAAATAAATTTAAAAGAAAAAAGAGAACTTGGCAACAAGGAACACAGTTTCAAAAACAAAGCAAAACAAAGAAATAGTATTGAGAGAATTCTGAGATTATTTATTCCAATGCTGTAGAAAGACCAACACAGAGGCTGGAGAGATGGCTCAGCAGTTGGAAGCACTGACTGTTCTTCCAGAGGATACAGGTCCAATTCCCAGTACCCAAAAAGCAGCTAACAACTGTCTGTAACTCCAAGATCTGACACCCTTACACAGACTTATATACAGGTAAAACACCAATGCAAATAAGGTGAAAATAAATGCATTTTAAGGAAAAAAAAGAGCAACCCAAAGTTCTGGTTGATGAACTGAATCCTTCTTAAGCCTCTGCTACATTTGAGATGTAGAAACATCAGGATTAGGAGTTTAAGATTATTGTTGGCTACATAGGGAGTTGAGGACCAGCCTGGGCTACATGAGACATGTTCTCAAAAAACTAAAACCAAAAGTCAAGCTTTTTCTTTAGTACTATTTTACAGTAATAGGAATATGAGCCCATAGTACCATCTCTTGATTCCATCCTTACAACTATATTCTAGAAAATCACTACAGAGTATATAGAACTTTCTGTGATGGAAATGTTCTATACTTTGAACTACTCAATGTAGTAACTATTGGCATTTGTCATATGCCTAATGAAATTGAGAAAAACTCTGAATTGTTTTAAACTAACTAAAACAAAATTAAAATGTGGCTTATGTCTACTATATATGAAAGTGTGGAGTACATAAAGGCAAATATAGTAAAATTTCCTTTATGACATTATCATTACACCATGTTAACTAGCAGTTAGCTAGCTTTATATAAAATATAGACAATTTGTAGACAACAATAGACATCATTATCATGCTAAAAACTAAAAAAATTCTTTATATTTTTTTATTATTTTATGTATGGGTATTTTGCCTGCATGGATGTCTATGCATCATGTATGCCTGGTGCTCTTGAACACTAGAAGTGGGTGCCAAGTCCCCTAAAACTGGAGTTACAAACAGTTTTGAGTCCCTTGTAGATGCTAGGAATTGAATCTGGGTCCTCTAGAAGAGCAGCCAGTATTCTTAACCACTGAGTTATCTCTCCAGTTCCCTAAAAAAACAAAAAAGCTTTAAGTGATTTCAGAGTAAACTGGCTGAAGACAATGCGTTTTCTCATCTGAACGCTGGCAGGATAAGACTCTGGAAAAATGGCTGAGATGTTAAGAATGTGCTCTTGCAGAGGACCAAAGTTTAGTTCCTAGCACCCTATGTCTGGTTGCTTACAATTACCTGTAGCTTTTGGCTTCTTCAGGCATTTGCACATAGCCCGCCCCCACCCCCACAGAAACATGCATAATTTGAAGAAATAATAAAGCTGGGCATGGTGGTGCATGTCTTTAGTCCCAAAACTTGCAAGGCAGAGGCCAGTAGAGATCTTGAGTTCTAGAACAGATTGGTCTACACAGTGAGTTTGAGGACAGCCAGGACTACATAGTCAAACTCTGTCTAATAAATAAAACAAATAAATCTTAAAATATGTTTTACTGTGATAAATAATTTAGCTCAAAATGTTATGTTCAATATCACTATTCAGAAATTAGTAATTTTTCTGGAGGGGATGCTGTTGACTACTAAAGTCATTACAGTCAATTTTCTTAAAAACAAAATCATGTAGGAAATAATTACAATTTTGAACAGAAGCCAAGATATTAGTGTAAAGAAAACAAAATATTAGATTAACTAGAGAAAGACCCACCTAGTTAACAACTCCATATGTTTTAGTTTTTTCTTTCTTTCTTTTTTTTTTTTTTGTTTTTGAGACAGGGTTTCTCTGTATTGCTTTGGAGGTTGTTCTGGAACTCACTCTGTAGACCAGGCTGGCCTTGAACTCACAGAGATCCGCCTGCCTCTGCCTCCCAAGTGCTGGGATTAAAGGAGTGAGCCACCGATGCCCGTATGTTTTAGTTTCTAAAAACAATCATTTGTTGATTTCTCACATGCTAGCCTGACAGGGCTTTTTAGCATTTCCAAAGGAGGCAGTTCCTCAGCAGATTTGGAAATCAGTATGTAAAATCACCGGTGAGATGTATACTGAGGTTTATGGGTTTTTTAAGACAGGATCTCACTTGTAGCCCAGACTGGTCTTAAACTTTTGGCAATCTTCCTGCTTCAACTTACCCAGTAAGGAGTACAGACTATGATCCCTAGCACTTAACTTTTGATTTGTTTCACACAGAATTTTTATTCATTTCTCTAGGTCATCAAAATAGAACTCACAGAAAGAATAAGGAAGTATCTTACTAATAAAACCTAAGTGATCAAGGACAAAACAAGAGCAATTTCTCTGAGGTTCAATTTTTCCATTCATTAAAAAGGTCATCACATGGTGTTCCAAATTTGTAGGATTCTCATGAGATTAAAAATTGCTAATAGTACCTTGAGATATAGTCTTAAGAATCTTAAATGGTCATGATGGCTCACACTTGTAATCTACAATTCCAGCACTCAGGTAGACATAGGAGGAATACCACAAGTTCAAGATCAGTCAGAGCTACAAGTGAGACTTAGTCTCAAAAAACAAAAACATTAAAAAAAAAAAAAATCTTATTTTAGCAACTAAGTCCAAATATATTGCCCAGACTAGCCTCAAAGATCCCTAGCTCAAGATATCTTCCTGGGCTAGAGAGATTGCTTAAGGCATTGGCTGCTCTTCCAGAGGTTCTGAGTTCAATTCACAGCACCTACATGGTGGCTCACAACTAGTTATAATAGGATCAGATGCTGTCTTCTGGTATGTAGGTATACATGCAGAGCAACCATACATAAAACATAAATAAAATAAAAAGATATCTTCCTGCTTAGTCTCCTGTATGGCTGGTATTATATCATCAAACTCAGGTACTTTGGAAAAATTTGAATGCATGACATCACATAACAGTTAAGAGTGCCCTGTGTTCAAATTTGAGTTCTATTTATTAGCCTTAGTTTTCTTGCTCATTTCCTTCAGAGGCTATATTGAGTGCTGAATAAACTAATACACTTGAGTATTTTCAATAACTTAGCAATAATTAAACATTACAAACATATTTGTGTGTATATGCTAAGTATTATAAACTCACATGAATGTACATATATTTTGCATCCAGTTCTCTTCCTGACCTCAGGTGGCAAGTCAATTTCAAATTTATTTTATTTATAATCATGAGGATAGAATTTCCTAAAAAGAACTTCCTAATTTTGAAGAAAGTCACACCACAGCAGTTCTGTGCATACAGGAAATGATACATTTTAAACAACCACTGAACTATGATTACAAAAACCAATCACTGTGACTAATCTCATTTAAAATGATTGTAGTAAAGTTGCAATTAAAGAGATTTTTTTTGGTAGATTTTTTTTTTTTTTTTTTTTTTTGCTTTGAACTTTGGCAAAGGAGGAAAGATGGCAAGTTGGCTCAGTGGGTGAAAACACTTGATGAAAAGTCAGACAACTGGGGCCTTTAATCCCAGCACTCAGGAGTTCAAGGGCAGCCTGTTCTACACTGTTGAGTTCCAGGAGGATTGCCAGGTTTACATAGAGAGAATCTGTCTCAAAACAGCAGCACCCCCCCCCACCCCAAAGTCGATAATCTGAGTTCAATCCTCAGGACCCACTTGGTGGATGAAGACAGCTGCTGATTCCTGCAAATTGTCCTCTGACCTCCAGCAGTTATGGCTGCTGCTACTTCTGTGCTCACACAAATGTGTGCACTCACACGCACACACTTAATTGTAAAAAACAATAAAGAAATGAAGGCTATAAAAATGGGTACCTCTTTTTTTTTTTTCTGTCTCACTTAGCAATTTCCTACAATATATACATACAGGGATATTCTGCATTGCCAAATATCCATGAATTCAATCAGTACCTGGTTTAAAAACCCATTTTAAGAATTAATTATTTACCAGGTATGGCACAATTTGTCTTTTGGGAGGCAGAGGCAGGTGGCTCTCGAGTCCAAGGCCAGTCTTGTCTACAGAGTAAGTTCTGGGACAGCCAGAGCTACACAAAGAATTTCCAGTCTTGAAAAAGCAAACAACATATTCATGTAAATGAACAATTTCTTTTACTTTTTGTCAGTTTGATATATAGTATTACTCTATAGCATGGGTTGACTTAGAAATTCTATATAGTCCAGACTGACTTCAAACTCAAACTGATCCTTCTGACTCAGCTTCCCAAGTGCTGAGATTAGAGGGGTGAACCATCACCTCTGAAAATGTCTATACTTTTTCTTGGTTTTTCAAGACAAGGTTTCTCTGCGTAGACCAGGCTGGCCTCAAACTCAAGAGTTCCTAGTGTGCCACCATTGCCTGGCTAATTTCTACATGTTGTAAAACAAGCATCCCATGTACTTGACATGGACTTCAAAGTTTCCCATCATTTTAATCTTTAAGTGTTAACAAATACCCAAAAAACTGAAAAGGAACCAAAAATTACTACTGTTATTTAAAGCTCTTCAAAGCTGGGAGTTTTAGCTTCCCCCTTTAATTGGAAATTTCACAAGCAAGTAAATAACCCCGTTCAGTAGTTACAAATGTGATATTTGCAATGACAAAATCAACTGTTACTATTGTTAGAAGTAAAACTGACATGACAATGTCAAAGATATAAATAAGATTAGAAACAGTCTTTGCTCTCAAGGAAACTTCAATCTGACAAGAACCACAAAGTCAAACAACCAGGAAAGGAACAATTTATATGAATTAGAGAATCAGAAAAAGGTAGGAGGCTTAGGATTTTCTTCAATGTAGAGCGCTTGCCTTCCATAAAACAAGTAATAATGTACAGTATGTGAAATGCTAAAATAGTGTTTTAAGAAAAAAGATCAAACAGCATTGGACTCATTAGGGTAAGGACAATTTGGGAGAGGAGCTTTCAGTGGACTCAGATAAGGGAAGAATCTCAGGCTCAAGAGAAAGAATCTGATGGGGTTAATAGCATGCACTGAAGTCTACATGTCAAACTGACAGTAAATGCTGATGAGTAGTGGGACAGCTGAGCTAGAAAGACTTTAATGGACATGGAAAATTAGGTCAAGTATTTTTAACTTTCCAGTGGCAGAAAAAAAGAAAATGTTTTTAAGAAGTAACTTTGGTAATCTGTTCCAGATTCACCATTATAGTCAGAAAGTCTAGTCTATCAATGAGTTAAAAATCTTTTATTGCATCTACTTATTTGTATGTCTGTTCATGAACTATGTGCATACAAGTCAAAAGACAACTTGAGGGAGTCTGTTTTCTCCTATCATGTGGGTGCTGGGGATGGAACTCAGGTCATCAGGATCGGCAATCATGGGCTTTTACCAGGTGACGACCCATCTTACTGGTCCCAGGGTTTTTGTTTGTTTGGTTTTTTTGCCTGTATGTTTTTTAAGGGTTGCAGATCAAATCCAGGGCCTAATACATGTTAGGCAAATCTTTTGTTCTCTCTCCCTCACTCTCTCTCTTTTTGAAGTGCTAATGCTGGGTATTGAGCCTAAGTTTCATGCCTTCAAAGTAGGTGTTCTACAGCTCCAGTATTATTTTATTTCTTCTGAGACAGTGTTTCTCTGTGTAGTCCTGACTGTCTTGGAACTCATTCTGTAGGCCAGGGAGCCCTCCCTCCATCTCACAGAGATCCACCTGCCTCTGTCTCCAAAGCCTGGTTGCTCCAGCATTTTCTTGTTTTGAATAATTGGTTGATTTTGAGACAGGGTTTCTCTGTAGCCCTGGTTGTCCTAGAACTCTGAGAGATCTGCCTAAGTCTCTTGAGTGCTGGGATTAAAAGTGTGTGCCATCACTGCCCAGTTTCTCCAGGATTTTCAGTGCATCATACCAATGTAAATTGGCCAGTAAGATATCTCAGCAGGTAAAGGTACCTGCTGTCTCCATGCCTGACAACCTAAGCTGGTCCACATGATAGAAGAACAGAACCAACTCCTACAAGCCATTCTCTAATACCCACATCCTTTGTGGCATGTACATGTGCACACCCACCACACACATACAAAAGCAAATACATGCACTAAAAATATAAATCTTTGCCCTGCTTTGGCCTTCTGTGGCATAGGAAAATAACTGGTAAGTGGACTTACCCTAATATATTTTCTTATATATTAAATTGTGTAGATCTATTTTATTCTTTGAATCATTTCTAGATAGTACTTTTTTTTTTTTTTTGTAAGTATTACATTTGTTAGGGAGAGATGTGTTGTTTTCTTTTTTAATTGTTTTTGCCTTTTAAGCTACAGCTATCCTATTCCGCAACTGCTACTATGCTGCTCCTAGTAGCAGACAGGCTGCAAGTGAATTTGTTCCCTCAGGCACAGACTCTCTCTGACCCACTAAAGAATTCAAGATTTAAAGGCTGAGGTATATAACCCTGCTTCCCACAGAGGTTGAAAAACAAGTAGCTCACCTACCTCACCTCTTCTCATCCTCCAAGAACTCCTCATGCTTGTTCTCACCCTTCCTTAAAAACCTTCTCCACCCTGCTCTTCCCTACAACTTCTTGTCAGTTAATTGCTGACCCAGCCTCCAGACCGTAGGTGAATTATACTTAATCAAACATATCTTTGCATCATTAAAAAGATGTTCCAGAGCATAAACAAAAGTAGCACACCTTAAAATAATATTCTACAACAGAGATAGATGGCTTGGTGGTAATAGTATTTGCTGTTCTTCCAGGGGACCCAAGTTCAGTTCTCAACATGACATCAGACACCCCCCCCCCCAATCCTGTGGAAATAAAGTTTCTAAAAAAAATCTTAAAATTACATTATACATTATTTATAGTGGCGGGGGATGGGGGTGGGGGGAGAGAATGTGTGGTGTGTAAGATATCAGAGGACAGCTCATAGCAATTAGTCTTATCCTTTCACCATGTGGTCCCGGGTATCAGGCTTGGTAGGTGTTCTTACCTAAGGAACCACTGCACCAGCCTTAGATAGTTTTATATCCTATTTCTTTATAGACACTATCTTTCGCGTAAGCAAGGTAAACACCCTTATATAATTCCAATATGATCTCTATTCTAGTAACAATTACAAACTACATTTAGGCCAGGCATGGTATTGTACTACTGTAATTCCAATATTTGGGAGGCGGAGGTAAAACAGAAAAACATTTAAATCCTGACAGAGTGGTGCAAAACAGTAGCCCCAGTTACTTGGAGAGACTAAGGCAGGCAGATTTTAACCCAAAGAGTTTAAGAATAGTCTGGGCAACAGAGGTCTCGTATCTCAAAATAGAAGAGGATGGAGTTAGAGGTATGGCTCAATAGTTAAATGCATTTGTTGCTCTTCTAGAGGACCTGCATTCTGTTCTCAGCATTCACAACCCCTTGAACTCCTGGAGCTGTCTTAGGGTTACTATTGCTGTGATGAAACCCTACCCTATGGCCAAGGCAATGTATACAATAAAGCATTTAATTGGAGACTTGCTCACAATTTCGGAGGGGTAGTCAGTCTACGATCATCATGGTTGGGATTGTAGCAGGCATGTGCTAGAGTAGCAGCAGAGAGTTCACATCTGATCCAACCCCCAGGTAGGAGGCAGAGAGCCAGATGGACTGGTGTGGGCTTTTGAAAGCTCAAAGCCCACCCTCAGTAATACACCTCTTCCAACAAGGCCACACATCCTAATCCTTCTGCAACTGGGAACCAATCATTCAATTATATGAGCCTATTGGGGATGTTCATTCAAACCACTGCAGACACCAAGGCCCTCTCCTGGCCTCCATAGGCACTTGTACTCATGTATACAAAACCACATATAGACACAGATAATTAAAAATAAATCTTTTTTTTTAAGAGAAAGAAAAGGGAAGGAAGATAGAAACTGCATTTAATTTCTGCTTAGTTACAAGAAAAAAAAAATCTACAGCCAAGGAGATGGTTCAGTCAGTAAAGTACTTACATGCCATGTAAACACTAGGACTGAGTTCAATCCTCAGAACCCATGTATAAAAGCTGGGTGTGACTGCACGAGTTTTTGCAGACACAAACAGGGATCCCTGGCCAGCCAGCCTAGCAGAGCCTTTTGAGTCTGAGGCCAGTGAGAGACTCTCACTGAAGGAAAATCAGGGTAAAAGGTGCAACATCTGAGGTTTACTTCTAACCTTCATATATCTGTGTGCACCACCCTCTGCACACAAATACACAGACCTGTTTAACTGTACTTGCATTAGACACTAAGTCTGGTAAATGCCTTCGAACACCTTATATATTTTTTTGTGTGTTTGTATGATTAGTCTATAAACCTGTTAAGATCTGCCCTAATCACTGCATCTATTTGTATAACTAGTTACCTTTGAATGTTATTATATAAGATTTGAGAGATTGGGAGAAAAAAGCATTCTAACTACTTTTCCTCTTAGCTCTGAACACCTCCAACAACACTCAATCAAAAGTAAAAAACAGTATGGTATATTGGCACATATCTGTAATCACAACCCTAGGGAGGCAAAATCAAGAGGATCATGTTTGAGGTCAACCTGGGCTATGGAGATATTACCTCAAAACACCACCAACAAAAAACCTGCTATTAATATACTAAAATACATAGCAAATGTCCAGAGGTTTTTTAAGATAACAAGAAATTGTAATAGAGGTTAAAAAAAATAAGCTATTCTTTTTTTTTTTTTTTTTTTTTTTTTTAAAGACAGGGTCTTACCATGTAACCAAAGCCCTGGCTGGTCTAGAATTTGCTTCTAAATGACAGAGATCCAGCCACCTGCCTCTGCTCCCCAGTACTGCCATTAAAGTTGTGCATTACTATGCCTGGCAAGTTAGGCACTCTTAACCTACTTTATTTCCTTTTTGCCAGCTAAAGTCTCTAATCTATTGTGTTTTATGTGGCTTACAGCTTTGAAAATCGATTCTCAATAATTAAGATCTGTGAAATACAAACAAAAAATGCCAACCAACTAATTCATTAGCTAAGGATAGTTGGGAAGAATATAGAAAACATCATTTCCTTGCTCTCTCTCTTTCTTTTTTTTTTTTTTTTTTTTTTTTTTTTTTTGGTTTTTCGAAACAGGGTTTCTCTGCGGCTTTGGAGGTTGTCCTGAAACTAGCTCTTGTAGACCAGGTTGGTCTCAAACTCACAGAGATCTGCCTGCCTCTGCCTCCTGAGTGCTGGGACTAAAGGCATGCACCACCACCGGGCTGAAAACATCATTCTCATGAGTCTTTGTAATTGTTTGTTTCTTTTTTAAGTTTCTGGAGACAGGGTTTTTCTGTGTAACTGATGTGGCTGTCCTGTGGCTGTCACTCTGTAAAATAGGCTGGCCTCAAACTCATGGAGACCCTCCTTCTTCCTGAGTGCTAGTATTAAAGGCGTGAACCACCAAGGCCTGGTGAGTTTTTCTCTACAACCCAGACTGGCCTGGAACTCATTAATTAACTCAGGCTGGCCTCAAATTTGCAGCAATCCTGCCTCTATTTCCCAAGTGTTGGGATTAGAGATGTGCAGGACTCCCTCTAGCCTTTAGAACTTTGTATTATGATGGAAGATTCAGGATGCAAATCAATACAAAGGTACTTTCAAACAAAAGATTACAAAATGCATAAGCAATTTGCTTATACATACATATTATATAGACCTATACATACATATATTCTCTACCTACCCCAAATCAAATTGTTTTAAATCCAAGTTCTAAGTGACCCAAAGGTGTAATGTTAAGAAGGAGTTAATTTTTTTTTTGGTATCTTTATAATCAGGAACAAGTTCTACATGTGTGTCTGGTATTTATAGTCACTGGATCCCTTGGAACTGGAGTTACAAACGGTTGTGCACCGGGAAACAAACTAGGGTTTTCAGCAAGAGCAGTAAGTACTTCTAACTGCTGAGCCATTATTCCACCTCCATAGTTATTCTAATTCTAGCATGTTTACAAGCAAGATTAAGAAAAAAAACTAATATATATCAAATCCAGGATTTAACAGGGCCACTGTTTGTCCTACATCTTTTTTATTCATTATATTCTGTTTATTCAGTGACAAGTTCTTCAACGGACACAGCAACCCTAAGTCCCAAACTACATACCTGGGAGCTAAGTTGCTTAGGCTCATCCATTCTCCCAGGAGATTCACTTCTGGCTCTGTATCTTTCTGTCATGGAAACAACACTGCCGGAGGGGCTAAATCTGTTGGAAAAGGAGCATAAAGGGGACCAATAGACAAGTAGTGCCAAAGAACTTGAATGCTGTTTCTCCTTTATCTTATAGCTGAGGAATAGGACTAAATAAAACAGAAATATTTTTAGAGTGACAAAGCAAATAGACCATAAGAGAAGGTGAAGGCTACATACAAATTTTCTACTCTAATAAGTACTGAAAGGGGAGTAAAAACATACATGAAACCCAGTCTGTAGTTTTGTTTTGCTTTTATGAGCTATGATTTTGCTAACGAAGCCTTGGATAGCCTGGCATTCACTATACAAGCTAGGCTCCTTCTGGTTCAACCTCCCAAGTGCTAGGATTCTAGGCATGCTCCATGATGCCTGGAGATTTTGGTTCTTGTATGTTAAATATTGGGGTTTTGGCTTCCTTCTCTTATGGTAATCCACTCATAGTTTATATAAACTAAAGCTTTTTGTTTTTCATTTAAGGAGGTAGTACTTATATAGTTCTAATGCAGGAGGACAACAGTTACCAACACTGGGGATGAATATAGATTCTGTGCTCAAGCATATTTAGACCATTAAGGTCACATGATGAGAGATACTCAAATCAAGACAACTTTCGTGGTTAAAATATCCTACTAAATGTCTACATGATCAGCTATCAACCAAAGAAACGAGTTAGTTGGTTTTAATTGCTCCCAAGATCAATTTCACATTTATTTATTTGTGTATTTATGAGGCATGTGTGTGCTAGCATGTGTGTATAACTAACAACTTATTAGATTCCATTCTTTCCTTCTGCCAAGTGGGTCCCAGGGACTGAACTCAGATGGTCAGGCTTGGTTCTAAGTGCCTTTACCCATGTCAATCTATTTCAAGCAGGGAAAAGAACAAGCCAGCCTTTAATTTAGGGCCTGGGTGCCTAAGGCAGGAAGAATGCATGAGTTTGCAGCTAGCCTAGGCTACACAATAAGCCATAGACCATCTTACCATCTTAAACTATGGAGTAAGACCTTGCATCAAAAAAAAAAAAAAAAAAAAAAAAAAAATCCAAACATGAGCTGGGTGGTGGTGGTACACTCCTTTAATTACAGTACAGTGTTCAAGAGGCATAGGCAGCCTAGTCTACAGGAGTGAGTTCCAGGACAGCCAGAGCTACACAGAAAAACCATGTCTCAAAAACAAAACAACAACAACAAAATCTAAACATGGTGGCTCATGCCAGTAATCCCAGCACTCAGGAGGCTGAGACCTGGATTCTAGAACAACCTTGGCTATAGAAACCTTTCTCAATAAATAAATAGGTGAAAATAAAAAAAGAACATATGATGTTACCAATCTAAACTAGTACCATTTTCTTTCAATTGACTAGATGAAAGACATTGCTATTTCCATCAGAAGGAAATGATCCAACACATTTGGTACATTAGGGAAAAAACAGTGAAGGGCACAGGCCATGGCAGCACTGGTGAGGCCTAGGGTAATAGCAGCTTCAAGGGAAACATCACTAGGTGAGGTGACACTTCAAAGACATTGAAAACGCTGTTCTTTAGAATTGTACTATATTTACTCTAATTTGAAAAAGAACAATTACTGATGGTACCAGACTTTCTCTAATTTGGTGGTAAGGGCAAAGAGAAATAATATACAGAAATAATATAAGGAAAGTAAAACTTTCCAAGTTACCTACCTGTGTGATGTTATAATGAGAAAGGGCAACATTACCAGATACCTTCTGACAATCAGCGCCTTGCCTAGAATTCAGAGAAAGCCCTGGCAATAACTGATTGTAGAGTGGCTGCAGATGCTATCTGATTTTTACCATAGCTCTTATATCATGAATACTTCAGAACCAGGAGCTTCCTGCTTTGAAAAAAAACAACGCAAGCCTTTGGCATGTTTCCAGTCTCTCAAAGTAAGTTGAATAGGAACATCAGGTAAGAAAAATGCTCTCTGTAACACAGAAGGCTCATTTAAAGTTTACACAATAGCTTCAAATGGGAAAACAAAACTTACCTGTCAACTTCACTGCTGGTTGGCCGAGCTACCTTGGCTTCTAAAGACCCTAAATTGTAACTTTCCTGTCCTATAGAACCATGGCCTGTGGTGTCAATCACCATGGCTGTGACTTCCTCTGCACTACTCCCATCTTCTCCCGAAGGCTGATTCTCTGGCCCAAGCCACTCTTCCAGATTTTCAGTTTTGATGTGCACTGCTCCAAGGACCCTAACTTCATCTCCACTCCGTGCCCCCTGGTCTGCTATTCCTGTTTCCACATACCACTGTCCTGCTCTGTTGATTCGAAGAATGGACTCCCGGCTCTCTACATCAGAACTCTGTTCGATTATCTGAGGACTGGTAGATTCCTCAGGGGGACTGAACTCTCTGATATCCAGCACAGCACTGACCTGTCCCCTCCAGTTTCCCTTTGTAGCATTATGTCTTGGGCTAAGTGAGCGGTTTAGAGTTGGTGTAACCCTGTGAGACTCTGGAGGTCTCTCTGGGTGCTTTGTCCTCGTTTGACTTAATTCTGCTTCAACTTCAGCCACATTAATTTTGAAATGAATGCCCTCTAGGATCTGTGTACATTTGTCGATAATATGCTGCATCTGCAGAAAACTAGCGGCTGTTAGGTAGCTGATAATATCTGCTAGTTGCAGGCATATCCGCCCTGTGTAACAGAAAGAAAGGAGCTCTTCAAAAACAGTAGGGTTCTTGATGACAGAAATGGACACAGTACTCATTTCATTCAAGGACATGTGATCCCGGAAATAAGGAGAGCTGGCAGCCAGTACTACTTTGTGAGCCCGAAAAGCTTGTCCTTGCACATTGACCACAATATCACAGAGACGGCCTTGCATCCGTAGCTGGTTGAGGTGGCTTAGAACAGAGTTGCTGAAGTCAGGGATCTCCAATTGTATGTTCCCACTTTTCTCCATGGTCATGCCTGAAAGTACAGGCAGACATTCAACCCTGCTGAAAGAGCAGACCATATTCTTAGCACCAGTTTTACTCCTTTTGTGCTTTCTAGTTCAAGCATCCCTAAAAATGTAAAATCTCCTGGCCAGAAGTGCCAGGTACATATATAATTTTAACACTTGGCACTAAGGCAGGAGAATCTAGCTACATAAGTGAAAACTTGTCTCAGGAAAAAAAAAATCGAAATCTCCATGTATAAAGAGGGGACCTTCCTTATGATGCTTGGATGTAGAAATAGAATTGCCAGCAGGTGTTCTGTTTTGTTAGCAACACGGTTTCACTCTAAGGCAGCCCTCAAACTTGTGCTGATGCTCCTGCTCCTACCTCCTGAGTACTAGTATCACTGTGAGTAGCTAAGCCTGGCATGAGGTGTTTTAGATCTCCCAGTAAAAGGCAATTAAAACAACAAAAAAGTGATAGCTAGACTGCTAAAAATTCAAGCTACAACCATACCTTATTAATAAGCTAGTCCATCAAGATAGTTCATCAGGGTGTATCAAACACAAGGATTTCAGACTGAATACAAAATCCATTATCTTTTTCTAGAGAAAATAAATTTTAGAATAAATGTAATTATACACAGGTTGATTATAATTTACATGTAGCACAGGCTGTTTATGACTATAAAGTGACTATTTTATCCTATGTGAATGGTCTGTATTATCACTTTTTTTGAGACAGGGTTTCTCTGTGTAGTTAGTCCTCGCTGTCCTGGAACTTGCTCTGTAGAGCAGGCTAGACTGGAACTCAGAGATCTACTTGCTTGGATTAAGCCAACACACCCTGCATTTGTTTGTTTGAGACCTGTCTATGTAGCCCTGGCTATTCCTGGAAACTCACTTAAGTAGATCAGGCTGGTCTCTTAACTTGAGATCTGACTGCCTCTGCTGAGGTTAAAGAATGCTGGTGTTAACAGGTGTGTGCCATCACCACCATGCCAGGTTAGGCAAAAATGGAGTAAATCTTCCTCTATCCAACAAAACTACTAAGTTAGTATTTCTTCTCTACTCAACAAACTCGAGGTTGGGAATTCCAAAGTGGCAATGCTATTTTAATTCAAGGAAGTTGGTTCCCCACTGCTGACAAGAATAAAGCTTAAAATTTTACACTACAAAGACTGCAACTGCATCAAACAGTTTCAATTAGTGGAGGGACGTATCTCAACGACTGTGGCTCACCGTGCGTCCAATTTATCTCTAAACTTATGAGACTACACAACACATCAGGAAAGTCCTGAGAAACTCAGATTATCACCCCGCATTTACAACACTTATTGAGTAAACAGGGAAGTGCAAACACTGCTTTCAAGTAGCAACTTCAACCAATCTGACCTTTTTCCAAAGCGTTATTGTTTGTTTTGAAACTTTTAATCCATTAAGAGCCTCTGTCGATGCCATCACGAATTCAGGTGTTTATTTTGGAGCCTACAACAGCGCCTTTTTTTGCTCTTCCCAGCAACTCCCCAGTGAGGAGGAAGCCCCTGGAGTAAAGTCTCTAGCGTCGGCACTGGAGGGGCGAGAGCTGTAAAAGGGAGAATCGGGAAGGCTTGGGGTTGGCCAGTCAGGTACAGGAGCAGCTTTCGTGTATGGCAGGGAGCAGGGGGAAAGGGGACCTGGCTAAGAGGGAAGGGAGATGGCTCAGCACCCGGGAAAAGAGAGCAGGATGCGCCGCCAAGGAGCAGCAGGCGCACAGGTGAGGCGCGGGAGGGGGAAGGGGGCGGCGCCCCGGGACCGGTGCGGGCGGCGGAGGCGGCCGCGGTGGGGGTGTGTCTGGGTGTGTCCCCGCCGCGGGGTCCTGAGGGAGGGGCTCGCAAGGGGGCGGGCCCGCAAGCTCTGCAGCCCCGAGCCAAAGAGGCGGGGAAGGTCGCCGAGAGCTGGGAGGGGAGGTGGGGCGGAGCGGCTGCACGCCCCAGGAGCTGGCTGCAGCCGAGACGCGGCCAAGGAGCGTCCGGTATAGGCTAATGGGGCGGGGGTGCGGGGCCCGAGGCCAGGCGAGGAGCAGCACCTACCTCCGGGGGTGGAAATGGGCCGGAATGGGCCGGAACACCGTCCCGGAAGTGAATCCCCCCGCCCCCTCCTCCGGAGCGGGCGACGTGCCGGAAGGAAATCAGTCACCCTCATACCACCCCTCCCCCAGCGCTTTCCTGGCGGGAGCCCCCTCCCCTCAGCCCTGACTCCTCAGGGACGCAGAGGCTGGGCTTGACGTGCTCGCGGCGACTCCGCCCCACAGGCGTTGTGGGGCGGGGCCAGCGGGAGGACTTGTGGGCGGGAACGAGGTGGGGTTTGAGGAGGAGTCTGAGGGCTTGGGTGGGACTTAAGTAGACGCAGCGGAGGGCCCTGCGTCGTGACGTCACGGAGACTTTATATACTGCACTCAACCGCCATATCGGTCTTTCGGAGCTGGGGGGCGACTTGGTACAGGTAAGTAAGTGTTCTTTGCGTCTCTTATTTTAGGCCTCGCAGTCCAGCATTTTTGCAGGTGATGCTACCTCAAATTGGCGGGATTTCAGTAATTAGCTTCTAAGGCCCAAAGGCTGGAGATATGGGAGCTTGGAGTAATTTGCGTGCGCGCGCGACCTAAATGGGATTGCGCTTGTTTAAATTCACATCTCCATAGGAAACTCGGCACCAATGTTCTCGCAATGATGAAGGCTATGTTGGTAGGGACAACTGACTTTGTTGATGAATACCAACGACTCTGATGGCGGAGCGTGCTGAGTCACCGCGAGAGGCCTTTTGTAGTGGCTGCATTTCCTTTGGCGTGGTTTAGGAACGCACAGCACTACGGGCAGATTTTAAGAGACGACGAGGTTGGAGGAATTTGCTAATACTGCCTCAGTCTGCCTTAGTAACTACACAAAGCTTCCAGCTGAATCATGGGGAAAGGCCTGTAGTTCATTAAATTTAGTACCTCTTGTGATACCGTAGTCTTTTAGGTTTTCCGTGTGTGTGTGTGTGTGTGTGCGCGTGCGCGCGCGCCCGCGTGTGCGATTAAAACCGGTCG
The DNA here is from genome assembly GCF_943737965.1 of Phodopus roborovskii. Lineage (NCBI taxonomy): Eukaryota > Metazoa > Chordata > Mammalia > Rodentia > Cricetidae > Phodopus > Phodopus roborovskii. The sequence continues at coordinate 32,575,074 of NW_026126433.1, forward strand.
TTAAAAGACATTGAATTGACTTTCTTTTTTAGGAATGGTGATGTGGATTTCACTGGTGCTCTTGGCATTATGGACACAGGTAAGAATTGATTGAAGACGAAAAAAATTCTACAAAGTCAAAAAGCCCATGATGGTATGAGAGTAGTGGACAGAAGGGATTTCTGAAAAACACTGTTCTGAGGCTTTAATTCTACTAGGGAGGGGGAAACCTATGAAGGAGGTGTAGTCTCATTGTTACCATATTTTTTTTCTTCTAGTTCTGGTGCAAAGACGGATGAAGACTGAGGTAAGTGAAATGTGCGGGAAGAGGAAACTTGGAAAGAACAGTGCCACAATGATGACATTTTATTTGCTACTCTTGACAGTGGGATGACGATAACCATAAACCACCATAATTGTAACTGAGGCATACAGGATGACTTTGGGGATTTCTTACAGAATAGGCGAAATTTACATTAAGCTGTTTAATTTTTCAGGGCCGATGGAAGAACCTGGATTAACCATGGGTAAGAAGCATTTTGGTATATCACATTGGAAGGAATGATAATCCAGCCAGTTACCCAAAGGAATGAGCACACATTTGGTCCTCCCCAACATAATCTGATACAAACTTGCATGCAGTTTGGAGAGGGTAGAACAGGTGGGAGATCTAAGGCCAAGGGCTCAAACTGGAGAGGGTCTTGGAATTGTGAGGTTATCTCGGTTGGTCTTATCCAGTACTCTGCTTGATGTGGTATGCTATTGGTCTCAACCTCGTGTAAGATTGGTAGTGGTTCTTTCCTCCCGGGTTGTAGGGAAGTGCCATTAAAACAGTGGCCTTGTCACTAGTCTCAACACTTTCGAGTCAGGTTTATCTGAGTTCAGGTCAGCATAGTTTACAGATCCTGTTCTAGGCCTTGTCTAGAATTGTAGCATGGTTATGCAGGGCTCAGCATTTTGTGTCAGTTTTCTGGTGATCATGAGAGAACTGACTTAGTTTTACCTGTTTGAAATTGTAGGTGATATTACTGGAAACCTAAAAATGAAATGTGAGTAGAGATAAAGAAATTGGAGACACGGGCAAACATGGCTTGATATTTGCTTTTGTGTAGTAAGTCTGTGTTTGGGTGAATTCTGCCTGCATGATGACAAGCAAATGCTGACTTAACATGAAGGTCTTAATTAGCTCTATCTGATACAGGCTTGCTTAGGTTTTGGTGGGACAAATTGTCTTTTGACTGCACTGAAATTTTGAATTGTTTTAGGTGTTCAAATTGTCTGGACAGCTCTTCATTGAAAAGTAAGTATTGGAAAAAAAATTGGTTAATAGGCCAGTTTAAAGAGGCATGCCATGTTTGTAGATGTAAGACATCTGGCATGTATTGTATAATGAATATTAGATTTGTTTCCTTGGACCATGCTCTAATCAGGGTTTTTGTAATGATGCTGATCCAAATGTCTGACCTGAAAATAACTTGTAGACAGGCGATTCTAAACACTGAAGAACCCTGTGACAGGCAGCTAAGAGTAATTAGTGGTGCTTACCATATTTGTAAGAGGTGTTTTCTTTTAATTCTAGCTACTGCTTGCATGTTTTCATTTGGATTGCTTGCTTTTGGTAAGAAGTCAGTTATTGGGTACTTGGTCTGTGCTAGTAAATAGGGATTTGCAATACTATGCAACACTTAATTCTTAGTACTAAATTTTTTCCAGGTCCAATTTGGCCTTTTAAGAACTATATTTTTTTTAGGTTTGATTACTCTGCTTACATACCGGAAGGGGACATCAGATACCATGATGGAGCCCCACTGCATGGTTACTGAGACCTGGACCATTGTAAGAGCAGTCAGTGCTCCCAATTGATGGTAAGGAAGTATTTGTAGTCATCTGATTATGATTACTTGCTATTTACTGTTAATGATGATGTATAAAGTTAAACAGATGGGAATCTCTCTGAATAAGATTGAAGATTAATTCTTAAAGCTGAAACAGTAGTTACAAATTTGTATAAGTCTGCTTCATAAATGTCTGTTTGTAAATGGAACTGAATTTCTGTAGGTGTCAGCATGGCTCCTGTTAAATGAAGGCCCAGACAAGCTTTTACAAAGGTAAGTGTCTTGGCTGACATTATGCATGTGAAGTGTTCAAATAGACATTTCCCCAATAAATGCCGATACTGTGATGATAACATAGTTCAGCAGACTTATCCTGATGAACAATCCGAAAGTCTTTCGCTCCTATCTGACGTATCTGGCTGCAATGTTTTAAAGAATTGTCTTCTAGTATGTGCTAGTATAAGGTATTAGCTAGGTTTTTATGATTGTAAAGCACATGATGAAGCCTTTGCTTTTATAGCCTTTGACCTTAATCCCTGACTTTATTGCCAAGAGTAGTTCCTAGGTATGGAGGTTGCAAAAAGATTTCAAGCCGCTTGTTGGCAAGATAATTGTTTGAACCTCATCTAGACTACTGTTCAGAGTGTAGTGTAAAATGCACTGAGTGGTTAGGAAATTTCTGGTCTAATAATTTTTTTCTTAACTCAAACAGGTCCTTCATTCTGAATTTCAAGGTAAGTCAAGTCACTTTTTGGAGAGATTATATTTGGCATGTAACCAGTGATGTGATGATTCTGCCAAATGATACATAGTGATATCACCTTTAAAACCGTTCCATTTTATTTCTGAGGTTACTATAGTAACATGTAACCTACAATTAAGTCTAAGCAAGGTGAAAACTTTTGTTTTCTTCTTTTTAGAGCTCCTGTGGCAGAAAATGGACAGGCAATTTCCTGTTTCTTTGGCCTATTTAAAAGGTGAGGATTGGAACAGGTGAGGGTGGACAGGAACAGGAAAATTGACTATGAAGCTATTCCAGAATATATGATGATCTCACCACAACTTGAACTCTCTCACTGATTATTTGATGACAGCAAAAGATCTGATATTCTGTACTAGCAGTTAAAATTTAAATTAAAGAGTAGAAATGTGCCTAACCAATGTCCTCTGTTGCAGGTGGCTGGAAGGAGGCTCAGGGAGATGACTTCAGGTGTAACCTCTTCATAAGAAGAATTACCAAAATAAATAGAATGGAATTAAATAGTGTGCCTTTTGTAATTATTTACCACAGAAGACTGACTGCTCATGCATGGGTTTAAAGCCAGAAGGTCTTAGCTGGCAGTGACTACACCTCATTGTTAATAAGCCTTTAATAGCTCAGGGTGAGCTTTTAAGTACAAAGATGTCTTCTCCGGTTGTCATGTGTGTGCTAAGGTCTGCTCTGTTTTAAATACCTAAATTGGGTTCAAGTGATAGGTAAGGCATGGTATTGAGGTTTATAAAGTTGCACTGGAAGGTAAAATATATCTAGGCTGAAAAATCTTAAAAGTTTTAGACAAGTGGTACCAGTTGGGTTGGAGTGACTGCTGAAAATAGTTTTGTAATCTATAAAGTGTTAACATTATGGACACAATGTTATTGTTGGGGGTTCTACACACAAACTGGTAAACAATGTTTTAAAGTCTTGGAGAATACAAATTTGTGTAGCCTGAAGCTTTGGGGCAAGTACTCTTGAACAGTGAGCTGTTTGGTTTTCCTGTGGTCTTTTTAGAAACTCTTGCTTGGCTTGAATACCTGTAATTCAGGTTTGTCTCAAACTCATCTGCCTGCCTCTGCCAACAAGTGCTGGGACCAAAAGTGTGTGCTACAAGTTTCAGCTGGGAGTGTTTTGGTGGCACATTTTTAAAGTAGTTTTAAGATTTTTTTTTTCAGATGGTTGTGTGAGCCAATATATGGTTGCTAGGAATTGAACTCAGTACCTGGTAGCTATCTTTCCAGCCCCAGTTCCTTAATTTCTTACAGAACACAAGATCTAACCTTATAGGCACATGTTGCATGCCAGTAGGTCACTATACTTTAGGAACCAAAAGATTAGTTGCCAAATAGGTGGTATTCAGCTGCCTCCTTTTGTCCCACCTGAGCACTGCAACAGTGAACCTTTAGTTTTGTTGAGTGATGCTGGTGATTGAAATGCAGATTAGTGTGCATTGTATATACAAGGGCTCCTACCACTGAGCTCTATGGTTAAGAATAGTAGCCTTTTTTGGAAAGATAAGGAGGCGTAGCACTGTTGGAAGTATGTAACCGGGGGTGGGGGAGATGGGCTTTGCCAGGTCCTATGTGTCTCCTGCTTGCAGACCAGGATGTAGAACTATTATGTGTAGTGTTCTGTCTGCATGTATGCTGCATACCAGAAGAGGGCACCTGATCTTACAGATGGTCGTGAGCCATCATATGGGAATTAAATTCAACCCTTGGAAGTCCACCTAGTGTTTTTAGCCACTAAGCCATCTTTCCAGCCCAGGGTGTAGACCTCTTAGCTACTTCCCCAGCACTGTTTCTGGGGGTATACTGCTATGCTGATAATGGGCTAACCTCTTTAAGGGCTCCCAATTAAATGCTTTATTATAGAATTGCTTTGGTCATAATGTCTTCTCAGCAATACAACAGTGACTAAGACAACTTTGTCTGATTCTGGCTACAAGGGTCCTGTAAGACAGCTGTCACTGTCATTCACATATAAGCAGCATGAAAGGCTAATTAAGAGAAGCCAGTAACTTGCTGAAGTTGCGATTCTGAATAGAATTTTGTGTCTTTAAAAATTCTACCATGATACTTATTAGTATTGATAGCTGAAAGGTCACCACAAAGCTCAATTTATGTGGTTTCCTGGTGAGACTAGATGAATTTAAACCCTCTCCCTGGCAACTGGCTGGTCTACAGAGGCAAACATTCTCCTTTATGACTTGATATCCTCTGTCCTAAATAACCTATCTGGATTATGAAAACCATGCTTGGAAAACACAAAGACTCAGTCCAATAAAGACATTTGATTTTTTGTTTTATTTTACAATGCTTCAATTAAAAACTTGCACACAGATCCCATCCACAGAAAGTTCTAGTGGTACAAGTTGCCAAATCACAGTTGGGTAGCTTCTTTTTCTTACTATGGTGATGAGCGCTTCCATATGGAGACCTGACTCTATAATAGAGTCTGGCAGCTCTGGATCTTAGGTTTGGCAGAGCAAAGCTGACAAAACTTAAGAGCTCAAGTTTTTGGAAGGTGTGGCCGATGAAGTCTCCTCTCCAGAGTCTGTTGGCCATGAGACCTGGATGTGGTAGGGCTTCAGCTCTTCAAGAGGCACAGAATCTGGGGCATTGCTCATGAGGTCATGTCCTCGATAGGATTTGGGGAAGGCTATCACATCTCTGATGCTTGGGGCTCCAGTGATAAGACACAGCAATCTGTCCAACCCTGTGATGATGTAAAATACAAAGTTACAAATGAGAAATGGCATAGAACTTTGCGAATAACTTAAATTGTCGCTATGCAGCCCTGGCTGTCTTGGAACTTGAATATAAGACTTCGTGGTTATATAATTAAAACTCTTTTTTTTTTTGTTCATCCCACCCCTGAGACAGGGTTTCTCTGTAGCTTTGGAACCTGTCCTGGAACTTGCTCTGTAGACCAGGCTGTCCTCAAACTCAGATCAGCCTGTCTCTGCCACCTGAATGCTGGAATTAAAGGCGTGTGCCACAACGCTCAGCCCAGTGTTCTTTCTTTGAAAGAATTTTTTTTTTTTTTTTTTGACCTGGTTTCATGCATTTAGACAAGTACTCTACCACTGGGCTGTAGAAAACCTCAGGCCTATAGAGAACTGACATTTTTTTGTTTTTGAGACAAGATTTCATTCTTTTTGTGTCTGTGGGAGAGTGAGAGACAGTTTCTCTATCTTGGCAGTCCTGGAACTCACTTTGTAGGCCAGGTTGGCCTCAGGCTGGCCTAGAGCTCTTATTTCTGTTATTGCTGTTATTTTTATTGTGTTGTCTATACACATGAATGCAGGTACCCAGAGAGGCCAGAGGTGTCAGCCCAGCCCCCGCGCCACCCCCCCCACCCCCCCACCCCCCCCCACCCCCGCTCCCTAGCACTGGAATTATAAGGAATTGTGAGCTGCCTGTTGTAGATGCTAGAATTCAAATTCAGGCCATATCTCATGCACATAAGAAAACAGACTGAGGCAGCATGCACAGGCTCAGACAGACTCAAGCAAGACAGGGGTTCCAATGGTAAGAGAGGGAAGTGGACATGAACTCCCACCCTAACCAAGAGACTATCTCCAATCTACTTGCAAAGGAAAAATTACTTGTCTCCAACTGAATCCCATTTAATCACACTAAATGGCAGGCCCCGTGCCCAGCAGTAGATGGATGACAAACAAAAGGAACCCAATGGCATTTTTGTAGACTTTTGTCTACAAAAGTCTGCTTTGTTCAGGCATTCTTTATCTTACTGGTCTTTTGTCTATATATTATGATTTCTGACTTTGTGGTTTTGTGTGTGTGTATTTACTGATATTTCTGTTTGCCTGTTCTCTTTCTAAAAAGAGAAAAAAAAGGAAAGGAAGAGGCCAGGCTATGGTGGTGCAGTTGGGAGGCAGAGGCAGGTGGATCTCTAAGTTCAAGACTAGTCTGGTCTGCATAGTGATTTTCAGGACTACACCATGTTTTGACAGACCAAAGAAAGAAAGAAATTTGGGTGGAAAGGTGGAACTGATCTTGGAGGAGTTGGGGGACAGAAAGTGGTGATCAAAATATATTGTTATGAATTTTTTCCTTTTTAAAAATGATTTATTTGTAGTTTATATGCATTGGTGTTTTGCCTGCATGCATATTTGTGAGGGTATCAAGAACCCATGGTGAGAGGACATGCTGAGTGCTGTCCTCAGTGTACCCTGAATCTGGACAAGGCCTTCTGCCTTGCTTTCGTGCTTTCCCAGATAGAATCTATAGTACATGCCAGGCAATTGTGTTTAAATTGGGCTGCCCTGAGAAAGTTCTGGGAAAGGACTGCTCTGTCAATATTTATTATGTGCTTTACTGGTGCTTACTTATATGTTTTTTGGAACCCGAACAACCTTTCTTGGATCATTGTTTTGTTTCACTCCTGTTTAAAAGTACACTGAAACTGAAATAAAGTCTACAACATTAGACTGTTGTTTATTCTGTAAGATCCTCAAATCTTAGGTCTTACTGACAGATCTGGATAGGTCAACGAAAAGTTGACAAGACCCTAATTTTTTTTTTCTCCAATTAAAAAACAAAAACAAAGAACCAAAATGAGGTCCTCTGCAAGAGTAGTAGGCACTTTTTTGTTGTTGTGTGTGTGTTTTTTGTTTTTTTTTTTTTTTTTTTAGGGTATGTGTGTGGGTCACACTGTAGTCTTGGCTGGCTGACCTGGAACTTGCTATGTTGGCCAAGCTGGCCTTGAGTTCTTTGAAATATGCCTGCCTCTGCCTCCCAACTCTCCCAACTGTGCTCTCTCTCTCTCTCTCTCTCTCTCTCTCTCTCTGTGTGTGTGTGTGTGCACCACCACCACACTTAACAATAAAATAAAAATGTAGTATGTTCATAGGTACATAAGGCTCTGGGCTCAATCTCACTTCTCATAAGTTACTGAAATAAAAAGAAAGAGACTCACATGGAACTCTTGGACTCAGCCACTCCCAATTCCTTCCCCTTAAACTGAGAGTCTAAATTTAAGACAATGTTACAGAATGAAATGGAATTCAGTGTATAAAAAGACAGTTTACCTAAGGCAATTCCTCCATGAGGGGGTGCCCCATAGTCTAAAGCCTGGAGCAGATGGGAAAGCAATTTCACATCTTCCTGAAATGCAAAACATATTTAAATATAAACTGAGAGAAAGTCTTCTGTTAGACTAAAATAAGTAGTAAGGGAAATGCAGTTCAGTTTAAAACTGACATGACTTCACTAGGGAGACTGCACTGGGAGATGTTAAAAAGATACAACAAAGCTTTAAGAGGGTTAAAATTCAATGGCCTAGGACAAGTCCCTCACCTGTACTCCTGCACTTTGGAGAAAGCAGGAAGCTAATAAGTGCCAGCCTGGCCTGAGCTACAAGCCTTGGCACAAAAGACTAACATGTCCACAGGAAGGCCCGCCTGTCTCTCCTCTTAATGTTATCATTCACTGGAAATGACATTTTAGGAGCTTGGTCCTAAGAGCCACCCTTCAGTTCTACACCACCTGAGATGGGGTTTTAGTAGCCCAAGCCTGACTCATATTTGCAACTCTACCTCAGCCTCTTGAAAGCTGATTTCAGGTTCGTGCCACCCATGTGCTTTGTGACTTGGGGTACCTGACTCAGTTTTTCATCTCTAAAATGAGCATAATGAGTATATCTATTCACAGAAAGTATTGTGAAAGTGAAATAATACACCAGTGTGTATATGGTATTTTTTTGTTTGTTTGTTTGTTTTTGAGTCATGGTCTTGCTATATAGCCCAGGATGGCCTGGAACTCAAGGCAACCTTTATATTTCAACCTTCTAAGTGTTGGAATTGGATGTGTGAGCCATGTTTGCCTGTATATCTTATAGCTCCTAGAACATAATAAGTATGGTGGTTTGAACAAAAACGGCCCCATAGGCTCATAGAGATTGGCACTATTGGGAGTTGTAGTCTTGTTGGAACAGGTGAAGGAAGTATGTCACTGGGGGTGGGCTTTGAGGTCTCAGATGTTCAAGCCACACCCAGTGTGAGTAGGCTCTTTCTGTAGCCTGCTGATCCAGATGTAGAATCTCAGCTCCTTCTCCAGTTATCATGTCTACCTGCACACCACCATGCTTCCTGCTATGATGACAATGGATTAAACCTCTGAACTGTGAGCCAGTCAGTCCTAATGAAATGTTGTCCTTTATAAGAGTTGACATGGTTATGGTGTGTCTTTACAGCAATACAAACCCGAACTAAAAGAGTAAATATTAATAAGCAAATATTATCATTTGCTCTTCCCAGTCCCTATATTAAACACAAAGGAAAACTGACATTTTGTATCTAGTATACTCATACTCTCCTTTTTAAACAAATGTTTCATAAAGCAAAGGTAAGAAGGCTTTTTTTTTGTTTGTTTTTTTTTTTTGAGACAGGGGACCAGGCTGGGGTCCAACTCACAGACATTTGCCTGCCTCTGCCTCCCAAGTGCTGGGACTAAAGGTGTGCGCCATCAATGCCTGGCTAGAAGGCATTTTATTACCTTTAGTAATGTTGCCAGGATGTACCTCTGTAGCTGTGCATCATGAATTCGGACAGAACCACCTCCTACCTCATTGCCGTTTAAAACCAAGTCATAGTGTTGGCCACGAACCTACAAAATTCACAAAATTTTCATGTTAGAGAAAATTCCTGGCTTTCAATTCTACAGGACTAAGGTACTGTACTTAAACAATTTATTAACAGTAGGCTCAGTCTTTTCCTTGGTTCTCCTGAGTGAATATTGAAGTTCTTTGTATATACTTAGATATTTGCTTTCCATTTGGAAGAATAAAATAAAAGGTAGTACCTTTTCAGGTTCTGTATGGAGGAGGTGAATGTCACTGGGGTGAGGAGCAGTGAATGGGTGGTGGGCTGACTCCAGCTCTGTGGGACACTCTTCCTTAGTAAGGAAGAGTGGGAAGTCTACCACCCAAAGGAAAGAGAACAGTGCTGGGTCACGCAGTACCACTCCTCTCATCTCCAAAAGGTCTGCACACTGCAATCGCAACTTTCCCAACAAAGAGCACTGCAAACAAAAGACACAAACATTAAGTTAGTTTCTTGTCAGAGTGGGCATCAGATGACACAACCTCAATTTTGAAGGTCACCCTCTACCAAAAGACTGGCCAATTTCTCAGGACACAAAGATATGAGGATGATCTGAATGACAGATGGATAAGGACACACGACTATTAGCCTGAGCTGACTGTGTGAGCATTTCATACCATAGTGACCAGGAACACAGGCACCAGAGCCTCACAGACCAAGCTCTGAGCCTGTTTGGCTACTTAACTAATTTCTCTACATCTCATTGTAAATAAATGGGATAAAATAACCACTCCAGCACTGAAGTAGTTCCATTATTTATTGAGGTGAGGTATTGTTTTGTTTCCCAGGTTGGCCCTAAACTACTAAACTCAATTCTGGTTCAACACCCCTGAGAAGCTGGGACCACAGGTGCACAGAATAGATTGGTAAAGTTAAGTGAGACAAGATACATAATAAGATACAGAACCCAATACAGTATGGGGACCAGTTTCATTCATTCTACGTTTTTTGTTTTTGTTTTACAGTTCCTGAAGGGCTATGGTAAGGATTTGATATTTGTCTGACATGCACTTAATAGTCAGAAAATGCCGGCTATGATTAAAGGTGGCATGAGTTAGATGTTAATTTAAGACTGAATTCTGAGGGCTGGGAGGCAGCTTGGTAAAAAGCCTGTCATGAAATCACTAGCACCTGAGCTTGAATTCCCAGCACTTGTGGGCAGAGACAAGAGGACCCCTGGAACTCATTAAGCAGCTAGTCTAGGTAGAGATTGAAGAATACTCAATATTAACCTCTGGTCTTCATACAGGCACTCACTGTGGACACACATATAAACACATACCACACACTCATCACACACATACTCACAAATGTGAATTTGGGAAATAGTTAATGGTTTAGCTCTGATTTCTGACTTCTCCACTTTCTAGCTGTGTTACAATAAGAAAACTGTTAACCTCTAATGGGCTCAGGTGTGTGGTCTAGGTCCCTCCTGCCAAGGCCTCCTCAATGCTAGGGTTACAGGTGTGAGCTAGCATGCCCACTTACAGGTTTTAATATTCATGTTTCTCTTTGAATGTTTTGCAGACTTTACAAGGACCTTTCCAACTATACCTATTCTCCTATCGATTCCCTGACAAAAAATGATTTTGTTAGTACATGATTGGTTGCACTTACCACCTGTGACTGAGAAGCAGTTGAGCCCTCCCCCTCCAGTGGACAGAGCTGTTCCTCCATGATTTTAGGAATACATTGTGTACAAGTTTCTAATTAGCAATTTCTTTCTTTTGCAAACTTTAAAAGTATCTTTTCATAGTTGTATTGATTTCCTAATAGACCCAGATCTGATGTTGATAACTGATGAAAAGATTCCAGTTTAAAATTTTCATTGTGTCTGTATGTGAGAGAGAATGGGAGAGTTGGGGAGAAAGACAGAGAGAGGAAATGACTTTTGGAAGTCAGTTCTCTCTTACCATGTGGGATCCCAGTGACCAAACACAGGCCTTAGACTTGGCAACAACCTCACTGCACCAAGACTCCAGTTTTGGTTTACTTTACTGAGACTATGGAGTGTAAGCTTGTCTCAAATGTAAGGTCGGCTGCTCTCCATACCACCATGCACAGAATAGCTCTAGCTTTATATCGTGTACTATAAAGTACTAAAAGATATTTGCATAGCAATTTATGCAGAGCAGCCCTGCTTTATGAAACTAGCAGTCTGTTTTAAATATGTAAATAAATATGTGCTGAGACAATTTTACTTACTGCTTTCTCATGTTCCCCAGCAATTATGAGCACCATGTCTTCCTCTCGGATCCCCATCAATCTAGTTAATTCCAATCTTTCTCCCTCCATTAGGAATTTAGCAAATGGCGAACTCCAGTTCTTCTTGGCATTCAGGAATATAGGCAGGACTTCCTTGATAAAGAAAAAGGCTTATTGATAATTTTTTCAGAAGTGAGATGGATTTGTTTTCTCACAGAACAAAGATTTCTTGTTCCAAGCAGAAGACAGTTCCATTTATTTAATTTTTAAAATTGGATTAAAATACTTGTGAGTATGATAAAAGAATATGGTTTAACTTTCAGTATGATAGTAAGTTCAATTTTTGGCTAGAGAGATGCTCAGTGGTTAAGAGCACTGGCTGTTCTTCCAGAGGACCTGGGTTCAATTCCCAGCACCCACATGGCAGCTCAGACACCCTGACATAGACATACATGAAGGCAAAACACCAATGTACATAAAATACAAATAAACTACAAAAAAAATTCAACTGTATAAATTGAAATCTTTCAGTAAAAATAGATGCACAGCAAAAATATGATCTGAAATAATAACCCTCAAACTTAAGACCTCAGCAGGTAAGGGCAACAGTTGCTCTTGCAAAGGATCTGGGCTCAGTTCCCAGCATCCCAAGGTGACTGCAACCATCTGTAATGCCAGTTCTAGGGGGTTCAGAGGCCTCTCTTGGTCCACAGGTATCAGACATGTACTTGGTGCACATACATACATGCAGGCAAAACACTCACAACCAAAAGAAATCTAAAAAAGTCAAAACCAAACCAAAACTAGAGCCCCGCAGTTGTTAGTAGAAACAGATTTCCACAGATGCTGCTCCTTACCTGACTATAATGGTGAGCTGCAAACTCTCTAATGTACTCGACATCTTGCCTTCTTAAGTACTTCTGATGAAAGAAATCAAAGTATACTCATCAATACAACACTCAGCTTTATGAATAGGTTCACAGTGTCAAATAAGATATAAACATATCTGTGTCTTTCCATTACAAGAGTGGGATCTAAAAAAACTCTATTTCTTCTTCAAAATACACAAGATTTAAGACTTACTGTAAGTTTCACAGGATCACTGTTTCCCAGTTGCACAGGTCTCACTGGAGACTGCTGTGACTGTCACCTGTAGACTAGAATGCAGTGTGCACATCAAGTACAAAGGTGAGTTCTACAACTTTCAGATTAAGAGGATCCAGATTTTGATGATTTCTGGTTCCTTTAAATACATTTATGGTAGCCTTAAATTCATAAAAAGCTGCCTGCTTTTAATTCCTGATTAAAGGCATATGCCACCATGTCCAGCAAGACTAAAAGTATTTATTTTTATGTGCATTGGTGTTTTGCCAGTGTAAGGTGTCAGGTCCCCTGGAACTGTAGTTACAGACAGTTATGAGCCACCATGTGGGTACTAGGAATTGAACCCAGGTCCTCAGAAGAGCAGTCAGTGTTCTTAATTGCTGAGCCATGTCTCCAACCTCAAGATTGAGTTTTTAACCACCATTAAATATATTTAGCTACTTGTGTATCCAAATGGATATAGACTTTCTTTACTATAATCTTTTTTTTTTTTTAATTATAAACTTTAGGTTAACAAGTATGTTTACTTAGCAAGTAGATAGATACATTTTTAGAATTATAACATAGTGGGGGAAAAGCAAATTTCTCAGTATTTTCAAATTTGTGACATCTCTTTCAAAATAGTAATTTTAGGATTAGGTTGGTCTGACATATTTAAAATCTTAGCACTTGGGAAGTTAAGGTAGGGAGACTAACTGTAAGGTCAAGGTCAGTCTAGGCTACATGAGATCCTGTCTAATAAAAGTAATTATAAGTAAAAACCTGAAGTATTTTATCATTATTTATATAATAATTTTAGGGACACAAATTAGACTTTCTATAAAAATACATTTTTCTCCTTCCTTCCTTCCTTCTTTCTTTCCTTCCTTTCTTTCTTTGGTGTTTTGAGACCCAGTTTCTCTACTTAGCCCTGGCTGTTCTGAAACTCACTATGTAGGCCAGGCTGGCCTCAAACCTGGAGATCCGCCTGCTTCTGCCTCACAAGTGCTGGGAGTAAAGGTGTGTGCCATCCACTTTTTCTTTTTTTTGAGACAGGCTCTCACTGTGTAGAACAGGCTGGCCCCAAACTCATAGATTCTCCAGCCTATGCCTCCTGAGTGCTGGGATCAAAGGTGTGCACCAACATGCCTGACTCGAAACACATCATATTTTACATATTGATCCCAGTTCCCCCTCCCTCCCTCCCTCTCTTCCTCCCTCCACTCCACAGGGAGGGTGAGGCCTTCCAGGAGGGATCATCAAAATCTGTCAAGTCATTTGGAGTAGGGACTAGGCCCTCCCTCCTGCTTCTAGGTTAAGGGAGTATCCCTCCATGGGGAATGTGCTCCCACAGTCCTTTCCTGCACCAGGGATACATCCCAGTGGAAACACATTGTTATATGACTCTTTCTCAAGTGTTCTTGTACCAGTATTGAATGTACTTTCTTCCAAAATATACATTCTGAGAAAATAGCATTGTGCTTCACTTACTGCTCCTTCAGGAACACATATAGCTTTGATAGCTCCTTGGGGCTTAGCCAATACATCTCGAAGAAATCTGATCTCTGTGTTTCTGAACACATCACTGATATCCACAATCTACAAAATGGATAGCAAAAAGGAATGACTAAACACAAAGTCATTTTCATCTCAAAGTATTTTATAAATAAAGTTTTTTCCTTATTTATTTTTTTCTTGTGTATTTGGTGTGTGTATGTATGTACAGTTGCATTGTTGCATATATGCAGGCGCATGAATGGGTGCACATGCACTGTGGGTATACATGTAAAGGCTGGAGGATGATGTCAAGAATTGTCCTCCACTGCTCTTCCAATTTATCTTTTGCGATAGGGTCTCTCAATCAAACCCAGAGCTCTTGATATGGCTAATCGTGCTCTGTCTGTCTCCATTCGTAGATGTTGGAATTACAGGCATTAAATGGCTTCTGGGGATCTGAACTCAGGTCCTTACATTTGTGTGGCAAGCATCTCCCACTGAACCATTTCTTTATTCCACGGGTAAGATTTTTTTATATATAATTTTATATAGTTATTATTGTGGGAGGGATGTATGCTCATGAAGTGTGTGTATATATGCCTGTGAAACAGTGCCCATGGGAAGGTCATAGGACAATTTTAGTTCTCTCCTTCATTTTTACATGGGTTGCAGGGATTGAACTCAGGTCATCATAGAAGTGGCAGGGGGAGTGTGTGTGGGGACGTGGCCAGAGAACAATTTAATGGCTAGTTCTTTCATTCTACCAGGTGGAACCTTGGGATTGAAGTCAGGTCATCAGGAGGTGAGCAATCATCTTTTATTTCCTCAGCCATGTTGCCAGCCCAGAAATGGGGTTTTAAAGAAACAGCTAAGGCTGGAGAGATGGTTCAATGGGTAAGTGCTTGTTATATAAGCATGATGACCAAAGTTCAAATATCCAGAACCCATGTAAAAGCTGGGCATAGTCATGCTGTGCTTGTAACCTGGCTTTGGGAGGCAGAGACAAAGGGATCCTGAAAACTTGCTTAAAAAGAAAAAAGAACTCCATCTTAGTAATTTAGCATTTCAAGAATGTATTCATACAGGGTTAGTGTAGGTTCAGTGTTTGCCTGAAAAGACAGTACTATGTTAGACCAGATTGGCCTAACAGTCTCAACCAGTATTCTGTACTATAAATAAACACGAAATGGTTGTATATGAGAATGTACTAGCTGGGCGGTGGTGGTGCATGCCTTTACTCCCAGCACTTGGGAGGCAGAGGCAGGTGGATCTCTTTGAGTTTGTGTCCAGCCTGGTCTACAGAGGGAGTTGCAGGACAGCCAAAGCTACAAAGAGAAAACCTGTCTCGAAAAAAATCAAAAAAGAATGTATTTATAGTAATTATAATGATTGCTGTGCATATATTTAATCCCAGCACTTGGGAAGCAGAGGCAGGTGGTTCACTAAGTTCGAGGCCAGCCTGGTCTACAGAGTGAGTTCCCAGACAGCCAGGGCTACCCAAAGAAATCCCATCTTGAAAAACAAAAAACAAACCAAAGAATATACTTATGACTTTGTGTGAATATTTGTTCATTGTAGAAACTGAGCTGGCAGGTGAACACAGGAGAATCATTGTGAGTTTGAGGCCTACTTGGGCTACAGAGGGGGAACCTGTTTTAAAACAAACAGTACTGACTACTGACTACTTACAGACTAGGCAGAATATTTAAAGACTGTAGCAAGAAGTGAGATTCAGAAATGGTACCAGCATTACAAAGACCAAGGGATATTAGTCTCTAAGGACAAGTAATAGGAGACTTGTTAATAAAACTGCTACATAAACATTCTACTTTTGCTCTTATAGATACTGATAATCTGAATGTGTTCATATATTTAAGCTCTTTACAGACCAAGGAAAATTAGTAACTCAATTATTTGCCTTCTGAGAGCCATATTTACACAGAAAAATTGAAAATGAAAATTGTTTTTCTTTCAAATAACTATTCGTGTCTATAAAATCAGTAAATGGTAAATACTATAATAAAAATTTATAATAAAAACCTTGCTCTTAAATTTTTTTACATTTACATATTTATTATTTTGTGTGTGTGTGTGTGTTTATGGTCAGAGGGCAGCTTTTGGGGATCAGTTCTCCTCTCCACCATGTCAGTTTTAGGGAGAAAATTCAGGTTGTCAGGCATGACATGAGCAAGTATCTTAATCTTACTCTTTTTTGTTGTTGTTTTTAGGTTTTTTTCCTCTCAAACCCTCTCCCCAAGACAGAGTTTCTCTTTAGTCCTGGCTGTCCTGGAATTCAGTCTGTAGACTAGGTTGTCCTTGAACTCAAGAGATCTGCCTGTCTGTGCCATCTGAGTGCTAGGACTAAAGGTGTGCACCACCACCACCTAATAATACCTTAATGCACTTACTGGGTATGATGACACATACTTGTAACCCCATCATGTGTGAGGCTGAGGCACAAGGATCTCAAGTTTGAACCTAGTAGCTTCAGCTACATAACAAACTTCAGGGACCTCATCTGAAGAAATTAAACACACAACTGGGCGTTGGTGGCGCATGCCTTTAATCCCAGCACTCAGGAGGCAGAGGCAGGTGGATCTCTGGGAGTTCGAAGCCAGCCTAGTCTATAGAGCAAGTTCCAGGACAGGCCCCAAAACAATACAGAGAAAACTCTATCCTGAAAAACAAACAAACAAACAAACAAACAAAACCAAACCAAAACACAAAGCTAACAAGTTATTCTTTTGCTGTAGTTTGGTAACAACATAAAGAAACATTAAAAATATTATCCAACAATGTAACACTTATAAATTTCTTCAAAATGCCTGAAAAGATGGCTGAACTATGTGGGGGTGGTCCTAGAAACATGAAGAAAGTACCTTCATCCCAAATCGAATGTCTGGCTTATCGGTTCCATAGGTGGCCAGGGCCTCAGCGAAAGTCATGGAAGGAAAAGGAATCGCCACAGGATCTTTATCATCAGGCCAGGAATACTGCAGTAAACCCTCAATTAAACGCTGAATGCCAGTCTGGTCTACAAAAGACATCTCTATGTCAATCTGAAACCAAAATAACATGGAAACTAACATGAATAGTTACAGCATATATTTCTTGGCTTTAAGTTACCTTATAAATACCTGCCTAGAACAATACATGATTAAGGGTATAAATATTATACATCACTTCTATGTTGATGGCTGCTATTGCCTAACATACATCAACTTGTTTATTTCCCAAAGCTAGCTCATGGTTGGAGTCTCAGAGAAGCTAAGAAAATTGTTTGCATACTGCAATCAGTAACTAGTCAGGCTACACCTGATCGTGGCCATTATGATTCCAAACTTGTGATTTTTGCATTTAATTACATTAATTAATGCTATCTTAACTAAGCCAAAAGGTTCTGATAAATCTGTAGATTATATAAATAAATGAGTATCAGCATATACAATTATTTTCTTTAAAGGTAGCATTCTAATATTTTATGTACATGAATATTTTGCCTGTATATATACACACATAGCTGCTGCTCATGAAAGCCAGAAGAGGATTCTCATTCCCTGGGACTGAAGTTTCAAATAGTTGTGAGCTACCATGTGGGTGCTGGGAATTGAACCCAGGCCCTCTGCAAGACTCTTAATTGCTGAGCCATCTCTCCAGCCCCAACTCTGTCCTATTTTTGGTGGCATATTGATTCTTCTTTTAGCTTTATTTTTGTTGTTTGTTTTTTGAGACAGGGTTTCTCTGTGTATCCTTGGCTGTCTGTAAATTGCTTTGAAGGTCATATTAGCCTCAAACTCAGATATTCACTTGCCTCTGCCTCCAGAGGGCTGGGATTAAAGGTGCGCACCACCATGCCTGGCTTTAACTTTGTTTTTCATTTATTATTCTGTTTGTGAGTATATAATGTGGGGTAGGCACAAGTGTGCCACAAAACACATATGGAGGTCAAAAGACAACTCTGGAGTCAATTCTCTCTTTCTACCTTTTCATGGGTTCAGGGCTCAAACTCAAGCTGTCAGGCTTGAGGAGCAAGTGCCTTTACCTGATGAGTGCCTTTACCTAGAGTAATAATTTTTGGTGGTTAAGATTTGTTTTAGGAACTTTATCATTTCATAAATGTTAAAATACTAGGAATATCTGGTATGCCTTAGTTGATAACTGCATTCTTTATGAAAAGGATGAATGGAATAGATTCAAATTATTTTGAAATTCTGTCTCTTCTCAGGTAGAATGCCAAGAAAATGAAGGATGGGGATGGAGAGATGGTCTAGTGGTCAAGAGTACTTTCTGCTTTAGAAGAAGACTTGAGTTCAGTTTCCAGCAACTGCATGGCAGAAAGCCACCTGTAACTGCAGTTCTAGGGTTTTCCATGAGCACCAGCCAGGTACATGCAGGAAAAAGAGTCACACATGTAAAATGAAAACTTGCTGGGCATGGTGGGATACCCTGTAATGTCAGTACTCAGGAGACAGAGGCAGGCAGATATCTGTGAGTATGAGGCCAACCTGGTCTACTCAGGGAGTTCAAGGCCAGCCAAGGCTACAATAGAGAGATTTAGAATTTGTCTCAACAGCCCCACACCTGGAAAAAAAAATCTTAAAAGAACACAAATGACAATAAATGCTGGGCAGACACTGGGGAAACAAAGAACTCACTGCTGGTGAGAGAGTAAACTGGTGTAGCTTTTCAAAAAAGCACAAACTTTCACTGTATGATCTGGTTTCCCACTCTTGGTTATATACTCAAAAGCTCTAAGTCTCAGCACACAGCACATCTGTGTTTATTGCTGTACCATTCATAATAGCTAATAAACAGAAGCAGCCAAGATAACCATTAATGGATGGGTGGATGAAGAAAATGTGAAAGATGTACATACACTCACACACACACTGAAATTTTATTGAGCCACAAAGAGAAAGAAAGTCATGACATTTCCAGGAAAATGGAAGTGGAAATGATATTCAGTGAAGTATCCCAGGTGCAGAGAGACAAGTATCCCACCATGCTTTCTCCCACTTTACAATATGTGCATATATGT
Source organism: Phodopus roborovskii (assembly GCF_943737965.1). Taxonomy (NCBI): domain Eukaryota; kingdom Metazoa; phylum Chordata; class Mammalia; order Rodentia; family Cricetidae; genus Phodopus; species Phodopus roborovskii. Next base: position 32,594,096 of record NW_026126433.1, read on the forward strand.
GTGCAGATATAGGTCATGCAATTATAAAAGGAACTATAAGAAGGGAAAGAAGAGATCTTAAGGAGAGGAATAAAAAGCAAGGTAGGATGCATGTGATATAAAAGGAGGAGGATAATTGGGGGGGGGGAAGCAGAACAGTGGGAGGCAGGGGACTGGAGAGGAATCAGGGCAGAAGATCAACAAAAATGAAGTGTATATGAAAATGAAACCTTTTAAGTTAACTTTTAAAAGCTCAAAAAGTTACTGCCCTAGTACTGAAAATCCTTAGTTGTAGCAAACACGAATTTGTAAGAGCAAGTAGGTATAACTGAGTACCTGAGTAAACTCCGGCTGCCTATCTGGTCTTGAACCTTCATCTCGATAACACCGGGCAACCTGAAAATATCTGTAATTGAAAACTAGAGTTAAGGGCTGGAGAGATGGTGCAGAGGTTAAGAGCACTGGCTGTTCTTCCAGAGGTCCTGAGTTAAATTCCCAGCACCTGCATGGTAGTTTACAGCCATCTAGAATGAGATTTGGTGCCCTCTTCTGGTTTGCAGGCATACGTGTAGACATAATGCTGCATACACAATAAATAAATCTAAAAGAAAAAAATGAGCCAACCTAGCTTGATTTTTAAATGATCCAAACCATTTTTCCCCCCAAAGTTTTGGCAGTACAGGCGATGAAATGGATGAAAAGAAACTTTATTTGTGGTGCTAAAGCTCAAACTCAGGCCCTTAGACATGCTAAGCAAGCATTCTATGAAGCTGTATCCCAGCCTCGGAAACTTTATTACACTCAAATCTAATCAGATACATAGCTAACCATGAGAGGTTAGTATTTTATAGATGTCTCTAGAGGTCTAACATATCATGCTTTCTTTCTTTCTCTTTAGAATTAATTTTAAAAATTAAAAATTAAATAATACATAAGTGTGCTTGTCCATGTTTGGGTAAATGCATGTTTGCAGTCCACAGAGGCCAGAGGTATTGGATCACTCGAACTGGAGTTACAGACGTTTGTGAAGTGTCTGACCTGGGGTGCTGGGAACTGAACTCAGGTCCTCTGTAAGAAAAGCTCATGCTCTTAAGCCCCAAGACATTTCTCCAGGCTTATTACAATGCTTACTATATTTCCCCAAACAATATAATTTATTTCTTTTTGTTTTTTCTTTTGTGTTTTGAGACAGGGTATCTCTGTATAGCTCTGGCTGTCCTGGAACTCACTCTGTAGACCAGGCTAGCCTCGAACTCAGAGATCTGTCTGCCCCTGCCTCCAGAGCACTGGGATTAAAGGTGTGCACCACCATTGCCCAGCCAATATAATCTCTATCTAATATTTTATAAATTTCAATATACTATATATATATATATATATATATATATATATATATATATTTTATTCCCCCCCCTTCAAGATAGGGTTTCTCTGTAGCTTTGGAGTCTGTCCTGGAACTTGCTTTGGAGACCACAGTGGTCTCGAACTCACTGCGATCCACTTGCCTCTGCCTCCCAAGCGCTGGAATTAAAGGTGTGCACCACCACTGGCCCAGCTCGGAACTTTATTTTTAATCCCCTGCCAGAACTACCTAATGCCAGCTTTCTACCTAATGCCACCTGATAAACTTTAAATAAGTGATGGCTACTACAATTTTTAGGGAACAAGCAATCACAAAATTCATGTACAAATCTTAACCTCTTCAAATCAGACAACTTGAAGATTCTGTGCTATTACTGAGTGACGGGTGGGTGGGTACAGGGTGCGGGCACAGACACGTGTAGGTGAGAGGACTATTTGGTGGAGCTAGCTCTCTCCTTCCACTTGCATATGGGTTCTGGGATTGAACTCACATAACCAGCCTTATGGCAACAGCTTTTTGCCACTGAGCCATCTCACCGTTCCCAGGGTGGACAAGTTTTGTCCATACCACATCCCCTTCTCCCCCAGCCTTTCTTCTTCCCTTTTTGGATGAATGATAGCATTACCAAAAAAAAAAAAAAAAGCCAGTTTACCTGTCTAAACCACCAACCATCAGAAGCTGCTTAAATTGCTGAGGACTTTGAGGGAGAGAATAAAACTTTCCAGGTTCCCTGGATGGTACTAAAAACTCTTTGGCACCCTTTTAAAGAGAGAGAGAGAGGTGGGAGAGGGGAAGGAGACATTACTGAAAAATACATAAACAAAACACCTAAGCCAGGTACGGCAAATGCCTGTAATTCCAACACTCAGGAGGCTGAGGTAGAGAAGTAGTAAGTTCAAGGGCACCCTGACCCACAAGAAGACTCTGTTTTCATAAAACAAAGCCAAAGAAAATTCCTGAAAAAAATTAACAAACCAAACTCAGAGTATAAATGCTAGTACAAGTAAATACTTAAACATACCAAGGAAATTAAAGAGCAAGGTTCCCAATGACAAACTATTTCTTGTTCATCTTATAGTCCATATAACAATTTGCATACAGTAACATTTATTTATTTATTTATTTATTTATTTATTTATAGACAGAGTCTCATCATGTAGCTCTTGCTAGACTGGAATTCATAGAGATCCACCTGTCCCTGCCTCTTGAGTCCTGGAATTGAGACATGTGCCATGCCCTGCTACAATAAACTTTTTAAAAACTTTATTGTATTTTTTGTATGTCTCTCTCTCTCTCTCTCTGTGTGTGTGTTGTGTGTAAACGTGTATGTGGGTACATACACACAGGCTAGAATTGGGTATTAGAACCTCTGAACCTGGAGATACAGGCTGTTGAGAACCACTTGATTTGGGTGCTGGAAACAGAACAGGGTCCTCTGGAAGAGCAGCAAGTGCTCGTAATTACTGGGCCATTTCTCTCACCCCTAAAATAAGCTTTAAATACTGCTTGTATATAGCAGTTAAGTGTATGTATGTGTAAACAAATTCTCTATTTTATTATAGCAGAACAAATTTTGTGCAACATTTCCTAAGCAAGCTATTCATTTTTTTTAAATTAAAAAATTTTTTTTAAAATGTACATTAGTGTTTTGCCTGTGTGTTTATCTGTATGAGGGTGTCAGGTACCCTGGAATTGGAGTTACAGAGCAGCCAGTACTCTTAACTGCTGAGCCATCTTTCCAGCCCCAGCAAGTAACCCTTAAATGCTTTCTGAAAACAGGGATTTGTTTTCTTTTGTTTGCTTTTGGGCACAGGACCTTGAACATGCTCCATGAACACTGTACCACTGAACTAGATACCTAATCCATAAACTGTTTTCTTAAAGACTCATTTACTTAGTTTATGTATTATGAGTATTCCATCTGCTTGTATTCCTGCATGCCAGAAGAGAGCAAAAGATCCCACTAGAGATGGTTATGAGCCACCATGTGAGTGCTGGGAATTGAACCCAGAATCTAGGCAAGAGCAGCTGGTGCTCTTAATTGCTGAGCCATTTCTCCAGCCCCTAAACTTTTTTAAAAAAGTGTGTAGATCAAATAAAGAGTTATTAAATATCAGTAGTTTTTTTTTTTTTTTTAAATCTCAGTTCCTTTTTTAACAGGATCTGTGTAGACAGAGCTGATGGTCTCAAAGCCTTAGCTTCCCAGGTGCTAGTCCTACAGGCATGTGTCACCTTGTCTGGTTCTTCTTTTCTTATTAATATAGCTTTTATTTTCCTGTGTCAAATCCCAAGCCAACCACTTTGTGCCCATTTCCTTAAAAAGTACAGGAAAAAGACTATATAGGGAAGAAGCTACAGGGGAAAGATGGGAACAGATCCTTCACTGATGAAGAGAATGAGATACACCATCAAAAGGCCCTATAGCTTCTAGGGGACCAAGACAGACTGCACAGCAGAAGAGTTGTTGCTCTAGTTCCTGTCCTAAGCAATGATGAAGTCCCCATAGTTCCCTAAAATGGTTCCTGTCCTAAGCAATGGTGAGGTTCCCATAGTTCCCTGGAATGGTTCCTATCCTAAGCAATGATGAGGTTCCCATAGTTCCCTAGAATGGTTCATGTCCTAAGCAATGGTGAGGTTCCCATGGTTCTAATCCCACCACCTGGGCCAGTCCCCAACCATGGCAGTCCTAGCCTTAGTGAACTCAGCTGCAGTGACAATATTCCTGGGACAAGTGCTGGCTTGAAAGCTTCAGCTAAGGACAAATGAGGCTAGGGTGTGTGGAACCACATTAGTTAAGGTGCTTTTTTGTTACTAGTGTCCCTGGTCAGCTTGGCAGCTCAGAGGTAAGGTTGAAGCAAACTTGGAGCAGAATGGAAGGGATTATAGGGGACAGTTGCTCTTAGTAGACAGAGACACCTCCATCTCTTTAAAATTTTTCTATTTTTTTAGTTGACAGTTTTTTTTTTTTTTAAAGATTTTATTTTCACCTTTTTGGTTGTCTAGCCTTTAATGGTTGAGTCATCTCTTCAGTCCAGGATTTTATTTTAATTATGTGTGTATATATCTGTCTGCATGTGGGTATGTGTGCATGAATGCAGTGTTTACAAGTCAGAAAAGGGTTTCTGATCCCCTGGAGCTGGAGTTTTCCTATGTGCTTTTAACCACTGAATCATCTCTCCAGCCCAGTTCATACAGTTCTTAATAAACAAGGTTTTAATGAAAGATTCATTAATGATTCAAATCTATAAAATTCAAGGGATAGAAAACTCATGCAGAATAAAGGCATTCTGATCTAAAATGCTGACACACATAATTTTCTCAATTTTTAAAATAACCTAGTTAATGCGAAAATCCTGAGGTAATAATAAAAGTAAATAAAATGAGCCAAGTGATCATAAAAAGCAAAACAATCACTTTTATAATGAAGAGGATATTAATAGTAAGATATTAAGTAACAGACATACCCCTGGGGTTCTCTTAAACAATGTTGGGGTTTCTACATCCACAAACCCTAAGAACAGAGAAAAAGCAGTTAAATACATAGCAAATTTGGCAAGTACAACGTCAATAGGGAAGTACAAATCAGAGGTTTCCTTTAATTACAAAGATGCCTGAAGGAAGAAATACTCAGGTTGGTTTCCACAAATCCAAGAAAAATGGGCCTTGTAATTCTGCTCACAGAGCTGATGTTTACCATAGGAAATGATTCTAAGTGTCTGATGAATTTGTGTCTACTGAAATGCTCTCCTAGAACTGCAATGATCAAACAATATATGTACCCAGGAGTGCTCTAGTTTACTCATGGGAAATCTTAGACTTCCCAACAAATGGTGTAAAAGCATGGGCATTGTGGTCTACACCTGCAACCCCATAACTCAAGAGGCTAAGGTGCTTGTGGGTTCAAGGTCAGCCTAAACGTATCTCAAACAAACAAACAAACAAACATAAGCTGGGTGTAGTTGGTCATACTGTAATTCTACAGTGAGACTAAAGCAGAAGGACTGTTTCAAGTTAAGGCCAGCCTGGGTTACACAGTCAGGTCCTATACCCTGTACTATAATAGTGAGAACTTGTTTCAAACAAAAGGAATTAGGAGAACTGAACTGTTAGAAGTGGGGGTATAAGAGAGAAACTTACTATAAGGAAACAACCAAAGACTGTCCTCAGTAGTGGCGGGAAATACTAGTAACTGTAATAGACGTTACTACCTTCCCCCCTTTTTTTTTGGTTTTTGGTTTTTTGAGACAGGGTTTCTCTGTGTAGCTCTGGAGCTGGCCTCGAATTCACAGAGATCCGCCTGCCTCTGCCTCCTGAGTGCCGGGATTAAAGGCATATACTACTACTACCTGGAGACATTATTACTTTAAAGGACATATTTGTGACCCAGTAAGCAACCAGTTTACACCCTGATCTAATTAGACTTTTGGGAACAGGCGACCCAACAATGAAGAGCATATACAATAAAACAGAATGGATTTCAGGCTTACCATGTAGATTACAGAGATATTCCCGCATCTTCATGACCATCTGGGACCTCAGCCGCAGGTTGTACTGCATTTGGAAGCTTCGAAGATCTAAGTACCGATATTGCAAACGAAGAGCCTCCGTTTTCTACACAAATTAAAGATTTTTATGTTTAAACAGTTTTGAGCATTAAGAAGGTAGTTATCTTTAATTTCTTAAACTTACATTTATTTATTGGTGGGGGATATGTGTAGGTGCCTGTCTGCTGTGAGTCTGTGCGCATGAGTGCAGGTAGCCTTAGAGCCAGGGGCATTCCTGGGAACTGGAGTTACAAGCACTTGGGAGGCACCTAATGAACTGGCTGGGAACCAAACTCTTGTCCTTTGTAAGAGCAGTATATGTTCTTAACCACTGAGCTATCTTTCCAGTTCAGGTTTGTTTATTTTCAAGGCTGCAAATCCTTATACTCATCTTTGTACTGAGAACTTATAAAAAAAAAAAAAAAAAGAAAGAAAAAGAAAAAATTCCTTTAATGTAGGTAATAGCTCAATTTTTTCATACCAGAAACAGAAATAGTAGAAATGCCTATAACTTCTTTTTCTGAATGTTTACCTTAGGAAGTTTATTTTCTTTTTTTTTTTTTCTATAATAAGGTCAACTTTGTAATTACATTTTTTTTCCCAATCAATGAACTTGAATATAAGACTTAGTGGCATATAATTAAAAATCTCTCTCCCCCTTCCTTCCAGTTTCTCTGTGTAGCTTTGGAGCCTGTCCTGGAACTGGTTCTGTACATCAGGCTGGCCTCAAACTCACAGAGATCTGCCTGCCTCTGTCTCCTGAGTTCTAGGTGCTGGGATTAAATGTGTGCACCACTATAGCCCAGCCTTAAAAATCTCTTAATAGGACTGGGGAAATCAGCCTAGTAGTGCTTAGTTGGCATTTAGTTTCACAAAAGCAACTTAAGAGAGAAAGGTTTACTTTGGCTCTCGGTTCTGGTTCAGCCCATCACTGCAGCTGGTCACATTACACCCACAGCCAAGAGCAGAGAGCAAGGAGTCAATGCATACAGGCCCAGCTTGTTCCTTTTTACCCAGCCCAGAGGGCCCAGGCCTTGAAATGATGTCTCCTACAGCACAGGGTTCATTTTCCCAAATCAATTAATCCAATTAAGAAAATCCCCTGAAGGCATGCTCACAGGCCAACCTCATCTGGACTACCCTCACCAAGATTGTTTTCTCATATGATTCTAGGTTGTACTAAGCTGATTTAAAAACAGCCATTACTGCTGATAAAGGATCTATCCTGTGAGTACAAGCACCTAAGTTCGACCCTGAGCAGAACTTAAGGATCTGGGTGTGAAAGTGCACACTTGTGATCCTAGCACAAGGCAGGTGTAGACAGGCACATCCCTGGGGCTTGCTGGCCACCCAGCATACTCTGCTTATAAGTTCCAGATCAGTGACAGACCCTGTCTAAAGGTGGACAGTACCTGAGGAATGACACTCAAGGTTTTCCTTTGGTCTCCACATACACACAAAATGTGCACATGTATACAAATACCTTAATAGATTGGCTTAAAAAGCATAGTAGTGCACACCTTTAATCCCAGCATTTGAGAGGCAGAGACAGGTGATTTCTGCGAGTTTGGAGGTAGCCTTGTCTATAGATGAGTTCCAGGACAGCCAGAGCTACATAGTAAGACCCTGTCTCAAAAAAACCAAAACCAACCAATCAAATACACACACACACACACACACACACACACACACACACACACACACACGCACAAGTTATGAGTGTGACAAGTTAAAAATTATCTGGGTATATATTTTTCTTTTCTTTTTAATTTGGGTATAACCAGTGCTGGCTGCCTCTATCAAGCTTTGAAACTTTTGGCAAAGACCATCCTAAATCCAGGGCTAGAGAGATGGCACTAGCTGTTCTTCCAGAGGACCAGGGTTCAATTCCACATAGGAGTTTACAAATGTCTATAACTCCAGTTCCAGAGGATCTGATACCCTCACACAATGCACATAAAGTTAAAAAAAAATTATCAATTACTCTAAGCATACATTTTATTACTGTTAGAAGTTTCAACTTAATAGGAAAATGATTCCCCATGCAACTTTCCCATTTCCAAGCTAGATATAATTTTTCTTTCAACATTTTAAACAATAGCAATGAAAAAACTTGAACAATAGAATACTTCAAATCTTAAAAGACAGAATTCATTTCAACCTGTCTGGACTCCAAAAACATAATAAGTTGTCAGTTTGTAGATAATTCATTAGGATAATTAATAATAAGATACTCATTTTATAGAAGGGAAACTTCTTTAAAACTTCCGCTTTTTGATTACTTTCTAGATACTTGATTTTATTAATGAGATGCCCTCACCTTCACAAAGTCTTTAATCTCAAAGGGTAGTTTCTTGCAAGCATTCAGGAGCTCCGCTGTTTTAACTTTAATTTCAATCTCACCTGTTGGCATTTTCTTGGGGAAAAAAAGACCTATGTTAGAAAATCATTTTTCAGGACATATGCAATATAAATTTGTAAAAAACATGCATTTATATACATATATAATTTTTATATTTTTATTTATATCTTTGGCTCTTAAGATCAGCAAATATCATTACATATTTGTCAAGATCGACATGCCTCTTTGTGCACACTTATATGGGTGTTGAATCTTTGAGTTCATAAGTGGAATTTAGGAACTTTAGTGCTAAGTGTCCACAAGGGACTCAATCTATGTTGTTAATGTATACACAGGTATTGAAGATACACAAAGACAAACTCTATTTCCTAAACTACTGACTGGATTCTCTTGTCCTGGAGGGCGGGAGATAACTGTCCCAGAAACTTTCACCACAGATTCCACAGGGGCTTCACATAGTATCTTCTTCACAGATGCAGCCGACTGCAAATAAGTGGGGAGGAGAGTCAGTTCTGAGAATAAATGAAAGAACCCTTCAGTGAGCCCAGAGTTTAGAAAAATGATATTCATAGCTTACTTGCTGTAATATTAGAGCTGTCTCAATGATGTTATTACAACGGTTTGTAAATTCCATTTGCCACTTTGGTCCCATATAACACAGCTAGTAAGACCACTGAGAGCCTTCCCTCCCGCCTTTCCTTTGACAGGGTCTCACTATATAGTCCCCACTGGATTTGAATTCTCAGCCTTCCAAGTGCTGAGATTGTAGGTGTGCACTACCATGTTCACTGGCTACTCACTATGCAGATGAGTCAGTCTGGCCTCAAACTGCTTCTGCCTCCCAAATGCTGGGGTTAAAGGTGTGCACCACTATGCCTGGCTTGCCAGCTTTTATTTTCAGACAGAGTCTAAGTTGCCCAAGTGAGTGTGTGTTTGTATGTCTGTGTACACATGTGCCATGGCCTGTATGTAGAGGTCAGAGGACAGCTTGTGAGAGCTGGTGGTTCTCTCCTTCCACCATGTGGGTCCCAGAGATCAACCCCAGGCTGTCAGCTTGGTGGCAAGAATCTTTATCTACTGGGCCACCTCCACAGCCCTAAATCACATCTCTGTCTTTGGTATACTTTCATGTATATGTGCGTGTACATGTGCGCGCACACACACACACACACTTTAGATAGGGTCTCATGTCATCTAGACTGGCCTTGAATTTGTGAGCTCTTGCATTTGCCTCCCAATGATGAGATTGTAAGTGTATGCTATCATGTTTGACATATTTTCTTTGAAAATTATTTTTAGGTTATGCTTTTTTCCTATGAATTTCATCTTCACATTCTGGGTCCTTTCCTGATTTTTTGATAGCTAATTTATTTATTACATTTATTTATTACATTGTATGTGTGTATATGCACAAGCCCTCACACGAGTGTGGCACGGCACACATGGAAGTCAGAATAACTTGTGGGAGTTGGTTTTTTCCTTCTACCATGTGGGTTTTGAACTCACACTATCAGGCTTGGTGGCAGGCACCTTTATACCCTCTGAGCCATCTTGTTACCTGAGGCCCTGCCTCTCCCTTTTGCATAGTTTTTATATACTAGAGAATTTGGCCTTTGTCTATGGTATTAGCTGTTTGCATGAATGTATGTGAATAAAACATACACATGCTTGGTGCCCTTGGAAGCCAACATTGGATTCCCTGGAACTGGAGATAGAGACGGCTATGAGCTGTTATGTACGTGTTGGGACTTGAACCTGGTCCTTAAAAAAACAAACAAACAAACAAAAAAAAAAACAAAAACAAACAAAAAAAAACAGCATGTGCTCTTAGCAGATTAGCCATCTCTTCCTTCAGTTCATCCATCATACCTTAATATGTAGTTTTGTTTTTATTAACAATTAACCGCTAAAATTAAAACTTCAGAATGCTGATTAAACTATTTAGCTTACATCCTATCAAAGAAGCTTTTAGATAATGGTAGGAAACCTTTTATTACCTCATCCTGGGGAATGATAATTTGAACAAGACCATGGCAATCTCTTAGGACTAAGAAGGTGTTTTGCCTGAATAATGGAAAAAGAAAGAATATTTTAGGATAAAGTTTCTCAGCTCAAAAATGTAAAGACAAAACCAGTAATAAAAGTTCCATGTAATTGCCCCATTTTATAATTATGCACTTTTATAAGTTATATTCATGCAACTATCTTATGACATTTTTTTCTTTCTTTTTTTTTTTTGAGAAAGGATCAGATCTTGTTGCCTAGTCCTAAATTTGTCTATGAACTTGACATCTTCCCGCCTTGGCTTTTTAAGTAGCTGAGATTATTATAGGTATGTACTGCCACACCTGGCCAAATTTTTTTTTCAACTAGAATTATTAATTATTCATATAGCTACTAATTTGCTATATGTGCCTCAGAGATCTGTTTGCCTTAGCCCCTCTCCAGTGCTGGGATTAAAGGTGCACACCATCATGCCTAGCTAGTTTTCGAATGTGGTTGCTGCCAGCATCTCTTTTGCAGTGTCAGGGAAGCATGCAATCACTTGTTTGCAGTAAAATCCCTCACAAAGTCTCAGACCTGTGTACCAGGCTCTTACAGCACTATCAGCAGAAAAGAAGGTTCGCCATGGCAATCATGGCGAAGAAAAGTCTGAAAGCTACTTTTGTAAAGATTCACTTTCATCTCAATTATGTATCTGCGTGTGGGTATGTGCATGTGAATGCAGGTACCTGGAAGGCCAGTGGCATCAAATTCCCCTGGAGCTGGAGTCACAGGCAGTTGTGAGCCTGATGTAAATGCTGGTAAATAAAGTATGGGTCTGCAAGAGCAGAATTCACCCTTAACTCCTGAGCCATCTCTCCAGCCCCTGAAAATGTTTCTTGATCTTGCCTGCAACATTGAAAGTGGATTTCTCATATAAAGAAATTGAGGACTATGGCTTTTGTCAACTACAGGTATGAAGATTTGATGGGTTCTGAAGAAGAGGTTTACTTCTTCCTGATGCCTTTCTTCTTACTTGTGGAAGATGATGAACTATCTTTCTCATTTGTTCTAGCATCTTATAGGAACTCAATGTGCTAAAATCAAATAAATGGTTTTAATACATGGTCTGGAATCAGCTTTAACTATACCCTGTGTGCAAACAATGATATACTCATATGATGGTTAGGGCTGCCTAACTTCTTAATTTCTGTTGCAAAGGACATCAAGTACATTGTATTGTGGTCACTGTTCTTGAAAAAGTTAGCTATGAAGTCTTTTCTCAGAGAGTGCTAATGTTCTAAGAAGGAATTTGGGCACAACAATTTTACTCAACTTGGGAGTATGGTTTTATTTTTATACAATAACTAACAGTTAAATTGCTGGCAACTGAATACGGTGGCACATGTCTTTAATTCCAACACTTGGGAGGCAGCGGTAAGTGGATTTCTGTGGATTCCAGGCCAGCCAGCTACACAGTAGACCCTGTCTCAAAACAAAACAATAACAACAAAAACCAAGATTGCTGGTTGCCTGGGAGAGTAAATGGGAAGGCAGCTTTTAACAGCTGCCCCCTTTAGTAAGAGGTACTAGATTAAGATGTGAACATTTCAAGGACACTGAACACCATTTAGAGCTCATAGTGTTGTTCAGGAGTACATGGAGTACCTATGTAGGAAAGGTCTTGAAGTACAAGGAGTTGACAGTCAACTTTCAACCCAAGTAAGTGAGCTACATTAACGAGAGTACCATAACAAGGACTGTATTGGACTGAATGGGAACAAGCATTTATCTTTGTTTGCCTATTCCTTCCTATAATGTCTGTAATCAATGCAATGGAATAAATTCTAAGAGTAAGTTTTTATTATTCAAGAAAATAAAACTTAAATCCTTTTTCCTTTATGTAGTTTATTAATAAAGGGAAATGGGCTGGAGAGATGGCTCAGAGGTTAAGAGCACTTCTTGCTCTCTCTTCCAAAAGACACAGGCTTGATTCCCAGCACCCAGATGGCAGCTCACAACTGTCTATAACTCTAGTTTCCATGGAATTAAACTCCCTTTTATGACTTCTGTAGGCACCAGGCATGTGGGTATCCAGACATACATACATGCAAAATACCCATACACATAAGGGTGTGGGGGACAGGATGGAATAGCCATTTTCCAGTAATTCATTAAAAAGAAAACACAAAGAGAAAGAGACAGCCAATGCATGTTTTCTCTAGGCCTTTTGAAAAGGGCAGAGGTATTCCTTTATCTACATACATGTGACTCTACAAGGGTGACACTGCAGATATCCAGGGGACAAATACAGTTTAAAAAGAAATGCTTGCCGAGCGGTGGTGGCGCACACATTTAATCCCACTTGGGAGACAGAGGCAGACAGATCTCTGTGAGTTTGAGGCCACCTGCGTCTACAAAGTGAGTTCCAGGACAGACTCCAAAGCTACAGAGAAACCCTATCTCAGAAAAAAATGAAAAGAAAAGAAAAAAGAAATGCTCCAAGAATGTTACTACAGCAAAACTATAAGTCTGCACTGTCACACAGCATAGTGTTGACACAGTTATAAACAAGCAAGTTAAGGACAAGATTCTTGCCAAGATTTGTATTGAACATGCCAAGCACTCTAACAGCCAGGGTAAATTTTTTTAAATGACAAATAGCTACCCACATTTTGGATTTCTTCAATATGAATTAACGTGCTAACATGCTTTGGAACATAAGAGATGAACACAAAAAACAACAAATGGGTTTGGGACCTAAGGAATCACTATTCATGTTTCTTTTTTCTTTTTAAGCCTTTTCTCTACTTAAAGGTTTACTAAAGCAAGCTCATTGCTGCTTCTTTGCTGGCTTACAGAATTCTAGTCTATTCCTAGTTGCTGGTTATAAGAACTTTTCAGCATTAGCTCATGATTCTTTCAGTCCACTAGTGGACCAGGTTTTGTCACTATACCCTTAACAGATGAAAGTGACACTGTTAAAAGTTTCCAAAGCAAAACAGAATGGAAAATGTAGTGAATTCTGAGAGAAATACAAAAGGTTGGAATTGCTTGGGAATACAACCTTCATGCATTCCTAAATCATTTGCCTTAGTTTACCTTCGGTATTGAATCCATCCACACAGAGTAACTTCTTGGCCTAAGTGGGAAGAACGCAATTCTCCACATGTGTTGGTCCGAGCAACAAAGCTACTAAATTCTTTAAAAAAAGAAGAAAAAAAATTATAAAAGGCAACAGAAAAATATTTGTAGTTTGTTTAAAATGTTGTCCATTCAAGGTATATTAGCTGTTTTAGGTCAATGGGCAAAGTTAATAAAAATTTTAAATTACATTTATGTGTATACCATACATGTGGGAGCCCATGTGCCATGGTGCATCTGTGGAGGTCAGAGGGCAAGTTGTTTGATTCTGTTCTCTTCTTGCATCCTCATTGTGGGTCCTGGAAATGAACTCTGGTCCTCAGGCTTGGCAGTAAATGCCTCAATTCACTGACCCATCTTGATATACTGATGAGGTTTATAAATAGGCTAGATCATACAATTTCTCTATTGTGTTTACCTGCAAACGTGTCAAAGCCCAAATTAATTACTGTCCCTAAGTAAAATGTTACATTCTGTTTAGGAATCTGAACTTTTTACATGACCTGGCACTTGCATGGGCCTAAAATTGTAATTGTCCAACTTTCAATACTACATTTTTCTTTGTCAAATGAAATATGACCTTAGAAATTATCTTAAGTTTGACAGTACAGTTACTATTCAGCTTTAGTACAAATTTACTTTATAACAATCATTTGTATAATAATTAATTAAAAGTGTGAAAAAGATTGTTATTTTTGGTTTTTCTATTAGTAGTATCAACTGAACACAGACGATTCTATGTTATGTGCAGTTATTATTGTTTTTTGTTTTGTTTTTTTTCAAGGGAAAAAAACCTTGATTATAAGTAGCGAAGAGAATGACCTGCTTGCTATAAAAACAGAGTTAAGACTGAGGAAACAATCTATCAAAGGCAGGCGGAAGACCGTCCCTGCTTTCACCTGGAATTCTTTGTGAACTCAACGCTAGACTTCTAGAGAGAGAACTCCAGATTGGCTGGGTGGTCTTTCCGATCGGTCTGGATAAACTCTTGCATAGACGACTTAACCAAGAACCAAGATACATGTTGAAGTCCCAGGGTCGAGAAAGGCAGTCACGAATTCCAAGCTGTGGGTGTGGTGGTGCTCAAAACTCGGTTTCGGGAATACCAGAGAACCCTTAAAATTGTAGTTCCCACTTAAATGCACCCAAAGTAGACTAGACTGCAAGGTCTCTAGGGCCCTTGGGTGAGCGGATAGGGCAAAACCTTTGCTCATTCAATGCATCCGTTCCCACTTTAATCAAACAAGGCTGCGTCCCGAAGACACCAAGATTCCAAACCGCAGCGGCGGCGCGACCCCAGCCCAGTCCAGACGCGGGGAGGCCGGTCATCAGGCGCGTCCTTCCTTTATCACCTCGTCTTCTCGAAGGTGACCAGCATAAGCAGAAGGCGCCTCAAATCCCCCGAACGTGGCAACCCATCTTGAGTTTTGGAGGGCAAACAAACCCAAAAAGCTCGGAGGTTCGAACCTAGACACAAAACACGATCCCGAAACCAGTAACTCTCACGCTCTGCGAGCACCAAACTCACGTAAGTTATTCGGCCAATCAGAGCGAGGGTGCCTCCGCCATGTTTATTGTGGGCGGAAGTTTGAGAGAGAAAGCTTCGCACCGGTTGTAAAACGGAAGAGCAACTCGGCACAATCGGGAATTTGACGGTACTGATTCGAGTCTACAAGCCGTGCCCTCAGTTAAGATGGCGGCTTCAGTTGCTAATTTACGTGAAATCGGCGGGCCCCCAGAGAGGCTTTCCGCGTCGGCCGCAGAGCAAGTCGGGAAACGATTTTAAACAGGAGGGCGTGGAGTGCGCGGAGTTGCGCCTTCGCGAAGGGAGTTTCTGGTCTACTTCTGGTCACAGGCGAGGGGCCTTTGGAGACGCCTTGTCTCTTGAGGGCAGACGCTAGCCTCCGAGGAGTGAGGGTCGCAGAGCCGGGCCGCTAGGGAAGCGGAGCTGTCTCTCCCAAGGTGAAGTCTCAGGTATTGTTGCCCTCGTCTGAGCGAGCCAAGGTCCCCCCGCTGGCCTTGATGTCTCTTCTGAACTCACCAGGGACGGTTTCGCTTCTCGCTTAGCAGTCATTTTGGCTGCTTTCTTTCTTTCTTTCTTTCTTTCTTTCTTTTTTTTTTTTTTTTTTCTTATAAAAACCAAAAGCTTCCTCTCGACGTAGTCTTGGAGCCAGACTTGAAGAATGATTCGTGAATCCGGGATGGATGACAGCGTCATTACGACATATTTTTGGTAAGATGTTTTGGGTGGGTCCTGGATTGACTATGTACTGCACTGAGCTCTGTTGTGTGGCCACTGTCTTTGCGATACTTTTGGGTATTTAGACGGGGACACACCGAACCTAACGTTCAGGTGAGCCTTGGTATTGGAGCAGTCAGTTGACTCTTGTGGCAATATTGCAGTGATTATTAATTCACCCACAAGAGGAGTAACTGAGTTTCACTTGTGTGTTATGAACTGAGTGCAAGAGGATTTGGCGAGATATGATGTTCTGTGGATACTAAAAAGCTGCTGAAAGGATAAGTCTTGGGAAACATTTCGGACCCTTCCAGTCTGTCAACTGGCAACATAGTAGTTTACATAATGGGTCATTTGAGGAGTAAATGAAACCGTAGTACCAGCACAAGGGAGAATGAGGCAAGAGAATTTCTGTGAGTTTTAGGCCAGCCTGAGCTACACACTCACTATAAGCAAAAAGAGAACATATGTTTAAGGCTGGATATTTGTTAGGTGATTACAAACAAATTTGGAAAATAATGAATGCTTAGCAATTATTGTACCCAATAACATACTTCAAAGAAAAATTCTGTAATCTAACCCCACTGAAGTGCACACTGGGAGGCCCACCAGGAGTGTGGTCAAAGCTCACATCATGGAAATACTTTATACCTACGGGAAGGTGAAAAATGCCTATTTAAATGTTGCATCCCTATCTAGGCTGTGTTTTATTTTATTTTTAAACATGTGTGTCCACATGTACTATGGTGTGGGTATAGCAGTCTGAGGACAGCTTGCAGAAGTCAGTTCTCTACTACTGTATGGGTTTCAGGAATTGAACTCAGGTTATCTAGCTTAGCTACAAGTGCCTTTAATTGCTGAACCATCTCACCAGCCTTGGGGTTTTGAGACTCCAGATAAAGCTAAGGTGCCAAAGCTGTCAGAAGAGGAATTGATGGCACAAGATTACTATCCCCCTAATATAGACAACTGGCTCTTCCAGGTAATTTACCCTCCCTAGAGAATATTGCCAACCCCCTCCTCTGTGGTACACCGCTCCTGTGGACCATCATTGTCACGGGGTGCTACTCTAGTCCCAATCTGTTGACAACTGAACCTCTTTTACTCTATGTCCCATCTGGCCCAGTTTTGTCTCTTTTCTGACTGAAGGAGGGTTAGTAGGAAAGGAAATCCCTTCCTCGGGCAGGTTTGGAAGGTGGCAGTTGAGGCACTAACTCTGCAGGTAAAGTTTTGGCCACAGGATGTGGCTGGTGGGTGGTTGTACCTGTAAAGATGTCCTCTGGTTGTTTGACTAGAGAGTTCACCTCTTCTGGCTGCTGAGGGTAGTAAGTAGCAAAGCCGGCAGCCTTGAACAGTGCTTCAGTTTGGGAATGCAGTTTTCATTTTCATTGGTGATCTTGGGTCAGTGTAGTGCCCAGATTTAGTGTTGCTGTTGCTTTGCAGCCTCCTTCAGGAAAGGTGAGGGTCCCAACTGTGAGATAGCTGCCTTTCCTCTTAAAACTGATCTTTGTTCCCTTGATAGAATGTTCTAACCTCCAAGGACCCTGGAAGAGAGGCATCACCCACCATGCCAGTTGTCATAAATATTCTGTCTTTCCATGTGCTCACACAAACTCACTTCATGTCTTTTTGAAATTGGCAAGCCAGATTAGAGGCAGCCCTTTAGGGTCATCATGAAGCCCCTGTTATGCCCATCATTCATGGTGGGCTTGCAGGTCTCCTTGGCAACACATATATCACATTATTTGACTTATTCTAGAGCTCATGCTATTAAGTTCTTGTTTTAGCATTTCTCTTCACAGCAACAGAACAAGTGGGAAAGGTGGGGAGTGGGAAGGAAAGAGAGTAAGAAATAAGTACCTGTAGAGCAGTGTGCACGAGTTAATTTTAGTGCTTGGAATTCTAGAGTTATTATTATTATTTTTTTTCATTGCAGACCATGGATCCTTATGATTTACAAGGATCAGCTTCTAGACGAAGGACCTCAAATCTTAAAGATTATTTTGTAGGTGCCACCCCTCTGCAGAAACGACTGGAATCTGTCAGGAGGCAGAGTTCATTTTTTCCCAGTCCACCTCGAAGGAAAATTCTCCAATGTACACAGTTGCAGGTATGATTTGTTCACCTTTGGGATAGTCAGTGATTGAAAATATATGAATAAGAATATATAGTTTACATAATGATTTATAGTACTTTTAATATCTTTTTTTTAAAAAAGGTTTATTTATTTAATATGTATACAGTGTTATGACATGTAGGCACCATATCTCATGAATGATAATGAGCCACCGTGTGGTTGCTGGAAATTGAACTCAGGACCTCTAGAAGAACAGCCAGTGCTCTTAACTTTGTTATTATTCATCCTCTAACCCCATCTGATCCTATTCTTTCTCCTAAATAGTCTTCTTTCTTCATATTATCTTATCTTGTTATCCCTACCCTTATGAACTCTTCCTTCCCTCTCACAGTCCTTTTTCTGCATCCATGACTACACAGACTACACAGAGAAAACTTACCTTTCTGAGTCTGGCTTACTTTGCCTAACATAACATTCTCTAATTCTGTCCATTTTCTTGCAAATGTCATGATTTCATCTTTCTTTATAGCTTGAAAAATTTCCATTGTGTATGTATACCACATTTTTCTTTTTCGTGAGTGTGCATGCGTGTGTGCGTGCATGCGTGTGTGCGTGCATGCGTGTGTGTGTGTGTGTGTGTGTGTGTGTGTGCGCGTTTAAGAGAGTTTAAGACAGGTTCTCTTTATAGAGCCTGGGCTGGCCTGGAACTCACTATGTTTATGAGACTGGCCACAAACTAACAGAGATCTACCAGCCTCTGCCTCCTGAGTGTTAGAATTAAAGGCATGCCTAGTCTAACACATTTTCTTTATTTAATATGCACATGAATTGAGCATGTATCTTTATGGTGTGTTACTCAGAGTCCTGTGGATATATACTCAAGAGTGTCTAGCTGGGTCATAGTTTTAGTGTTTTAAAGATCTTCCACACTGACTTCATAGTGTTCACTGGTTTAAATTTCTACCAAAGTGTTTTGTTTTTGATGGCTCTTGTGGTTCTAACAGAAGATAGGTAAGCATATTTTCAAGTGCTGTTTTATTTATTATACTGAATTAGGCTTTGTTGCATAAAGTGGACTTGCTGTCAAATAATTAGTTAAATGACTTAAGGTTAATTAAACTAGATCCTTCAAAAATACTTTTGTATATGTGGTAAAAGCCCAGGGCTGTGAATGTGCTAGGCAAGCACTATGCCATTAAGTGACAGTACCACTATTTTTAAGATACATATAAAGCAGAACATAAATGTCTATCTATGAAATATTTTTTGAAATCCTGTGAAATGTCATTTGTTTATATTCCAGCAGCTAGAGTCAATGAAGTAGACAAAACCCTGTCCCCAGCAAGCTTACACTCCGGTTGGAAAGGTAGACAAGAGAAATAGCACACATACCCAGGTCAAATGCCAGATCATAGTAAGTACTAAGGAGAAAAATAAAAGGGCTAGGAGATAGTGACAGCCTTGGAGTGATACATTTCTTTAGAGTGGCCTCTTAGATAAGAACTAAGATCTGAATGAAATGGAGAGCTGTCTTATATAAACATCCAGGGGAAGAATTTTCCACACAGGAAGGGAGGCAAAGGCAGAGGACCATTTAATGGCCTATAAAGTCTACAAGCTCCATTTGAGATTAATCTTGGGAAAACAGAATCATGTACCAAGTAGTAAATTTATATTAAATATATACACTACTATGATTAAATTTTTATCCATGTTTTTACTTTTTAAAATGTTTTTACTTGATTTTATTTTTATTTTTCTGATTTAGGAAGAAATCGATCCTCAGAAGGTTGCATTTCTCCTCCACAAACAATGGACTGTATATAGTTTAACTCCTTTGTATAAATTCTCCTATACTAATCTCAAAGAATATTCTAGACTTCTGAGTGCATTTATTGCTGCTGAAAAGCAAAAAGGACTTGCTGTGGAAGTGGGAGAAGACTTCAATATCAAAGTGGTTTTCTCCACTCTAGTTGGAGTGAAAGGAACACAAAGGGACCCTGAAGCATTTCTTGTGCAGGTATAGTAGTGTGTATGTAACATTTACTTCATAGAGGGGGAAAAAAAAAAAAAACCAAAAAATCTGTGTTTTGTTGGTTTGGAATGGAAATTACAGTTTTTTCTTATTGCTTGTCAGTTTTTGTTGTTGGCTTTTTAAACTCCTAAGCTTGTGATTTTAAGTTTTTTGATTATATTTATGTATTTGTTTATTTAATTTTATGTGTATATGTATGTGATTGTGTGCTACAGTGTACTTGTGGAATTTGGAGAACTTAGTGGAATTGGTTCTCTCTAACATATAGGATCCTGGGGATTAAACTGGGGTTGTTAGGTGTGGCACCAGTTGTCTTAATTTGCTAAACCATCTTGCTAGCCCAGAGCTTATGGTTTTTAAGTCTTATTCTTTTTTGTTGTTTTTCCTTTTTTTCTTATGTTACATGAAATCTTATTCCATATTATAATAATTAGATATGACTAACTTAATTTGTTTCCTACATGTGTAGGTAATTTTTTTGTGGGTAGAATATGATGTTGACTTTAGAAACCACACAGAGGTATAAAGGAAGTTTAAGAGACTTGTACTGACTAGATAGCTCAGCAAGTTAAGGCTGGTGGTCTGAATTCCAACCAAAGTTGGAAGGAGAGAACTGACCCCACAAAGGGCACACTTGCCCTCAAATTATCCACTCACATACACACCATAACAAGTTTTTAAAAATCACAATTTAACGTTTTGGTATACATCTATTTGCTTATGTGAATCAATATAGTCTTAAAATTGGGATCTCACTGTCCATAATTTGTGTTTTGGCTAATCAGTATTGTAGATAATTATTCATAATTAGGAATTGTGCATTTTTGTAGATACAGGTGAATGTTCTAGTTCTAGTTCTTTTCTTCCCCCTTAACCCCCTCCCCTTCACCCACCCCCCCTTTTTTTTGGAGACAAGTTTCTCTGTATAGTTCTGTCTGTACTGGAACTTGCTCTGTAGACCAGGCTGGCTTCAAATTCACAGAGATCCACCTGCCTCTGCCTCCAGAGTGCTGGGATTAAAGACTTGCACCATGACTGCCCAGTATCTAGTTATTTTCTGCTGTGATAAAACACTGACCCAAAGCAACTTGGCTTATACTTCCATGTCACAGTTCATGAGGAAAGCCAAGGCAGGAATTCAGCTGCTTACTGGTATTTTCCCCATGGCCTTTTTAGTTTGCTTTCTTATACAGTCCAGAACCCTGCCCAGGGTGGCACTACCCACAGTGAGCTGGGCATTCCCGTATCAGTCATTAATCAAGAAAATGCCCCAGAGACTTGTCTACGAGGCCAGTCTGACATAGCAGTGCCTCAGTTGATGACCCTCTTCTCACATGACTATAGTAGCTGTGTCAATGTGACTAAAAACTAACCAGCACACTATAATTCATTGGATTTTCTTTTTTTAGGTTTTAGCTCCTAGAAGCAAAATTTTAGTAAAATCCTGTGTATTATATCATCCCATATGGTATGTGATGCCATGTGACCCTCAGAAATGCAGTGCTTCTTGTGTCTGCCTGTAAGTTGTGCATAAAAGGAACAACCCTGTCTTTCAATTGTTAAGAGATTAGCTTTTATTTTTTGAGACAGGGTCTCACTGTGTAGCCCTGGATGGCTGACCTGAAACTTGCAATGTTGACTAGAAAGTCCTTAAACTCACAGAGATTTTCCAGCTTCTGCCTTTTGAGTTCAGAATTAAAAGTGTGTGCTACCACACCCTGCCACGTTTACTAATGCCCACATCTTCTTCCCATCCCCCCCCCCCCAGTTTTTTTTTTCCTCCTTTTTCTTGACACAGGATCTTCCTGTGTAACAGTGGCTGGCCTGGAGCTCACAGAGATCTGACTGCCTCTTTGTGGGATTAAAAGTTTGTGTAACTGTTCCCAGCTCAGATAAACTAATCTTAACCTTTGAAAAAGGACATTAATTCTCAAGCTGTAGAAAAAGACTAGATTCATTTGTATAAATTAGAGGTCAGCAAAGTAATATGTAGGCTGGCTCTTTCTCTTTCCCAAAAGACAGTCGTGCTTTATATCTCTGGCTGACCCATACTCAGACTTGGGGGCAGTCCTGTCTCAGCCTCCCAAGTACTAAGTTTAGAGGTATATGCCACCATGTCCAACTTTTTTCTTGTTTCTGTAAATAATTGTTTTTCTTGGAACATATCCCATTTCATTTGCATTCATTGTGTTTGGCTACCTTTGGGCTGTAACTAGAGATTTTAAGTAATTAGTTGTGACAGAGACCATATATCCTGCATCCTACAAAAGTAAAATATTTAATATCTGCTTCCTCACCTGTTCTTTGTTTTTTGTTTTTTTAATTTTTCTTGAGATGGGATCTCATGTGGCCTAGGATGGCCTTGGACTCACAGTGGCATTGAGCCATGCTGGGTTGCCCTTGGTCCTTTCAGATGCCGGGATTACAGTATACACAACTATGTCTGGTACTGTCTGGCCCTTTAAGAAAAAGTCCATTTCCTACAGAGTGGGGCTGTAGAGGGATGGCCAACTGGTGCACATGGCAGCTTCACTGTTGCCTCCAGTGATGGCAATGCCATATTGCATGAGGACTCTCCCAGTTCTTAGGCAAATTCCAAATGATTCTGACCCCAAATACCTGAAAGACTGCCAAGAGAAGAATAAAAACAACAACAAAAAAAAAAAAACAAAACAAAACAAAACAAAAAAACAAAAACAAAGGTGCAGTGAAGATGTTACCAACCAGGGATGATTACCCAAGGCTCAAGGAGTTAGAAGAAAAATGCAATTAAACACAATTAAAAACAGAATTTTAAACAGCGTTACTCTAAGGATTTTCAAGTCTCCTTTTGTTGAATTTAGCTTACAGTAGGGACAACACAAAGCAATCCTCACAAACTGCACAGTGAGTACATGAAAAGATCATTTTCCTATTAGTGCAAACCAAAGCCTTTCATTAGCATGATCACTACCACTGACTATATATTAAAAACAAAATAATGCAGCAGGCATGGTGCTGCATGCCTATAGTCCCAGCATTTGAGAGGCAGAGGCAAGCAGATAGGTCTCTGAGTATGAGGCCAGCCTGGTCTGCATAGTGACTTCCAGGAGAGCCAGTCTCAAAAACACAACAAAGCAAAACAGAACACAATAATAATAATAATAACAATAATAATAGTAAATGTGTGGAGAACTTGGAACCCTCATGCATTGCAAAAAAGTTTTACATCTACTTTGGAAAGCAATGGGCTTCAAAATCTCATTTCTTGATAAACTTCTTGGATTCTTAGGTCATGAGAGTGTGATACATACAGTCTGTTTGGTCTTGGAGATGTTTAATCCTTCATGATCTCTTGAATAAGAAGATATGATAAAAGAAAATAATTGATCCTTTATTAAGAAATATGATGGGGTCAGGTGTTGGTGGCACATGCCATTAATCCGAGCACTCAGAAGGCAAAGGCCAGTCTGGTCTCCAGAGTGATAGTAGGGTTTTGTTTGTTTTTTATTTAACATCTTGGGGGCCTGCCAAAGATTAAATAATACCCCAAATAAACACATAGGGACTTATTCTTACTTATGAATGCCTGGCTTTAGCTTGGCTTGTTCCTAGTCAGCTTTTCTTAAATTATCCCATCTACTTTTTGCCTCTGGGCTTTTACTTTCCCTATGGCTGGGTGGCTGGCCTCTGGCATCTTGATTCTCCCTCTTCTCTCTCTCCTCTTATTTATTCTATCTGCCTGCCAGCCTTGCTCCTATGTAACTCTCTCTCTCTCTTATGTAACTATTGGCTATTCAGCTCTTTATTAGACTAATCATGTATTTTAGACAGGTACAGTAACACAGCTTTATAGAGTTAAACAAATGCAACATAAAAGAATGCAATACATCTTTATATCACAAAACAAATATTCCACAACAAAACTCTGTCTCAAAAAACAAAAACTATGATGGGCAATAATTTAAATGTTGCCCTGGTCAGTACTTTACAAAAACTATTATGAAGTATTTTGAAGGTATGTTTTTGCTTTGTAATTCACACTGGGAAATTTGAGGAGTTAGTCATGGGAAAATAATTAAGATTTTTTTTTTCTAGACGGGGTTTCTCTGTGTAAGCCCTAACTGTCCTGGAAGTAGCTTTCTAGACCAGGCTGGCTTTGAACTCAAAGAGATCCGCTTGCCTCTGTCTCCCAAATGCTGGGATTAAAGGCATGTACCTTCACCACCTGGCAATTTTAAACTATCTTGAACAGACTGGTACAGTGGACCAAGTTGAAAGAACTTTAAATTTTGGTAGAAGTAATTTTAGTGCCTTAATATAGGTTGAGGGGAGATTTACATTTTACATATAATAGCAAAGATGAATGTATTAGGCTTTTAAAATTTATTAATTTTATTTTATATGTGTTTTCCCTGTATGTATGTCTGACCACATGTGTGCTTGGTGCCCTTGGAGGTCAGAAGAGGGCATCAGATCCCTGGAACTGGAATTATGGATGGTTGTAAACCATCACATGGGTGCTGGGAATTGAACCCTGTCCTCTACAAGAGCAACAAGTGCTCCTCACTGCTGAGTCATCTCTTCAGCCCTGAGCATTTTTTATGTAAAGCTGTCAACTAAAAACTAGAGGTCTGTAATCTTAGATTATATCAGTAGTACAATCTAGGTAAAAAATGATGAGCTAATCAGATTTTTTTCCCCCTAACCTAGAGCCTTGTATGTACTCTGCCACTAAGTTAGATTCTTAGGGCCTTGTAATTAAACTTTTCTGAAGTAAATATGTTCACTTTTGGATGGCGCCTACATGCATAAGAAGTTCAGAGAAGGGAACTTATGAGTGTATGTCCTAGAAAGAATGGGTTGAAGACACTGAAGACCTTGAACTTGACAGTGTGTGTAGTGTGGACCAGCAGGTGTATGAGGGCTTTTCCTATAGAAGATAGATTAGATTTTATTTGTCTTACATGCCCGTAATGAAGAAGGTAATTCAGTGGATGGGAACTTTATGCAACACGGAAGAGCATTTTAAGTTGATGGAAAGAGGTGGTGTGGGAAATGTTCCTCTTCAATGTCAAAACATAAGCTGTTGGACATAAAGATTTTCTGTAGTCTCTTTTAAAGTTGAGGGTCCCCCCACCCAAGATATTGTACCTGAGTGTACCACATAAGGATTTCCTAATTTGGTTTTTGGCAAGATTTTGCCATATGCTCTGTTTGTAGTATAGAAAAATATTGCTCAAAAGTCAATATTTTGATTAATGATTAGAGAAGCTCCTTTTTATGGTTTTATATTCAGCTATTTTTATTACTTTAATTTTAATTTTTTAATGAAGCAAAGTTGGAGTTTATGAAAACTCAGTTTTAATACATATTTAATTATAGATATTAGGGGAGAGACTGTATTTTAAAAATGAGCTATATAAGGTGGCTCACACATGTATCCAGCACTTTGTTTTGGGTTTTTGTTTTGTGTGCTTTTTTAAAGTGTTTTATTAGCATATGTAAATCATGTATAATGATGGGTCTCACACTTGTTTATGATACATTTTCATCATTATCCCTTGAGTTCCTCCCACTCCTGCTGATCTCCCTCCTTTTCCCAGCTGGTTCCCCTCCACTTTCCTGTCTTGGTTTTTAGTGACCCAGAAGTTTAATTAGGGCTGTTTCCAGGAACATGGGTGAGGAGTTATTTACAGGCGCACTTGTCAGTGGCTTTTTCACTGAAGAAAATCATTGTGGGACTTTGAGTTTCTTCCTCTTTCAGGTCAGAATGTTGATGAACTCAATCTTCTGCAGGTAATCATAGTTGCTAAGAATTCAAGAGAGCCAGGTTATGTTCATAAGACAGCATTTCATATTGTTTCCGCCTCTTCCTCTATGTCCTAGGGGTAACCTTCACTTACTCAGCACTGGCCAGTTGTAAGCTTCTGTGGTTTACTGTGAACCACAGCAAAAAGAAACTTCTGGCCAAAGATGACAGCAGTATTTATTCATCTATGTGCACAACATAAATATTTTTAGAAGGCGACTTGTCCATTAAGCAATAAAACAGCAGTACTTTGCCCACCAGGGCCAATGTTTATAGTTCCAGACATGAATTCCTTCCTGTGGAGCAGGCCTCAAATCTAATCAGAAAGTAGTTACTCCCACAACAGTTGTGTTTCTATTGCACTATTCTCTCTCTTTCTCTCTCTCTCTCTCTCATATATATATATGATATATATGTGTATATATATATCATATATATGTGTGTGTGTGTGTTTGTGTGTGTGTATGTATATATGTATATAGTATATATATTAATTATTTGATGCAATAAATTAGGAGCATGTGCCACCATGCTTGGCCTTATTTTTAATATACTCATTAATTTTGAGAAAATAAAATTTAGGAGTAAATGGTCTTTTGAATTTAATGAACTTGTTTTGGCTTTACCTTGTAGATTCTCTCAAAATCTCAGTCATCCCGTGAGCACAGAGAAGGTAGAGTGTTGTGGACTGGTTGGTTCTGCTGTGTCTTTGGAGAGAGTCTTCTGGGAACTGTTTCTGAAGATTTTACCTGTCTACCCCTATTTCTTGCAAATGGAGCAGAGTCCAACACATCTTTAATTGGAGGCTGGTTTCAGAAAACCTTTGACTGTTGCTTCAGTCCTTTAACAATCAGTGCGTTTAATCTTTCCTGGATGGCTGCTATGTGGACTGCATGTAAAATGGACCATTATGTGGCTACTACAGAGTTTTTTTGGTCTGTGCCCTGTCACCCTCAAAGCTTGGATATTTCTTATGCAATTCATCCAGAGGATGCAAAAGCTTTATGGGACAGTGTCCACAAAACATCTGGGGAGATTACCCAGGAGGAAGTTGACTTATTTATGGACTGCCTTTATTCACATTTCCATAGGCATTTCAAAATTCACTTGTCAGCCACAAGATTGGTTCGTGTCTCGACATCTGTAGCTTCAGCACACACTGATGGGAAAATAAAGGTTAGTTTGTGTCATGGACTGGTGTTTGTGGGGCTGTAATTGGAACCAGCTGATCAGCCCCGGGTTGTTCCTAAGTGAGGGCATGGATGAGGGAAAGGCTAGCTATAGACAATAAAAGACAGAGAGACATAAGATAGTGTCAGGAGGGCATCTTCCTTCAGTCCATACTGAATGTGCCCAGTTTATTCATACACCAACTTAGGTAAATCAACCAAAAATGGGGACAATGCCAGAAGACTTCTATTATTATGTATAAAGGGCAAATAGCAATTACTTCCCTTAATCCTAAGGCACTCCATGACTGCACGTACTCTTTGCTTTCATGTACTCCATAGCTGTATATCCTCTACCCTTGAGGATGAATGTAAACCCATATGGACCCAAGTCTATTGTTATTTACATAGGAGCCATTTACCACAGAGACCCAGGAATCCTGTAGCCATTAAGCTAATGTCTTAAGGACAATAGGAATGATTTGATCTCTAAACTCATGGCAAGGTGGAATGGATTCCATATACGGGTCTGATAAGTTTGAATACATCTAATTAAATTTCTTCATGTCATGTTTTCCAAATGTGTGGTGATTATATTTTTTACACGAAGAAACACACTTGAATGCATAGCAGTTCAAGATTTATTGCATGCTTTATAAATGATCCACCAGTAATGGAAGGGCACTACGTACTGTGCACTGTAGAGCAGAGTAATATGAACTACCCTCAAGCAACTGAAATTTTAAAAATTGACATACTTTGAAATAATTATTAAAATAACAGTTTTTTTTTTGGGGGGGTTGGTTTTTCAAGACAGCTTTTCTGTGTAGCTTTGGAGCCTTTCCTGGAACTCACTTAGTAGACCAGGGTGGCCTCAAAATCACAGAGATCTGCCTGCTTCTGCCTCCCTAGTGTTGGGATTAAAGGCATGTACCACCAGTGTCTGGCTAATAACAGCATTTGTATGGGTGGGATAAAATTACAGCCAATGACAGGATATCATCTTTGCCTTCTAGGTTTTCTATTGCCATTAGGAAAGAAGTCAGAGAGACATGGTTTTTATGTTCTGTAAAGAAACATAGTTGGCTCCTAATATATATTTAAATTTTTTTTTTAATTTATGTATGTGGGGATTTTGCCTGCATGTATGTCTGTACACCATATGTGTATCATGCCCAGTGCCCATGGAGGCTAGAAGAGGAAACCTTTGGATTCACAGAAACTGGAGTTTGGTTGTGAGTGTCACAAGGGTTCTGGGAATTGAATCTGTGTCTTCTGGAAGAGCAGCCGGTGCTCTTAGCCACTAAGCCATCTCCCTAGACCCCTTAAGATATATTTAGGTACATATCATTGTTAATACTCTTAACAGAGTTTAATTCTACTTTTTCTTTCTACTTTAAAACTTTTTGTGTATTTGTCCTTTTGTGTGTGTGTGGTAGGAATTCAACATAGTGCCTTGTACATGCTAGCCACAAGTACTCAACCACTGGGCTACTTACACTCTTACATACTTACAGGTATAGTATGACACAGAAAGAGTTGAGAGTTATAGTCTTATCATTTCCATCTCTATCTTTTCTTTGTATTATCCTAGTTACTTTGAAATAGTTAATAAATTGTAGACTATACTCACCCAACTGTGCTATAAAAACATTAGAACTAATTCCTCCTAACTGGTTGTACTTTGCTATCCATTATATAAAACCCCTCTCTATCTCTTAGCTATTGATGAGCACTATTATCTTCTATGAGATTTGTTTTGTTTGAGGAAAGGTTTCATGTAGCCCAGGCTAGCCTTGATCTCATTATATAGCTTAAGATGATGTTGAATTCCCAATCCTTCCACCTCCCCTCCAAAGTACTGGGATCATAGCTGTTTGTGTATCATTACTCATCAAGATCAATGTTTTCAGCTTTTACAGTGAATGAGAGCATGCCATATTTGTCTTTCTGTGCCTAATAGATATTAATTCTAATTTTTAGAACAACACTGCATATTTAGTCCATGTTTATTTTAAAAAAAGGAAATCAAGGCCATCATAAGTTTAGATGACACATTCAAGATAGACTATGAAGAAATGGATGTGTGGGGCTGGCTTAGTGGGCATTGTCTAACAGGGTAAGGGCACTTACTGCCAAGCAGAATAATCTGAGTTTGGTCCCTGGATCTCACATGTTGGAAGGAGATAACTGACTCCTGACTCCTGAAAGTTAGCCTCTGACTTCCACACATGCTGTGGCATGCACATACATCCATAAAGACACACACAAAAATAAGTTTTTTTATAAAAAGAAAAGGAAGCTGGACAGTGGTGGCACATACCTTTAATTCCAGCACTCAGGAGGCAGAGACAGGAGGATCTCTGTGAGTTCAAGGCCAGCCTGATCAACAGAGTGAGTTATAGGACAGACTCCAAAAGCTACACAGAGAAACCCTGTCTCAAAAAATAAAAAATAAATAAATAAGTAAATAAATAAAAAAAAAAGTCACTATTTGAACTAAATTTTATGTCTTATGTTCCATGAGTACTATATAACTAACATTTTCAAACTGGAGGTCAAAATGAAATATAATAGGCTGGAAAGTCATTTTGATGAGAACTAAGATTTAATTAAAAACAAAAGGAACTTAATATAGTGGCACATACTTCTAATTCTAGCACTTGGGAGGTACAGGCAAGAGGATAGGTGGTTCAAGGTTATCCTTGGCAACATAAGGTTTCAAAGCTAGCGTGGGCTACTTAAGACCCTGTCTTAAAAAAACTAAAACAAGACTGAAGAGATGGTGGGTTGGTGATTAAGAGCATGTTCTTGCAGAGGACCAGAGTCTAGTTCCTAGTGCTCATATTGGGTAGGTCACAATCACTTATGTCTTCAGTTCCAGAAGATCCAACACCTTCTTCTGGCTTTTTAAAATTCGGCTCATCTGGTTGAGAACTGCATTGCTCTTGCAGAGGATCTGAGTTGTGTTCTCAGTACCAATACCAGGCAGTTCACAACTACCTGTAACTCTAGCTCCAAGAGATCAGATGCCTCTGGCCTCTTCTGGCACTTGGATTCATGTGCATATACCTACACCCATTACTGCATAATTAAAAATAAACAAGGGGAGAGAGAAGGAAGGGGGAACTGTGGTTGGTATGTAAAATGAATTTAAAAATTAAATGAAAAATAAAATATGGAGATAATATAAAAATAAATAAATAGAATCAACAAAAAACATGGCAGAAACAAAAAAAAAACCCCTCATCAATCAAATTGCTTTGTCATCATAATACGATCTTAATTTTAAAATCTTTTTTTTTTCTTTTGCAGATTCTGTGTCATAAATACTTCATTGGTGTGTTGGCATATATGACAGAACTGGCAATTTTTCAAATTGAGTGAATTCTAGTATGGACTACAAATGATTCATTATAAACCCTCTCAATTATTTCCTGAGTTGCTATTCCAAGTGGGACAGTGGAAGAAATGTAGCACCTGGCTTTTGATGGCGTCTTCGGAGTTGCCTAAGTGGATCTAGAACACCGCAGTGGTGGTGGGTGAGCCATGTTCAAGTGCTGTGTACCCGTCATATCACTGTGGTCATGTTATATATAATGCAGTAGAAGATGCTGAATTGTTAATATAAAAATATCCAACTTAATCAAATAAACATATCTAACATCTGGTGTTTCTGATTTAGGTTATTCTGTTGGCGAGGCTTGCCTCTGTGGTTCCTGTTTAAGTTCCTCAATTTTTCATTTCCAGATTTCCCTCAGTTATTATTGATTCTGTTTCCATTTTTAAATCTTGAACTGTCTTTATTAATTTCCTCCCAGTATTTGTGTTTTCATAGATTTCTTTAAGGGATTTATTCATTTGCTCTTTAAGGACCTCTATCATACTCATAAAGGCTATTTTAAGATCTTTGTCTTGTAGTTCACCTATGTTGCAATTCTCAGGGCCCTACTGTGGTAGAGCTGCTAGCTGTGCTGGAGACATATTGTTCTGGCTATTACTGATTATGTTTTTAATGATGATACCTAGACATCTGGTTTGGGAAGATTATAATTTGAGACACTGATATCTGGTCCTGTCTTTGTTGGGTAGATGTTTTGTTCCTTAGTTTCTGTTGCCCTGTAGTTCTTAGGAGAAAGTGGTGTCTGTGTGTTGCATGGTAGGAAAATCTAGTGGGATCTTGATAGGTATGGCCACTGGGAGTCCCAGATAATGAATACATAACATACCCAAACTTATGGGACACAATGAAGGTGGTTCTAAGAAGTAAGTTCAAAGCACTGAGTGCCTACATAAAAAATTGGAGAGATGGCATACTAGCAACTTAACATACCTGAAAGCTCTAGAACAAAAATAAGAAATCTCACCTAAGAGTAGACAGGAAGAAATAAACTTAGGGATGAAATCAACAAAATAGAAATAAAACAATATACAGAATCAATGAAACCAAATAGTTGGTTCTTAGAGAAAATAAGATTGGCAACCCCCTATTCAAATTACTAGAAGGCAGAGAGAGAAAAAATCCAAATTAACAAAGTTAGAAATGAAAAGGGGGACCTAGCAGCACCAAGGAAATCCAGAGTTATAAGAACATCCTTTGAAAACCTTCCCTCCACCAAATTGGAAAATCTAAAAGAAATAATTTTTTTGATATATATACCACTTACCAAAGTTAAGATCAGGTAAACAATTTAAACAGACCTATAACAATGAAATAAAAGCAGTCATTGTGGGAGAAAGAGAGGGGAGGTGTGGGGAGGGGACTCGGAGTACAGGAGGGGAAGCTTCCATTGGGATTTATTTTATGAGAGGAAAAAAAAAAAAAAAAATCCCAACCAAAAAATGCCCAAGGTCAGATGGTTTTAGTATAGAATTCTACAGTTAGTTACCCTGATACCCAAACCACATAAACAGCCAACAAAGAGTATTACACACTGTGGTTGTTTGAATAGGAATGACCTCCATAGGTCATAGATCTAAATTCTTGGTCACTAAGCAGTGGCATTATTAGGTGTGGCCTTGTTGGAGTAGGTATAGCCTTGTAGGGCTTTGAGGTTTCAGAAGCTCAAACCAGTTCCAGTGTCTCTTTTCCTATTGCGTGTGGATCTGTGGATCTCCATAGAACTCTTAACTACTGCTCCAGCACGATGTCAGCCTGCATGCTGCCATGTTTCCTTTCTTGATGACAATAAACTAAACCTTGGAACTGTAAGTCAGCCCTAAATAAATGTTTTTCTTTATAAGAGTTGTCATGGTCATGGTCTTTTCATAGCAATAGAATGTCGACTAAGATACAGACTATTAAGGGATATTGAACATAAATACATAAATTCTCAATAAAATATTTGCAAAACCAAATCCAAGAACATATCAAAAAGATCACCACCATAATCAAGTAGGCTTCATCCCAGAGATGCAGGGATGGTTCAATATATGTAAATCAATAAATGTAATTCACTATATAAATAGATTGAAGAAAAAAACCCCACATGATTATCTCATTAGATGCAGAAAAGGCCTTTGACAAAATCCAACACTGAACAAAGATAAAAGTACTCGAGAAGTTGGACAGTGGTGGCATATGCCTTTAATCCCAGCACTCAGGAGGCAGAGGCAAGCAGATGTCTGTGAGTTCAAGACAAGCCTGATCTACAGAGAAAATTCCAGGACAGGCTCCAAAGCTAAATCCCTGTCTTGAAAAACAAACAAAAAACTTTCTAAAATATAGACATATATAATGACTATCCAATTGAAATTGTGAAATAATGGGGTAGACAGAGATTCAATTGTTCATCTCTTGTCACCAGGTGAAGCTTCCAGTCTCAGGATTGGGTTATGTCTGATTGAGTTGTTGAACAAAGGGGGTCCCATGAGAATCCCCCCAATCCCAGACTATTGCCAAAATTGTAGGGTACTCTTCACAAAACGGCAGCCAGGCACCATTGCTGAAGACTCCTTCACAACAGTTTGAACATGAATAAATTGATCTAGTGCCTACATAGAAACTTCACTCCTCCATCCTAGTGTCTTTGGTTCAGGACAATACTCTGCCTGCTTCCACAAGAGGAACATAAATACCAACCCTTGGATCAACAATAGTGTCCTGCCTGCAAGGTGTGCTAGTTTGATGATGGCTGAGAGTATGTAGGAGTGACCAATAATATCTGATGTAACTTAAGGCCCATTCAGTGAGATAGAGCCCATATCCAACACTGTTTGGTTGACCAAGAACCTAAGACTAGGTAGCTCAGGTGTTGTGTAACTTTAAAAAAGCAGCTCGAGCAAAAGACACCATGCAACAGAGTTCAAGCAGAAGGAATTTTTATTGAGGAAAGGGAGTGTGTGCGTGCAGGAACATCAGCATCGGGAAAGAGGAAAGATGCGGGGGGGGGGGGGAGGGTGAGAACAGACAGGGAGAGGAAGAGAGAGAGAGAGAGAGAAGGATGGGAGGTGGGCAGGGCCCTTTTAAAAGGGAACATAGTAAATAGGCACAGCTGGTGCTCTTAGTGGCAGCAGCTGAGGGCATATTCTGTCAGAACTCCAAAGGCAGGCCAGTACAAATGCATAAATATTAACATCAGGAACCCAGGTTAAAACCAAATATTACTATTCTGGGCCTCAAACTCAGAGATCCACCTGCCTGTGCTTCTGAATTGCTAGGACAAGTTTGTGTGATGAGTGGCCAACCTAAGTTCTATAGTGAGGCTCTTATCTTAAAACCCCCAAAATATATGTTGAACAAACACTGCTTCTAGGACTGTGGATTAGCTCAGTTGGTAGAGTACTTGCGCAGCATGCACAAAACTCTGGGTTCAAGCCCCAGCACCATGTAAACCAGGAATGGTGATGGCTACTCCTATAGCCCTAGCACTTGGGAGGTGAAGGCAGTATCTCAAATTCACAGGAGGCCCTATAGGTAAATAAATAAATAAAATTTAAAAAGCTCAGTGATTAAAAGCACTGGCTGCTCTACCACAGTTTCTGAGTTCAATTCCCAGCAATACATGGTGGCTCTCAACCATCTATAATGGGATCTGATAGCCTCTTCTGGCATGCAGGCATACATGCAGACAGAACACTCATACATAAAACAATTATGTTTTTAAAAAGCTTCAAAAGAGAAACAAACTCTTAAGTTTCTAAAGTGAAGTGAGATTGAGACTTAACAATTTCCTCTGGCTTCAGCCTTTTCAGTGCTGGGAATGCAGGTGTGGCTTGAGGACCCAGGTTCAAATCTCTACTACCTTACTCAAAGCTGAGTGTGGCCCATAAATTTTGGGCCTGGACTACATAGCAAGACCAATCTCAATAAATAACCTCCCCCTCAAAACCCCAAACAAACTCGTGTCTGTTGGCAGTAGGGAATACTTAGCCGTAGTTTGGTGTTGCCATCTTCGATGGTGTTAAGGCACCAGCAATTTTGTCTACCTTTGTTTTTGTACCACAGGGAAAAGCCAAAAATGCAGTCTTACTAAGAAAATTACTTTGGTTCATAGATGCTTTGAAAGACTCCTGGGGCTTGAAGCTGGTACTTTGAGAACCATTTATCTAGTAGCTTAATCAAACTCATTGAAGGTAGGGACTATTCTTGCTTAATGAACCCCAAACTCATCTTATTCACTTTGGGCATGTGCCCTCTTTTCCTATGAATTCAGACTCAGAGAAACAACCTTTTGTTTTAAAATCGGCCTTTGAGAGATATTTCTGACTCAAACCGTACCAGTCTTACAGTATTTATTGTAGGTTATGTTTCTATAACTCTAGTGGACGTGTGGCATAAACACAGGGGCAGAATGTGGCTTTGGGAAGATACATAACACCAGTTCCATCATTAAACACACAGGCAGGCTTCCTCTGTAGTCACACTTAGGTAAGTGCATTGAATGGGTTTGGACTAGAGGGTCAGTCCTTTCAGTACAGAGTTGTAGAACTCTCATATGCCAGAAAAATATGTTTACAGATTGGGTAATATAAAATATATCAGGAGAAGTCACTTTCAGGATGAAACATTTCTAACTTTATATAAAAGAAATGTAAGATACAAAAAAATTGTAAAAATCCAAACAAACAGTAAAGTTAGGACTAATTAGGACTGGAGAGATGGCTTAGCAGGTAAAGACATTTGCTGCCAAGCCCGATGAACTGAGTTTGATTCCTGGAACCCAGCTGATGGAGGGAAAAGACCAACTCCTGCAAATCGTCCTCTGGTACTGAGGCATACTACACACACACACACACACACTCTAAAAAAGTTAAAAACAAAAAATTAAAAGTTTATGGTAAATACTACCTTTATTTTAAAAAGTTATACATGCTAGAAAAAAGCATTAATGATACATGTAAACAATTGTTTACCAAATACTTATTTTTTTCCTTGAAAAAGGTGCAAATGATGTTTAAATGTAAACAAAAAAGTTGCCAGACATTTTGTTGTAGGGGAGAGGAAGAAGGTCAAGGTTATTCCTTTTGGTTGTGGCTAAAGTTTCAGTCAAAGGTTTTCCTGAAAAATACACTAAAAGAAAAATCAGTAGATGACTATAATGGGGAGAGGACCTTAGGCACTACAATTTTCATTTATTTCCTTAAAAATTTTAAGTGCAACTTAAAAGACATAGTAATAGTGGCCTATGGGATGAGAGCTAGTGAAATATAATTAGCATAAAGACCAGCTCTGATTGGATGCTTTAGCTGGCTTGACATTCCTTCACATGTACTGCTAACGTGAACTGAAGACATCATTCCTTTGGAGCGTGTTACTGAAGGTCAGCTCAGATTCACCAGGCTGGAACATCCAGTGTAAACTGAAAATCAGAATCCACTGCTGGAGAGAGGTCATTTCTCCTTGGTGGCCCCTGGTGGTAATGAGGAGATAGGAAAGAAAGTTGCAGGTGGTAACATGTGTAAGCAGAAACTCTTAAAGAGTTGCACTTGATTTTCCTGGAGTTCTCAAGACAATGAATGAGATTCACACTATTTTTTATAAGAGGCACTGAGCAGAGACCTAAGTGCACGTGGCAGAAATGCTATGAAAAATATTACAGGGAAAAAAAGGAAACAGAGTAGAAAGCAATTTAGTCAGATAGTTGTAAACGTCCATGGTGAATGAAAGCTGTAGCTTGTCCTGCTTTTATGGATTTAATATTCCTTCTCAATTGTCCTATTTAGTGAGATGTTTTCTTGTTTTTTTCTTTTACATTTAAAAGAAATTTTACTTTGAATTACTTGTGGTGTGTGTGTGTGTGTGTGTGTGTGTGTGTGTGTGTGTATGAATGCACAGGAACACAGGTACCTGCAGAGGCCAGAACAGACAGAGTCCTGGAGCCCCTAGCTCAGAGGTTCTCAACCTGTGGGTCATGACCCCTGGGGGGGGTGGTCTAAGACTTTTCAACAGGGTTTGCATATCAGATATCCTGCATATAAGATATTTACATTATAATTCATAACAGTAGCAAATATTACAGTTATGAAGTAGCAAATGAAAATAATTTTATGAGGAACTATATGAAAGGGTTGCAGCATTAGGGAGGCTGAGAGCCACTGAACTAGCTGGAGTTACACACAGTTGTGAGCTGCCAGATGTGGTGCTGGGAACTGAACTTGGGTCCTTTGCAAAAGCAGCATATGCTCTTATTGGATCATTTCCTGTCCCCTTTACAATTTGGAGTATTTTAATATTTAGTGCAAGAATGGTAACTAGCAAATATAGTTTGCATATCTATCATTATCACTGGCAAGCTTTGTAGATGGATAGTGTCTAATAGAAGTAACAACCAGGTCATACATAGCCCTTCTGTCCTTATCAGTATTTTCAAAATCAAACCAAAACCTAGAAAACAAACATTTTGCAGCTTGAAATTTTTTTCTTTCTTTTTTCTCAGGGTAGAAAGGATAAGTAAAAATAAAAAATAAAAAACAAACAAACAAAAAAATCCCAAATGATCCAAGTCAACAAAACAAAAACATAACTACCCATCAAAACTCCATGATAAATTAAAGCCAAAAATATATACTCTTCTGCAGAGAGCGGAAAGGTATTGTGCAAAGGTGGCATCTGCAGGTGAGTTCCGTCAATAGACTTGTAGTCCTGTAGGCTGAGGCACCGGCAAAGAATAAAATTTGTTCTAATGTTTTCTCAAGCTGTACAAAGCTTCCAAGTCCAGGCTCTTCCAAATATAAGAAGCGTATGCAAGGCCTTTTCTGTGTTCACCATATGTGGGATTCACAATGTGTCATTTTAATAACTCCGACACCACCTCCTAGCCGACGGTAATTCATTCCTCCATATAACCTGCAAAGAGAAAAACAAAAGCATATTTCTGACTGGAAAAAGCACTGCTCCTTCTAAATGAAGACTTCACTTACAGCATTTTCAGCTTTATGTAACTTCCCGAAGATCAGAAGCAAATTGAACAGTTAGTAGAGGAACTAATTCAGACCATGGCTGAAACGCTCTCCAGGGAATGAGGCTGTCCTCTCACCTTTGCACCTAAGCTCCACACACAGTGTAAGGATTCAGGCATTAGGCTGGCCTGCCCCTGTCACCTGGCAGAACGCCCTCAGGCAGTACTCTTGTCAGCCCAGGGTTCCATGAGTACTAGTCTGAAGGCAGACATAAAGGACCCCTTTAAAAGACAGACCTAACAATCTCTTTTGCTCTTTGCTTTCCTTGCTGTTTCCAGTTCTCTGTCTCTGTCTCTCTCCTCCCCCCCCCCCTTCTCCTCTTCTGTTCCTGGTGTCTCTATGTCTCTTTTCCTTTCCCCTCACTTCCCTTTCTAAATAAACTTATTCAAGCTCTATCTCTCCTGCTATGGAACCTGCTATGCTCTCCCATGTGGTCCCTTACCTTGGGACCACCATGCATGACCCCCCCCCAGCTTTATTCCTATAACTGTAACAAAAGAACAACATACAGACTGGCTTCTAATACACATTACCTCATGTTCTACGTTTTTGTTCTAATTTTATGCACGGCTATTTATTTTCCAAGACATTTTCTCTTTGCCTAAAGTTTTCTCAATTATTAATTAATACATTATTTTATGAGACAGGTTCTTGCTAGGATATTCCTAGGTCTATAGCTGTGGAGGTGCTGGTATTATGGATATATACCACTGTACCAATTATTTTTATTTATTTATTTTTTTTATTTTTGAGCTGTCCTTACTCCAGCCTAGTTGCTTCAAACCCATGGAAAGCCTCCTGCCTCAGCTTCCAAAGGGTTGGGATTATAGGTGTAAGCCACCAAGCCAAGCTGCTCAATTTCTTCCTTCCTTTCTCCCTGCCTCCTTCCATTTCTTTTTGTATACCTGTATATAGGTGCACGTATGTCTGGAGACCAGAGGTCACCATAGATGTCGTTTTTCAGACATCTATCTTGTTTGTTTTTTGAGACCAGATCTCTCCATGGCCTGGAACTCATCAAGTAGGCTTGGCTGACCTGTTAGGAAGCCCAGGGATCCACCTTGTCTCTGCCCCCCACGACTCATCTGGCTTTTTATGTGGATCTGTACATCAAATCAGGTCCTCATGCTTGCACAGTACATACTTTACCACTCTTCTTTCTTTTCAGCCCATCATTTCTTTGTTTTTAATTCATTGTCTATATAGTATCATATAAGCATTTAGTTTGTGATTTGTGAACAAGATCATCTTCAAAGTTGAAGACTTTCATGGTTTAAAACAAAACAAAACAAAACAAAACCCTAGCTCCTCATTCAGCAATGAGATAAAATTGATTTAGGATATGCACCAGGTATGGTAACACATACCTGTAATCACTGAATACGGGAGGGTGAGGCAAGACGATTACCAGAGCTTAAGGCTAATCTTGGCCTACATAGTTCTAGGCCAGCCTGGGCTACAGAAGGATGTTTTCTTACAAAGCAAAACAATCAAGCATGGTGATCCATGCCTATAATCCCAGCACTCAGGAGGCTGGGATAGGAGGGTTGTTGTGAGTTTGAGGGCATCCTGGGCTGCAGAGTAAGTTCCAGGTTAGTTTGGGCTATACAGTGAGACCCTGCTTCTAAAAGCCTAAAAGAAAAACAAAATAAAAAAAGTTTGGGCTGGCATGGTAACACACACCTTTAAGCCCAGTACTCAGGAGGCAGAGATGATAGGTAGTCTATATAGTAAGTTCCAGGACAGCCAGGGCTACAGAGAGAGACACTGATGGTGGAATGGGATGGGGGGTTAATGGGACACATGGAGGGAGGGGAGGGTGAGGGAACTGGGATGGGTATGTAAAGTAAGATTGCTTTTGAAAGAGAAAAAAAAGCCAAAAAACAAAAAATGAAGCAAAACAAAAAACCCAAACCAACAAAAAGTTTGAGATACTTTTTAAAACTCCAGATACTTAGATACTGACTTCTCTGTAGATTATTTTTAAAAATTTCATGAATATTATTTACCATACATTACTAACTCTAGTGATAGTTACTGATGAAAGTCTATACATAATTTATAGCAACTATGAGACAGAAGTAAATGAAGCTATTTCTTAAATTATGCTTACTCTAAATTCCTATTAAAAAAAAACTATATGAAGAAGAAAACATTCCACAAATGGCAGGTTTGTCTTTGTGCAAACCTTATCATTTCAGTGAGGCTTCCCTGGCCACCCTTTACAGACAGACATTCCTCCCTGTCAGCCTAGGCCCTTTCTTTTCTTGCTAAGCACACAGCACTGCCACCCAGGACTGAAAGGACTTTGTCTTCTTCACATTTGTTTCTTCAGGGATCAGAATACTCAGTAAGTCTAATGGACACACTCATGGAAAATATAACGTTTGAGCAAAAAGTCCTGTTTTGTTATTAATCTGACCTTAGCATTGTGACTATTCAGCCATAGAGAATCCCAAGAAAGTGATTTCACTCTCTGTGAGAGGGAGGGAGAGCTTGCTTAACATCTGCCTTTGGACTTTGAGATAGGGAAAGTGCTAGAGGTTGAGCCCAGGCTCTCATCCAGCTAGGCATGTACTCTACCACTGTGCCCAAACCTGGCCTGAGGATTTAAAAGAGACATAAAATATGTAAAATGAAGTTTAACATAGTTAAACTCTCAGAAATTAAGATGTAGCTTCCTATCTAAAAGTAGTCATCAAAACAGACTGGATTTCACAACAGAAGACTTCATCAATAGTTTTAAAAGCTAAAGAAGGAATAGGTTTTCAAATATTTTTTGAAAGTAACTGCATTTCTACCCCCTAGACATAAGGATTCTCAAAAACAAGAATGTAAAGACAAACTGAGGACTGAAGGCCAGGTTCTGCTCTAATAATGTCACTGGCTTTTTAAAGCACAGCTTTCATTTTCTTGGCTGCTCTGGTTTCGCTGGCAGGAAGTGATGAGAATAGAAATGATATTATTGTTTTCCTCACCTCTACTTATGTAAAATGAGAGGGTAATTAGAAGACTATTGGGACTTCCTATCAGATACTTTAGAGCAACATCATATCTGGGTTACCTCAGCCTCCTTCAGGGAACCACAGGAGGACTTCAGTGAACTGACTATCCCAGTTTTGGAGGTCATGCTCTTTCTCAAGCTCATGATGACAAGTCGGTAATGAAAAGACTTGCAACAGTCTAAGGATTACCTCCATGTATTGGCATCTGGGTCAAAAACTTCAATGGTCTTCAAGTATGTTGTACCATCAAAGCCTCCTACTGCCATGAGCTGTCCATTGACCACTGCCAGACCAACCTGTAAGAGCAAAGCACAGTACCTTTTGAGACAACCACTGGAAATGTTAGACTGTCTCTAGACAGACTACTCAAATCTCTTATGGTTTCATTTTATAGTTTATATGAATTCGGAAAGAAAAAGTAGCAGTAATCTATGAAATTATGGGAATCGTTAAATTATGGATCTAATTACTAAGTATTAGGTACACGAGAATCAGAAGATGTATTTGCAAAATTTAGAAAACCATTCACTAGGTATGAACAAGAACCTCCAAACTGCTCCCACTTCTGGTTTCCTTATTCTAATCTACTTTCTAAATTGTTACTAAGATATCCTTAAAAATACAAATATAAACATGTCACTCCTGTTCAGAAACTTCTTAGCCTCCCTTCTGCTGGATGACAGATGTAAGATCTACAACGTTACTCAGGCCACCACATTTGGCTTCACCTCCTACACCTCCCTACCTCCTAATGTACTCTATGCTCTAGTAACACTGGATTAACTGTTAGTCTCTGAAATAGTACACATACCCTTCTATCATACACACCACTACAGCACACCTTTACTGTAGCTATTATAACATTTGTTTCCTTCCCTAGACTGAGAGCTCTACAAGGAGAATTTTATAGACATTTCTACCTTCTAAATGAATGAAAATATAATCAAAATGGGGCAATGAGAATGACAGGAGCATAACTAAAAATCTGTAAATTTCCAGTAATAAAAAGCCACAAATATATGAGTCTTTCACTTGCTGGTGCTTTTCTGCAAGGCCCCTTGACTTTTACAAACCAGAATTTGCTCCTTTTAATCTTCAGATAATGGAGTCCTTAGGGACTGTTCTCTTTCCTGTTGTGTATGTATCCTACATTGATGGACTCCTGCTATGATTAGTGGCTAATAGGTTAGGTTTCACTGAGACAAACATTCCCAGAAGGGAGGCTTTTATGTTCCACCCTTGACATCTTTTAGTGACAGGCCATTCATTCATGGTTGAGAACATGACAACATTCAGCCAGATCTGGCCTCCACTGCAGATGGGGCAGACTCAAACCAGTTATGGAAGACATATAGAGGGGCAGAGATGTTTTTACCTAAATAGTTGCATTAGTATGCAAAGTCTACTTGGAAAAAACAGATAGAAATATTACATAGGAATAGTTAGTGCTAATATACAGAAGTTAAATAGGGGAGTAGATGATATAGGGAAGATAACTTCCAGAGAAGTAACTGATAGAAGACAAATAATAATAAAAAAACCTACATAATTAAATACATAAATGGATAGAAAATATTTAGCTACTGGAGTTAGAAATAATCAAAATAAATACAATGGTTTGGGGTTTTTTGTCCTTTTCTTTCTTGTTTTGTCTAAAAGCATCTTGACAGCTGAGACAACTGAAAATAAAGCATACAGAGATCAGCACTTCACCTCTTCAGTGTCCTAGGGTAGCTCACAGTTCAGAGCATTCCTTCTGCACATCTCCCTCTCAGGGCTTGTTTTCAAAGCTCAGAGCTCTCAGTAGCTGGTACTTACTCCACTCCTGCGAGATGTCATGGCCACCACGGGAGACCACTGGTTAGTTCTGGGGTTGTATCTTTCAGCACTGCTAAGTTCCGTGGTATCATCTCTCCCTCCTACAGCATAGATCATGTCCTGGTACACTGCACAACCTAGGTGTTTCCTTCGGGTCCCCATAGGGGCTATAGTGTGCCATCTGTTTTCCTGAGGATTGTAGCGCTCCACTGCAGTGAACAGAAAAGACCAGTAAACGACTATTCATCAGATCTCTTCATAGCCACTAAAACTTGGATGACATTGATGACATTTATTTATTTTTAGTAAATCTGATTGGGAACCAGTTTCTTGCAGTCATCCTCTGAGGAAAGGATATGTTTTAAGTTCTAGTTTGGCTACATAATTAATTATATGTGATCATTATCTTCCAATGGGGTGGAACTAGATTATGATTTTAAGAAGAGTTTAGTACTAAAATTTTATTGTTATAATTGGACAGCTTCTGTACTCCTGTACTCCTTATTTAATTACTTATTTATTCATGTTTTGCTTTTTTTTGATGGGGTCTTACTCTGTGGTACATGTCTAGAACTCATGAACTCATTATATAGCTCAGGCTAGCCTCAAACTCATGATCCTCATGTTTCTACCTCCCAAGTGTTGGGGTTACAGGCATGCTCTCTCATGCTAGTGTCTTTTAACCCACTGAAGATACATAACAATGAATCTCATGGGTGTGCCACTGACATACCCTTAGATGAAAATACCCATTATGTCTAGACAGAAAAGGCAAAGAAGCTTGTAGTTCTAAGGTTTTACTCTTCCTTCCTTTCTTTCTTTCCTTTTTTTTTTTTTTTTTTTTTTTTTTGAGATAGGGTCTCTATGTATAGCTCTGGCTGTCCTGGAATTTGCTCTGCAGATCAGGCTGGCTTTGAACTCATGAAGATCTGCCTACCTCTGCTTCCACCTGGCGCCACCATCACCCGACAGTTTTATTTATTCTTATATTAAAAGAATGATTTTTTTTTTTTAAATTGAGGGCAGATTGTGATTATGGGAGGAGGGGAAGTCACTCTATTTAGAAAGAAGATTTGTTTTCTTTTGATTGTGTCATACATCTTATTTATCCATTTATTTATTTAATGTGTAAGTGTTTTGCCTTCATGTATGTATGCATACCATGTGCATGCCTGGTGTCCTCAACAGATCTCCTGGAACTGTTGTTACAGATGGTTGTGAGCCACCATGTGGGTACTGGGAACTGAACCTGGGTCCTCTGCAAGAACAAGTGCTATTAACCCCTGAGCTATCTCTGCAGCCCCAGACTTCTTTTTTTAAAATTCAATATAAGCTTATAAAGTATGCAGAAGAAGAAAATTTCAGGAAACATACTAGAAGTTATGTGTTGCATTTTCCTATAGAGAAAAAAGAAAAATTTTCTTAAAAAATACATAATACACTCATGAATATATGAGCAGAACAAATTAGACTCAGGAGTTATTAAAAAAAGAAAAAGAGGATAAATGAAGTTGAGGGGTGGGGAGGTGGGGTGAAATCTGGGAGGAGTAGGAAGGTGAACATAATAAAAATATACTGCATGCAATTCTCAAATAATTAATAAAGATGTTATATTGAAAATTATAAAATAACCTGAGCTCTTTATATTCTGTATAGAGAGTATCTTAGTTAGGGTTTCTATTGATGCAATGGAATACCATGACCAAAGAACAAGTTAGGGAGGAAAGGGTTTATTTAGCTTACACTTTCAGATCATAGTCCATTATTAGAGGAAATCAAGACAGGAACTCAAACAGCCCTGGAGGCAGGGCTGATGCAGAGGCCATGGAGGAGTGCTGCTTACTGGCTTGCTTCCTCTGGCTTGCTTAGTCTGCTTTCTTCCCAGGACCACCAG
Organism: Phodopus roborovskii; assembly: GCF_943737965.1. Lineage (NCBI taxonomy): Eukaryota > Metazoa > Chordata > Mammalia > Rodentia > Cricetidae > Phodopus > Phodopus roborovskii. The sequence goes on from NW_026126433.1 coordinate 32,637,900, forward strand.
CCCAGGGATGGCCACAACCACAATAGACTGGGCCCTTTCCCACTGATCATTAATTGAGAAAATGCCTTACAGCTGGATCTCATGAAGATATTTCCTTATCTGAGGCTTCTTTCTCTCTGATGAATCTAGCTTGTGTCCAATTGACACACAATCCAGCTAGTATAGAGAGGGACTCTCCCCAGAGAAATATGCTGCTTTTGGGACTCAGACTGCCTTAGTTGGGGGACTAACCTGTGTTGAGTGGAGATGTTCCATCAGAGCCACCTACAGCATATAAGAACCCTCCCAACACAGCCACAGCAACTCCTAGTCTTCTAGTACTCATAGAAGCCACCCGAGTCCACTTGTTCTCCTTTGGATCATACCTGCAGGAAGGAAAAAACATATTTGTATTAGTCCAAATAGTTTTCACTGGTCTGAAATCAGAAGGGATATAATGGACACAGAGATTTACCATAGCTTAAAAAATATATGTGTACTCAAGCACACCCCCCTCACTATTCAGCTTTTGAAAAACCAGACTTTGTCATTTGTGACGACAGGAAGAACATGTGGGGATGTTTTGTTAAGTGAAATAAATCAACACATGAAGAAAAATACCATGTGATCTAAAATTAGTCTAATATAGAAGCAAAGAGTAGAATAGACTCCTCTTGCAATGAGGGGTTGGCAGGATCAGAGAGACGCTGGTCAAAGAATAAGTTCAAGACCTTTAAAGTACAACATGGTGAGTAGGTACTGTTGAAATTGAGTGTATATTTTAAGTTTTCACCCAACCCCCCAAAGTATGTAGGGTATTAATACATCAGTTAATTAGTTTGACTTAGCTATCCTACAGTTTAAATATTTCATGTTTACCATAAATGTATTTTTATCAATTAAAGAATACATGGTGGGGGGGCTATAAAATGGTAGGAGAGAACCACTCCCACAAAGTCATCTTCTCACCCCGCCCCCCTCCCCCCACACAAACACACACACACACACATGGGCTCTTTCCCTTTCTCATAGCAAGCTCTAGGCCATTTACGGCTACATAGAAATGCAAAAAGAACACTGTCCATTAAAAAAGTTGAAAATTATTTTGATTAAAAATAAATCACCTCTCAACAATATTGAGACAAGAGACACCATCCTGTCCACCCACAGCATAGAGAAAACCTCCAAGTACTGCCACACCAACGCTTGTCCTGCAGGTGCTTGTAGGGGCCACGTCACTGCTCCATTGGTTAGTTTTGGGGTCATATCTGCAAAGAACACATTGAGAGTTTGTATTACAGGTTGTGTTTGTGGTATTTTGTTATGGAATAACTATTTCTGTACACTGTGAAGATGTGTCTTTGCTAAAGAGCCTTCTGATTGGTTTACTAAAGAGGCAGAAAGAGGTTAGGTGTGACTTATGGGCAGAAAAGAGAGAGAGAGAGAGAGGAAGATATGACCATCAGAGGACACACAGAGAAAACAGGAGGTACAAGATGGAAGAAAGATAAAAAGCTACAAGGCAAAATATAGGTTAATATAAATGGGTTATTTTTGTTTGTTTGTTTGTTTGTCTTTCAATTCACTCTGCAGATCAGGCTGGCCTCGAACTCAGAGATCTGCCTGCCTCTGCCTCCCAAGTGCTGGGATTAGAGGTGTGTATTACCACTACTTGGCTTCTTTATAACTTCTTGATTTAAAAACACAATTTGCTTTTTCTTTCTTTTTTCTGTTTGACTGTGTCTCACTATGTAGCTCAGAATGGCCTCAAATTTGTGATCCTCTCCTGTTTGCCTCCCAAGCACTGGAATTATATATGCATGTCACCTGTTACTTTAAACTTTTCTTACTTTCAAATGCATGTAACATATAGTTCATATATTTGCCTCTGTGCACTACCTTGGTTACATTTTATACATTTATTTATATTATTTATATTATATTTATATTATATTTATATTATATTATTTATATTAATTGTTAACCTATATGTAGTCATTTGTACTTTGATTTATTTAGTCCACTAATTCATGTCTAAATGTCACTCTTCCTGTCATCTTGCACCCACCATCTATACAGCCAACCCTTCTGCTTTTATTTGTTTTTGTTGTTTTAGCTATTCCATGTCTAGAACCAATATCCAGAACTGCATATACCGGATTTTACAGATATGCTATGGAAATATGACAAATTATTGTAGGTCAACACAGCTTAATGAAGGAGAATGCGTGGCAATAAGAAACTTAAAAAATATTGTAGAGTTCTAATGTGCCAGGTACCTCAACAATTGAGTAGTAAGGTATGTACAAGCATGCTTAAAATACTTATGAAAGAGCAGAGGAATGAGTAACTCATCTGTAGTCAGAGGTTTTATGAAAGAAGTAACACTGCAAATCTTATAAGCCTTAAATGGTCAAAAATATTTCAGGGAAGAACAGAATGCATATACGAAGGGATAGAAAAAGACAAGACAGTATGTCCAAAGAGCTGTAGCAATTTGTTGTATCTGCAGTAGTATGCTTAGTGAATGGTGTCCAACAGGGAAGATACCAGAAAGACTGGTAGAGATCAGATCACAAAGGTCTCGTGTGTCATTCTAAGAAGTCTAGATGTTAACTGGTTTCACAGATGTAATACTAAAATAGTAAGTCACACCTGTTTCTTAATTAATATCTCAAACAAAATCATAGGACCAATATGGACTTCTTTCAAATTACCTTACCTTTCAACACTATTGAGATACGAGGATCCATCATGGCCGCCTACCGCATATAATAGGTCATCAAGAACACTGACTCCAACTCCACATCGCCTTTTACTCATGGAAGCTACCATTCGCCACTCATTGGTCTGTGGATCATACCGTTCAACACTGGAAATAGCATCTCCACTACACCAACCACCAACTAGGAAGGGACAGAGATGGTTAAGAGAATACCTGTCCTAAGGAAGACTGCTAACCTCATTGTGACCTAATGCTTATGTGACCAGGCACATGTAGAAACAGGTCAAGAACAAGTTATAGTCACCAAAAATCATCAACAGTCACTGGGCTATAACATTGATCTTGGATTCCAGTCTCCAGAACTGTAACAAAATGCCTTTCTTTTGTCTTAACTACTAAGTCCTCGGTATTTTGTTATGGCAGCCAGGGTAGACTAATACAGTGAGTGAGATTTAAAATAACTGCCAAGCCAAGTTCCATTATCCTTTTCTTAATGACCTTGGGGCAGGGGGTGCTGTGGTAATGGCAGATATGCTAAATTTGTTTTTCTTTCAAATCATCCCCATTTCAATATAATATGAGTGATTCTGAAGCTTAAAAAAATACAAGGTTATTTTATGCTCAAAACACTTTGGAACTACTAGTTTTTACATGGTGTGAAATAAACCCCCGAGATACATTAAAAGCACCAAAGTTCACTTTTTTCTTTTTTTTTTTTTGAAAGTTATGATTTACACTGTTAATCATAGAATAAAGTTCACTTTCTTTATTTCAAATCACAATGTGATAAAATTTTACTTTACTGTCATTTCATTTAAATCAGAAGAGTCACCTAGTACTGAGCCACAGCAAGTTTTGTATACAGTAATTTGCTGAAATGTGAATTGTGTAAATGGGCATATACAAGGAATTTCAATATCAGAGAAAACATCTTAAACGGCCCTAGGCTGGAAATGTGAGGGTCCATAATCTTTGAGATCAATCAAATAGCCTAATCATTAAATCTCTGGTACAACTACATGGTGGAAAGTTATTCAAGCCAGCTTTGTATTGGACTGTATGGTTTCACATCAAATAAATGGTACTTAATAAGTGGTATTCTTCAATATCAAAAGGCAAAAAATGGATCCTTCAGGAACAAAATTTAAATTTTGGCTGTTAACTTAGAGAAGTCCAAGACATAGTTTGTTAGTTCCACTGCCTCATGGTGACTTTGTGCACTATGACTCCCATGTCAACCATGGATGACATAATTAGATATTGGAGACTTAACTGTGGCTCCCCAAAAACCATACATTGAAGCCAAAGTCCCACTGTGACTGTTTGGAGGCTGCCTTTAAGGAGGTAACTCAAGTGAAATGAGGCCATAAAGGTGGGCCATTAAAGTAGGACCAATGAGAGGAAAAGAGGTCAGAGTTCTCTCATCCTGCCTCTGCATCCAGAGAAAAGGCCATGTGAGGCCATGAACATAGAGAAAGACACTCTGCATATGGAGGATGGAGGTCTCAGTGGCAGCCAATGCTGCTGCTACCTTGGTTTTGAATTCCAGACTACAGAACTATGAAAAGACAGGGTTTTTTTCTTTCTTTTTTTCAGTTTTTTTTGTTTTGTTTTTTGTTATTTTTGAGACAGTGTTTCTCACTTTGTAGACCAGGCTGGCCTTGAACTCACAGAGATCCACCTGCCTCTGCTTCCCGAATGCTGGGATTAAAGGCATGCACCACCAAACCCAGCTGAAAAGACAGATTTCTATTAAGCCATTTGCTGTGGTGTACTAAGTTGTAATTATTAAAAAGAAATACCAAACCTGGGAACTCTTAATTTCTGTTAAATAGCATGCACCTAAATAAATATATTCAGAAAAGGGGCCATATACTTTGTATATATGTAATGTTAATGTACAATTACTTTATATAGGTTTGTCCAACATGTATTACAACAAAGAAGTCTACACAAACTTTGCAGGCACCATTAAGCACAATGAAAACTAAGAGTAAAATCAAGAAATGAATGCAGTCTCGGTAGTGGAGCGAACCTTTAATCCCAGCATGTAGGAGACAAAGACAGGCAGATTTCTATTAGTTCAAAGCCAGCCTGGTCTACAAAGCAAGTTCTAGAACAGCTAAGGCTATTACACAGAGAAATGCTGTCTTGAAAATAATAATAATAATAATAAAAAATATCACTAAGAATAAACAGCTTTAATCTGAAATGTTCCAAACTGTAAAATTTCTGAATACTGACATGATTTTGAAGTATTGTTGGCTTCATATTTTTTCAGATCAGAGACAGCCAATCCTTAGAATCACCTAGAAGACACATCTCTGGGTGTGTCTATGAGGGTGTTCCCAGATATGTCCAGCTAAGGTGGGTGGTGATACAAGCAGCTAAGGAGGTGGTACCAGCCTGAATGTGGATGGTACCATTCCATGGATGAGGGTCAGGGATTGGATAAAAAGAAAAAAAGTGGGTAAAGTAAGTTAAGCATCAATATCCACTCTCTCTGCTTCCTGATTGCAGAGCCAGTATGACCAGTTGCTTCATGTTCCTGCTGCCACAGTTGAGAGGCACTCTTACCACCATGCCTTCCTCATCGGGATGGGTTATACCCCTAAACTATAAGCTCAAATAATCCTTTCTTCCCTTAAGTTTCTTCTCATCAGACACCTTGTTAGAGCAACATTTATAGTGACTGATATACTTGGATACAATAAAGTGGCCCCAAAAGGAAGGGTTCAAACATTTAGAGGCAACAGTAGCAGTAAAGTAATATATCAAATTGTCTGCAGCACAACCAATTTCAAAACAATCAGGAATGTCTTTAAAGTAAAATAATGTTTTTGGAAACTACATGTAATTATGAAGTGATCTGCATTTTGGTATATGGACTAATGCATGCAACAAGCATACATTGTATGATACTTTTAGATGGATTTTCAAGAGTACTCTTGAAGACTAGCACTGTTGACTTACTATGTGTATATTATGACAGCAGATATCATAACTAAATAATCTAAATGATTATTCAAAGTATATGAAACTGTTTGGTTTAATCACAGTATATTAAAGTTCAAGCTGTACTAGGTATGGCAGTATATAGATGGAAGTTACAATTCTAGCACTGGGAGGCTGAAGTGGGAGAACCATGGGTTTGAGACTATACTACACAGAAAGTTCCAGGACAGCTTGGGTTATACGGTGAGATTTTATCTTAAAGAAAACAAAAACCTAAACAAACAAAAAAGATCGACACCTGCAAAAAGCACTTCTCCACATCGAATAGGTTTCCGAGGTCTCGTCCTTGGTCCTTGCATTAGTGGTCGTTCTTGAGGCAATAGGAGGTAGTTTTTAGCCTCATCTACCAAGTCTCTGTAGAAAAGAAACTTTTCATTTATTCCAAATGGTTAAATAATGTTACAAGTTAAGTCTCTATATGGTGTAAGAAATCATGTTGACAAAAGAGAACAAGCACAAGTTAAACCAAATCCTTGTTGCCAGTCAATACAAAAATTGGCACAAACATGAAACCATGATGAAAGTCACACTAGGAATTCTGAGTTGATTGGCATTTCTACTATAACTTCATACTTGAGGCAAATTCTAACCTAAACCTCGACAATCACAGAGTAGACAATATCTTACATGACCTGCCCTTCATAAAAAAAAAAAAAAAGTCAAACTCAATAGTCAGTATTTTCTAATACATTTTATTAGGTTCTACAAGCAATTGGGGAAGGACCACATGAGTAAGAGCAGTAGGTATCTGCTAAATTAAGACAGTAATAAAACTGGGCCAAAAAGTACTTTGGGACATTAATACTAAGGTACTAGCTAGTATCATATGAATGGTTTAATACAACTAGTTTACTGACATGAACAAAAAGTTTCCCAATGTTCCTTCAAGAGCATAGCCTAGAGATTATATATATATATACCAATATTCTGTACATAATTTTTTTAGGTGATTCAGTGATTGATTTATGTGAACTCTACTATACTGTTATACTTCAACTCCAAATGTGCTCTTAACTACTATGTGTTTTAATTTCTCAGTTTTTACACTACACTAAACAATTCATACATGATTGTTGCCATGCATAACCCAAAAATGCATTTTTCTCTTCTTAATTTATTTATCCTAGTAACAAAATTAACAGAAAACAAAAATTAAAGGGAAGTCAAACCAAACATTAAGAATTTTTTCTAGTTCCCCAAACTTAAAGACTGATTCTATTCTAGTCAAAGGTTCTAGACAGACTACAGCACAGATAACACTGAGCATCCAACACCGAATTAACAGCAACAATTTGGTGACCTTCTAGTTTCTGTTTTAAACTTTTAATATATGCACTCAGGTAATTAATAGACTTATGGAAAGGAACTGATTCTCTCATTCTATATAGATTAAGGAGCTATAGCACAGAGTAAGTGCTGTCTAGTGCTGATGGCCAGCAGCCAACTTTCAAAAGTGACTACACAAGTATTTTACTTTTCCTATCAGGATCAATATAATCTGATTTAAGCTTACTTGAGGGAGGGATAGCCCTGAACTGTTTCTTCATATTTCATCCTGTGTAACTTACATATTTCCCTTCTGTTATTCCCATAACTAGGGAAATTGACTGCTAGTGATCTATTCTGCTCTACTTTTACAAACTTTAAAGTTTTCTTTTTAACATTTATTTATGTGTATGCGATGCGAGTATCACAGCATGAGTGTGCAGGAGTCAGTTCTGTTCTTCTACCATATGGGTTTTTGGATTGAACACAAATTTTCAGGCACTGTAGTAAGCTACTTTACCCCTGAGCTATCTCATCAGTACTCCCTACCCCAAACATGCACTCTTTCAAATTTAAAAGACAAACATTTAATCTCAACTGTTGCATTTCTCATTAATGACAAGCCTGAGGTCACAGAAGAAATGCAATGGATTGTATGTCCCACTTATGTACTAGAATCTGGGATAATTTCTTTATTGGCAAGAGAAGGCACAATAGACAGTGTAATTTGAGTAGTTATGAGTACTGGCTGATTCTCTTACTTATATTTGGAATCTACTAGTGAGGGGGCATTGCTAAAATGCCAAAAGGTTTCAATGTGAAAATAAAACTTAAAATCTGCCAAACAGAGAGATCAATTAAATAAAGCATGTATCTATTACAGAGATAGCTCAGTAAATCAGCAAGGTCTTCATTCTTAAGACTATTTGGAAATGACTTCACTGAGCTCTATCAATGACCTTCCCAAAACTACCATGGGAGGGGCAGGGCTTTTTAACTCTGTCTATAAGGTAGTTCACAACTGTCTGCAACTCCAGTTCCAGGGGCCTCAATTCACACTGACAGACATACACGCAGGGAAAATACCAAGCACATAAAATAAAAATAAATAATTATTTAATAAAAAAACAACAAAAACTCCTAGGGGAACAGAATACTGGAAATTCAGTTCTCCTTTCCTTCTCCCTTTAACCCTACCCCAGAATAAAAACTTGTTAAATACTGTCCTGGTTTTGGCATAAGACATACAATATTTCAGGAGCAATATCAGTAAGGAGAGTAACAGAAATCAGGACTGAGCAGTTGTTGAAATTTCTCATCCACTCATACCTGCATTCTTCATCACTTTTAATGAGGGGATCAGAGCCTACGGTGCCCACCAGGAACTTGGGACTAAGCAAAGGTAGGCGAACATGTTGCAGCACCTATGAGATAATAAACACAATTAAGGCATGAGCACCCATTACAATTTCTTGGGAGGGTAATGACTCATGCTTACTGACTGTGTAGTCAAGAGTTTTTGGATCTAATTGGACATAATAAGTACAGAAGGGTGAACATGATAAAGAGTAGATGTAAAATTTATTCTATCAATTTAGTGATGTAGACTAGTTACAAAACTAAAAACATGCTAGCATCACTTTAAAATGTTACTGTTAGCTTTCAACAATAAGTTATAAACTCTCAGAACATACTTTCCAGGGCTGAAGAGATGGCTCATCTTACAGAGGACTTGGTCATAATGCCCAGCACCCACACAGCAGCTCACAACTGTCTGTAACTCTAATCCCAAGGAATCCAAAGCCCTATTCTGACCTTTGTGGGCACCAGGCACACACATGGTGTAAATATATACATGAAGGCAAAAAACTCATACATGAAAGTAATAAATAAATAAATCTTTAAAAATGCATTTTCCCCCATATCTTCAATTTTGCTTTCTGCATTTTCAGTTATTGCTTGTCAACTTTGGTCAGATAATAATAAATGAAAAATTCCAAAAATAAAAATTCTGTAAGTTACTTTTATTATAGTATACTATTATAAATATTCTATTTATAGTTACTCTTAATCTTCATTGAACCTAATTTATAAGTAAAACATTATCATAGACTATGTATGTATGTATGTATGTATGTGGTTTGAAGGTTTTAGGTGTCCTTGGAATGTATCTCCTCTGAATAAGGATGAGACTATAGTCGCGACAAGAATGAATCTTAAATATGTGACCGCTCAGTTCCAATTCAATCACTTACTGTTCAAAGTGTGGTAGAACTTCCAAGCTATGGAGCAGATACTTTCTTGTGTTCTTTTGTAATTTTACATAATTTCTGAGTTGTGTAACAGTTCAAACAGAATGAATCCCAAACAGATAGGAGCAATAAGTCCACAACAATAAACACCCAAATATTTCTAAAGGCTTATTGCCTAGACCATATGGAAACAAGGACTGTTTTTTTTTTTGTTTTTGTTTTTTTGTTTTGTTTTGTTTCTGCAAGACAAGTACATAATTGTCATCTAGTACAAAGCAATTTCTCAGAGAAGCATTTTGGCTCTTACCTGGGGTAACTGAGGACGTCTTTCCTGAATACTGTATTTGACCCAGGCCATCACTGCATTGAACACTTGTTCTTCACTCCGAACATTGAGCTCATCACTAGATATTATGTCAATCAGTTGGTTGGCTGGAAGCAACATAAATTCTTCACTCTCCATTACCTGCTCAGATTTAGGTAGGAAAAAAGGAACCTATAAGCACATTTTTTTGCCTTTATCTATTTTTTTTGTTACAAGGCAAAATTATATTCTACAATGGAGTTAATGTTTAAGACAAGGAGGAAAATAAAAGTTTCAAAAAGAGAAAGAGAATAGAAAACACACATAAAGTTATAAAAGCTAATTGTTATTTATTTTATAAGTTTTCCCTTAAAAATTAATGAATAAAATAAAATTTCATATTCAAAATAAATAAAATACATAATCATATTAAATTAAAGCTTCATAATGATAGGAGACATATAAAATGCCAGGAAAAGCTTTCATAGGAAGATTAGATGCTAAAAGGGCAGAAACATTATGGACGCAGTTTACAAAAAATATAAAGATACCATCTGTTCCGCAAGCATGAATATAATGAAGAAAGAATTAGATCGAGGGAAACTTCACTATGAGATAATATTCTAGTGAGAATTATACACACACCCAGGCTGACTTTTACCCAAGTCTACAGAACTGTCAAAATAGAACTAATATGGCAATAATGACATTACTTTGTTCAGGCCAGCCATAAATTTTAAGATCTTGTGAGTCATGATGTAACAGACTGGGTGAAATGCAGGAAAGGGAAACAGCTATTGCTACCCTCTAGGTGGTTTCTCTATTATGCTACATGTGATATCTGGTAGTGTAGGCAAGGTTATCATTTAACTCTGTGTTGTTTTTAATGAGCCCAATGGATTATTTTTGGGACACAGCTATTTTCTTTTCATCAAAAAGTTAGAACATTTAGCAGGACATGATAGGGCTTAGTAATGTTTTAAACATTTGATCAAGAATGTTTCTTTTAAAAAACAGAGGAAATACAAATCACAAAATTAAGTGGTTAGGAGCTGTAGTCATTTATTTCCTTTTATGACACAAGGATTCAAATTATATTCAACAGTTAAACTTTACACTTCACCTGAGTAACTACTAGCCAGATAAGTAATAATGAGTATGGTCGCACTTTACTTTCTGCGAAAAGCTGCCAGATTTAGGGGGACCCCCCCCCAATAAACCAAGATCTATCTATACCACAAATAATGTGCTGCTGTTCTGGAATTTATATTTAACTTGGAGCACTGCATTTTACAGGTAACTCTAATTTGGGTGCTGTTGGTTTTTTAATGTCCAGAAGTAATATCTGGACCTAGTTCTAATAAGAGTTCTGGCCTTTGTGTCCTGCTGTGGCTATCTTTGACTGTCTACTTATGTATTTCCCAGTTCATTTATTTAAGTACAACTTTGGTATTATCTTTAAGAAGGCTTTAACATTCTTTAAAATTTCATCAGAAGATGAACATTTTTCTATTATATGGATTAAAAACCAAATGTTAGCAGACTGGGGAATGTAGCCCAGTGGTAAAGGTCTTGCTTAGCATGTGCAAGGGCCTAGGTTCTATCCCCAGCACTATAGTCACAAGGCCTGTACTGAGATTTTTTTCCTTGCCATAGTCAGAATGGCTGTAATGAAGAAAACAGGCAAAATTAAATGCTGAAAAAGTGAGGGTAAGAAAGACCTCTTATGCATGGCCACTAAGAACATACATTAATTTGGCTGCTATGGAAACCAGTATACAATTTCTCAGAAACTAAAGGGAGAATGATCCTGTGGCATGACTTAGATACATAATCAAAGGAGTCTGAGTTAGCATACAATAGATACCTACACTCTCATCTTCACTGTAGCACTGCTAATAACAGCCAAGTTAGGGAGTCAGTCTAGGGGTTCATCAATGGACGAGTGAAGAGAATGTGGCATACACGTGGAAGAGTTTTCCATTATAGAGTATAAAATTAGCTGCCCATCTTGGCTCAGGCCAGCACTTGGAAGGCTGAAGATGAAGGATTTCTGTCAGTTCAAGGCCAACTTGGGCTCCTTAACACTGCTAATCTGATTGTTTCCTAGTACCAAAATGTTGTACCTATTTAAAGCCAATGACTTTAATACTAATTTTTAGAAACGTCCTGTCATACAATATACCCAGAGGTAGGAAGTATATGCAATATATGTAAGCTTTCTTTTGAAAAAGATTATTCATTTTATTGTTTTTATGTGTGTGTTTTACCTGCCTGCATGTGTGTACCCTGTGCATGCCTGGTGCCCATGGAGGTCAGAGGATGTCAGCTCTCTGGGACTGGAGTTATAGACAGTTGTGAGCTGCCATGTGGGTGCTGGGAATTGTTCCCAGGTCTTCTACTAGACCAGTAAGTGCTCTTAAGTGCTGAGCCAATGCTCCAACTCTATGAAAGTCCTCTTAAAAGAAACTCTTTGCACTTCTGATCCTATGTTTCTGGTTTTCTTTTCTCCTTTTCTATTACCCCATGTCCTTTGCCAATTGCTCCTTTACTAGCCACTCTTGAGTACTGGGAAGGCAGTGAGGCACTCCTTTATCTCCAGAGAGGCTCTCATTGGCATTATGTGACCCCATATATGGAACTGTTTTAAAAACAAAAAAGTTTCACATATTTAGGCAGCCAAATCAACCAATTTCTTCATTTATGGCTTCTAGGTTATATCTCACTTAAAAGGGACTTGAATCAAAATTTAATCTCAGCCTAACCTCTCAAGGAATAGATCCATAGAAAGAGTTACCTGGTCAATATCAATCAGAACTTCAATCCACTTCTTCAAACTCTTCTGCTCTCTAGTGTATAAATAAATTTCCAAGAACACTGAGTTCAAAGGTGGGTGTAAAGGGAAATCTTTATAGATAAGGCCAAGTTTCCTTTTCAGAGGATTGTGCTAAAGCATATTCACACCAGCAATGTAACTATGTTCCCATAGCTTCACCAAGAAGGTATAGTACATTTAAAGAAAATTGTAACCCAAAAGATGGTGCTTTGACCAGATATGGTAGGTGTTTCTACAAATGCTAAGGATGGATGATGTTGAGTTCAAGGCCTGAGCTGAAAAGTAAGACAAAAGCTCAAAAAAACAAAGCTGGAGGGAAGAAGCCCTTTGGTGAGCTTTAATTTGTCTTTCTGTATTTCAGATATTTAAGGACAGTCTGAATTTCTCTCTTTGTGTATATTATTTATTATTCTGTTAGCTCGCTGGTGTGAATTATTGGTGCTCTTGATGTATTAAGTAAAGTAGATTAGCTTTTTGATAGTGAATACAGATTGCAAATATTTCCCTCAATTTGTATTTGGCTTTTGTTTTAGAATAAAAAGCAATTCTGTATATGATAAAATTGATAGATTCTAACTTTTAGACATTCTAGTCTAGTACCTTAGATGTGCTTCTTCATTTAAGGTCATAAAGGGATTGTTTCATATAATTTCACATTGAATAAGTGAAAAAATAGTGAGTTTAATGAAAATTCTTTTGGTACCATCTAAATTTGTCTTTTAAAAAAATTATTAATTTACCAAGTAGTTGGTGTATAACTTTTCATGTTGAATAAGCCATATAATTGGGAGGGAAATGCTATAGGAAATCACTTCTCTGACACACATGCATAAATAAACCATGTTTTGGCTTATTAGTCAGCCCTTTATTAAAATGATTAGGGAGAAACAACTTTTGCTGGCAGAATATAAAATTGGCCTTTAAAAATCACTGACAGGCTTAGAATTTATAGCAACCTATTTATTTGATATTGTAAGCTAGAACCAGAATATAAGACAGGTGTTAGGAGAATATAAATCCATACTGCTCTCTTAAAAAAATCACCTATTATAATTATGTATGTGTGTGTGTACACGTGCGCGTGCATGCACGTGTACCATGACACAATTGTGGAGGTCAGAGGACAACATTCTTTTCTTCCACCATAGGTTCTGGGGATAGAACGCAGGTTTACCAACTGAACTATTGTGGTGTTTTGAAAAAAAAAAAAAAGGCCTCCAAATGGAGTGGCACTATTAGGACATGTGGTCTTCTTGGAGGAAATGTGTCACTGTGAGGGCCAGCTTTGAGTTCTCTTTTGCTCAAGCTTCCCTAAGTGTGATTTTGACTAGATTTCCCGTTGCTTGAAAGATGTATTGCTCTTTTAATAAACAGGTTATGAATACATTCAAATCACTTAGTACAACTCGTGTGTGTGTCTTTATGTTCATGTAAAGGCCAAAGGTCAATGTTGGTTCTCTTCCTCTATCATTCTTGACTTTATTTATTTATTTATTTATTTATTTATTTATTTATTTTGAGACAGATGGGGTTTGTCATTGAACCTGGAGCTGTTTCAGGAAGATTGTTTGGTTAGCAAGCCCTAGGATCTTTCTGTTTTTGTGCATCCAAAGGAGATTACAGATGCTTACAAACAAACCAGGCTCCTATATTGATTGTCAGGAGCTCAACTCAGGACTCTGTATTTGCATGACAAACATTTTACCCAGGGAGCTATCTCCCTAGAGCACAACTCACCTCTTGAAAGTTATGTTGAGTGAACTTGTCTGCAATCCTTAGTAATTCACGGCAAGAATGTGTGTCAGCAAAAGCCCGAATGCCCAAGCAATTTGAAGGGTCTAACTGTCTCTTTAAGAATTCACAACAGGCTTCCTGTATTTCTGCCAGCTGGAGGAGGCAAGCAGCAGGCAAGAGAGTCTGAACATTGCCTTCTTCCACAGTTATCTGGGAGGTATATGCGAAGTCAATCAGTAGTTCCATAGCCCTCTCATCTATGTCTCGGATCACTACTTCTGTCTGGCGGCTTTCTGCCAATTCTCCTGTAAACATTGCTCGGAAGTAGGGACTGCAGGCTGACAAGATGACTCGATGGGCATATATCTTCTTAGCGCCCACAACTAGCACCACATCACATAGCTCTCGGTGCTTTCTCAGAAGGTTGATCACTTCCAAGGTCTGCCGAGGATGCTTGTCTGAGATATAGGGCATGCGAGCAGGTTGGGGAACCCCTTCGGGCAGTTTGTTGGGGTCTCCAAGGGTGCAGCGGCTTGTTACATCCATTCCAGTCTCTCCTGGTCGAATGTTGGTACACCTACAGGAATGAGTGATTGGAGAAAGATGGAAATATTACTAGTTCTCTTCTTGTTCTAAAGTGTTCATAAGTGGTAAGACAACTTGAAAATACCCAGAGAAAGAACCCTAGAACATAGAACTCATACATTATCAGACTACTTTTTTTTTTTTTTTTTTTTTGAGACAGGGTTTCTCTGTGTATTTGAAGGCTATCCTGGAACCAGCTCTTGTAGACCAGGCTGGTTTCGAACTCAGAGAGATCCGCCTGCTTCTGCCTCTGGAGTGCTGGGATTAAAGATGTGTGCCACTACTGCCCAGCATTCGTGTCAGACTACTTTTATTATATAATTTCATGAAAAAGATATTTTTTCCAGAAGTAGCAGACTGTCTTTGGCCACATTTCTTTCATTAATAAAATTTATGAAAAACTGACAGGGAGAGGGAGAATCAGCGAAAACTAAGTATGTATGAGAATACCTAAGAAAATCTGCTATTTTGCAGATTAATTAAGAACTAAAATTTTCATAGCCTTTTTCTGTTTCCCTCTACTTTGGGATCTGTGGACACAAAGGACTCTGTGCTCGGAGGCTACAGGTGCCTTGTGGGCTGATACATGGAGATGAAAATTTGCATATAGAATGCTAGGAATTTTGGCTCCATGTCCAAGTTAGAGGAATACCTTATGTGGATGAGATGCTGCCTGAGTTTCGAGTTGTATCTGGTCAGCCATCTGTGAGCAGAGTCTTGCCTGACTTTGAGTTCACTGACCCTCTTTCCTGTTGTGGCACCAGGATACAATTTCTTCCAGGAGGCACTTGAACTGAAAGTTCACTCTCATAGGAACCCATGGTTTTAAATAGCAGAGCTTATTCCCCAATATCATGTTTTGCTTGAAGAAATTGTAGATTTAATTTTACAGTAAATGATAGAAGTTCATATGGAAAAACACCCCATGGACCATTGGCAATAAAAACTCAGTATCAAATCAAGTGTTAAATTTTGGGGCCCAACCAGGATGTTATCTGAGAACATTGTTCCTGTGTTGGATTATCTAAATTTTCTTCTTTGGTCCTAAGTGGAGGAATGCAGCTATAAATTTGGATGATTAAGGCTGCCTTAACAACCTTGTACCAAGTACATGAAGATGACACCATTATCTTCTACAGGTTTTTGTTGTTTATTGTTTTTTGAGATAGTGTTTCTCTGTGTAACAGCTTTGGCTGTCCTAGAACTTGCTTTGTAGATCAAGTTGGCCTCAAACTCACAGAGATCCTGAGTGTTAGAATTAAAGGCCTGTGCCACCACTACCTGGTAGTCTTTTCAGTTTTTTAATGTGTGTTTTTTGTTTGTTTGTTTATTTGTTTTTCAAGACAAGTTTTCTCTCTGCATAGTCCTGGCTGTCCTGTAGACCAGGCTGGCCTTAGACTCAAAGAGATCTGTCTGATGCTACCTCCTAAGTGCTAGGATGAAAGGGATGTGGCATCACCAGCTTACTTCTCCTGTTTTAAAGTGAGTTTGCTCTTTGTATATGTTTACTAACTCTGTATGTTTAAAAAGGAGTTATCTCAAAGTTACAAAATTGTAACAGGCAATATTAAAAAAGTAAAGATTTGAATATAAGAAATAAAAAACTTAAACATTCATAAAAAGCATTTAAAATTCATCTCTTGAAAAAAATCTCATCCCTCCCAAGAAGACAAATCAGACCTATAAAACTGTTTAAAAACTTAAATCACATTTATTTTCTTTTAAATTTTTACACTTATTTGTTCAGTGTGTGTGTATATGTGCACGCACACATGGCATGGCACATGTGTGAAGGAAAGAGAACAACATGTGGGAAATGGCTCTCTTTTACCATGTGGGTTCTGGGAATCAAATGCTGATCATCAGTCTTGGCAGCAAGTGCCTTTATGCACTCAGCCATTTTGCTGGACCCAAATTTTAATTCTTTTTAAAAATATTAATTAAATACTTGTCTTTTTTTGAGAGAGAGTATACATAGAGCTGGTTGGCCTCTAACTCAGATATCTACCTGCCTCTACCATTGAGTACTGTGTTTAAAGGCATGTGTCACTTGCCTGACCCTAAATTCTTAAACTTAGTTTGATTCAAATCTTGCTATTTGTTACTTTCCTAAAGTAGCTGGCATTTACTTCTCTTTTTCATTTGGGTACTACTTTACTATTTTGAGTTATAGTTTAGCACAGAGTCTGTAACACAGAGTTTATGTGACATAAAAAGTCAGGAAGAAAAGAAGATAGTCACCCCCCACTCCAAATTAAATTTATATTTAATACTCTATTTGTTTCATCCTAACTTCCAAAGGATGAGCTATTACTCCAAATGACATGTAATTCATCTTAAGAAGTCTTACCAGTCAGGCATGACGATGCATTCCTGTAATCCTATTCCTAGTACCTAAGAGGCTGAGTTAAGCCGATCAAGGAGTCTTGGCTACATAGTAAATTCTTGTCTCAAAAAAAAAAAAACAAAAACAAAAACCCAAAACCCAGTTTTATTTAATCTAATGGTTCTAAAGTACTTTTAAAAAGTCAGCACATACCCACCCACACAACACACCCAAAATCACAAAATCAAAAGTAATATTATATAAAGAATAGTATGTCAGCTTGAAGCTGGGCAACTGCTGAGAGCCAAACATAGTCAGAGGATTCTGCAATCTCTAATGACTAATAATGAAGAATTACATAAGTGCTAGGTTTTCACCAGTAAGAAAAGCTTTGTGTAACTTTAGCATAGTATTTACATTTCCAAAGTTATTAAACCAACATGTCTTATAAACAGGGCAGTTGGTAAATAAATTATTGTAGATTGTTCATCAAAAGTAAAAGAATAAAATGGACTATTTGCTGACACATTTACAGGTAAAAATGAACAGTGTGAAGTAATAAAACTTCTTTTCTTGCATAATTCTGGATTTATTTTCTCTCATCATCAAATCTAATACTATAATACTAATGCTATTTTTTTAAATTTTATTTAATTTTATATAACAGTCCAATTAAATGAAAACAAACATTTATACACAATATTTGGGAATTTGGGCGTCATTCTTTCCAAACTACTTCCTGCTGGTAAGGGGCGCTGTCATGGGGGATTCGAAGAAGATTCAGATATCCTGGCTGTAGTCTGTAGGGCTGTTTTGTCCAGCTGTTTTGAATGTAGGATCACCTTGTACTCTGTTTCAGGCGGTCTGGCGTGATCAAACCACATTAGTCTGGAAGGAATCCACATCTTTTCATTTTCTAATACTAATGCTATTTTGATATAAATTTTGTATTTATCCAAACTTTTTAGCTATAATTAATTATTTAAATTATTTTGGTCTGTTCTGACTTATTGAAACTTGGTTTCTGTATCCTAGACTGATGTGAACTCACTCTATAGCTTAGGCTGTCTTAGAACTCACAAAATAGTCCAAGCTGGCCTTGAATTCATAGTAATCCTCCTGCTCCAACCTCCCAAGTACAGGGATTACAGACACGAGGCACCGTACCTGGCTTCTAGTTTCTTTAACCCTAAACTGGTATCCACTGCACAAAGATAGATAAGATGATGCACAGGAAAGCTTTCCAACTAGTGCTTGTTACATACTTGCAGTTTAAAATCAGAAATGTTATTGTAATAAAACCATCTAAATTTCTTTTAAAGTGATTATACTTATTCCATGTTAAAAATTAAATTTCTCACTGGGTGTGGTGATGCCTTTAATCCCAGCACTTATGGGCAGACAGGAAGATCCCTGTGCGTTCTTGAGCAGTTGAGGTGGGATTATTATGGGTAGATTACAGAATGAGACCTGTAGTGAGATATTCACTCTGCTCACACCTGTTGCACTGACTATGACCACTGAGGATGGGGAAAGGTGTGGACGTGAACTGGGAGAACAAGGTCTGGGGTCAGGGACCTGGAGCTTTCTCTTGCTTCCCGGTAGGAGAAAGTTTATTACATCCATTTAGCCTGTTTTCCCCAATCCTTATTTTTTCATGATGAAGTGGGATATGAACCCATGTTGTCTCAACAAACAAACAAAGGCTGGCAAGATGGCTCAGCAGGTTAATGAGTTTGCTGCCAAGCCTGATGACCTCAGTTCAATCCTGGGCACCTATATGGTACAAGGAGAGAACCAACTCTTGCAAGCTGTCTTCATTTGTGTTCTATGACAAGCATATTCGTAATATACAGATGGAAAAAAATTAAAAGTAGTATGCCTAATATTTAAATTTATTCTGAATTAAGAATTCTGCAAGTCCTTTGCCAGTTTAACAGTATCAGATATGGGTTCCATCTCATGGAGTGGGCCTTATATCCAATAAAAAGTAGTTGGTTACTCCCCAGAACATTTGTGCTGCTATTGTACTAGTATATCTTGAAGGCAGGTCATTGTAGGTCACAGGGTTTATAGCTGATAATACTGATGATTACTTTTCTTCTCTGGTAGCATAAAAGTACCTTCCAGCACCATGCACTCTAGTCAATAGGGGTAAAGTTTCCAGTAGGGCATTAGCTCAATTTCTCCATGCTGAATGATATAAGTAACCTATCTCCAGCAATAGGAGGGCTTGACCAGGTGATATATAGTAACCAATAGCCTTGGCAATAACTTGCAATGTTTGAGTGGTGGTGGTGGGGTCTATGAGATGTAATCCATCCTGCATTGGAAGTTTTACTTGATGGCATAAGATGTCTAGTTGGGGCACTGTCTCCTACATTATATGGTGATTCCATTTCAATTCCTTTCATATGTGTATATATTTTAGGACGCTTCTATATATTTAGTAGGCTTCCATATGACTTTTCAAAAGGCCTTTAACATGAGTTGTCTCTCCTCATATCCCTAGTTTATCCTGCTCTCTCATCCTTCTCCCCATTTTATCTTTCTATTCCACTTTCCCTTTGGATTAAACAGATCACTGGCTCTAGGGAAAAACCTACTACTATTATTCTGCTAAAGGAACAAGCAATAAAATGACTCCCAATGACATACTGCTAAACCCATAGCTCAACCTTCATTAGAGAAGCTGCACTTTGCTGTAGACAATAATTAACACAAAGACCCACAATACAGACAGTGGGAAACTTAGGAGCATTCAGCCTTAAATGGGATTCCTTTTTCAAACCCCACCCTTAAAGGCTCAGGGATCTATGTGGAAGAGGAGGTGGAAAGACTGTAAGAGCCAGAGGTGGTTACTCAGTGTCTCCAGACACAATGGGACTGATGCACATATGAACTCACAGACTGTGACAGAACACACCTACCCACACAGATTCCAACTAGACAAAATCCCAGTGCTGAGAAGGGGAAGTGGATAGAAAGTCCCACTTCTAAACAAGAAGCTTTAGAGACTGATCCCTACTGGGAAAGGGAAAATCAGTTTTCTCCAATGATGAAGTGTCACTGGGTGTATCAACCAGTTCAAGTCAGACCCCATGCCCAGAAGTAGTTAGTTAACACAAAACAGACTCTATAGGTGTGTGAGTGTGTGTGTGCATGTTTTTTGTTTTGTTTTTTTAATATTTATTTTTATTTTATGTGCATTGGTGTTCTGCCTGCATTCATGTCTGTTTGAGGCTGTTGGATTCCCTGGAATTGGAGTTACAGACAGTTGTGAGCTGCCATGTGGGTGTTGGGAATTGAACCCAGGTTCTCTGGAAGAAGAGCCAGTGCTTAACTTCTGAGCCATTTCTCCAGCTCCCTTGTTTTGATTTTTATTATTTATTTTTTCAGAAAGAAAGAAAATGAACATGAAGTTGGGTGGGTAGGGAGGTGGAGAGGATCGATCTGGAAGGAGTTGGGAGAAGAGAAAGAATATATGATTAAAATATACTGTATGAACTTTTTTTGTTTGTTTTTGAGACAGGTTTTCCACAATGGACTCTATCTTTCCCAAATCTCCATTATATATTTGTTCTTCATAGTGACACCTGCTGCCCTGGCCCATGTGGGCCGGGACAGGTGCTTGGTCTCTTTGAACCACTCTTAAAAGTTTTTAGACCAACACTAGATCAAGATTACTTCAGATGTAGGAATACTAAGTATAACAAACCTTATCTAAAAGCACCACATGTGTCAGATCAGTTTGAATCAGCCAGGCTTTACAATAATTATAGAAAAAAAAATAAGTTCACAGGCATTCTTTATACATAGTTTTCTGAAAGTTTAATTTCACACCAGCTGTTTGGAGGTCTGGATTTCCCTAAAATGAGAGTGTTATAAATAGGATTAGATTTAGTTGTAAAATGCAGCATGCCCCACAAGCAGCTAAAAAATGAAACGAGCAAGAAAATAGTTACACACATTCAATTTAGTCAAGAATGTGGGCACAAAGAGAAGGGAAAAGATACCACTTTAAAAAGTTATTTTAAAACTTGTTGCTATTGGTTTTCAAGTAAATATGTTAGGGTGGGGTGACAGCTGGAGCCTGGGGACTGTATTTGTATATAAATAGCCACTGCTGAAGCCTGTAGGCTGGGTATTTCCTCTATATTAAGTATGTGTGGTCCAAGCTGTAACTCCAGTTCCAGGGCATCTGACATGCTTACACAGTCTTCTGCATGTGAGTTCTTATATGAGAACACAACACACACAGTGTACAGAAATACATCCTGGAAAATACCCACATATAAAATAAATCTTTAAATAATGACATGTCCTAGAGGCTACAAAAATTACTTTTCTTTAAGATCCAAAAAACAACACCTAAAATCCCACAACTAAGTGGAATGGGAGAGAGCCTATAAATCACTTAAATCTGGTGATCACTGCATTAAAGGACTGAGGTGTATTGTTTATGTATGTATCTACAGTCTTTGCATGCCGATAATCTTCAAGTTTCCAAACTTGTCTGTTATCCAGCTCAAATCAGGTAGATGTGGATCTAGAATAAAGAAGCCACTATGATTATTATGTGTGACTTTCTTAAAACCCTGACCCTTTCCAAGCAGGTCTCCTACAGCTTTGGGATAAACCAGTTTCCTCCTGGAGCTGATTCATGTGAGTGCTACAAGGAGGGCAGTTTGTAGGATTATTTTGCATTAAAATAAAGGTTATTATTATTATTACTAGTTATACAGATGCCTACTACTCTAATTATTTAAAAGCCCAGGAACTGTACCAAATACAGATTATTTTGACTCAGTCATCATGAAGACCTTCACTAGTAAAATATGGGAAGACTTAATCAAGTAACTTGGAGAAAGAGGTCTACAAGATGAATTTCAGACTAAGCATAACAAAACTGAACTTAAGCCCCCCTTTCCCAGATAAAAGTAAGTAAACTGATATAAGAAGATATTTCCGTGTGTGTGTGTGTGTGTGTGTACATTTGTATTTGGAGATCAAGGGACACCTTTCCAAAGTTGGTTTTCTCCTTCCACTATGGGTTCTGGACAATGAACTCAGATCATTAGGCTTGATGTCAAATGTGGACCTGCTAAACCATTTTGCCAGCCCTTAAATTTCAATATTATCTCTTAGTTCCTAAAATATAGTTAAGGTTTTATCATCTTTAAAAAAGTTAATTCAGTTATGACCCCAAAATGGTCATAAACAATAGTTTAAATAACTGGCAAATAATTAGAAAAAAAAAGAATTTGGATTTTCACAGGGAAAGACAACCTACATCTATTGGTTACATAATATACAAAGCTGTTTACTCAGGACTGAAGAAAAATCAAGTGTGCATCAAGAAGCAACTGGAGAACTTAATTATTTAGAGTGGAAATGCACAGATAACCAGAAAGAGGGTGAACAAGCTGGGGTTGGCAGATTCATGCTGTAATTCCAGCACTTAGATGATAGAGGCAGCATGCTGAGATAGAGGCCAACTCAGTGACACAACACATCTTACTTAAAAAATAAATAACCAAAACCAAGTAAACAAGAAACTACAAACCAAAAACATTCAAACGCAATCAACAAAACGGGGGAAGGAATAAATCCAAATAAAAAATGTGATCCAGACAAAAGCAATTTTGCTTAACAAACTATTATTTTATTATTTATATTTTTGAGGGAGATGATGGGCATAAGGCAAATGCTCTACCATGAGTTACACCCAAATCAGACAAAGTAATTTTGGAGGTGATAGATATATGCAATGTTGTGGTGATGGTGACACAGATGTGATTGTTAAAATCTTCAATCACCTGGGAGACATACCATCAGGCCCATCTGTGAGGGACTGTCTAGAATAGCATAACAGAGATGGGCATATCTGCTCAAATGTGGGCAATGGCAGGCAGTCCATGGGCTGGGGTCCCAGACTGCATTAAAAAGAGAAAGTGATCTGAGTAGTAGTGTCCTTCACTCTATTTCTGACTGAATGCAGTGTCACCTGCTTTCTCAAGTTACTTCCAGGACTTCCTTGCCATGATAAGCTGCCTCAAATGCGAGCCAAATGAACTCCCTTAAATTGCTTTGGCAGGTATTTTGTCATACCAACAGGGAAAGTAACTAATACAACAGGTGTGTTTGTAGGTTCAAACTCATGAAAATGTATACATTAAATATGGACAATGTTTGTATATCTATAAATAAAGCTTAAAAATAGTCTGCAGCCAGGTGGTGGTGGCACACACCTTTAATCTCAGCACTCAGGATACAGAGGTGGGCAGATCTCTCTGAATTTGAGACCAGCCTGGTTTACAAAGCGAGTCTCAGGATAGCCAGGGCTGTTACACAGAGAGACCCCGTTTCAACACACACACACACACACACACACACACACACACACTTACTTCAAGGTTTTGAATGTGACAGAAACTAATTACTACAAATGATTTGCTTTGCTGTATGACAGGGATATCACACTGGGTTTTCCCAGTGCATTTCTTTTTTTGACACTACAAGCACTAAGCAGTTCTTTAGTATTCCAAAGGCACTGTAAGAGTAAGATTTCCAGTATCCACACTAGGCAGGCCACAATTGGCAGGTACTCTAGCTCCATGATGCCTCTGACCTCTCAGAATATCCTCCCCACAAACAGAAAATTCTAAAAAGGTGGAGATTGGTAACTCAAGCATTCTGACCACTGGGTCAGCCCCATTTAAGTCTCTTTCAGACACCAAATATCTGTGACTATACTCAGATAGTCTATTATCTGGTCTGAAAAAGACAGTGCCTCTCTTACTTTGCTTCCCACAAAGCTGTAGTGCAGCTGCAGCCATAGTTTAGTAAAGCACAGGGGTGTTACAAGAGTCTCCTGAAAGGAGATATTCTAGGAAGAAGAAACTGCATATATACAACAAAGGCATGATATTGAAAGCATACAACACAGTTCTTTTTTCCCCAGTAGCAACTTATTTTTCAAAATTATGTAACTTTTAAACTCAATCTTACTATCTTTGGTTGGTTTTAGTCCACAAGTGATTTAATATTTTAGAGTACAAACTGTTCATAATTTCCAACATCTGGTAGAAATAACATTGCTTATGCTTGACAATTTAAAAACTGATACTTAAAGCTGAGTGGTTAAAGGCTAATCTTACAACCCACAGAAACAGTCAAGGAAGCCTTTAAGAATACATATTTGTTAATTTTATGTATATGGGTGTTTGGTCTACATGTTATGTCTGTGTATCATATGTGTGCCCAGTACTTGCAGAGGCCAGAAGAAAGGGTCAGATCCCCTGGAACTGGAGGAAAGGAAAGTTCTGAGCTGCCATGTGATTACTGATTATCAAACCCGGGACCTAAGGAAGGGCAGCTGTGCTCTTAACCACTGAGATATCTCTAATAGTGTCTAACTGCATTGTATGTAGTAGATGAGGAAGAATAAATGGCATGGTTGATGTTGGGACAAATCAAGCTTCTCAAAGAAAAAAACAAAATCACCATTAAAGAGGGAAGACTAATTAGAAATTCCTATAGCACTGATATTAAATGTTGAAACCAAAGTGTTAGTGTTCTGATTTTAATTATTAAGTTAATTAAATAAGATAGTATTGCTGAACCCTTATCTAAATACATCTTCATTTCATCTAGGTATAATGTGGATAAGCTAAATTTTGCATAACTGCTTTATTCTCTTATAAGTTTATCATTAAATGAGGTGTGTTATATCCCAGCACTTGGGGGAGGCTAAGGGTGGAGCATGAGGTATATACCAAGGCCCTATCAATAAAATAAAATACAACACTCCCCCAACTCTATCTTAGCATTACACATATACACTTTGTGTTCTGATTATTGCGTTAATATATATCCTGACTTTTTTTTCTATAGACTTATTAACCATCTACTTTTCAAATTTAGAAAAGTAATTCTATTTCTGTCTTAGTTTTTGAAACAGGGCCTACACCTTATGATCCTCTTGCCTTAGTCTCTTCCTACTGAGACTGAAGACATGTACCACCATACCTTAGTGAAATTCTTGAATCGAGTTATTCTCCAAAGCACTGTCCCTTAATTCTCTACTCTGTATAAACATTTTGGAGGAATTAATCTACTCTAATAGTGCCCACCACTCACACACAAAATGTCTAAAGGATTCCTATTTCCTACCTGGGTAATACTGAATTTGGATTCACGTTAATGTCCCACTATCATCAAAACTGAGTCCTTGGTTCTCTCCCTTAAACCTTCCCAGATTAACAGAGAAAACTTTCATTCATTTCAGTTGCTCAATCCAAAACTCCTGAGAGGCCCTTCCTATCACACATTCAAAGCCAATCATCAGCAAATCCTGCTAACCTATCTTTAAATAGGATCCAGCTGTTTCCCTATATTTTTACTAGCCTGGCTAGTAAATTATAGTCTTATTCTCTTTACATTCTTTCACTAAACAACAACCAGAGGGTTTTTTGTTTGTTTGTTTGTTTTTTCTTTTTCTTTTGGTAAAGTAAACCACATCTTTAGAGCCACTCCTGTGCCCAAAATCCTTTGAAACTGCCCACAAACAGGAAATAAGGCTCAGCTAAGGCTCACAAACTCTTGGGAATCTCTCCCCGCTGGGTCTTTGAACCCATCTCCTTGTTTCCCTTGCTCTCTGCTCCCAAGCTACAGACTTTCTTGCTGGCTTGGGGACAGAGTCAAGGCTTCTTTTGCTTTAGTTCTCTATTCTTTCTTCCTGAAAGTTCTTCCACATATCTGTAGAGTTCATTCCTTTTATACATTTGCTAGATTACCAATTTATCAGACCATCCTATATGAAATAATTCATATGTCTACTACTCAGAATCATTCACCTTGTTTAATGTTTCCTCATACATTCATAATATATTGGCTCTCTCCTTCAATTAAAATACAAGCTCTTTGAGAACAAATGCTTCTGTTCTTTTCTGTATGCTGCTATACCCCAACACTTCTTAAAATAAAGCATATTCTCTAAATTTTCTCATGCAAAAACACCAAGTTTGTAACTAGGCAAACACTGTTCAAACCTAGGTTCCTTACTTACTAAGCTGGAAAAATTACCAAACCTGTTTTGTCTTAGTAAGGATTTCTACTGCTGTGATGAAATATCATGACCAAAGATCAAGGTAGGGTTGGGGGGAGGGGAAGAAAGGGTTTATTTAGCTTCCACTTCCACATCACAATCCACTAATAAAGGAAGCCAGCACAGAAAATCAAACAGGATAGGTACCTGAATGCAGGAGCTGATGCAGAGGCCATGGAGGAGTGCTGCTTACTGGCTTGCTCCCAGTGGCTTGCTCAGGCTGATTTCTTACAGAACCCAGGACCACCAGCCCAGGGGTGGCCCTGCCCTCAATGGACTGGGCCCTTCCACACTGAGCATTAATTAAAATGCTCTACAGGCTTGCATAAAGCCTGATATTATGGAGGCATTTCTCAACTGAGGCTTCCTTCTCTCAGATGACTCTAGATTGTGTCAAGTTGACATAAAAGTAGCCAGTATATGCCTATCTCTATGTCCATCATGTGTATGTGGGGGATAACTGTACTTACTTCATAAAGACTGACAATGTTAAGCATTCTCTAATTAGGTCCTCTAACTCTAAACACAGACCTTTATTGTCACAAACTGTCTTAGACAACTGGACTAACTATTTAAAACAGAAATGATTTTGGAAATCTGCTCTATGTGTCTGCCTATTATTCTTAGAAGAAAAACAAATGTGCAGGCACATGGTTGTATTATGCTGCTCTTCTAAAATAAGCAGGCATAAGAACAGGGGTATTAATTTTAAATGTTCCGTATTTAACTCTAGAAGTGTTTAGGTCTAGAAATTGTATTTAGTTCTACATAGTTAGTTCTGTTTCTCCTTTTTCTGCTATTTATCTTTGTAAATGTGTTTAAGAATCCAATCTCCTTCCCTAGTCTCATCTTCTCCAAAGAGTTTTATGGAAGGAAGTATTTTTCTCTGTATATTTTGTTTTCTCAGGTACCAGTAATGAGAAATTATAAGCAATCTGGAAATAGGTCATGCTTATACCTTGCTATTTATGCTCACAGCTTCTTTGCCTGGTGGAATAAATACTCTGAAGAGGTAAGTGGCTCATTGGAGAGTAATAAGGTATAGAATTAAAACACAGAAGAAATGTGTCTTAGGCAGAAGGAAGCAGTTCTCTTGGAGATTAATTTGCAGATCACTTGCTGGCAGTCAGGAGGAGAGGTAAGAGATCATGGGAGGAATGGATAAAGATGTGAAATATTTGCTGTGTAGAATGATGAAGCAATGACTAAGGATTCACAGAACTATTGTTGGATAGCACTGTTGGCTAAATAACATTATATACCATGAACATAGTACCTTAGATCTCTGTGGCTGGTTTTATTTGGCAATACTCAGTACTGTGGATCAGAGACTATAAATTCCTGAATTAATCTAGAGTTGGGAAAAACAACAGTCAAACATTCCCAAGACCCATTACTATACCAAGAGCAGTCTCAATTAAGGAACCATTTTCTGCAATGGCTAACTTTTAAAACCACTACAATAACAATTTTGAAAAGCAACCCTTTCCACTCTAAAACATTTATAATCAAAGATTTGTGGAGTGGAATGTTTCCTTAGACTTGTACATCCCTCCTTTTATACCCTTGCCTAGCAGTGTAAGGCTCTGGGTTTTTATCCCCAAAACTTCATTTAAAAAAAAAAAGATTTGGAAATTAACAGCTTGTGCTTTAAATTTGTTTGAGCTGATTCTCATTTATATAGTTATAAAAAACACTTGAAAACACAATTGAATAGAGATTTGAAAAAACAAATTCTCAGAGCATAAATATCTTATTATGCTGGTTCTACATACCAGAAAGACACCCACTAGACACTAGATTTCATTTCTAATTCCAGTCAAAAATCCTGGCTGCCTTATTTAAAAAGATTTGTTTATTATGCTTAATTATGCATACTTGTGTATGTGTGGGTGGGTGTGCACATGAGTTCAGGTGCCTGCAGAGGCCGACAGGAATGAGATTCCTTTGGAGATGGAGTTATAGGTGGTTGTGAGTTGCCTGATATGGGTGTTGGGAACCAAGCCTGGGTCCTCTATAACAAAGTATGTTCTTGTAACTGCTGAGCCATCTCTCCAGCCCCTGTCCATTTTTTAAAATTAGAAATAGGTTGTGGATGTTTTAACTCTAAGACATTTCATCACTTGTTTACTGATAAAAGTATAAATTCCACCCCAGTGATCAAGGCAAAAAAAAAAAAAGGAAGGGTAAGTAGTCATGTAAGCAAACTACCTCCTTAAAGTCAGAAGTAGAAGATAGCTCTAGAGTATTTCTGAACACCTTGTCCCAACACTGCACTAGAAGAAAGCTGGGTAACAGATCAATCTCCAAATGAAAATAAGACTAAGAAATGAAGCACAGTATTCAGTTTTCTTGTGTCCCAGGAAGGAAGAAGAGGTGTTTGTAAGCATACATAGTATATGCATGCCACACTGGAGAACAGTCAAATCAAGCAGATGTTTTTAAGCATGCATTTCAGACTAACTAGAATAAACAGGAAATTGCAGCTAAAGCCTTTGTTTTAGAATGTCTTCCATTTAAGTCCCATTTAAACACTCCTGGTACCCCTAGGATTCTGTTCTGGGTATTATTCCTTTCCATTCCTTCATTTATACCCATAGCTTGAAGAACCTTCTGCATATTGGTTGACTTATGATTTATTACGTTCCATCATAAATCTCTTTTCTCTCCTTTTATAAGCCAGGTAATACTACTTGGTTTCTTAAACACAAAACTCCTGAAACATATGACAGTCTGCTGAAGGCTTATGACACCTGGTCATTTTTAAAAATATATTTTATCCCATCAGGGGCAGCACTCAATTTTCCAAGCTGAAATCTTTGGAGGTGTTAGATTCTCCTTAACATAGATCTACCTACCCCACGTAATCTTTCAGTTACTCTCATGTTCATTTCTTTACTATCATTTTCTCCTTTCTCTTGCCTATTTACCATGTGCCTAAAATTTAGCCCAAACAAATCTGATCTTTATGTCAATGTAGATTGACTCCTAAAGGGATAAAATGATAAATGCCAAACTATTTCATAGTTATGGTCTTGATTTACACAATTTTTGTTTGCCCTATCTACTACATAACTTAAGGCTTACTGTCTCCCTCCCCAAGCTTTCCCTTCTATAGTTCTCCTTCATTGCACTGTCCTTAATTGTTTGCTGCTAGCTTCCATGCCCACCCATTGCACCCCCTACCCTAACCAAGGGCCTCACACATGCAAGGCAAGTGCTGTGTCACTGAGCTGAGTTACATCTCCAATTTTAAGACCCTTCTTTCTAAATTTTAAAAGTGTGTGTGTGTGTGTGTGTGTGTGTTGTCATAGTGCATGTGTGGAGGTTAGAGGACAACTTTTAGGAGTGGGTTTTCAGCTTCCACCTTGAGGAAGGGTTTCTTGTTTCTGCCTTCTAAGCTTTTAGAGAATTCTCCTGTCTGCCTCCTATCTCACAGCAGGTGTGCTGGAATTATAGACATGTGTCACAGCATCTTTTATGTGGGTTCTGAGGACTAAACCCAGGTTGTCAGGTTGAATAGGGGAAGTACTTTTACCCATTGACACATCATATTTATCCTTAATCCCTTCTTTAGAGTTCTGATGATGGTTCAATGGATAAAAGTTCTTGCTACGTAGGTCCAAAAACAGTTTGATCCTAGGAACCCATGTAAAAGTGGAAAGAATACATATTATACTTACACATTTGAGCAAAAATCACCTACATGAATCTTCACTATAGAACTTGTTTAAGTATGGTGTTGTACAAATGTCAGAATACTATGTAACAATAAAAAAGAATAAAAGAGGTTTATATGTATTGGTTACTTAAAAATAAAAACAACATCTTGCTGTACAGTCCAGGGTAACTTCAAACTCAGCGTCTTCTTGCCTCAGTCTTGAGTATAGGGACTACAAGGAGATGCCATCAAACTGGCTTACAGCTAATTTGTGATTTGTGAATGATATGTTGACATTAATGTTTTGTTTTTGTAAATCTCTCCTTTCACTATTCAGGATCCAACTTCAGCTCTAGCCAGTGCTGGACAGCAACCTCTCAGCATCTGATCTCTACAGCAATGTACACTGGCTCCCAAAGGACTAAAATAATAAAGACCCAAACTACTTCATGGTTACAGTCTTGATTCCACAATTTTTGTTTTGCTTGTTTGTCCTTCTGCAGTCAAGGAGGAAAGAAAGCCAAAGGTCTTTCTCCTCCTCCTCTTCTTCTTCTTTGATTTTTGAGGCACCAGCTCATATAGCCTGGGCTGACTTTAAATTTTCTATAAAGTTGAGTCACTTTACAATTATGTGCCATTCAATCTGGTTTATAATATGCTTCAGATCAAACAGGGCTTCAAGCATGATAGGCAAGAATACTAACAAGTGAGCCAATATCCCAGCCCTAATATTTTTTTAAGAGAGGATATTCTATACATGCTTGCACATGAATTGTAAGGCCTTACTAATAATGCAGATGAAATTGTTTATGCCTTTGGAGAACAGTGGGACCTGGGATCTGTCCTGGGAGACTTACTTTCACCATTTTTGTTGTTTTAAGACAAAACCTTGTATAGCCTATGCTGGCCTCAGACTTGTTATGTAGTTGAGGATGACTTTTGATTTCTGATCCCTCTGCCTCCACTTCCCTCATGCTGAGATTACAGGCATGCACCACTATGTCCAATTTTGAATATGCTGTTGTATTTTTTAAATGTAATGCCATATACACATAAAAACACACCATTAAATGAAATTTTTGCTAATAAAATGCCAGTTTATTTTATAAAATTGTATAGTTATGAATTATAATACCTTAAGTATTTATACTCATAATTTCTTTGTCCTGGGAGCCTTTAAATTCCTCTTCTGACTTATAAAGTATGTGATAAATTGTTATAAACCTTAACCTATTGTGCTGTAAAACTCAGAATTTATCTTTCTTATTTGGGAGCCTATTATTCAGCCTCCTTATATCCCCCACCCTCCTGCTTTTCCTAGCCAGTATTCTATTTCCTACTTATTTGAAAAGTTTACTGTAGTTTTTACTTCTGAGAATATGCAGCTTTGTCTTTTTATATCTGGTTTATTTCATTTAACACAACGATAACAAACTTCTATCTAGGTGGGTGTCAATGATAGGATTTTTTAAAATGGCTAAATAATGGTGTGTGTGTATGTTTACTCTTCTACTTTTTCTACTCAATGGATACTTCAGGTGATTATATATCATGTCTGTGTGCTGCAATAAACATGGTAGAACAGGACTCTCTCTGATACAGTGATGTCATTTCATATATATATGTGTATACATACAGTATATATGTATACAGTAATAGGATAGCTAGTCAAGTGATAGTTCTAGTGTTGGTTTTTGTATTTTTTTTTAGAAATTTTCATAGTGTTTTCTATAATAAGTGGAAAAACATATTAGGAGATGATAAACTGATTACTTTGATTTAATCATTTCACACATGATATACATGTATTACATTATCACATCTTACTGCATAAATACATACAATTGAAAATAATGTTAAAACTACCCCCACTAGGGGGAAAGCTGGAGGAGCTATTCATTCAGACAACAATTCAGTAATCATTAGGTGTGATACTATTATGGTGGTATGCACTAGGTACTATGGATGAACTTACAGTCTGTGAAGGAGAATCAGCATGCATCCAAATAATCACAATAAAAAGAGTTACTTATATTCAAAGTTTCTTTAGCAGCATTTCAGTATAGACCCAGCATTGTCCGACAGGTTTTTAGTAGAAGGAAAAGATAGGGAAATGTGACCATGGCTTAATGTTGGCGGGATTAAGTGAAGGTAAGACCAAAGAATAGTGGGTAGGCTAGCCTCTGGCCAGGTGATGATAATAAAGAGCTATAATTCAATAATTGATTGGTATTAGATTATACAACATCATTTTGAATAACTGACAGTATTATGTAATAAAAATAAAGCAAGGAACAAAGCTTCTCAGACTGAGCGGTTAAGTGAATATTTTATACAGAAATTACTAATAAACTAAGAACTTTGCCACAATCTGACTTTCCTTTATAAAATCCCAGCACTGAGAAGAGGATTGGGCACAAGAAGCTATTTGCAACTGATAATTGCTCAGAGAGGAAAAGTCAGTTTTCCCTGGGTGTATCAACCACACTGGATGGCCAACACAAAACATACTCCATGGTTGTAGTTATTGTTAGTGTGTGTGTGTGTGTGTGTGTGTGTGTGTGTGTGTGTGTGTGTGTTTGAAGACAAAGAACATGAAGTTGCATGAGTAGGATCTTGGAGGAGCTGGGGGAGGGGAGAGAATATGACCAAACTATAAGAAAAAATGTAAATAAAATTTAATTAACAATATTAAGTTCTTATTTTAGCAGTTACTTAAGGTATGACACATGGTAACTAAGGATAAAACAAAATTGGTGGCTTTTGATATCATGCTAGAAAATGAAGTGATAAAGCACTTAATATTGGACAGTTAATTTCTTCTAATACTATTCCTACCGTAAGGTAAGACATAATGTAGGTTCCATTACCCTAATGGAAAGTGTCAGCTCTATGATGTCTTTTCATTTGTACATCTTAAAGCATTTGTGAACATTTGCTAATTCTGAATACCACGGACAGATACACCAGCGAAGTTAACAGGGCAAGAAAAAGTAAAATGGTTCAAAACCAATTGATTAATCAGTAACAAATCTGGAAAAGGACATATATTCTCCCTCCTTTTACTTGAACTTGATCCTGAGATCTTGTTGCCTCTGCCTGCAAGGCACCGGGCTTTACAGGTTTGCACAGTCATGTCCAGCCCGTCTCCTAACCCTAAGCCCTGTCCTTATGCTGCAATTTCTCTTTTCTTAAAGAATCTTTGTGTTGTTTAACCTTTGATGTTAAGGAACATATGACAAAATAGAGTTTGACAATAATACTATGAGTTTAATCAATGAATAAATAGAATTGACTTGTTTCAATAAAGATTCCAGTATAATTTGTTGGGACGGATTGAGAAAAGGTATTAATAAATTCTAGAGGCAAGAGAGCCTGTAATCACACTTCTATTTTTTCTACACCTATTTTATTTATTCCTTAATCTACTCTTTCATGCACCTATTTAATAAACATAATATATTATTGAACACCAGTAAAACAACCAAAACATAACTAGGGATGCAGTACAGTATCTTACAAATATTGCTTTTATTTCACAACAGAAATCTTCTATATTATACAGGGGACTGAATTTTTAATAATCATACAAAACATCATATGGTTATGCGTAACAAACATTACTATGCCAAAAGGCAGATTTAAGTATTAAGAGCCGAAAAATCCAAACTCTCTTTAGAAATCTAACACCTACATTTCATTGAAAAAGCTGCAGAGTGTAGTGAGTGGTGCACACCTTTAATTCCAGTACTTGGGAGACAGAGGCAGATGGATCTCTGTGAGTTTGAGGCCAGCTTGGTCTACATAGCACATTCCAGGACTACATAGTAAGTTCTTGCTTACAACAACAACAAAAACAAATCCAAAACAAACAAAATAGCTGCTAATTTCTGATATTGTTAGTTTTGATTTACTTGAAACAAAAATGATTAATTCCAAGCAGGATTTAATAAGGTTTGCGAATAAAATAATTTTAAATAAAAAATTTAAAATAAAATAACAGCTGCTAAACTTCAACCAGTAAAATAAATGTTTTATTTCTTCTTAAATGGCTTACCTGCGCATTGGCTTTCCTTCCATGCACCATGAAAAGTATCTTTCACTGTATTCTAAAGCCGTACCTTAGGCAAAAGAAAAGCAGTAACTTACTAAAAACTGTTTCTGATTTCTCCAGCAACTTTTATAATCATTTCACTTATTTCGTATGTAATCAAGAATCTTACATCTCGATATAATTTTTGTGCAGATGCACAATCATAACGCAATGGAATGCCTTTACGATGACATTAACTAAGGAGGCTAAGTCAATTGATTACAAGTGAAAGTGAGGCAAAGTGTGAAAGTAGTCATGATAGCTAGTCGGTCTTGTCTCTCTGTTCGAAATGCACTTGGAGGTTTTTGTTTAGTTTTGTTTTGAACTATGCCTTCAAGTATATTTGCAGAGCAAACACTTGATACCACAGCAGTATTAATTTAATGAGTCGGATAGGAAACATGTCTTAACACTGGATATGAAGGTTGTTAACTCATTCCGAAGAGACAGAGAGGAGGCCGAGGCATTTGCTTTTAAAAACAACTCAGCTTCCGACCAGCCCGGACAGCTTGAACAAGGGCAGGGAAAGTATAGCTCCAGACTAACAGTCTCCCAAGCCCTTGTCTTATTCCCGAAATACTGTCCGCCACCAGGATCTCACTGGCTTCCAAATGCACAGTGCTCACTCCCTCAGAATTCCAAGTGAAGCTGTCCAGGACGGAGCCCTGGCGTCCCCAGAAAGCACAGTACAGGCTTTCCCTGGCTTCAAGACCCCTTGGTCGGCCGGCAAATAGCGCAGTCTGGCGCCCCGCAAGGCCCAACCCAGGCGCCCCAATAGTCTCTTTTCGGGGCTGACTGACAGGCGACCTACAAAGCACTGCCCTAACCGCACTGGGGCAGTTCGGCAAGTTGAGATCACAGATCTGCACAGCGAGACCTGGAGCTCTGCTCTCCATCCCCTGCTCTAAGGCTCTGACTTACTGGCTTTGACACTTTTTTCTCTGCGGCACCCTTCTCTGCCTCCTCCGCCCTCTCTGCCTCCACCTCTGGCGCCGCTAGCGCAGGCAGGATGCGGCTCCCACAGCGATTTCCTTTCTCGGCACCCGCCCCTATCCAGAAGCAGGAAGTGGTCCTATTCCTAAAGCCTTCCCGCTGAACTGCACATGTTCGGGAAAGTGGTTCCGTCTTGGTTCCGGAAGTAGCTGCGCCTCGCGCTGTGTGTTTCCCATTTAGTGAGTCCGGATAATTTATTGATGTGTTTAAAATGGAGGATTCCGCCTTCCTCCTCATTTTTTCCCTCTCCTCCTGCCATGTTTTACAGCAAAGGCAATAGGAAGTTGGGAATTGTTACCGAAAGTTAGGAATTTTGATGGCTTATAGCTATTGGTTCCCTTTTTTTAGGGGCTACAATGCCGTCCATGGTTGTGGATTGATTTCTTACTTCATGCATACAAGGAGTTGACTGGTATCTATCAGGTTCCGACTATGTGCAAGTCTTAGGATACACATACAAATCACAAACCTTTCCCTCTAACTTTTCTACAGCATAGTTTCAAAATACTGGAGTTTAATCCAAAATTCTAATGGCGTCATTTCCCCCTTAATATACTTTGTGTGTGTGTGTGTGTGTGTGTGTGTGTGTGTGTGTGTGTGTGTGTGTGAACCGACTTTAGTACTAAGAATAAAAAAGCTCTTTTGTATTTTGTTCCAAAATTTTCCTCAATAATTTGATAAAGCAATCAAACGAAATAGGTAAAAGGTGAGGGTTACAATCTTGAATCTGTCAGTTGTGCTTCTACTACTCTATTTCTTTTCAAGGGGGAGCAGTTCAGTGTGAATTGGCTCTTCATATTTATGTCAAGACTTCTCAAATAATACATAGAAATAAGCATATGAAAAAACCTGGCATTTCCAATTATAGAACTCCAGGTTCTCCAGGAAGGCAGGAAGACAAGGCAGCACTTTCCTTTGTCTTTAATTGGCTGAACACATAAATTCTTCATGTCAGGGGTCTCTGATAACTCCAGATAGAAGGAGTCACACTTGAATACCCAGTGACCCTCCAAGCAGGATCTCAAACAAGATCAATCTCCTATCAGGTGTATACAGGTCTTCTGAGTCTCTAGCTCGCTAGCATCATGACAGACCAACACATTTCCTTCAGGAGAATTTGTGGATAGGACACTTATTTTACCACACGTTCAGATTCCATGCCTAAACCTAGAGGACTCTCATGTGCCTCCGTCCTCCTATGGCCACAGAAGCACAGCAGCTGTAAGCTGCCATGTGGGTACTGGGAATTGAACCTGGGTCTTCTGTAGCTGATGCTCTTACCTGCTAAACCAACACTTTATCCACAAGTTCACTGGCTTCTTTTGACCCTAACTCAAAAAACATGACTTTCTTTTTCCTCTTCCCAGCAGCTTTCTTGTCATGTCATTTTTTTCTTAAACTCTAATAAAACTATCTTTGACCTTTAAAAATATCTGGGGGTGGGGTGCAATGGAGGAAGAAATCTTGCACTGAGCTCTGGCCTCTCTTTGAGCATGGATAGATGCATGCATAATACACACACACACACACACACACACACACACACACAGAGAGAGAGAGAGAGAGAGAGAGAGAGAGAGAGAGAGAGAGAGAGACAAAGACAGAGAGACAGAATATAAAAAAGATTTCTGTGGAAAATTTGTCATAGTCTAATGGGTAATGTATTATAGACTTCTTTTATTAATTAACACATTATGTTACATTGGAAGTATCTTTCTTAAACTAGTTCATCAGGAACCAACATTGTACAAAAGACATGTCTCCTAGATTGTAAACTATAGAAATATACCCATTCTAGAACAATTCAATTGATATTTGGAGGACATCATCCATAGGGCGAAAACAATTAATTTCAGTCAGTTAGGAAACTCTTTCCCACCATCGCCATCATGTTGGAGATGATGTAGTTTCTAGAGATGTGAATGACACTTGCATTGTCTGCTCTTCAGGCCTTTGTTGTCTTAGCTCCATCATTAGTAGCCCTAGATTCTTGTCTTTTGTACATATGTATTTGGCCCCTTCCAATGTGGCATTCTCATGTCATGCTTGGAAGAATGTGTCTAGAGGATAGAGGAGATTGTGGCTATTTTATTCAGACCTTTCATCACTGTGTCAAAATACCTGAGAAGTGCAACTTAAGAGAGAAAAGATAATTCTAGCTCCTGGTTTTCAAGGTTTCTTTGTCCATCTTGATCTATTTATATGGTCCGGAACAAGGCGATTTTGATAGCAGTGTGGTGGAGGAGGTTGTGCATCTAACAGCAGTCAAGAAGCAGAGAGACAGACAGCAAGGGACCATGAACAATATAAGTCCTTCCAGGGTACCCCCACACATGATGTACTTCCTTCATCTATGCTGCACTTCCTAATTTCTATTGCACGTGGGCCATACTTGAACCATGAATCTCCTTCAGTTGTTACTGACATGAGCTCAACCAGAGAATAGGATCCGGTTGCTTTATGTTCTCTTGAGTTTCTGGTCTCCTATATAGTACTAGCATTCACAGTGTTGAAAACAATCCTTAAGAAGCTGGGGCTGCAGAGACTTCTCAGCATATACTTCAGAGGATTTGAGTTCTGTCCCCAATACCTATGCCAGGCTGCTGGTAACTGCCAGTAACTCCACCTCCAGGGGATCTGACACCCTCTTCTTGTCTTCAGTGCCATCTGTACTCACATGTACATACCCCTATCCAAACACACAAATACACAGTTAAAAATGAAAATAAATCTTTAAAAAAAATCTATCCAGGCAGTGGTAGCATATACCTTTAATCCCAGCATTCGGGAGGCAGAGGCAGGCAGATCTCTATGAATTTGAGGCCAGCCTGTTCTACAGAGAGAGCTTCAGGACAGCCAAGGATCTACAGAGAAACCCTGCCTTAAAAATCAAAACTCAAACCAAAAAAAAAAAAAAAAACATGAACCAAACCAAAACAACAAACCAAATCTATTTTGGAGTCAACTGTCCATCTGCAATCCTAGGAGATAAAAGCAAGAAGATTACTACCATTTTGAGGGCAGCCTAGGTTACATAGTGAGTTCTAGGCACAGTCTGGCCTACACAGTAAGAGCCTGCTTCAAATAACCCAAACCTGGCCAAACAAGGTGACACAGCAGGCAAAAAGGCACTTGCCATAGAGCCTGATGACCCGAGTTCGACCCTTGGAACCAGCATGGTGGAAGGAGAGAAGTGCTCTGCAAGCTGTCCTATGACTTTCACAAAAAAGCTGTAGCAGGGGGTGCAATAAATGTCCAATATGCTCCAATAAATGTCTAAAAATATACGAGATGAAACAAACGGCAAAAGTGAAACACTCTGGCTTTTACTTAATTCCATTTAATGCTTTAAAAAAACATTCATGTTTGCAAATTCTTTGTAGTCTTTAAAAATTTATTAAAAATACAATTGCATACAATTATGTATTATGTCATTTTCTATCTAGATATTAAACACAAACAGACCTTCCTCAGAAAAAGACTACAGCGAAAGAAGAAATTATTAAAACAATGTGTTAATCCTTAAGGTGTATCTGACTTTTCACCACCAGTTTCTGTAGGAAATGAACTTCAGTAGAGGAAGCCATTGAATGGTGACTACAGGAGTGAGCCTGTCACTCATTTGGCTGTGTCCCTGTCTATAATTTCAAAGTCTGAAATTCTGACCACTACAACTTTGTCAAATAAAAGAAAATCTTAGCATTTAAAAATGAAGATTCCTTCTTTCTTACATTGCAGAACTTCAGCTCCATAGTGGTTTATATTTTGTTTCAGCCTTAAGTCATACATTTTATTTTTGTTTGTTTTTGAGACAGTATATCACTATGTAGCCCTGTCTGGTCTAAAACTCACAAAGATCTGTGTCTGCCTGAGCGCTGGGATTAAAGTTTTGCCCTACTACACTCTGAAAACATTTCTTTTTATTTTATTTTATTAAGACATGATTGAATCTATTGAGTATCATGTCATTTATTTATTTATTTATTTTAGTTTTTTTTTCCAGGCTGTGTTTCTTTGTGTCACAGCCTTAGCTATCCTGAAACTTGGTCTGCAGATCAGGCTGGTCTCAAACTCACAGAGATGCCAATATGCCTGTTTCTCAGAAAATTGGGAATCGATCTACCTCAGAATCTAGTTATACCACTTCTGTGCATATACCCAAAGGACACTCCACCATACCATAGGGAAATTTGCACAACTATGTTCCATAGCAGCTTTATTCATAATAGCCAGAACCCGGAAACAACCTAGATGTCTCTCAACTGAAGAAAATGTGGAACATTTACACAATGGTGTATTACTCAGCTGTTAAAACCAATGATACCAGGAAATTGCTGGCAAATGGATGAAACTAGAAAAGATCATCCCTAGTGAGGTAACCCAGACCCAGAAAGACAAACATGGTATGCACTCACTCATAAGTGAATATTATCCATAAAGTAAAGAAGATCATCCTACAACCCACACACCCAAAGAAGCTAACAAGTAGGGCTCAAGAGGGATGGGAGATGTATGAATCTCACTGTGAATGGGAAGTAAAATGGACATTGTCAGTGGATGTGGGGAAGGACCTGAAAGTGGGAATAGGGATGGGACAGAAGGGATGGGTGGGTGAGTGGAGGGAGAAAGTATGGGAGAGGCAAGTGGAATCTGCGGGCACCTCTGGGATTTGATGTGTTTATCTAATTATTCTTTATCAATAAAAAATCAGGAGTCAGATATCAGGGTAAGAACCTGAATGTTCAGAGAAGTTGTGGAGAAGCCACCAGTGACCTCCTATCTCTTCCATTCCTCCATCCAAAAGGGTTGAAATCCTCTCTGAGCCCTGCCTTACTACTTCCTGTCTCCTATCTTTCCTCAGTCATCCAAAAACTCTATGGTTAATTTTGGTCAGCTAATGGCTAACTCCACCTTCTGACTCAAAGGAAACTTTATTGTCAGAATTCAATCAAATTATCACACACTTCCCCCTTTTTGTCCAAATAAGAAGGGAAAGGTTTTATCTAACATAGTAAAACTATATATAATAACAACAATTATTAGTTAAGAATTATAATCATAATGTTCAGTCCATTTGTATTTGGCAAATTCAGAGAAAATATTCCATTACCTATCCTATCTTGAGTTCAAAGTTTTGTACCTATCTTAACTTGTACTACAGACCCAAAACTTTTCTTTTGTGTCTCTCAACCTAATACACTTTACAACTCTTTTGTGAGTTTCTTTTCTGAAGTTGGTAATAAGGAAAACTATAACTGTCTAGTCTTCACCTCCATCAGAGACCTGAGAAGGATATAATATTACCTAAGTAAAAAAGGAAGTGCTGAGCAAGCAATTTACTACTTGATAACTTTTTGTTATAAATAATTTTACTATGCTAAAGTTAGAACCTTCCATTTTAATAAGACAAAGAGGGCAAATGTTGTACAGTGCAAACATGTATTATTCTCATTGGTTAATAAAGAGCTTACTGGCCTATAGTTGACCAAGCAGAAATTGGGAGGGAGATCCAGACTAGGAGGATGCTAGGAAAAAGAAGGGCGGAGTCTCAGGAGTCTTGAGCCAGACACAGAGGAAGCAAGATGTATAAAATGTGAGGTAACAAGCCATGAGCCACATGATAGAACTTAGATAAGAAATATGGATGGGTTAATTTAAGTTGTAAGATCTAGTTAGTAACAAGCCTAAGTGTAAGGAGTAAGGTTTTTCCTCCCGCCTCTTGGTCTTCTCCTGTCACCGCGCCAGCCCCAATTAACACACAGAGACTCTGTATTTGATATAATGCTATTGGCCAGGTACTAGTTTCTTATCGGCTAGCTCTGTCTTAATTATTAACCCATTTCTATGTATACCTAAGCTATTGGTAGAGCATTTATAATTAATATTATGTCTCTGTGTAGTTATTTGGGAGCTGGCCAGTGGTCCCAACAAAAAAACTCCACCTACAGGAATGAGCTAGAAACCTAGAGTATTAAAAACTCCCAGGAATATATGAGGATGACCTTAGCTAAGACTTCTAACAAAGCAATAAGGTGCCTGAATTGGCCATCTCCTATAACCAGGCAAGACTTCCAGTGGAGGCTCCAGGGCACCAACCTAGCCACACACAAACCCTTCGACCTACAATTTACTCTGCCTACAAGATGTGCTGGGGTAAAGATGGCACAGAAATTGTGGGGGTGACCAACTGATGACTGGCACAGTTGGAGACCCAGACCCTGAAAGAGAGCTCCCTAATGAGGGCCAGGACCCAGAGTGGGATACTCCAGAAATCTAGGATAAAACCAAACAAGAATGACAAAAAAGGAAAGAGAGAAAGAAAGAAAGGAAGGAAGGAGGGAAGAAAGGAGGGAAGGAAGGAGGGAGGGAAGGAAAGAGGAAGGAAAGGGGGGAGGAAAGAAAGAAAGATGAAATTATACTCATGGATTGGTGCCTAGCCCAATTGTCATCAGAGAGACTTCACCCAGCAACTAATGGAAACAGAGGCAGACCCACAGCCAAACAGGTGGAGCTTGGGGAATCCTATAGAAGAAGGGGGAGGAAGGATTATGGGACCCAGGAGTATCAAGGTCACCACAAGAAAACCCACAGAATCTACTAACCTGGGCTCATAGGGGCTCACAGAGACTGAACCACAACCAGAGAGCCTGCATGGGACTGACCGAGGACTTCTGCATATATATTACAGTTGTGTAGCTTGGTTTTCTTGTGAGCCTCCTAGCAGTGAGAGCAGGGGACACTCTGACTCTGTTGCCTGTTCTTGGGACCTATTCCTCCTGCTGGATTGCCTCAACCAACCTTGGTGGAGGAGGGGGTGTCTGGTCTACTACAGCTTGATGTATCATGGCTGGCTGATATCCATGGGACGCCTACCTGTATCTGAAGAGAAACAGTGGAGGAGGAATGGATAGTGTGTGTGTGTGTGTGTGTGTGTGTGTGTGTGTGTGTGTGTGTTAAAGTGGCAGGAGCACTGGTAAGAGGGGAAGGAGCGGAAGCTTTGCTTAGGATGTAAAAACAAGAAGATAAAAGAGACATGGTTAAATTCATTAAGCATCATGCTATTTATTATTTATTTATGTTTCTTAGAGTCAGGGTTTCTCTGTGTAACAGCCCTGGCTGTCCTAGAACTTGTTTAGTAGACCAGGCTGGCACCAAACTCATAGAGATCTGCTTGCTTCTGCCTTCTGAGCTCTGGGATTGGAGGTGTGTACCTCTTCCTTCCTTCCTTCCTTCCCTCCTTTCTTCCTTCCCATCTATCTATCATCTATCTATCTATCTATCTATCTATCTATCTATCTATCTATCTATATTTGTACATGTGTATTCGTGTGTGTATATTTGGAGGTCAGAGGAGTGTCAGCTTCCTCTGGAGTTCGAGGACATTGTAAGCTGCTTGGTGTAGATGTTGCAATCGAACTGTAAAAGTATGTGCTCTTAACCACTAAGCTATTTTTCCGACATTGTTTTTTAAACAGGTATTAGTCTTCAGCTCAAATGCTGAGCCCTTGTGGAATATCATCTCCTTTTTAACGATTTCATTGTAGAAACAGAAATGATATTTCCCTTCACACTTGACTTCAGAACAAAGACTTCCTGGTTTTCTCTCTACCAAAGCACCTGAACACGTGTATTGCTTAACAAGTAAAGTGGCAACCTCTCCACTGTTTTTTTTTTTTTTTTTTTTTTTTTTTTCTCTTTCAGTTTTCCCCTAGCCATCACCACCCCCAGAGCTGCTCTGGATTTTAAATTTCCGAATAAAAAAGAATCTAACTTCCAAGTTCCTTCTGCTCCTAGCTAGTTGGCATTTGTGAGTTGTCAGGAGACAGTCTAGGTGACACCAACTATGTAAATTCCCCAAATAACTAGGAAATTAAGCAAGGTGTTTTAGGATTCATCCTCATATTTCCAAAAAGAAATCTATTTAAAGGCAAAAGAGGAGACCAAAATGGGACATTAGTGAACATACACACACTTCATTTTTAATTATAGTTTTTAAAAATTGTTAAATGCAGACCTATTACGGAAAAAAAAAATGCCACAATTGGAACACAGATTTTCATTCCTAAAGAGAATCCCTCTCAAGCCTCTCCGCTTCAGCGTCCCAGCCTTTCCATCTCTGACATTCCCTCACAGCTAGAACCTAGGCGCTGGGTGAGGCGCGCGGCTGCGCGAAGTGCGCCGTCGCCGTGGTAACCGCAGAAGCCTGGGCCTTAGGAGAGGTGAGTAGGAGTCCAGGCGCTGAGGTCCCGAGGGCGATGGGGGATGGGGGGGGGTTGGACAGGATAGACAGACACCATCCCTACAAGTCCCTGGGGTAGGGACTGCCAGGGTGGGCGTCAACTAAGGCGTCCTCAGCCTGTGTCTCCCATGGCTTTGCCCACCCTGCCTTGGCTTTGAGCATCCCGCCGCTGCCGAAGGGCCGAGCAGAAGGGCGGAATGGAGAACTCTTAAGTCCTCAGAGAATCCCCTGTGCTCTTTCCACGTGATCTGGTTATCACAGCAAGGCTGACTGACATTTCTTGTGTGGGATCCCCAGGCCTTCATTCTTGATTGAATTTCTAGGCGCTCAGAGGTCAGAGCTGACTTCGCGGAGTGAAGATCTGGCTCCTCTGTGAGCTGGGACTTTAAAAAACCTTAAGAGACATTTATTATTGTTGCTGTTGTTGTTGGTGCTATTATTACTATTATTATTTCTTTTTTTGAAGAAAGAATTCATTTGGCTGAAAGAGCCTTCACTGCAACTTTGGGCAGCCTTGTCTGCCTCCCTGCCCTTTGTTTATAGGGTTCCAGTCTCATCACCATTAAGCCTCCTTCCATTCTGTCATTGAAGTATCACCCCTCTTGGAAAGTCCTTCTGGAACCTTCTCCCAGTCTGTTGTTGCTGCCTGTTCTCTTTACAGTTAGAATAAACTCAGCCTACATCCCTTACATCATTTATTTCTACCGTTGCTCATTAGACTGTGGGTTGGCAACCAGATTTGTATAATTTTC
Organism: Phodopus roborovskii; assembly: GCF_943737965.1. Lineage (NCBI taxonomy): Eukaryota > Metazoa > Chordata > Mammalia > Rodentia > Cricetidae > Phodopus > Phodopus roborovskii. The sequence goes on from NW_026126433.1 coordinate 32,681,769, forward strand.
TATTTTGGTACTTCACAGCCTGTAAATGTTCCTGCTATGCAGTCGAGAAGTTTCTAGACCTCTCATAGCCATAGCTATTTAGGAAGTTAAAGCAGGCTTATCCTTAGTCTAGAAAATTCAACTAAATCAATAGGATTAAATCAGTGGCATTCTACCTTCATGGTCCTCTCTCCTGTCTTTGTGCCAAGCCTGTGTTTCATATTATTATGTATGTGGGCATAGAAAACGTAATTTGTTTTGTCTCCTTAAGAATGGGATCTGAAAGTTACACCCTGTGGGCTGATACCCATTTTGCAAATATTTTAGCCACAGCCATGCCTATTTATTTGTGTGACACCTGTGATTACTCCCCTACTACAAAGGGAGTAATCATGTAATACACAAACAGTATCACACACGCCTAAAAATGTGTCATCTGGCCCTTGACCCTTGCTTTGGAATGCACCATTTTCTTGAGACTCATTACTTGTACCCTTTGCAGCCCTGTGTTAGTCTTCTCTTCTTATCCACCCTATTTTAAGTTTTCTCCCTCCTCTTTCCTTCTTTGTCATTTCCTAATTCTTTATCATGCTTATTACCGTATCACAATCTAAAATGGCCTCATTTGTTTTTCTTGTTTCTTGCTCATATCGATAGCACCGCATTTGGAGGGAACCTTGTATTGGAAGAAATGCAGTGGGCACTGACTTAGATGAGGGACTAGTTAGAGCCCTTGCTCTCATTAGTTTGAACTTGCAGTAATGGTATAGTTGGCCATTCTTTTAGCCTCTCCTCTCTGATTTGGAGACTGCATACTTAGGTTTGTTGGATAAATTTTATTGAAATATGCTTAGTTCCCAGCACTGACACCTTCAGCAACTACCTGGCAGTTGCCTACAGAATCAAGTTCAGACTACTTGATGCAGTCTTAGCCTGTCTTTATGCATATACTCATTTTCAATGGTTTTCACTAAGTTGGTCAATTTGTTTATTTGTTTGTTTATAATTTTTTGAGACGGGGTTTCTTTGTGTAATAGCCTTGGGTGTCCTGGAACTTGCTCTGTAGACCAGACTGATTTCAAACTCACAGAGACCTGCCTGCCTCTGCCTCCCAATGTGTGCCACCAAGCCCTCCTCAATGTTTGTTTCTCTCTAAAAAGGCTTTGTGGGGTTGTTTGTTTGTTTGTTTGTCAAGAAAGGGTTTCTCTGTATGACTTTGGAGCCTGTCCTGGAACTCACTCTTATAGACCAGGCTGGCCTTGAACTCACAGAGATCTGCCTGTCTCTGCCTCCCGAGTGCTGGAATTAAAGGTGTATGCTACCACTGCCCGGCGGCTTTGTGGGTTTGCTCTGGTGCTTTTTCTTGGGTTCTTCTCAGTGCCACATTCTTTATTGCCTGCTCATTCTTTATTGCCCAGTACTTTTTGATAAGCATCTTGAACTTTGTGATCATCTATCTGGCTTTGCTGTTCTTTCCTTCCACTTCTATCCTCTCCCTTCCCACCTCCTCTGCTTCTGCCTTTTCTTTTTGATACATAATAATAAAGATTAAAACTGTGACATTCTGTCTTCATAAGCCTTGTCCCCTCTTCTCTCTCTATGCCTGTATAGTCTATGAAGTTTCTGTTTTATATTATTATACATGTGAGTAAAGAAAATATATTTGATTTGTCTCAAGAATGGGATCTCAAAGCTATGGCCTATGTGTCTTTATGTGTTTTGCAAATATTTTATTTGAAAAATAAAAGTCTTGTTGTCTAACCCAGATTAGCCTTGTATTTGCAAGGCTCATGCCCACCTCCTCATGCCCTTGGGGTTGTAGGCATAGTCCACCATGCAGGCTCTCTCTTGTTTTAAAAAGTGTGTTTCTTAGTTACTTTTCTATTGATGTGATGACCGAGGCAATTTATGGAAGAAAGGTCTTATTTGGGGCTTACAGTTTCAGAGGATCAGAGTCTATGACTATCATGGCAGACAATAGCATTGCAGCAGGCAGGTAGGCGTGACAATGGAGCAGTGACAGAGAGCTCAGTTTGAGACACTAATGTGAAGCATAGAGAGCTAATTGGGGATGTCATGGACTTTTGAAAGGTCAAAGCCTCAGTGGCACCTCCTCCAATAAAACCACACTTCTTGGTCCTTCCCAAACAGCGCCAAATATTTTAATATATGAGTCTATGGCATGTGGGGGTGGGGGTGGCACATTCTCTTTTAAACCACCACTGAGAAACATCTACTTGTTTCAAAAGTTACTTTAACTTCAATTGCTTTTAACTTAACTACGATACTTCCTGATCTATATGTGCCATTGAATTTGCTTTCTCAACAAAATAGTGCTGAGTTATACACATTGCTACAGTCTTAGTTATTTAGCACCAAGTGACAAATTAGCCAAGCTTGGTATGTTTAAAACAGCACAGATCATCCCAGAGTCTCTGTGTGTCAGGAATCTGGGTACAGTTTAACCAGACCCTTTACTTCAGTTTTTCTCATGAGGCTGCAGGCCAGGCTAGGTTCACCTAAGACAGGAATGCTATCAAGCACATTAAGTGATTTTGGCAGAATTAAACTCCTCATAGACTTCTTGGCTAAGGACCTCTCTTCTTGCCAGCTGTTGCCAGAGTTTACCTTCTGTTTCTTGAAAGGTGGCTCTCTCTACTGCAAATATGAGTTTTTAATTTATATAATATGAACATTTAAATAAATTATTAATTTTCAATACATAATAATAAGAATAAATTCTGTTTGAATGGATTCTGTTTAAAAGCTAGTGCCTAATTTTTGAAGTCTTTATAATTTGACTCCAATAATCTAATTAAATTTGTTAATTCTCCCTAACAAGGATCATTTTTAGGCAGATAAATTTAACAATTCTGTTTTGATTCTTTCCTAAAGAATTTAGTTGACTTTGATCTCTTGTTTGTTCCTATTGAATATACTTTTTATATTATATATTTAATATTTTATCCTATACTGACGCCATGTGTTTACTCATTGTAGATTTTATTGACTGAATGGCTAAAGATTATTTTGTGACCATAGTTATTTTCAAGTACATATTTTTTGTTTCATTTATATTGCCAGTGAACTGATTAAAGATAAATAAGTAGCCTGGTATGGTGGCACATGTTATGTTGCCTTTAATCTCAGCACTTGGGAAGCAGAAGTAGGTGGATCTTGGTGAGTTCAGAGCCAGCTGGCTAACAGAGCAGGTTCAGGTCAACCAGAACTACATAGTGAGACTCTGTTAAAAATAAAAGTAAATAAATAGATGCTAATGTGTTTGAATTGCCTATTATTTTCCTTTGGTGCTAGATATCTTTTGAGTGAATGGATCCAGAAGGAATTCTAGAAACTGAGGATTCAGAAAAGTCAGTATTTTCTTCCCAGCAAGAATATGAAGAATCCCAAGAAGCACAGGAAACAGGCTTGGAGAACCCCCTCTTGAAGCCAGCTCTCACGGGGGATGTAGAAGGTTTGCAGAAGATTTTTGAGGATCCTGAACATCCCCACCATGAGCACGCTGTGCAGCTGCTTCTGGAAGAAGACATTGTTGGGAGAAACCTGTTGTATGCAGCATGCATGGCTGGGAAAAGTGATGTAATTAGAGCCTTGGCAAAGTATGGAGTGAATCTGAATGAAAAAACTGCCAGAGGTATTTCATCTTTCATCAGTTATCATTTGTGACCACCCTAAAGATGTACCTTGAAGTTTTGTTATCGAATAAGTGTGATGCGCCAGCTTTATACATTATTGCATAACTATTTCAAAATTTTTAATTTTTAAAATTAAAATGAACAGTTAAATTTCTTTTTTTTTCTTTTTTCTTTTTTGTTTTTTGAGACAATGTTTCTCTGTAGCTTTAATGCCTGTCCTGGAATTCACTCTGTAGACCAGGCTGGCCTTAAACTCATAGAGATCCTCCTGCCTCTGCCTCCAAGGTGCTGGGATTAAAGGCGTGCACCACTACTGCCCAGTTTAAATTAATTTTTTCTTAAACCCAAACTTATTGATCATTTGTGTTTATGCCATGAATGAAATATTGGTTATAAAGTTAGAAAAAAAACTAGTGTAATGTCCTACCCTAGGAGATTGAGCGGCCAGGGGTTTGACAGTAGTTCAGTTGGTAGCTTTCAGTGTGTACAGTGCACCCATTGGTGTCAGAACAACACTGTGGAGTTGGTTCTCTCCTTTCGCCTTTATGTGGTTTCTGGGGATTGAACTCAGGTCATCAGGATTGTACAGCAAGCACCTTTTCCTACTGATCTATCTTGCCAGCCCCTCATTGTACAGTAGAAGAACCTCCAAAATTGAGCCCAATAAAACTTATTTTCTTTATAAGCTAATCCTTTCATAATCATTACGATAATTGAAATTTGACTACTAAAAGCTTGGTTTTATCTGATATTGTTACCTTTGCTTGGTATTATTTTCTATTTGCAGGAAATACCTCTTTTCTATCATCTACTGTCTAGTCTATATGCCTTATCAGTTAGGGTGAGTTTGTTACAGGCAGTATACAGATGAGTGTTCTTTTCCCTGCCTTTTATTTTTTTAAATTTAATTTAATTTTTTTATTTTATTATTTTATTTTATTTTATATAACAAAGTTCAATTAAATGAAAACAAACATTTATACACAATATTTGGGAATTTTGGCGTCGTTCTTTCCAAACTACTTCCTGCTGGTAAGGGGCGCTGTCATGGGGGATTCTAAGAAGATTCAGAAATCCTGGCTGTAGTCTGTAAGGCTGCTTTGTCCAGCTGTTTTGAATGTAGGATCACCTTGTACTCTGTTTCAGGCGGTCTGGCGTGATCAAACCACATTAGTCTGGAAGGAATCCACATCTTTTCATTTTCTGTGGAAACACAAATAGAAATCCTTTTCCCTAGTAACTTGTCCTTCAACTTAAATTTTGGAGTCAAAGCATTTTTTTAAAATTTAATTTATTATTTTACATGTCGATCCCAGTTCCCTCTCCCTCCCTCCCTCCCTCCCTCCCTCCATCCCTCCCTCCTTCCCTCCCTTTTACCCTCTCTGCCCTCTCACATGCACTCTAAACACCCTCCCCTCCCATCCCCCCACCCCAATTCCATATGTAGGGGAATGCCATCCAATTGTTTTCCCTGCCTTTTAATCTGTATTTTTTAATGTTTCTTTTTATTTTTAATTTTTATTTTACATATCGATCCCTGTTCCCTCTCCCTCCCTTCCTCCCTTCTTCCCTCTTTCCCTCTCTCCCACCCTCCCTTTCTCCCTCCCACCTTCCCCTCCCACCCATCCCCCACACCACATGTAGGGTGATGACTTCCAGGAGGGATCATCTAAATCTGTCAAGTCATTTGGAGTAGGGACTAGGCCCTCCTTCCTGCCTCTAGGTTAAGGGAGTATCCCTCCATGGGGATTGTGCTCCCAAAGTCCCAAAGGGATACATCCTGGTTCCACTGTCCAAGGTCCCTTAGACTTCCCAGGCCTTCTAATTGAGACCCATGTTCAGGGGGTCTGAGTCAGTCCAAAGCTGGATTCCAAGCTATCAGTTTGGGGGCCCATTAGCTCCTCCTTGTTTAGGTCAGCTGTCTCTATGTGTTTCTGTAGCCTGGTCTTGTCCTCCCTTTCTGCATTTGGATTCCAGTTCGGCTCAGTGTTTAGTTGTGGGTGTTTGCTTCTGTTTCCATCAGCTACTAGATGAAGGCTCTATGGTGGTGGAAAAGTTAGTCATCAATCTCATTATCAGTGAAAGGCATTTATGGTAGCCTTTCCACTGTTGCTCAAATTGTTAGTTGGAGTCAGTCTTGTAGGTCTCTGGACATTTCTCTAGAGTCACTTTTCTCTTTGAACCTATAATGGCTCCCTCTTTTATGTTCTCTCTCTCTCTCTCTCTCTCTCTCTCTCTCTCTCTCTCTCCTGTCTTTTATTTCTCCCCTGACTTCCTAGTCCTACATGTTTTCCTCTCCTCCCCTTCTCTTTCTCCTAGCTCCCTCTTCACTCACTGTCCCCCTCCACTCCCAATATGCTCAGGAGATCTTGTCCCTTTCCCCTTCTGTGAGGGACCTTATATGATTCTCTTAGAATCCTCCTTGTATCCTAGTTTCTTTGGCAGTGTGAGTTATAGGCTGGTGATCCTTTGCTGTATGTCTAAAATACATATATAAGTGAGTACATACCATGTTCCTCTTTTTGTGACTGGGTTATGTCATTCAGGATGATTTCTTCAAGTTTAATCTGTATATTTAAATAAGGACTATGAGACATTTTCATTAAAGCTTATTATCAATATGTAACTATTTACTCTTGTCATTTTGTTAGTTGTTTTGTTTGTTTTGCATATCCTTTGTTATTTTCTGTTATAGTCTTTGAAGATTTGTATAGTACTGAGGTTCAATTTTTTCTTTGTGTGTCTATGTGTTGGATAGTTTTATGTTAACTTGATACAAGCTAAAGTCATCTGATAGGAGGGAACCTCAAGAAACTGATTCCATAAAATTAGGTTACAGGTAGAACCTGTAAGGCATTTTCTTAGTGATCAATGGGGGAGGGCCTAGCCCATTGTGGTGTCATCCCTGGTCTTGTGGACCTGAGTTCTAAAAGAATGCAGGGTGAGCATGCCATGAAGAGCAAGCCAGTAAGCAGCACTCCTCCATGGCATCTGCCTCCAGGATCCTGCCCTGTTTGAGTTCCTGTTCTGACTTCTTTTGATGATGAACAATGATATGGAAATGTAAGCAAATAAACCCTTTCCTTTCCAAGTTGCTTTGGTCATGGTGTTTCATCACAGCAGTAGTAACCTAAGATAGCAATATTCTATTGCTGAGTTTTATATTTTCTCCATTTAGAAAGGTTTATTTTTATTTTTTACTATTTGTGTGTGTCTGTGTGTAGTATGTGCATATGATTGCAGTGGTCTGTGCATGCCAGAGGAGGGCGCCAGATCCCCTGGAGTTGGAGTTAAAAGCCATTGTGAACTTCCTGACCTGGACATTGGAAATGAAACTAGGATCCTTTGCAAGAGCCTTAACCTGTGAACCAGTGAACAAGTGTGTTACCACTTTATTTTTCATGTTAGTCATTGTCTTTTTAGTTATAGAAATGGTTTCTTTCTTCGGTCTTGCCTTTCATCATTTCAGTTCTTAGAGTTGAATTTATCATGGTCACACTCTATAATTAGAAGCAGCATTTTGTGTTTCAGTTTCCTTACATATAGTTGAAATACCAGTCCCCAGTGCTAAGTCAGGATGAGGATGAGGTCTGAATGCACTGGTCCTTGTGAGGTTCATAGGGTTGTTGCAGTGATTAAATGAAGGACATACAGAGTTTCAACACATTCATTCTTGCTCAGATCTTTTTGTCTCTTTGGCTATTTAAAGGAGTCATTAAGTCTATTCTTAGGGGTAAGTGTAGTGAGTTGTTACAATTTATATCAACTTTGCTTCTCTTTTGAAATTTCTCATACCAGAAGCATGACTCAGTCACCCTGGGTACCAGTCTACACTACATCCAAATGGGTCAGGCTTATGGCCAGAGATAAGAGTTTAGCAACATCTCCTCTTCCAGCAGTTTACATGCATGTGTGTGTGAGTGCATGTGCGTGCATATGTGTGTGTGTGTTCTTTAAATGAGCCATTTTGGAATTTGCACAAATTTAAAGTTACAATCTATCCCCTTATATGTGTCACCAGTTGCCACACTTTTTTTGTTGAGTGTCTTGTGAACAAAGGACTGACTCACACTTTCCCTTGGCCAGGGTCTGTAAGTGAAAGTGTTTCCCTTTTCAGGGTAATATATGATCTTTTGAATCTGCAATTTCTGACAAACTAGAGGCTGCCTAAAGCCAGAGTTTTCCTGCATGCTTCTAGAATGAAAGGTTTGGTTCTTTTTTTCAAGACAGGGTTTCTCTGTGTCAAAGCTCTGCTGGAAAGGTTGGGTTCTTAAGACAAGTGTTGGCCAGGGAGTCACTGGATATGGGCCAAATGATAGCCCAGGCCACCCACCAGTGTACATGTCCCCTGCGTGAGGGACTTCCTGGTTGTGCATAGTATGGAGCTTGTGACAAGCACACTGTGAGCCCCCAACTCCAAAGTTCTTTTAGTGAGTCCTGATAGTAAGTTTTTGTGTTGAAACCCCAATTGAGATAATTTCTAATTGCTTTCTAGAACCTGGGACTTTGGGCATGTTAGGCAAGAGCTATGTCACAAAGGTGTGTCCTTAGCCCTGGCTCCCCGGCTTAACTGAGGCCTCTCAAAACAATAGAAGAATGACCGTGATCTTTGATTTTTATACAAAGCAGTGGAAAAAACTCATGTTTCCACCTTTACTGCTGTACCTCAGTAAGTTCAAGAAATTACTTTTTCTAATTTGGCAAGTCATACTTTCAGCTTTAATTCAAAAGATTAATTTACAAACGAAAGCATACACAGTGATAGTGATTTAGATTAACAGTAAAGCTAGAGTAGTCAGAGTATGACGAAAATTCCTTAAAGTCATATAGGCTTGTAGTTCCAAAGTGGACAACTTGCTAGGAAGGTTGCCATCTTTTTGTTGTGGAGGAGCTCAGGAGTTAAGCTGCCAGCGTTGGTATCTTGAATCCATCATTTTACTGGCTGTGTTCCTTGAGCCAGGTTTCTGAGCATCTCTGAATTTTAGTTTCCTTGTCTGTAAGATGAGGATTATAATAATTCTGATGCTATAGTGTCACTAAAATTCACTGAATTTACTATGCAGAACACTTAGTGCCTGGCTTGTAGCAATTGGTACTTGATTATGTTTATGATCTGCTACATAAAATAGTCCGGAATAATACACAGATGTACCTTGACTTGAAATCATGACCCAATGGACCGTAAGCAGAAACATGCATTTAACATAGCTAGCCTGGTCATCAAAGTGTATAACACTATAGCTGAGGACATGCCTGGGAACTGCATATCCTGTGATTACATGGCTGCCTGGGAGCTGCTGCTTGCTGTAGGCTGTACAGTATCAGTGTATCAGCATACTGGAACATGTATCACTAGCCTTGGAAAAGACTGAACATCAAAGTTTCAAGTGTGCTTTCTGCAGAATATGAATGCCTTTTTTTTTTTTTTTTTAACCATCGTACAGATAAAGACCCTGTCAAGCCCTCCTAAGTCTGTTTGACCTGACCATCTTCACTCTGATAGGGTACACGCTCTTACACTGCGCTGCAGCCTGGGGCCGTCTGGAAACTCTGAAGGCCCTGGTGGAACTGGATGTTGATATAGAAGCTTTGAACTTCCGGGGAGAGAAAGCACGAGATGTTGCGGCTCGCTATTCTCAGACTGAGTGTGTTCTTTTTCTGGACTGGGCAGGTAAGGAGCACAAGTATTGTTAAAATGATTGAGGCCATGGAATGAGGTGATTAACATTTCTACCTTCCAGATAGATGCTGTACTTTCTATTGTAATTTTTTTTCTCTTTCACTTTGCTATTGACCATGAAGCATTGCTCTTAATTATAACTGTCTCTCTTCTCTATCTCCTCTCTTTCTTTCTATGTCTTCTTGGTTTACCAACTTCTAACAATTTAAGCAATACATTTCCATGAGATTATACATACAATATATGTTCAAGGTTGTTTTCTGAGACATACGTGTGTATATGTGTGTGTTGTTGTTGTTGTTGATTTATCAACGTGTAACAACTTAAGTAATACATTTCCATGGAATGATGCATGCAGTATATGCTCAAGGTTGTTTTCTGAATGACCTAGGCAAAGTACACTATTTCTTAAATATTTAAATGTTAGCATATTTTGGTAATATATTTGACTCTCCAGAGAGAAAAATTGTTACTGATAATGAAAAAATGTTTTCCTAGGAAAAGTTAACCTATGTTGCTAGTGGCCCAAATCACAATTACTCTTTTGCATGGGAGGACTTCTGAGATCTGTTGTTTTTCTCAGTTTGGTCCCTGGTTACATGACTATTTTGTTTATGGATTTCTTAAAGAATTTTATGTCTTTTATGCATATTCCTTTTCAACAGAGTCCAAAAATCTATGTACTACCTTGAATTTTGCTCACATTTTTCTCTATCATCCTCAATATCTGTAAAATACAGTTTGAAACACCTTTAGGAAGACACACCTGTGTAACTTGCCGTGTGGGATTATAAACTTCAAACCTTTTTGTATGGTTAGCTGCGTGCATGTGCTGAGCAAGCTTTTATGGAATGCCCACTGCTGAATATGCTAATATTGTTGTAGGCACAACTGGTTGTTTCTGCCATCTGGACATTTTTTTTTAAGGAGGAACCATCCTCTAGAAGGCATTTGACACTTATTTAACAGTATCAGAAAGATGTGAGTACAAAGAGAAAGGTTAAAGGTAAAAATTGGCAGGAAAGGCAGTCCATGCCCTGAGGTAGAGATCAGGAAGCCAGCTTGTGGGAGTTCACTTGGGTCTTGCCAAATGAATGGTATTTGAATATAAAGTAGCAGAACTAAGAGCATAAATGGAATGTTAGATCTGGGAATGAAAGTGACACGATTGCCTTACTGGAGCCTATGTCATGGCTTCCATAGACAATCGAGAGTGTAGGTGAAGGGGGTGAGCACACGGTCCCTGGAGGATGCTTAGGTTTGAATCCTACATGAGCGTGAGCCGATTACTCCAGTTCTTTGTAGCTGAGTTTCATTTTCTGGAAAAAGGGGCCAATAATGTATCCTTCCTCTTGAGACTTGTGAAAGCAAAATAATACAGTGTTAAGCACATAGCAGCTACCTATCATGTTGAAAAAAATTGCCAGGCTGGAAAAAAAAATGCTGCTGCTATAATTACCACCAGCTTGTACCCTTACATCAGGTTAAGGTGTTTTCATTTTATTCTGGGAGCCACATTGGTAAGTGTGGGTTCTTTTTCAGTTGAGTGGAAAGCCAGACTTGTCTGAAAATTTTCCACTGAAGGTTGTGGCAAAAAAAAAAGAACCCTACGCCAGCTCCCAAAGAAACCTTTCATTCTCAGACAGTCCTGGAAATAGATTTCTTCTGCACTTGACTGAGTTACATTTGCATATGCTTAGATTTCATATCCTTGGTCTCCTCTCCTCCTTTGCTCTTCCTCCTCTTTACTTTACGTTGTTGCTTTAATTTCTTAAAGGAAGAATGTTGGGACACCTGCTTCAGGAACTTGGTCATCATGGATGTTGTGGCCAGCAGTCTACAGAGTATTTGTTCAATGTCGTAGATGGATGCACTCTCTAGGTCACTGCTGTGTTTCTCTAGAGAGGCTTGCTTTTTCTGCTGAAAGAGCAAAACAAATGAGTTCTGTCTTATTTCAAAGTAAGCTTATATTCTGGATAAGCAAACTTAAACACTAAGATGTTTATATCACACGTTTATATGAAAAGGAAGGTTACTATAGAAGACTGAAGGACAGACAGATGCTCTTCTTTAATGAACAAAGCAAGACTAGATTGATCATTGTTACCTCCAGCATCATTGTTACCTTCAGCAAACACTGGTTAGTGTTTTCTAGGGTGAGAACATTTTCCCAAGAGAAATTAGGATGTTTTTCTTCAGGACATGGAGAAATTGAGTCAGTTCTAACCTGATGGCTTCCTCCCTGCAGACTAGCTCCCACGGTATTGGAAGGTGCTAGACATGCTGTCCCCGTCTTACCCAGCTGTCAACCCTGTGAACTTCAGGAGTGACTGGCATGGCAAGATGTGTTCATGGGTGCAATGTGGCACAAGTATTACAAGGGTAACCAAGTGCCATTTATGGCCTGCTCTACAGGGGTAAACACATGCCTGCTACTGCACATCTGGCGGAGAACCCGTGAGTGCAGAGCTCACAGGTCTCATTGGTGAACCTGCAAATATTAGTTTTCTCAGTTGCACTCTAAAATTGGATCTCCTACATGTAGATTTGTGAAACTCTTTGACCGCATCAGAGAAATGCCTTTGTGCAGTGGATAATAGTTCATGTAGAAACTTATGACTGGTCAAAACATGGGGAATAAATGACTGGAGTATACAGACCTAAATGTGACATCTGTATCACACCCCCACCCCTCAGGCATCATGGAAGACAGGGGCAGAAAGTCTGAAGGATCCAGAGACCAGGGAGGACCAGAGACAAACATTATCTCCTGACCATGACAGGAATTCTGCACTCACAAACTTTATAGCACTTGTGATTGCCTGCACAACACCTGCACAAGATCAAGTCAATTCACCTTTTATTGGTGGAGTGGGAAGGGGCTCATAAGCCCTTACTCCTAAATGAAAGCTTACCTAGGATGTAGGAGGCCCTGGGTTCAATTCCCAGAATCAAACAGATGAAAAATATTTTCCATTACTAAGATCACTATCTAATACAGTAATATTTTTAAAATTTTTAATTACTTAGTTTTTATTTTACATGTCGATCCAAGTTCCCTCTCCCTCTCTTCCCCCCCTCACATGCACCCTGACCACCCTCCCCTCCCATCCCCCCACCCCAATTCCACATGTAGGGCAATACCATCCAGGTGGGGTCATGTAAATCTGTCAAGTCATTTGAAGTAGGGATTAGGACTTCTCTCCTGTCTCTAGGTTAAGGCAGTATCCCTCCATGGGGAATGTGTCTGCAAGGTCCTTTTGTGCATCAGGAATACATCCTGGTTCCACTGTCTGAGGTCCTTTAGACTGCTCAGTCCTTCTGGCTGAGACCCATATTCAGGGGGTCTGAGTCAGTCCCATGCTGGATTCCCAGCTATCAGTCTGGGGGCCCGTTAGCTCCTCCTTGTTCAGGTCAGCTGTCTGTGTTTCTGCAACCTGGTCTTGTCCTCTCCCTCTGCATCTGGATTCTAGTCCTATCATTTTGAAGGTCAAGGAGGCATGTGTGCACACATATTCAGCAGCATTGTCTCTAATTATAGTGCCATCTATTGGCAAAATTGGGAATTGAAAACCATTTCCCACTAAATTCTAACATTTAGAAATTAGTTTACAGTCCTTTGGGAAGCTCATGCTAACTTTTGTAATGAGCTTTCTTTGATAGAATCTTAGGTTTTCCAAGAGATCCCTTTTTTTAAATATTTTTTTTATTTAATTTTATATAACAAAGTCCAATTAAACCAAGAGATCCCCTTATTTCAGATCATTTTATGAGGAGGCTGAGAAACAACACATGACTTTCAGAAGGACAGACAGGTGGCCTCATTTCCTATAACCACATCTACTGCATCTCAACATTTTGGTGTGTTTTGTAACTTGAAAATAGGAGTTGGAAGAGATGGTTTAAGGATCTTCTGATTAAATTCACCACTGTGGAACTCTGAAGAGTGTACCCCACACTGCTAGACAACGGAAGTGGGGAGGGTGAGCGGGGAGCAGGGGAGGGTAACCTCAGAGAACTGGATAACCTTGCCCTGTGCACTCTTTGAGATCCTACAACTCCTCCTATTTGCATCACAAATTCACCTTTCTTTGGTGCCTGGTCCATTTCATCCATAGGTAATGCACAGATAAGACAAACAGGATTAAGAAGAGAGCTTGCACTAGGATGTACATGAGGCGTAAGGAACCCTGGATTAAGTCCACGTTAGCAAAGTTGCAGCAGAGTTTGTCCAGAGGGTAGGGTAGACAGTGGGATGGAAGAGCCTTAACTTTCAGGTAGTGTACTTCCTCTGGAAAAATCTCCCATCCGACCTTTGTCCAGGTTGTCCCATCACAAATGCAGAAGCTCTCTCTGAAGAAACAGAAGAACAGCAGGGGAGAAAGCACAGATAGTCTTTGGTTAGACATCTTTTAGTCTTAACTGAGAAATCTTAAGGTAAAAAATTGGTCAGACAAGGCAGAAAATGCCCCAAGCACTGGTTAATGTGGTGCTTCCGTCAAGGCCTGTCAGATAATCCTGTTAGGCAGACCAGCACACCTAGCAAAATACACAGGGATGATCATTGTTACATCGTCAGTCATAGTGACTCAGGGGTGAGTTCAGTGACATCATTTAAAAATGCACTGGAATGAAAAGCTGCGCCCAGCTAATCACCCCAGGTTTTTGCACCCAGCTAATCACCCTAGGTTTCATGAACAATCTGCTAAAATTTTTGGTCAGGAAATGTATTTAGCAATAGGCATGCAATCATAATAAGGAAACCTCATGAAAACAGACAAACAAACAAAAACCTCCCAAAAGTTGTGAAGTCTTGCTACGGAGCAGCAGAAAGATTGGCTGCTTGGGATACTGCTGTCACATGAGAGGCAGACTGTGTGAGAGAGAACTAGGATGTTTAGATGGGGAGATTTCCACACAAAACATTGTGTTTACTTTGGCTCAAGTTTCAGGTAAACTTTCTTTAAAGTTCCTTATTTCAGTTGTTTTATTACAGTGGCAGAAAGTCTATTAATAGTGTAGGTACTAAATGTTAAGAGAGCCCCCATCAAGAAAATAAGGTTTGGAGGGAAAGACATCAATATGGACAGGCAGCTTTTTGCTGATGAATTATTGGGGAGTATGTATTATGCGTTCTCTAGCCATCCTTCAGAAGTCAGGATGGACATTAAATTATCCACATAAGATCAGGAGGAGCCTCTTTCTGACTGGATGAATCTCTGTGATATGCAGGGAGTCTCACAAGGACTTTGCCAGTGTTACATTGATAGAAACACCATTTTAAACAAAAAGACGGAGAGAAGACAAAATAAAAAGTACTTTCTGCCTCACTTCCTTCATTCCTTCTTTTCCACCTCCTTCTGAACCAGGGTCTTACTATGAGGTCCAGGCTGTCCTGGAACTCTATGTAACCCAGTCTAGCTTTAAAACCACAGATCCTTCAATCTCATCCTTCAATCTCAGCCTCTTTTTTTAAAAAAATATTTTATTTTATTTTTTTTTATTTTTTCAAGACAGGGTTTCTCTATGTAGTTTTGTAGACCAGGCTGCCCTCAAACTCACAGACATCCATCAGTCTCTGCTTCCAGAGTGCTGGGATTAAAAGCATGCACCTCCACCTCCCAGCTCAGTATCAGCCTCTTAAGTGTTGGAATTATAGCTTTGAACTACCAGGTCAGGTTAAATGATATAACTCACAAAAAGGGGAAGATGATTTAGTGGGTGGATCCTTGGGTTCAGTGGCTAAAGAAACAGGCCCATAGGGTAAAGAGATATACTCATGTCTGAAACCTAGTGGAATTTGTATGCTGTGATTTGAATTATTTTGAATGGCAATGTCTATGCCTGTGTTCTGTGCTGGTGCCACCATTAGAGTTGGAAGAAGATAGTGTCTAGCTCACTAGGACCACAGATAGAGAGGAATTGTGGCCTAGGACAGATCACATACAGTGTCACCCTATAATCATTTAGTCGAGAATTTGGGTTTGAGTTGATTAGGTCATAGCTTTTGGGGGCATTAGGATGGGGTAGATGTATTTTGCCTGTGAGATGCATGTGAATTGTGAGTGGATGAGAGAGAAGGCTGAGTAATGGCTAACAAATATCTAGATTCAGATCCCTGAAGCATGTGACTGCTATATCATATAGCAAAAGAGATGTTGCAGATCTGTGGAGTCCATAAGTGGGAAGGCTATCCAGTTTGGACCCACATGTAATCAGTGTTTTTATGAGCCAAGACAGAGGGAGGTTTGACACAGAAAAGGAGTTAACTTGGTGACAGATGCAGAGATCAGAAAGATGTATTTGAAGATGGAGGAATGGCCATAAGCCAAGGAACACAGCCAGCCAGTGAAGTTGAAAAAAGTGATGATCCTTGTCTCTGCTCAGAGCCTGCAGGTCAGCAGAACCAGCCTCAGCAATTTGGCCTCTGGAACTGAGAAAGGATGAATTCCAACTGTTTTAACCCACCCAATTTGTGGGTAATAGATACAGCAGCCACAGGAAACTATTTTTTATCATGTCTAACATAATTTGGAACTAACCTATAATTTCTAGCATTCAGTAACTCTATATAAGAATATGGTAAGCCCTTCTATTTATTTAAGGCTTTCATTTCTCTCAACATAGTATACTTTTAAGCAGATCTTGTGGTGTGTGTGTGTGTGTGTGTGTGTGTGTGTGTGTGTGTGATGACTATGGTGTTAAAGTAAATGAAAGTATTTTAAGGATTTTTTAAAAGAGGAAATCTATTTTTGAAATGTGTGTGTGTGTGTGTGTGTGTGTGTGTGTGTGTGTAAGCTCAAGAAAAGAGAAGCAAGTGACAATCTGCCTATCGGAAATATTTTTCTCTTGTTGCTCTTTTCTCCAGGATGAACATTTTCACAGATATGGTAAATTTGGCACCCAGTGTCATGTTTTATATTTCTTTGTGTCTTCAAAAATCCTAACATAATTCTAGGGACACACTGAGTGTTCTGAAGTGATGTTTCCTTGAGGGCTGTTTTACCTGAATTTCTCAAAGACAGCGACTGTGGACCCTCTACACAAACCTCATTGAGTTCTGGCTGTGTGATGGGCTGCACAAAAGGGCAGCTTGCTCTCCCTTTTTCTTATTTTACATTTTTCTGTCCTGTTCTTTCAGATGCAAGGCTGATTCTGAAAAAATTTATTACAAAGTCCTCTCTCATCATTACTGACCCAGAAAAGGGGCCAGGGAAACTCCTCAAGGAAGACAAGGTACCGTGTTGTGATTATTGCCTGCCCTGATGTTCTAGAGGTAGACAGTTTTCCCTGTGCTCTGCAGCCCTTCTCCCGTTCCTTCCTTTCCCCCTCTCTCTTCCTTCTCTAGTAAACTTCTGATAAGAGATTAGATGAAACAAAGGAAATGAAATTGATGTACAAAATATTTCACCTGACCACATGGGTGAATGTTAGAACATTGTATTGAGTGAAAATTTGGAAAAAACAAAGCCATTAAAACTTGCAAAGGTATTTAGAAAGCTTACCCTCCTAAATATATCTATTTTAATAGTAAAACTACAATGGGAGAAGCATGCTTTGGTCTCTGGTCTCAGGGGCAGGTAGTGAGAGGTGAGGAGGAACTGGGAGCTGTTAATTTTCTATTCTTCTGTTGGAATCCTCTGATATTCAATTCTATATAAAACATACATGATACACTTTAGTACATATGTATATGTATATATTATGTGTATCAAATCTTCCATAATGAGAAAAAATACAAATATTGATTTGGCACATATTAAAATTGTGCCCAATAAGCTGGGCATAGTGGAAGCCTGTATTCCAACATTTGGGAAGCTGAGTCAGGATGATTACCCTGAGTTCTAGGCAAGACTGGTTGCACTCTGAAAACCAGGCCAGTCAGAACTAACTAACAAGAACCTGTGCCAAAAACTAAATATATTCCAGGTATGAGAAATATGCAATGATTTTAAATTGCTTTTTGTGCTGCTGTGTAGGATCTGTGAGAATTTATTTTGACATGATTTGATGAAAATCCCAGTTAGCCATTACTCGTATCTTGATAAATAACTTTACAGTATTTCTTGTGAAGGGAAATACGGAAAACATTTGATGAGAGCAGATACGAGGGCTGTTGGACCTGCAACTCCCATGGCTCTCGCCATGAAGGAACAGTGCTTTGTCAACTGTGACTAGAAAAGCCTTTAAATTTCAATAAAAATGTAATATGTACACCCCACTAACTAGGAAAAAAGTGGCCCAGAACAAACTTAATGCCCTTTTCATTTCCAGTTTTATTACCCTGGATTTCTGATAGCAATTTTGTGTAATTTTCCTCTTTATTTACATAAACACAGATAATAGAGGTTTGTAAAGATGATCTTATTGCAAAAAAAGTGGGATCCTACTATATAGATTACCCTTATTAGTAACTTGCTTTCATTCTCTTTGGGTATCCTATGGACATTTCCTCGAATCTGTCTCTTTTGCAAGCCTCCATATCTATATCTTATTATTTAGCACTATGGGAAGTATACATCAACAGGTTGTTAATTTGTAATCATTATTATAAATATTACTGTAAGAAACACTTTTGTACTTTTAATTTTTTCTGGCTGACACATTCTGTCTGTACACATGAGGCATGTGTGAGAATTGTCTTTGAGAAGACACTAGGAATGTGTGTGGGTGTGTGGTTTGATATAACTTTTTGAACTTCCTCTTCCAGCACACCACTGAAAGGAAGTAAAATGCTATTTTTACTGAGTTTCCTGTAGCTCATACCATCCACCATTTCCCCAAAGCTTGTTTGTTTTTATTTTATGTGCATGAGTGTTAATCAGCATGTACATATATGCACTTGTGTAGTACCTATAGAGGCCAGAAGAAGGCGCAGGATCTCCTTGAACTGAAGTTACAGATGGTTGTGAACTGCCTTCAGGTTCTCTGTAACAACAGTAAGTGCTCTTAACTGCTGAGCCATAACTCTACCCCTACTTTTTTTTTTTAATCTTTTGCAAACACTTCTCTCATCAAGTGGGCTCAATAAAAACGGAATCAGGGAGAAAGAGTAGACTGGTTTAAGGTTTCTTGATGTTCAATGGTGAGTTTCAAGACTTCTTATTCTAATGGTTAGACAGTCCAGTAATCAGAAATTATATGCTATTTCAATTTTAATTAATTAAAATTAAATTTAATTTCAAATTTAGTTCTTAAGTCACACAAGCCAGCCTTCAAATACCCAAGAGCTAAATATACATAAGGGTTCAGATAACATATCCTTCAGTTTGCAAAGACAATATTACATTTATTTATTGTGTGTATATGTTCCTGTGAGTGTGTATGTGCCTGTGTGTGTGCGTGTGTTGTGTGCCTGTGTGCATCCACACATGTGCATGTGTGTTGAGGTCAGAGGACAATGTGGGTAAACCTGTTCTCTCCTTCCACTGTGTGGGTTTCATGTATCAAACTCAGGTCATGATAGAAGTGCCTTTAGCCACTAAGCTGTCCTGCTGACCCTAGCGATACTTCAGTCTTATTTTTCAATAAATAAGTGGCAGTAAATCCACTGTCTTTGCTCCCAGAACACTCTCCTCAATGCATGCCGTATGAAGAACGAGTGGTTGGAAACCCATCCAGAAGCTTCCATCAGTGAGCTTTTTGAGCAGAAACAACAACTGGAGGACATTGTGGCTCCCATCCTCACAAAAATGTCCACACCACGTAAGTTTTGGGCTTGAATGTCAGGATATATAATAATTCAGTTCAGTTTTGTTCTTTCTGATACACCATGACTTTTAACCATCCCGGTGCCCTCAGAAGTCAGAGGGTGTCAGACCCTTCAGAACTGGAAGTAAAGATGCTGGGGACTGAACCCAGGTCTCCTGCAAGAGCATCCAGTCCTCTTAGCCACTGAATGACCTTCCCAGCCCTGCCTTTGAGTCTTTTGAAATAGGGTCTTGCTATGTGACTCAGGTTTCCTGTGTCCACTGGGTGCTTGGATCTCAGGTGACACTTTGCCCAGTTTATGCCATTGATTCTAAATGAATGCTGGGTTACAGGAACCACCTTGCCTGGCTTATGCCATCAATTTTGACCTGAGATTCTCACCCAGAAGAGGATGCTCTTGTGGGAGACAGGGTATCAGAGTCTGGAAAAGATTATAATTCTGTTTTTGGTTGGGGGATACCACTGTGGAAATGATACCCAAAGACTGGAAGAAATGCACACATCAGAATCTCAATGACAAGTATACCTAAGATTTTTAAAAATGGCAGCATTATTGTCATAAACTTTTCATGAAATTCACCTCTTAAAGCTCCAATTAGTGCTTTTCAGTATATTCACAAAGTTGTGTAATCATTACCATTTCTAGTTTTAGGCCTTTTGCTACCCCATAGAGAAGCCTTCTATCCTTCCCTGCCAAGCCCTGATAATCATTGCTTTACTTTCTATCTTTATGGGTTTTTTTTGACACAGGGTCTTGTTATGTAGCCCTGTCTTGTTATGTAGCTTGTGATGTAGGCCAGACTGGTATGAAACTTGATATAAGCCTCCTGCCTCATCCTGTCAAGTGCTGGGATTACAGATGTGAGATATTCCCAGCTTGGATATAGTTACTCTGAACTCTTCATAAAAAGAATAACAACATGCACTTGCCCTTTGTGATTGGCTTATGTCCCTTGGCATACTGCTTATCTTGTTCATTTATTTTGTAACATGCCTTACCACTTAATATTGGTAAATAAAATTCCATTATATGGATACAAATTTAATTCATTCACCAACCAGAGGACATTTTGGTTTCCACTCTTGGGCCATAATGCTGATATGAACTGTGTCTATTGCCATATGCTTTCATTTTCCTTTGGTATGGGTCATAGGTAACTCCTACATCTAGCCTTCTGGGGAACTGCTAAGCTGTTTTCCATTCTCATCAGTGATGGACTACATAGCATGCCATTGTTAATGTTTATTCTTTTCCTTAAAACATCTTCAACACACTTAATGGGTGTGAAGTGACATCATACTCTGTTTTGAATTTCCTGATCACTAATCATTATAAACATCTTTTCACACATTTATTGGTCATTTGTAGAATTATGCTGGAGAGCTATTCATTTTGATTATTTTAAAATTTAAAATTGAGGTGCCTTGTTATAAGAGTTCTTCATATATTCTGAATACAAGCCTATTATCAGAAACATGACTCTGAGCTGGACATAGCAACAAATGCCTGCAATCCCAGCACTGAGAAGGCTGAGGCAGGAGGCTCATGAATTTGAGGTTACCTCAGGGCACTCACTACCCACTGTTGACAAATATACTTCATCTCTGTGTTCCCTGGAGCTGAAGAAAGGATGAATATGAGGGAAGAGCTGGACACACAATACTAAGAAAGGTTTATTTTGTGGGTCTCTCATCCAAGTCAATCAGGGGGGAGTTTTAAATGCCAAAGGAGACTTAATGAAAGTTTCCAAAATGCCTCCAGACCAGAATAATCAGGGTGTTGTCTTGAGTTACAAAAGGCTCTAATGTGAACTATTTCCACCTTATGAAAGAAGGAAGAAACTGGCACATCCAAATTGCAGCTGAAGATGAAAGAGTGACATTAAATTCCAACCTCCAGCCTCCACACAGGAATGTGGTGACACTTGTCTGTGTTATGGTTCAGTTAATGAACAGCTTTGCCACAGCACTGAGCCAACAATGTCCTGTCCTCTCAGAATAATGTGTGGTGCTGTGAGGTAACAGGGCTCACGATTTAGCAGCCAGCTTTCCACTCCTCTTTTGCCTATTAAGAGATGGTGCCGCCTGATTGCGTGAGTCTGTCATTTTCTTGGTTATATCTTTTAAAGCACAAAATCTTTGTCTTTCCTTTGGTTAGCTGTCAGTGTCATATCTGCCTAACCCAAGGTTACCAAGATGTAAATTTGTGTTTTTCGGTCAGGGTTTTATAGCTTTTGCATTTTTAATCCTGTGATATAGTTCGGTTACTTTTTAAAAAATATGGTGTGGCATGGAGTTCAAGTTCACCGTGTGTGTGCATTTGTGTGTGTGTGTGTGTGTGTGTGTGTGTGTGTGTGTGTGATTCATTACCTAAGCTTAAGCTTTTGATGTTTGTCAAGGGGGGTTGTGGGTCTTAAGAGGTTGAGACAATTAGGCTGGTGTAGCTGGTATAAGGAGGGCTCATCCTTGCCATCTATGTAACTATGTCTACTGAGCAGGTAGGTGGCACTCCCTTTAGGTACCTTGAAGGGAGACAAGTCTTTAGAGAATCCCCTGTCTCTCCCCCCCCCCAAGCAGCTGCTTATACAGATTGTGAGTAAAGTATGTATACCCGGAAAGGTGAACTTCAGAGAGGCCCAACAGAACAAAGAGAAAGCACCCAAAGCAGGAGGGATTGCTGCCCTGAAGCCAGGGTAGAGTGACAATTTTAGAGTGAAAGAACAGGCTACTGATGAAAGGTTCAGATTAGGGACTAAGGAGGTGGGAGCTCCCATCTGGCTGATTGTAGTACTCATGTCAAGGTAGGGCAGAAAATAGGGCCACAGAGTTAACTTGTGATCTTTTTGTTAAAACTACTGAAAAACAATCTGACAGCTTTAAGCTTTTTTTTGATGGGCAGTGGGATGCCATTACAGAGCTTTAAGGTCTGGAGAAAGTTCAGTCAATAAATTGCTTGCCGCACAAACATGAGGACCTGAGTTTGATCCCTAGAAGTCACTGAAATAGATGAGTAGGATGCCACGTGCTTGTTCCAATGTTGGGGTGGTGGACATAGGCAGAGAGCCCTGGGGCTCACTTGCAGACTAGACTTGCTAAATCAGCAAGCCCAGGCCAATGAGAGACTTTGTCTCAAAAAACAATGTGGGCTTGTCCTGAAGTGGGTCACTTGAAGTTGTCCTGTAACTTCCAAAAGCATGTGGATTCCCATGCACAGTACACATAGGTGCACCTGTACAAACTCCATGTGCGCGCGCACACACACACACACACACACACACACACGTTGTATGACTATAATCCCAGAACTCGGATAGCTGGAGCAGGAGGACCATGAGTTTGAGGCTAGTCTGGGCTAGCTAGTCTGAGGCCCTGCCTCAAACACACAAAGATACAGACCTTTAGGGTGACAGAGAAGAGGGACTAAGTAAGGGAGGATAATCTGGCTTTCTTTATGAAGTAGTTTGGAGGGAGAGGAAATTACAGGAGGTTCAGAGGTGATTAAGACTTCAGTGACAATCCATTTCCTACCTAGTCCATCACCATCACTGAACTTGGCTGGCAGCTCTCCTTCCCCCTCCTAACCTCTGCAGAAGAATTACCTCTCTCCTCAGGTCCCTTATGTTGCAGGTGTCCCCTCTAGGCATCTTCATAGCATAAGATGCTATGCTGGATCTTGATGGAACCTCTGAAATGATCCTTTATTTTACAATAGAGAAATGAAGATGAAAGAGGTTCAGCATTTTAATCAGAGTTCCTCTAGGCAGTGGTCTAAGAAACACTAACAGGCAAAACGTGTATGTGAAAAGTGTGTCCTTGTGGCTTTACCCAAGTGCCAGGGTTTAATTAATGGCTGATCCAGGCTAGGATATACTGATGTATTTCATGCCCATTGTTTGAAAAACCGGCTTTTGCGTATTCCATATCTCAAGCTAATTAAATTTCATTTAAAAATATGTTTCTTTCAGGTCAAGTGAAAAGTGCCAAATCGATGACCTAAGCCGTGGTCAGCAAAGCAATCAAGACTCTACCTTCTACAGGCCCCACATGGTGTAGAAGGCTACATTATCTTCCAGTATTAGATAAGACAAATCCTCCATTCTTGCAAGCTGAACTCAAGAAATGTTTGGGTTCAAATTCAGTCACCCTGGTTTTGTGTAAGGTTGTTCAGAATACTCACACCTGGCTCAGGGGCTTGTCCTCTGCTCCCCCAGACACATCTCATGAGTCCTCCAAGCATGGCTCTTCATGGGTTCCTGCATTCCTTTGGAAGAGCTGAGCAAGGATTTAAAAACCACACAGAGAAGGCCATAGTTTTCTGTGTAGCTGAGGTAAGAAATTTCCACTAGACTAGGGAAATGTATTTTAAAAAGGTGCACAAGGCCATTTCCAAAGGAAAAGCTTTTGTTCCTTCTCTTTCAAATAGGTAACACTAAGAATCATCTGGGGCAGGCTCCTCTGATTTTAGCTGTTACTTTCTAATGTCTGAATTAAAATTCATCAGGAATGTGGGAGACAGTTTCTGAGAAAAGCCCACTGTTACCTTTACTATGTATAATAAGTACAAATCCGTCTAGCCTCTCCTCTCCAGGGAATTTGGTAATATAGCTACTGTAACTGGCACCATGCCACTTCCTACCATTCTCTTTGATATTTTTTATCAAATTTTAAAGGTCTTGGTTACCCAGAAGTTCTTTGGAAAGTCCTTTTTCTAGTCAAATGAAGCAGGACCCCACATTTCCTATTTCTTTATGACTTTCTGGGAAAGATTTTATAGAATATAAAATGTAAAAAAAAAAAAAAAGAAAGGGGAGAGAGAAAATATTCCTCATTCTTACCACTTCCTCCTCTTTGTCTTGCTATGCAAACTATTTTCTCACTTTAGAGGAGAAACAGAACAAGGAAGCCATTCAGAGTAACACTTGCCAGGTGGTATTCTCCTTGACACAGCATTGAGGTAATCTTGGTTTAAATGTTTCCCCAAGTCTCACTTTTGAGATCTTTTCACTATTTCACTTTTCCTTTAGTGGCAACATTAATGTTGGCCCATCTGCGAGACACCCTGAGTATTCGCTGCTGGCGGGAGAAAGGGATCTGTGTTTGGCCCTTTTAATACACGTATTTCAGGATGCTCTGTGCACATCCACACTGGGGCCACCGGGAAGAGGCCAGGCGTCCTTCTTTGTTGCTGTTATTTTTATTCTAAGCCACATTTTCTGAGCCTTGATCATGAATGCAGTTATGCTTTCCAGGTCTGTGCTCCTGGTAAGTAGGAAGTGAGTTCTGAAATGCACTTCCATTCCTAGGTAAGACAGATGCATAACCTCTCTCTCCCTCTTTTGTCTTGCAATCTTTATCCTCAAACATTTTATAGCCTTTGATACACTTGCTAACACTGTATTTGTACAGTCTCTTGCATTGGCACCTTTATACCAGCACCCTGACTTTCTTAAAATCTACTTTTCTAACTCCCTATTAACTTCTCTTCTTCAAAACTTCTCAGAATTCAATTCTGATTCTTTGTGGGACATTGTTTTTCTTCACCCTACGACAGCCCCTGTCTCCAATATTATAGAGGTCTAATACTTCCTTTTTTGGGGGACACTTATGATGCCAGAAGCTTCATTCTGAGCTCAGTGTAATTACTCACGTTTGCCTCACCATGTGAATGAACAATGACAATTTTGAAAGAAAGACTGTCTTTTGCTCTTTGCCAAACTTAAAGAGCTTGTAAAATAATAGAAAGTCAGTAAATAAAAGCTGACTCACTTAGAACTACCTTACTTCCCAGTACCTAGCTCTGCCTAATACTACCTAGTACTTAAAGAACTCATTCTGTCTCCGTTCACTTATAGAGCTTGATTGTATTATAGAAATGATATCAACCTTATCTTATGTTTTGCTTGTCAGTGCACTATTGCAATACTGACTCCCTCAACAGACAAGCCATACCTATATCAAACATCTCGGCTTTATATCTGCCTTCCCTCAACTTTGTATTTCCTGAGCTGTCATCTTGAATGTCATGGACCTAGTGATTTCCAAGAGATTCTTGTATCTCATTTCAGAGATTCCTTTAATGCGGGCCTCTGAACCTTATATATAGTATCTGTGGGTCTGTTTTGTAAGAGATGATATCAATTATTACCTATTGTTGCACTGACTTATAAATAGGTTAATAGAAGATTTAAATGCCTTGATGCTGTGAGTTTGATGTTATTTCATTAGCTGCATGGTGTCTTCTGAACTTGCATAGAGTAGTTACTTTTTTAAAAGCACATGCTAACAATTCAGGAATGCCTCCACAGTATTTGAAAGGTAGTCAAAGGCTAATTCAATGATGATAGTTCCCTAGGTTTTTTGCTTCATTTAGTAAAAATATAAAGGCAGGATATTAATACAACATTATTAAAATAACTTCTGCCCTTTATCACTATTTTGTAACAAAAGATATTTTAACAGCAAAAAAAGTAGGAGAAAGGAAACAAGAAAGCCATTCAGAGTAACACTCCCCAGGTGGTGTCCTCCTTGACACAGCATTGAAGTAATCTTGGTTTAAATGTTTCCCCAAATCTCACTTTGAGATCTTTTCACTACTTTACTTTTCCTTTAGTGGCAACATTAATGTTGGCCCATCTGCGAGACACCCTGAGTATTCGCTGCTGGCAGGAGAAAGGGATCTGTGCTTGGCCCTTTTAACACACGTATTTCAGGATGCTCTGTGCACATCCACACTGGGGTCACTGGGAAGAGGCCAGGCACCCTTCTTTGTTGCTGTTATTTTCATTCTAAGCCACATTTAGGCTTAGATGATGGTTAGAACTTGGTTAGATTTACCTTTCTCATCTTGCCATGTATGATAGAATTTTATCATATACCAGATGTAGTATCTAACCTTTGACAACTACTGCTCTAGAAAAATGGAGGTAGATTGATGTTTATTTTAACAACAAAAAACCCACATTGTTAAAGGCCGACAGTTACTCTAGTGTTCCTCTAATATGCAGTGTATTATATTGTCCAGGATAGCCTGTATACCCATTTCACTCCTCTTACTGTGTGATCCTGTCATTTTTAATGTAGAAACATAGTCTCTAAGCTCTCTTGAATCTGGGGAGCCCATGACTATAGTTGAAAGTGATCCTGTTTCATTTCCAAGGCTAGGTCATAAGAGACGTGGCTTCTGCCTCAGTTTCTTAAGATACCACCTTAGACACCAGCCTGTGAGGAGGCCAACAAAGAAAGGAACTATGGCTCAAGCCTGCAGCTCTGACTTCACGCCATCTGTCTAACCATTGCTGCCAGCCTGCCTGACTATGAGTGAGTCATCATGGAAATGGATTCTCCAATCAAGCTACTATTTGATGTTATATGGAGTGGAGGCAACTTTCTCTGCTGAGTTCTACCAGAATCATGGACTTCTGAGATAAATAAATGTTTTGTTTTAAGCTACCCAGTTTTGTATTTATTGGTTTCACAGTAAAATACAACATGTAAACATAACACAGTGAAATATACACGTGTCAGGTGTATGACAAAGAACTGTCAGGTGTCATGACAAAGCCCAGAATACATGGCTTTGGTTCTGAAACTGGAGGGTGGGTTGATGCTGCAAAGGTCTAGTGGGGAGCATGAGTGACAACCCCCAGGCCTGAAGTACTGCCCAACAAGAAGCCTTCAGAGCCTCTATGAGGCTACCAGAGGGAGTCTATAAGAAGGAGGGAAATGTCCCTGTAAGCTAGAGAAAAGGGCTCTTGTTATGAGGCTACAGGAAGTTTTTAAAATGATGTTGTGTAATGAACACAAAGGTTCAGTGAATATGTCTCAACTTAGCCCCAGAGCCACCTCACCATTTCTAACATGGAAGGGTCCGAGCTAAAGAAAGGAACACACCTGCTTTCAAGTTAAACTAGAACTATAAATGTGGCAGTAGCTATTGGGTTTGAAATTGAAGTTGCTCTTCACTTCCCAGTCTTTGTAGGTGACAAAAGTTATTAAACCAAGAAATGACTTCTGGGAAAAGATAAAATCCAGGGTAGAACTATAGGGCATCTGTTAAGAAACAACTACTCTATGGAAAAAAACAAAACAAACAAATAAACAAAAAACAATGGAATCTTGAAATTCGAAGGCAAGTGGATGGAACTTGAAAAAACCATCCTGAATGAGGTAATGGAGTCACAAAAAGAGGAACATGGTATGTACTTGCTCATATATGGATTTTAGACATAGAGCCAAGGACCACCAGCCTATAATTCACACCACCAGAGGAACTAGGATACAAGGAGGATTCTTTTTTCTCTTTTTTTCCTAATTTAAATTTTTATTTATTTATTTTACATGTCGATCCCAGTTCCTTCTCCTTCCCTCCCTCCCTCTTACCCTCTCTGTCCCCTCACATGCATCTTCACCACCCTCGCCTCCCATCTCCCCACCCCAATTCCACATGTAGGGCAATGCCATCCAGGTGGGGTCATGTAAATCTGTCAAGTCATTTGAAGTAGGGATTAGGACTTCTCTCCTGTCTCTAGGTTAAGGCAGTATCCCTCCATGGGGGATATGTCCACAAGGTTCTTTTGTGCAGCAGGAATATATCCTGGTTCCACTGTCTGAGGTCCCTTAGACTGCTCAGTACTTCTGGCTGAGACCCATATTCAGGGGGGCCTGAGTCAGTCCCGTGCTGTATTCCCAGCTATCAGTCTAGTGGCCCGTTAGCTCCTTCTTTACAAGGAGGATTCTAAGAGATTCATATAAGGTTCGTCACAGAAGGGGGAAGGGGAGTGGGGGGCAGTGAGTGGAGAGAAGGGGAGGAGGGGAAAGCATGTGGGACTAGGAAGATTGAGTCAGGGGAGGAATAGGAGAGAGAAGAGAGGCGAGAGAGAGAATAAACGATAGAAAGAGAGAATAAAAGAGAGAGAGAGAATAAAAGAGAGAGAAAATAAAGAGGGAGCCATTATAGGTTTGAAGAGAAAACTGAACCTAGAGAAATGTTCAGAGACCTACAAAGATGACCCCATCTAACAATTTGAGCAACAGTGGAAAGGCTACCATAAATGCCCTCCCCTGGTGATGAGATCGATGACTAACTTATCCACCATCATAGAGTCCTTGTCTAGTAACTGATGGAAGCAGAAGCAAACACCCACAACTAAACACTGAGTCGAACTGGAATCCAGATGCAGAGAGGGAGGACAAGAACAGGCTACAGAAACCCACAGAGACAGCTGACCTGAACAAGGAGCTAATGGGGCCCCAGACTGATAGCTGGGAATCCAGCTTTGGACTGACTCAGACCCCCTGAACATGGGTCTCAGTTAGAAGGCCTGGGCAATCTAAGGGACCTCGGACAGTGGAACCAGGATGTATTCCTGGTGCACAAAAGGACTTTGGGGGCACATCCCCCATGGAGGGATACTCCCTTAACCTAGAGACAGGAGAGAAGGCCTAGTCCCTATTCCAAATGACTTGACAGATTTAGATGACCCCTCCTGGAGGGCATCATCCTACATGGGTGGGGAGTGGGGAGGGATAGGAGGGGAGGGTGGTCGGGGGACATGAGAGGGTGGAGAGAGGGGAAGAGGGAGGGAGATGGAACTGGGATCAATATGTAAAATAAAAATAAAAAAATGCAAAAGAAAGAAAGAAAGAGAGGAAGAAATCAGAAACACCTAGGATGACATCTCAGTGTTCTCAGGCAATTGGACTTTTTTTTTCATGTGGCCAGGAAGATGGTTCCAGGTGTTCTAGGATGGCATCATAGGTACACCCACAGCTATCACCCTTTCTCAGTGGTGGCATGTGTCAGCACAAGGAACTGTTTGGCCGACTTTTCTGCAGTCCCATGTCCACCCTTGACCAAATCAACTTATTGGGAGATGGAAAATTATGAATGACTCACCTGCATTGCTGGCCCGTCCCAGTCATATAGCATAGTCTGTCATCAGAAGATAGGATGGGGCAAGGCCCACTTCAGCCTCCAAGCTCTCCAAGGCTGTCAACACCTACTTCTTGCTGGCTTTGCTGAAAACTGTGCAATATAAATTTTATTTATTTCTTATTTTGAGACAGGGTTTCTTGATGTGTCTCTGACTGTCCTGGAACTTGCTCTGTAGATCAGGCTGGCCTCAACTCGGAGATCTGCTTGGCTTCTCCTTCCTGAGTGCAAAATATAAACTTATGGCGTTTAAAAAGGCTCTCTATCAGGGAGGTCGTAACAAAGAATAGTTTTTCATCTCTGCAGTTTAGTTAGAGGCCGTCTCTGGCTTTCAATACCATGGCTAAGCCAGAGCTGAATATACATTTTTGTACACGTTTCCTGAGGGTTGTGGATTTGGAGAACCTGAATCTTGAAACTTAAAACTACAAGAGCTGTAGTCACAAGGTTTGGGGGAACCAAGAGAGCTTGAGGGGACAAGGTTGAAACTAGAGCTAAAGAGAGCAGGGGAAGGCATTTTTTAGAATGACCTGAGGCAGCGCAGCTGAGAGCCAAGGGAAAAAAAGTGCAAGCGAGAGAAGGCACAGTGAGGTGGGCACTGGGCAAGGACGAGGGAGGCAGCATAGGGAAGGTTCTCAGGCATTTTCCTTCCCGAGGCTTAAGAAAACCACGCATCTACACAAATAAGAAAGCTGCAGAGTATTTTAGGGTGACATGGATGTATTGGTCATAATTCAGGATTAGATATAGAACTTTTGACTGAAATTCAGGCTCTAGGAATTGAGACATCCTTCAGGGCTTCTGTAACACAGAAGTGACACAGAAGATAGATCCAGTCAGCTTCCTGCTGTGATGTTCTCCCTGCTGCTCGCTCTATGGAGAGCACATGCAGCAACCTTGATTAGTAAGGAACAGCAAGAATAGAATTCCCTACATACAACATAACTAACTCCTCCAGGGCAGCAAACTGCAAATTGATGATTAGTGTTCACTGGAGAAATTTGAAGTGCATTTGTGTCTAGTAATTTACATTGGAGCCCCCAAATCACATGCTAGGCATCGAGAATTTGTTGATGAATATGTCCTGAGGAGAGTGGGTGACATCGTACCTTCAAGCAAAGAACTAAAATTCAGTGATGAATGGAATGGAGGCAAATGAGAATGTTAAATATTGAAACATTAAATATTGAAGAAGAAAAGGAAAATGGTAAATAAGAACGAACGAGGAGGTCTACGTAGGAACCAGAAGGGTGATGGGTGGGTAAGCTGGATACAACCTGAAAGCAGGAGTGGAGAGTAGGGATGGGGGAGGATAAGTGAGACGCACAAGTGTGAGCGAAGTGTAATATATGTGATTAAGATGTTACTCATGAAACCCATTATTTTGAATGTTAGCTAAAAGTTAATTTTAGAAATGAGTAAGAGAGAAGGCAGTGCAGTGTTGAAGGGGGTCAGGGCTGAACTGGAGAGAATTGGCATGAAAAAGACATCATGTATGTTTTTAAAACCTTAGAGGTTCTGTCTATGTATCTGTCTTTGACCCTTTCATCTGTTATGCCAGGCAAAGGAAATCAGTTAAAAACAGTTGTAGATGTAGACTACAGTGTGGCCATTAAATGCATGCTCCTCTGCAACTCAATAACTCCTTTTGGATTGGAGGTGGGAATAATGGGTGCAGCCAATCAGAACAAAAGCAGGTTGGCAAGAAACCAATGGGACGTCAGCATGGAAACAGCTTTGGCTTTGGTATCAGTTGGTGGACTGACCCTGGCAAACAGATGCTGAGCTGAGCACAAACGAGCCCCTTCTTTGGGATTTTTGAAAGGCTGCAGTTTGATGTCAACTCTGAGCCATCTTAGGCTTGGAAGAACACTTTTCTGGGGAAGAGCTCCGTTTTAAGGTCAGTAACAATGGGGATAAGGGCTTGGAGACGAAGAGCTGCTTGAGGGCTAGGGAGTAACTTGAAGCTGTAATGGCCACCTCTTTCTTTACATTAAAATCCT
This sequence comes from Phodopus roborovskii, assembly GCF_943737965.1. Taxonomy (NCBI): domain Eukaryota; kingdom Metazoa; phylum Chordata; class Mammalia; order Rodentia; family Cricetidae; genus Phodopus; species Phodopus roborovskii. Next base: position 32,712,729 of record NW_026126433.1, read on the forward strand.
TGTGACTGATAGCAAGTGAGTATAAAACAGGGCAAAAGATGAAGTCTGTTCCTGAGGTGACTTCAGAAACTCCCAGGAGTTCTTAGGGTAAGGCTAGCTATAAGGAAAAACAGGCGAGCTCAAGTCATTCTCAGGATAGTCACATACATTTATGCAGGTGATGTCTTACATCAGGGCAGCAATTCAGTGGAGGCATCAGGGATGGTATCCAGCCCATTGTTGATATGACAAGCCACCTGCCTGTGGTCAGGCTTCATGGCCCTGAGGAAGAGGTTCCTTTTCTACTTCAGTCAAAGGCTTCACACAATTAAACCTCAACCTCAATTTTTTCAGTTTAAAAAAAAAAAAAAAACATTGTTTACCCCTGTCCTCACTCCTTACTTTAACTGATGTGATGCAACTTCTTTTGCTTCTTGTTTGCTGAGAGAGGAACAGGAAGTTTTGAAGCTGAAATAGTCAAGTGGAATTCCAGAGTGATCTGTACTCATGGAGAGTGAGGAGCATGGCGTTTGTCTTTGCTCCTTCCCTCTCAAAGAGTTCACTCCATCAGGTGTTTATGGTGAGCCTGTCTTGTGCTGTGAACCATGTTCACAGCCTTAATGAAAGTCAAAAACTCAGTCTTGGCCTTTGAGAGACTCACTGCTCCAAGCAAGCACATGGTCAGTCAGATCGCCACAAAAACTGTGCAGTCATGGTCCACTCCTTCCCATGTGTAGGTAGCACTGGGACGATGAGACGCAAACACTGCTGCTAGTTCCCTGCATATTCCTGGAGCATGAAGGAGAGTGGGTGCATTAATGTGTTTAGATTTGATTTGCTACCACCTCAGCTAGGTGGAGTGTGGATGGACTGGGTCCTGGTGGACCTCACTCCCAACAATTATTCACCCCCCCCCCATTTTTCAACAGGCTAGTCTGCCTCAGTGTAAATTCTGGAAAAGCAATGTCAAGCAATTTATCTTTCTGGACAGCAAAAGATGACAACAAGCCTGATTTACTCTGTGGGAGGCCAGCTGATTACTTTGTGGTTCAGAAGCATTTCACAATTATTATATGTGCTACTATTGTTTTGGGAGGTAAGTAGCCACATGAGACTCCTCTGTCCTTAGAAACGTTTCTCATTGTAGAAGGAGGTCACAGCTACATTAAAAGAGCAGCCCATGGAACCTCAAGTTGAGAGTGAAGACTGTCAGGCTAGCTTCATTCAATTTCTCAGGAGCGTGTATATCCCTTTATTCAGTAATACTAGCTGGGCATGGCAGGGCGGTAGGGCATTAAAGAGAGTGAGATAATCCTTGACATTATGGAGCTTTCTCATGGAGGAGGTTGGCAAACAAATAATCACAAGGCAGTGTGTTATGTGTTGACATGAAGGCATTGCCAGGGTTTTCTAATAAGGAGTAAGGCGATCCAGATACTGCCCATGTGACCAGGCCTATCCTGATCAAATGTGGGGAGACAGCATGGGAAACAGACAAACAGGACACAGACAAACAATCCAGTTTGCATAGTTGATGCCATTGACTTTGTTTATTATGTCTTTTTAAAAAAGATTTCATTTTATTATATATGTAGGAATGTTTTGCCTGCATACGTGTGTATGTTCCATGTCATGCAGTGCCTACAGAAGCCAGAAGAGTGTGCTAAAGCCCCTAAAACTGTAGTTCCAGCTGTTTGTGAGCTGCCATGGATGTCAGTGCTGGGAACTGAATCTGGGTCCTCTGGAAGATCAGCAAATGTTCGTAACCACTGAGCAATCCCTCCAGCCCCTATTTTGGCCTTTGATGGGATTTTCTTTACCTCACCCACTTTTCCTGCCTAGAAGAAAATTAGGGAGGGCTTTGTAAACAAAGACATCCTAAACATTGATTAAGAATTCAGCAGGTGTAGTGAATAGCATTCATAGAGATAAAGTAGCCTACTCAATAACACAGATGCCTTACTCTAAAGTTAATTCCTGTGATGAAAGTTCCTAGGTCTCTGTAAAAGAGTATTTACATAGGAAAAATACCATCTGCTCCAAAACCTTTTCTGGAGTCAGGAAGATCATCTAGGACCACTAATAAAACAAATATGTGCAGAGAGCATCTTCATTTTAGCATTTATCAGGGAGTGAAATTGCTCTGTCTAAAGTTTTTTAAATATAGTCACCAAGGAGTTTCGTTCCTTTTGGTACCCACAATGATCTGATGATGGTGAGCTTTGATGACTCTAGATACACACTGAGGATGTAAAGGTAAGTGGCCAGCAGCAAAGGGCATTGCAGAAACAGTGAGAATACCATCTCTTTTCCTGGGTTTAAGCATAAGAAAATATTCAACAATTATTTACTGATTTGGTTCAACCTCAAGCTGGGAGGCAGCATGCAAGAACCTGGGCTGCCAGTGGGTTTTGCTTTATGCACAAACACACAGGATTATGGTCTATTTTGTGTCTCCATGGGAAAGAGATGAATAGTCTTGGACAGAACAGACTTAAAGGCAGCCGAGTGCCTCTCATGATTGTTCTGTGAAGGAGGTGTTTCTTATGACACAGTTTCACATATTTCTGTCTTCCAGGAAAATTATGGAGTATATGTTATTTTAGCACAGAATAAATGGTTATTAACATAAAATGAAGTATATGGATATTAAGTTTGACCTTTTCATTAATTTTCACCATCAAATGAATCAGTAAGATGCCTACAGAGAGGCCCTAACATGTTCCTGGGTCAGCAAGTGTGAGGTCTGTGAAACCTCAGTATTTTCCATATTATCCTGTGAGGGATGCCTAATTATAGTATCTTATACTTAACAAGTGTATTTGTGGGCCATGGAGGTGGTTTCAGGAGGTAAAAGCACTTGCTACACAAGCCTGTATACCTGAGTTTAATCCCCAGAACCCATATGAGGTGGAGGGAGAGAACCAATTCAACAAGGTTGTCCTACACACACACACACACACACACACACACACACACACACAGATGAATGTGAACATAGACATGCATACACACACATAGATAGACAAATTTCCTAAACACAAATAGCATTTGTAATAATCATTAACTATTCATAATCATACTATGACTCACAAGTTGAAAATTAAATAATTAGGCTGACAATTAATCACTATTTTGAAAATATAATCATTTGTCTCTTTCAATAGCATTTATTTTTAATTGACATGTAATATGCTTATATATTTATGGATTATAGTACAACTTGACACAGGCTTATAATGCATCAAATAGGGTAATTGCCATTTTGAAATTATAATTTGTATTTTTATTTTTTAGGGTTTTCAAAGATGGTTTTAAAGAATTCCGAGGTCTTTGTCATGATGATTCTATCTCTGTCAGGATTTGTGACAGGTCAACTGGCTTACCATTTTGTTGAGGTACTGTATACATAATAAATTAGAGTAAATCAAAGGTAAACACCTCACAAAGGCCCATTCCTAATGTGTAAGTTTTTCCTCTTCTGCAGTCCTAGGGGTCAAACCCAGAACCTCATGCATGCCAGGTAGAAGGATCCTATCAATGACCCACACCCCTAACCCTAAGGAATTAAAAAATGTGAACAGGTATTTAAATAATTTCACATTATTATTTTTGCAAAGAAAGACATGTAAGAAATACAGCAGGAGAGTCATAAGCCAGGAAAGCTTCAAATGGAGCAGCAGTTTGGAAGTGAGGACAATTCATCTCATTGGCAGGTTCCTTGTCATCCTTCTCTAAGCCTTACCCTTTCCCCATTGTTACTCCTTCTGAGTTCTTGTTTTTTCCATTGTGGGCACACTGGCTTATTCCCTGATGTTCACTTTAAACATATAGAGACTTGACACAAAAGATAGCATCTCTTTTCTTTTTAAAGATTCATTTATTTTACCTGTATGGGGTGTGTTGCCTGCATGTGTCTAAGTGTGCTGCATGCATGCCTAGCACCCCTGAAACCAGAACAGGATGTCAGATCCCCTGCAACTGGAGTTACAGACAATCTTATCCACTGCGTGGGTGTTGGGAACTTCACCTGGTCCTCAGCAAGAGCAAGTGCTCTTAACTATTAAGCCATCTCTCCAGCCCCTGCAGCACTGTTTTCATGATAAAGCATGGCTGATCTTTTCTCTCAGATTAGATATGAAACATGCATTAAACACAATATAGCCACAAGAAAATGTTCCTTCATTTTTTTTTTATTTCAGCTTATTGATGCCAGGCCTTAACAGCATTACAATGTGCATTAACAAGTTGTCTCCATTCAATATTTTATTTTTTGAGATAGAGCACATCTATCTAGGGCTGCAGAAGCCTGTCAATCTCCCGAAACTCCACCACTTCTACCAGCTAACACTGTTTGAGTGCCCACTGTGTGCCACACTCATTTTGAAGTGCTCCGTACTCAACTCATTCGTCCTTGAGTTGCCTTGTTGATTCTTGCAGGAACTCAATGGCAATAAACTCTCCAGCCACTTCACAAACTGAGGCACCGAGAAATGAGATGAGGTAGTCATTAAATTGGAATGGTCTAGAATAAACATTTAGGAGAAAACATTTACAGACGTCAATGACTGTTATGTTTTCTATTACTTTATGTGTACCCTCTACCATCCATGCCTTATATAACTGATTGTACCATCACCTAAATATATTTCTCTGCTGAGTAACTGGAATATTCTTTTTCAATCCCAAGCAGATCTCCATGAAGCCACAGATATCTGTGTGAGAATATATAATAGACATATTAAAATAAGTATCAAACAGTTTAATAGATACTTTTCTGTAAATTGGATAGTGTTATCTCAGGTAACATCAATGGTAAGGGATATGTATCATTTTTGCAAGTACCAACTAAAGTTCTAATCAATATTGGTGTAAAACTATCAGAGAAGATCAGTTTAAATGGAGGGAAGAGTGGAAAAGGAGGGGCTGGAGAGATGGCTCAGTGGTTAAGAGCTTTTGGTGCTCTTGTAGAGGATCTGGGTTCTGTTCCAGCACACACATGGCAGCTCACAACCCTCTATAACTCCAGTTCTGGGGGATCTGGAGTTATAGCCAAAACATTCATACACATAAAATTAAAACAAACAAACAAACAAAGTATTCCCCCAAAGGAGGAAAGATATTTTGGCTCATGGTTTCAGCTGCATGGCTGTGGTATGTGGGAAGATGAGCATCTTCATCATCCTAACAGAGGATGGGGTAGAGCAGGGCGGTTCATCTCTCAGCAGAAAGAGCTAGAAAGACTGGGGTCAGGACGATATACACACTAGAACGCTACATCTGCAGCACCTGTATTCTAAAAGCCCAAGGATGATGTTAGTTAGCATCATTATGATCCAAGCACCTCTCAAAAGCGCCGCCTGCTGGACCCAGGCCCTCAAAACACGAACCTTTTGCCGGGCTTGGGGAGGGGGGTGGGTGGGTGAGGCGGCTCCAGGGAGGGGCACACTTTTAAACCACCATAAGTAACAGACTGATTTCTCCACGCATTTGTTACTTTAGGTGCACCAAATTGTCTACCCTCTTCTAAAAACACCAAGTTTTTCACTTTATTGTTATTTTTTGCCTTTGATTGTATTTGTGGCTTCTCTGGATGTGGACTTTTACATAGTCAAGAATGTGTTGTGGCAGGTAAGAAAACATTTTAAGGCATTTTAAGTTAGTGCTCTGTAGAAGCACTGATCTCAAAGAGTTGAGGGCCAGGGTGTGTGAGAGAATTAGTGTTCGCTGAGGGACTGCTAGGATCCGAGTAAACAACATCTCAGTTTTGCCCATGTGCAAACAGAAGTCACAGGAGGGTCCGGAAATATTTGCATCTGAGTTCTGGTTTAACTCGGTTTCATCATGATGGTGTTTTCTTTTTATTGCTGGGATTGCAGTTATCATTTCTCCTCTTCCTTGATTACACTCATTGCACAATTTATTTGTGTTTTCAGGGAACATTTTCCCCATTTTGGTTTAACTGTGTTCTTCCTAGCATCTTGAATTAAAATTAATTGAATTGTAACGTTTTAATGGTATTTTGCATATTCAATGCTTATTTTTTCCCTTTTACCTGATCTCATGTTTTGATGTTTATTCAATTTTAATTGTTTTTTTCAGGGGGGAGGGCAGTACATTCATTCTTGTTTTAGTTACATAGCCTTGGCTGTCCTGGAACTAATTATGTAGACCAGGCTGGTCTTGAATTTACAAAGTTCTGCCTTAATGTAGGCATGCCTGCAGGGTGTGAGCAGTGTAGCAGTAAGTAGACATGTGCAAGTAATCTGTGGTGTGTTGATTTAGAGCCTTTTGGGTACATTGCATCCTCAAACTCTGTACAATTTGATGCCAGTTAAAAATAGTAAAGTAATGGCTAGAGATGTAGCTCAGGAGTTGAGAGACTGGCTGCTCTTCTAGAGGACATGGGTTTGGTTCCTAGCACCCACATGGACCCTCACAATCATCTGTAACTTCAGTTCCAAGGCATCTGATACCCTCTTCTGTCCTCCATCATGGGCACTAAGCATGCAGGTAGTGCACATGCTACAGATCACACAGATAGATCACCCATGCACTTCACATCAAAAAAAAAAAGAGCAAACTTAAAAAGAATAGTGAATATGATCAAAACAGATTGTATGGATGCATGAAATACTCAAAGAATAAATAAAATAAAAATATTACATTATTAAAAATAATGAAATAAAAAGTAATATGTAACCTTCAGTGTGAGTAAATGCAGTCTTGTTGTCCTTGGGTACAAGTGACACTGTGTGATGAATTGGTTCACAGGTCTTACTAACGGGAGTGATTAGCTTTGGTACAGCGTTTGTCACCATTGCATATGTGGTTTTGAAATTCCATGAAGATTCATGGGATCTGCAGTGCTGTTTACTCTTCAGCATCACACTGTGCATCATAGACCCTCTCCATTCTGTCAACTCGCTAAAAACAATTGGTAGGTTGGTTCTTTTTTCTCAAGTTGTTGCAGATGTGAGGACTGTATGTATTTTCCTTGTATGGATTGTGTATTCAGCAGAGTAGGGATCAGTGCTTTGTTTTCTCAAGGATAGATGGCTGGCTTGAAGGCAATGTAGATAAGACAGTCCCCAGAGACAAACCCGAGTATCAACCCATAATCAGATTCTGAGTAATCCAGATTTAACCATGTCATTCTGAAAGATTTTAGTTTGCAGAGCAAGGATGTAAGAAGGAAAATAATTATTACAAGTGGAATATAGAAAATCATAAAGAATGAACATTGACATGGGAGGAAAAAAAATCAGGAATTATGAGAACAAGAAAGGTTACTATGGTGATGGGGTTAGTGGTTATATGCTAGACTGATCTTGTTAAATAGGGCTAGTTACAGCCAAGAGAAAGCCAGAGTATGAAAGAAGTTTCTCACAGGTCTTGGCCCACAACAAGGAAATAGGCCCCCAACCCTGGAACAAATGATTCCAGATGAACAGCCCTGTTTGGGTCACTCCAGGCCAACGGACAGTCTGGGGACTTTCCAAGCCATTCTATGGTTTATCCCTTGAAGAAGAACAGGTCACACCTGGGTGATCTCTTAAACATGAGATCATACTTTGTAATCAATCACCTTGTGCCCCATGCATGTATGCTGTTTGCGGCCTTTCTCTATTAAAAGAGAGCCTGAACCCTTTGGGGGCTGTGCAGCTTTTCCCATGATTGCTGACACCCGAGTGCACTCGTTCAATAAGCACCTCTTGCTTGTTGCATCTCCTGGTTTTGGTGTTTGTGTTGCAGGGCTCTCCCACCGGCCCATTAGGAATTAGGGTCCAACAATTCCAAGGTCACACGGAAGCATTCCAGTACTTCACATCCAGATTAAAAACTAGAAAACAGAGTCCCTTAAAACAAAAACTATAGATATACTACCATAGGAATAACAATAATGATGATGATGGTGATAGTACCTCAATTATATATTTTCAATTATTATTGTTTCAAAACCCCAAGGTAAAAAAAATGAGATATGTCCATTCTCTTTAATAATGATGATGATGTTACTTAATATAATCAGTTTGGGTTTTTACACAATGGTTTATATTAAGTGGTTGCATTTATTTATTTATTTATTTTTTTGAGACAGGGTTTTACTATCTAGCTTCGTCTTATCCAAAGCTCACTATGTAAACCAGCCTTGTAAGGGAAAAGGACCAACTAAACAAACACGCCCTGAGCAAAGCCAAAGGAACACACTTTGGCCCTGCAACCAGAACCAAAGAAATAAACCCTAACCCTGAAACCAGTACCAAAGAAACATGCGTTGTCCCTGGAATCAAAGCCAGTAAAAGAAATAGATCCTGGCCCTAAAATTAGAGCCAAAAGGCTAAGAAGGACCAATGAAGGAAATACACTTCAGCCCTGAAACCAGAGCCAAATCTGACCATAAACCTGTGCAGAGAACCAAGCAATTCCTGAGCACCAGGTGTAACTAGTCTGAGCTCAATGATTGAAATCTGACCAATCCCACCCTGGAAATCTCCCTGAGGAAGCTCTACTCCCTAAGAGGCCCTATATAACCCCCTGAATCTGTTCAGCTTGTGGCTCTCCAGCTGCCTCCTTCCATCCTGGCAGAGACGGCCCCTCTCTTGGATTCTTCCCTCCCAATAAATCTCTTGAATGAGGTTTGGGTGAGACCCTCTTTCGCCACTTTTGCCAGAGCATTGATGCAGAGACCACCCTAAGCACAGTGGGCAAAATGAAGTTGTTACACTCCACTCTCCCGGGGCACTGGAGCCGAACTGTAACAACTTCAGGGAAACCCTCTCCTGCCAGTACAGAGCTGATACACTGGAGAAGCCTTCCCCTGAAGCAGGGCTGTAAGCTGCTGTGCTTCCTGTGACCTGTGATATTGCTTGGCTCCTGAGTGCCAAGAGTACCTTTCCATCTGAGCTGTACCACTCAGTGTTCTGGCAGAGTCCCTGTCCATCCCATCTGAGCTGTCAAAATGCCTACAAGCCTAGCCTTGAACTCAGAGATTCAACTGCCTCTGCCTCCTGAGTGTGGCCTAACAGTTGCATTTAAAATACATGGATGTATAGGAAAGCAAACTAAAATAATAATAATATAAAATTTTTAAAAAGTAAAGGAAGGAAACAGAGCAAGCCAGGAGGATCAACCAGAAAGCAACACTCCTCCATGGCCCCTGACTCAGTTCCTGCTTCTAGGTTTCTGCTTGAGTCCCTGCCTTAAATTCCTTCTGTGATGGACTGTGACATGGAAGTGTGAGCCAACTGAACTCTCTCCTCCCCAAGTTGCTTGTGGTTGTGGTGTTTATCACAGCAATGGAAACCAGACCAGGGCAGTGGCTTTAAATCAGTGTGTGTTTACAGAAGACAAACCTGAAGATCAGGCTTTCTCCTTTTCTGTTTTTAAAAGATGGTCTAGAAACCAAGCCCTGCATATGCTGGGCAAGAACTCTACCCCTTGGCTATATCCCCAGCCCGGATGTGGTCCTTTTTAGATCTAGGGAGCTGGTTTATTGGTATACCACTGGACATGGGAGATACAGGGGGCCTCAATTGAAACTTCTAGAGAGGCAAACCACAGGGTTAGTGGAGAAAAGAACACTCTGCAAAGAAAGGGCCAATGAACTCGAAGATACAGCAGTTGGAACAATCTAGAAAGAATGAGAGAAATAGATTGGGAAAAACTGAGCTTTGATAAAGCTGTGGGACAAACACAGGGCAGCCAGCATATGAATTCCCAAAGGTGGCAGATAGAGAAGGGATCTATGAATGAATGATGAATTAAAAAAACCTCTTAATTTGGCAAAGACTTAAAGTTTCAAATACCTTCAAAAAATTTCACAAGTCTGAGAAAAACAAAACCATGCCACAGGAAATCAAAAGGAAATCCTTGAAAAATCAATGATCCAGAAAAAACCCTCAAGAGCAGCCAGAGGAAATAGTAAAGATGTTTATCATACGGTAACAATTAGAGGTTCTGAGAAACCTCTTCAGAAACATGAAGAAGCAACCCAAAAGCAACATTTTCTTTTTTAGAGCATTAGAAGGAAAGGACTTGTCAGGTTAGATTTCTACACTCCGTATCTTGAAGTGAAGGTGAAGTACAGGCTTTCTCAAACACGGATTTCTCATTCACTGACTTGTACCGTATCAAATGTTAAAAGAAGCTTCCAGGCAGAAAGAGTTCATATCAGATGGAAGTTTGGATGTGGAATTTACTCTACTCAAACCTATGGCAATTACTAACCTATTTTTGTTGCATGGGGGGTTTGTCTGCTCTGGACATAACTTGAATCGAACCATACAATGTAATATTTTTCTTTACTCAAAATTTGTTTCAAGACCCTCAGAGCTTGTATGAAATTACAGATAGTATGGAGTCTTGGATACACTGTTTTGTCTTACAGATTCACCTCTATGAGAAAACTTACTTTATAAATTAGCCTCATTAAGAAGGTAACAATACCTAATAACTAACCAGAAAATTAAAACAATATATTGTCATTAGCTATTTTAAAACTCATGAATTGTTTATTTCTGAAATTTTTCATTTTCTTTTTTTAATTTATTTTTCTTATTTTACATATCCCAGTTCCCTCTCCCTCCCTCCTTCTCTCCTACCCTTCCATGACCCCTCCTTTTCCATCCCCCCTTCCCACATGTAGAGTGATGCCTTCCAGGAGGGGTCATCTAAATCTGTCAAGTCATTTGGAGTAGGGACTAGGCCCTGCCTCCTGCCTCTAGGGAAAATTTTCATTTTCTATTTTGGGACCACAGTTGGCCACTGTAATGATGGAGAGTAGGATGATAGCCATGCCAGGCCAGTGTACATGACTTTTGTGTCTGGCACTTTCACTTATAAGGTTCTCAAGGTTCATTGTGCTGTAATTGGATCAGCATTCCTTTCTGTGGAGGGATAATGCCCTGCTAGAGGAATTTATTCATTAGCTGACCAACACCAAACTGTTGTGAATAATGCTGAACATGCATATACAAACATCCATGTATGCACAATTGCTAGATTATATTTTATACTTCCCTCCTTCCCTCCCTCCCTTCCTTCATTTCCTTTCCTTTTGAGACAGGGTTTCTCTTTGTAGTTCTGCCTGTTCTGGAACTCACCTACTATGTAGACCAAGCTGGCCTCAAGCTCAACAGAGGTCCTCCTGCCTCTGCCTCCCCAGTTCTGATATTAAAGGTGTGTGCCACAACACCTGGCTAGTTTGCACTTTCCTAAAAATGAGCTTCTTCTGGGCTCTGATGTTTATTTAAGCTAAATGTGGTATCCCAAAATCTGTCTCATCCAGAAGCTAAAAATCTTTCAGGCAAGGAGGGTAGAAGCCTCAGCAGATAAAAACACTTGTCACTGAAGCATGAGGACAGTGGTTGTGATCATTCAGCACCCACTTCAAAGCCAGGTAGATGCAGTGGTTTACCTGTAATCCCAATGTGAGGAGAACAGAGACAAAGTATCCCTAGAGCAAGCCAGCAAGCCAGACTAGCTGGAAGAGAGAGCTCTGGGATCAATGAGAGGCTTTGCCTTAATGTGTGAGGGGACAGGATTGAGGAAGATAGGCCCCTCATACATGTGTCATGTGCACAGGTGTGAATACATATAGGTAACCAGATACATGTATATGCAAACATAAAGTAAAAGGAGAGGAATAAATATTGAGTCAGTGGGTATCTAAAGGTTGGCTTTAATTGCCAACTTGTCACAACCTAGAGTCAACCCAGAAGAGAGTTATCAGTGTGGGATTGTCTAATAAATTTAGCCTGTAGACGTGTGTGTGTGTGTGTGTGTGTGTGTGTGTGTGTGTGTGTATAGGCTGTCTTGATTATGAATTAACTGTTACGGCAAAAACCAGCCAGATGTGGGTGGTACCCTTCCCTAGGCAGGGCATCTTGGACTGTATAAGTACAGAGAGGTGCCTGAGTACAAGTTAGTATGCATGCATCCATTTCCATAGCTTGTGTGATGTGACTGGATGCTCTAAATTCCCGAAGTCTTGACTTCCCTGTCATGATATAACTTAGTACTGTGAACTAAAATAAACCCTTTGTCTTGTAAGTTGCTTTTTTTTCCCCCCCACAGCAACAAAAGAAAACTAGGACAGGGCAATACAGGGGGTGCTCCTGTTACATTCCTTCACATCTGAAAAAGTCAGAAGGCTTAGTACAAAACTTAAAAAGTGTTGTCTGTGATTGTTTCACAGATTCACGCCAGTCATGATTGCCTTCGTGCTGTTTTTTTTCTTTTTCTAACCTGTTCTAGCTTGTCTCTGTTTTCTATGCAAGAACACCACCTCAAACTATACTTTGTTTCCATTCCCAGGCATTTCTAAGATGTACACTGATATTATCAGAGGAGAGTCACTGATCATTTGTAGTTTCACATGCATTTTCTTTGGAATCTTTCGGGGCCATACAACTAATGTTTCCATGTTCAGGGGTAAGATCATTGTGTTTTGCCTGTATATTTTTTAAAATCATTCTTACTGAAATGAAAGTGCATTCGTCTTTGTATCTTTCTTTATACATTGCTCTTGGACCAATTAAAATGATGTTAGATAACAATTACTATCTTTGCATTTTATTGATCACTAAAATACAAAGTGTACATTTTATGATTAGTGAAATGCAAACAGGTGTAAATGGGAGATCTGGAGGGGAAAAAGGGAAGGGGAAATGATATTATTTTATAATTTCAAAAGAGAAATAGTTAAAATAATAGTAATAAGACCCTTCATTTCCTCCCCCATAGCATACATGCACATATACCATTACATCATCTGGCTTAGGCTATCTCTTGAGCTAGGATCATTAGGTTTCTCAGCAAGTGGATGTTAAGAGTTGACTTGTCATAGATTTGATGATGAAAAAAGCAGAGTATTCATCTAGTGTTGATAGAACAAGCCTAGAGCGACAATAGCTGGACTTGTGTGGCTAATGCTCACTGGGATGTGGAATGTGTTCCCTTGACAGATTTCTAGGCATACTTACTAGTAGCTAGAGAAGAAAGGGGAAAATCAGATCATAGCACAAAGGGGAAAGTGTCCTCCTGTAATGTATTTGTGATAGCTGCAAAGGGAGGGTGGGAAGCTCTGAAAGCAGAGAGAAATGCTGGTGGGAAAGGAGCCATGGTAATTTGGGCAGACATTCAGACATGCTTTATTAGCATCTACCAATTATGTACAAAATGGGTTTAATTATCACAGTTTCATGTATGTACATGATAAATTTCAATTATATTCACCCTTGTTAGTCTCTCATATCACTCCCATTAATCCTCTTTTCAACTAGCTCCTCTATTTAATGTCTTTTTTTGTGTGTGACCCGAGGTTTCAGGGGGTTGTTGACAGGAGTGTAGGTGGGAGTTTGTTTATATCCCTGGAGAAATCGGTGTTAAGTTGTAGAGAGCCTCGTTTTCGGACTTTTGCCTGTTACTCTCTCTGCTGAAGAACAGGCACCCTGTTCATAAGCCTGAAGAACAAACCCAAGTGCCTTCAGTGAAAAACAAACAAGCCCTATCTCCCCCCCTCCCCCCGTTAAACTCAAGGTTTTCTTTCTTACCTTCTCTCTTTTATTTTTAGAGTTACATGTAATCATTGGGCTCAGCTTTGATATCTTCGGAAGCACAATATGTGGATACTGGTGTACAAGAATCATTCGGATTATACTGACCGACCTTTTTAGTAACACGCTGACTAACGTTGTTCTCTGCTTCTCCCTGGTGTACATGACTTTCTACCTCGGTAAGGCAGACGAATGCATGGCTTGCTGTCCTCCGGGAAAGCGGGTGATGAATCTTGGTTCTGCCCTGTTCCTCACTCCAGATGCTTCTTCACAACAACTTCCGCCTCTTTGCGGCCTCCCTTCTGTTTTGTCACAAGACCTCTCCATCATCTCCAGTTCTCTCCTAGTATCCTCGTCATTGTCAACTCCTTGCACCTTCCTCTTTGCACTCCTACCTCCGGGTACTCTCCTACCCCTTGGCACTCTGTTCTCTGCCGGCCCCTACGAGAACATGGAGTTCCTTTCTGTTCTACCTCTTGAGTAGCTCACCTGTAAAATGGGAAAGCTGGCAGAGAAGCTGCTGAGGTCTTTCCCAGCTCACTTAGTAAGCCGAGCAGTCTGTTGACATGCCGACCTTTTCTTCAGTCCAGAAGGCAGGAAAGGAGAGGGAGATGTCTGGGCGTTTCCGAACAGGAGAAGCTGGGGCGGGGCAACTGCAGGGCCTTCAGTTAGTTCAGTCCTGTAAAATTGGGACTTGAAGTGTTACAGTTCCCATGAGCCATGGTAACTACGACAAACTGCTTTTGCTCTCATCTCGCCCAGTGGAGCAACTTCAGCCGACTAAGATCTCAGATCTCAAGAGTTCTTTACCCGTCCAGTTATGGAAAAGCACTGTTTTCTCTATTGATATATCTCCTCCTAGTGGTTGTTCACTGCCCTGAGCCAGACAAACTGGGAAAAAAAAACATTCTCAGAGGGCTCATATCTTTTTTCTTTTTCTTTCTTTCTTTCGTTTGTTTTTGGTTTTTCAAGACAGGGTTTCCTCTGTGGCTTTGGAGGCTGTCCTGGAATTAGCTCTGTAGAGCAGGCTGGTCTCGAGAGTGCTGAGATTAAAAGCGTGACCGCCCGGAAAGGGTTTCTTTCTTTAAACGTTGTTTCTTTTTTCTTCTGTCACAGTTTTGTGGATGGATGCCTTATCTTCAAAGAAGATTCCATTCCATCTTTCCCTCTCCCTACTAAGATTGTGAGCCTCTGGACCATGAGTGGGGCTCATAGCCAGCTCTTGCTCTTTGTTTTGCCTCTTTTCAGCCCAATTTAGAGTTTGTCAAATGCCTGACAGTAATTTAATACATGATGATTGAATAAACCAATATTCCTTCACAAAGAGTTTTTGAGTAAGAAGATTCAAAGATAGATTTCATCAATCGGTGACCTTGTAGACTAGGTTTCAATATTTAGAGCCCAGTGAATTACGCTTTAGTCGGGGATGGGGGCGTGGTGGTGGTGGGGTGGAGAGGGAAGCAAAAGCTCTAGGAAGCTGAGCTGAGCTGAGATTACCTAACTACTTTCCCCACTAACCCTAGTCTTGGTGGTGATGTAGGGTTGGCAAACTGGGTCAAATCTGCTCTTAGCTAAAAATAGCTTTGTAAAAAGAGCAGAGTAAACAACAACAACAACACGTGGAAATGAAGATCATAAGAAGTTGAAAGCCCACAGTGTTTTGTTGGCTAGTTATTTGCTTGTTTGCATGCTATCTCTGGCTTCTTTTACAGAAAAATAGCTAAGGGAAGTAGCGGTGACAGGTCCCCTATGGCTCATAAAGGCTAATTATTTATTATATGGCCCATTACAGAAGAAACCTTGCTATTTCTGATCTACAGTATTAGGTTAATCCCTTGAAGGGACTTCCTTCCTTCCTTCCTTCTTTCCTTTCTTTTTTTCTTTTTTCTGAGGTAGGGTTTCTCTGTATTGCTTTAGATACTGTCCTGGACTCTAGACCAGGCTGGCCTCGACTTCACAGAGATCCTCCTGCCTCTGCCTTTGAGTGCTGGGATTAAAGGCGTGTGCCACCAATGCCAGGTGTGACATTCTAAATAAGAAATACTACTTTCAGCTTTTCTATGATTCTTTACTCAGTGCACACCAGTGTGCAGATTTGTATTTAATTTTTAACACATTTTTTTTCTCTCTCTCTCCCCAGTGGAATATTTCGGAATGTCCGGCATTGTTGCTTTGATCACAGTAGGCCTGAATTTAGATTCATTAAGCTTTAAACCGAGGATGGAATTCATAATTACTAAGTGAGTTTCCTGCTGTGTGTATTCAGTATATCTCATAGGATTTTGGTGCTTAAGCAGTTTTGTCTTCAAGGAGGAGGCTAATACAATTCCATTTATATATGTTTTCCCATCTGTAAAGTCTTAATGTGCCAACAATGATCAGCATTATTGTTGTTCTTATTCTGAGTCAAGAATCAGCAGTTCAGAGCTCTATGTCTCTGTGATAGAGTTATACTTTGAATTGTGGGTTTTCTTTTCCTTCACATCATACTTGGGAGACAGCATCCTCATGTGAGAAGAAAGTCAGAAACTAAGGAAGGAAGGCAAGAAGGAAGGAAGGAAGGAAGGAGTCACAATGAGGTACATCACCAGCAAAACTTTTACCTGACCTCCCCTTTAGGATGGGATGTGGATCAGTGTCTTCTCTGACCAATACATTAGCCCTTCTCTAAGAAAAAATGCTAGATTGTAGACTTGTTCAGAATCCAGCCACCAAGTCTCAATCCACCAAAGAACTTCTCATCTCAAATGAAAACACATGTGGACAATATACCCTAGCCTTGATTTTTTTCCCCCATGAAAATTTGTTCAGTGTAAAAGTTGTTTTAAAATAATGTCCT
The DNA here is from genome assembly GCF_943737965.1 of Phodopus roborovskii. NCBI lineage: Eukaryota > Metazoa > Chordata > Mammalia > Rodentia > Cricetidae > Phodopus > Phodopus roborovskii. The sequence goes on from NW_026126433.1 coordinate 32,729,106, forward strand.
TCCAATTTTTCTTTTTTCTTTTGGTGTTTGAATTATCTTGTAAAAATAATACCAGTGATAGACGATGGTATTTTTTTTTCTTTTTTGGCAGAATGAAACAAAATTGGTGCCTATATATACTTTCTTGTTACTTTGAAGTGTTTGTGATCTGTTGTTCTATGACAGCTGAGAACTGAGCATTGGGGGTTTCAGTCCTCCATTCTACTTTCTTGCATGGGAACTCTGAGTGGCTTGAATCAGGAGATAGTAATCACTTGGAGAGTCGCACTGTGTCCTAATTATATCAGATAACATGCTGTATCTGCAACTAAAATGGGGTTTCCCAAGGCTTCTTCCCTACTCTAGATCTGGAGCGCCCTCATGAGGGGACTAGCTTTAGGGCAGAACAGTTGAAAGAGGGAATCAGGAGGAGGCAGGATTTGAGATTGCCTGTAGATGACAGATCTGGTCCTGACTCATGCAAGCCAGCATACAGGGCATCACAGGTTTTTCAGAAGCAATCTGAGAGCAACCTATCTCTCTCCTTTGCTTAACATGTGGTACAGGCAATCAGCACTGCAGAGACTCAGAAGAGGTTAACCAGAGGGCATCAGATGGAGAACGCAGGGCAAGAACCAGGTTTCCCAGATGTGCAGGAATTCAGCTGACTGGAAAGCAGACAGAGGCTTTCCAAAGTAAGGGGAGGAGAATATGCAAGTGGTGAAGAGGCATTATGTCATCCTCAGCTGTCACCTGGTTGTACCCAGGTGCTTCTTTGTAACCATTCTCACTCTGGACTTGCAAATGGCAGCTCCAGTGCCAGATAAACTACTGGCTAACCCCAAAGAAATTGGTAGATCACCAGCTTGGGGAGGGCTTTATTTCTCTGCTTTGTTCTTACTGTTGTGTTGTGAGAGGCACCCCATGAGTTTGGTATGATATAATGACCTGAGTGTCTTAGTGACAAAATACTTTTTCATGTTGACTGTATCTAGGATGGAGGCCACAGCTTCCACTGAGATAGCAGTGTCAGGCATAACATAGATACTTTTATGTGAAAAAGAATATATTTTAAAAGTGCATTGATTAAAATGTCATTTCTTTTTTATCTATCCTAGGTTCTTAATAATGTGTTCATCTGCATATGAACATTTAATATATGGTTTCTTTGGCATTGTTGTTGGCTGTGGAGAAATCAAATATTTCAGATTTCACTCCCTAGTTTTCACTGTCACCCTATTTGTAACAGTGAACTTTGCAAGGTAATGATTATATTTTAAAGTTTCCTTTGTTGTGCTTAAATTATTTTTTGAGTATATGTGCACTCATGCATTCAGATGTATATGCGTGTGTGTGTGTGTGTGTGTGCTTGTATGTGTGCATGTGTGTGCACACATGTGGAAGCCTGAAGCTGATGTCTTACTTTACATCTTTCTCGATCTTATTGAAAATAATTTAAAAAATACATGTTTATTTATACGTGTTTGCATGAACACATATATATTCACATATTTTGATGTCAGAGGACAAATCACAGTAGTCCATTCCACCATGTAGGCCCTAGGGATCAAACTCAGGTTTTCACAGTTGGCAGCAAGTGTCTTCATCTATTGAGACCTTCCACTGCCCCGTTACTGTAGTTTTTGAGACAAAGTCTTTCTTTACCTGAATCTAGAGCTCTCTGCTTCAGCTAGACTGACCTACTGGTAGGTCCCAGGGACATTCCTGTCTCTGCCTCCTGAACACTGGGGATTGAACTCAACTCAAGTTCTCACTCTTGTGCCCCAGGCACAACTGAGCCATCCTTAATGCCCCCAAGCCCCAAGGTTAGATTCTTATGCCCAGAGTTAGAATTTGAAGCAGTAGAATCTAGAGAAAAAAATATTATGCACGCAGGAAACATGCATTGTTGTCTCGGCCTTGGCAATGGCATGCTGTGCAACCCTGGGTGAGTGGGTTTTTTTTTCAGGTTGCTCTTGGAAAGGACTCTCATCACCCCTGAGTGATAGAAACACAAAGTCCTAGGCCTGTCTTGACTGATTCTATTGACTGAGTGGAGGTGAGATCCATAAAACAGTTCTATGTATTGTCAGATCCTTCTGACTTGAGGTTAAAGTTAGAGCACACAGGACTAGATGAAAGGTACACCCCATTCTTGCTGAAGTTCTCATCATGTGTGGTAATCAGTCAGTACCCATGGTGAAGTCATTGGTTAAGCACTTGCCCGTGGACTAAGCCATTGATAGGAACACAACTCTGCAAGAGAGGTGCTTTTGCATCAGTTTATAGGGTGTCTCACCCAACTTGTAAGGGCAGAGCTGGGATTAAAGATTGACTCTATGAGCACCCTACTCGAGTGCCATTGCCTGCCCCTGATAGCTGTCTCCCATAAGGGTTCATGACAGTGTGAGTTCAGTATAGGGCAGTGGCCAAGGGACCTTGCTTTATAAGATGCTATTTTGAATCCAGTATTATGACTTTAGAGAGATGCCATACAGCTCAGGAATCATCATCATGTAATCTAACACACCACTTCTGTTCTCTGTCTAGTTTGTGCTTCATCTGATGCACACTCACTGTATACACGTGACTGTTAAATTAGTAGCCCTCTTAGCAACTTTTATCTGCAAGTTAGCCTTTACTTTCTGCCTTAATTTGTAGGTGCAAGTTTATTTCTGGGCCCAAATCACTCTCCCATACTTGTCACCTTTGGGACCCTGGAACTACTTTGAATTCTTTACAGTAGCCATTGGACACACAGGGAAGTTTCTGACTTGGACACTGGCATGTACAATATGAAACCATTTCCCCCTGTATGCTTGTAATAACTTAGGAATTACATAATAACCTCAAAATAAATCTTTATTTCTAAAACTTTATGTTCTATACAATCATGTAAGTGAAGGTCAGATCAGGATTATTAGGAGGTCACTCAGACACACAGACACACAGACACACAGACACACACACACACACACACACACACACACACACACAGAGTCAATCACTCTGATACTGTTCTTTTCAACCCAAAGGTTGGGGAGAGTATAGCTCCCTTATATAAATGGCTGGTTCTTGGGAGTGAATGAGAGTGGTTGGCCAATCATAGTGTTAATGCCAAGTGCAGTGATCTTCTCTAGTCGGTTCTGATACCAGAAACTGATGGTGTTTTTGAAGACTGTTTTCTAGACTGTGGCTTTAGTCAATACTCTGCTCTATCCAGCTTCCTCCAGTTAGTTCTATGCCACCAAGAGACTGCCAGACTTTCCGTCCACTGTCTTGCCATCAGCAGGAGCTACATTTCATCAATCTCTGTCCTAATTTTTCTTATTTTTTTCTTACTGTCTACTGCTTCTAGGTTTGGCTTATTTTTGTTTGTCTAATACTTTGAGTTGCATCATTGTACTAACTGGTTTTGTGTGTCAACTTAATACAAGCAATGCTGAAGTTTAAGTCAGATAAACCCTTTCCTCCCCAACTTGTTTTTTGGTCATGATGCCTTATTACAGCAATAGTAACCCTAAGAGATAATAGTTTTTGGAAAAAATTATGTAATAGAGCCCAAAAGATTATGAACAACTTTGCAGAAGCCCTAGATGTGGGCAGAAGAGTTTGCCTGGGTTAAGTGCAAAGTGTAAAGGTTAATTGTCGACTCTGTTTTGCTAAGTGATGGAAATGATCTACATCGGTTTGTGTTTTGCTTAGCTGAGAAGACATGTAACTAGTCTATACAACACAACATTTTTGCTGAGGCTAAAACATGTCTGATTTTACTTTTACTGGAGACTCATTTGTCCCAAATCACCTGAAGCACAGTATACACATTCTCTTGGTACAGATCCTCTAAAGGTAGATTCTGAGGGGCTGAAGATGGCCTATAGACAAAGAGCACTGGATGCTCTTCCAGAGGACCTGGAGTATTTCCTAGCACCTACTAGGCAATTCACAACAGACTGTAACTCCAGTTCCAGGGGATCTAATGTCTTCTTCTGGCCTCTGGGGGTCACTAGAAATACAGTTGACACACAGACATACACACAGGCAAAACATCCACATACATAATAAAACAATGAAAAGAAAGTTAGATTTTGAGTTTTGTCAGAAGAGCCCATTGAAAAGTGACCTTAAAACACATTGAAGTATAGGATTCGTTTCTGCCCATTTTTGTGTGTGCATGCATGGTGTGTGTGTGTGTATTGTCTATATATGTATAAATGTTTTATATGTATATGGGTGTATATTGTGAGATGTGCATACATGTGTGTGGAGGAGGCCTGAGGTTGATTGTTGAGACTCCTCTTTGACTGCCCTTCTACCTTACTCACTGAGGTAGAGTTTCTCAGTCAAGCCCAGGGCTCATTGGTATAGCTCTTGTCACAATTCACTCCGGGAATCTCCTGCCTCTGTTTCCTGAGGCTGGAATTGCAGGTGGACCACAACATCCACCAAAATTCATGTGTGTTCTAGGGATCTGAACTTCCAGTCCCCATACTTATTTGTCACATATTTTCACCACTGCACTACCTCCCTAGGCCTAGTGTATGATTCTTGTAGGAGGTAAAGACAAATTTTGTTAAGTTTGTAAATGTGTTTATAGTATTTTTTTGAGGGTCTGATCAGCGCTTCTCCAAATTCCAATTTTTCAGTCATTTTATGGTTTGTCACAGAATATATGAACTTGCCAAGATAAATCCTTATACGTGCAATCCTTATATGTGCAAAATCTCCCATTCTACACATATTATAGTGTGCCCAAACTTCAGATTAGTTCCAGTGACTTATTGATAACCTCTGCTGTTTTCTCATTCCTGGAAACTTTTAAATGAAGTTTAGTGCTGAGTACGTGATTTTAACCATGAATAACATCACTGCATAACATACGTTGTATTTATGTATGCTGTTTTCCTGCCCACAGGTTGCTTACTGTTATTTTAGTCAGCCCTATTTTGATGCATTCAAGTTATGAGTATGATTGGCGATGGGGAGTGGTCATTGCGTGGTCTGGAATTAGAGGCGTTTTTAGCTTACTCTTGGCTCCTGATATTTATAATTTTTCTGAAAGTAAAATAGAGGCACCACATATGGTAGGGAAAATAACCATCTGTTACAATTATTTTTATTCACTCATTATTATTTATTTTGTAATATACAATACCTCATCTTAAAACTTTGAATTAGGTGTTTTTGTTTTTTTTTTTTTTTAAAGCATTCTTTTCAGTATAAAAGGACATTGTCAGAAAAAATGTTTATGTTGGTCATGTGAAAGGGGCCATTGTTCACATAGTGATTATTAATAGGATTATTTGTGGGCTTGATTTTCAATACTGACTGCCTTTGGGGGATATTCCTTAGCTTCAATGAGCCTCAGCTCCTAATTGAGGGGTGAAAGGATGCTTAGTAAAAATAGCTGACACCTAATAAATGCTTAGTGTTACTGAGCACACATATACTGTTTTCCCCAAAGATATCAGAAAGTGTGATAACAAAATACCCTCATCTAGGACATTCAAATCCACTCAGCTGCTAGAACAAAATCTGAGATTCTGGTGATGTATACCAAAGGGCGAAGGAGTTTGTTAATTGTTGCATTAATCATATTCTTTAGTCTTCAGACTCATTTAAAAATGTTTGGCTGAAGCCAGGCATGGTGGCCTTCAGTCCCAGCACTTGGGAGGTAGAAGTAGGCAGATCTCTGTGAATTCAAAGCCAGCAAGGTTTACATAGAAAGTTCCAAGACAGCCATAGCTTTGTAGAGAGATTCTGTCTCAAAACAACAAAACAAAACAAGTCTGGCTGAACACTTTGTGACCTGTAGTGACAAAACTTGGTCTCCTCTCCTGTCTTTATCAAAGTCTTGGACTAGCTGGTCATTCCAGCAGTTCGGAGGTGGAGTGCTGTAGTAGACACCCCAGAACCATGCTGGCAGTGTGAGGGACTTCATCTTTTGTTTCCACAGTGCTGGGGAGCAAACCTTGGGCCTTGCACATGCTAAACAAATATGTTAACACAACCCTAGTCCCTGCACCTTAGTATATATGGGAGTACTGAAGGAGGTAGGGAAGTTTCTAGAAATCTCCAGGACCAATTTCCCACAACTTCCCCCATGAAATGCACTTCAAATCTTTTCCTGGAAGGAGCAAACCATGGCAGCCACCTTCTCATTTGCTGAGGAGTCTGGCAGTGCATATCTGGAGCTCCTGATGGCTGATTGCTGGCCTGGGATTTTTCTCTTTGTTGCCACTGGAAGAATCACTTCTCTTGATAGAGAAATGTATTCCTTCCTGGTCTTTCCACAGACTTAGATCTGTGTTAGGGTTTGGTCTGGGAATTAATCTGGAGCTGAAGAAAGTCTGTGGTTTCACAAAGACGTTAAGGTTTTTGTATGTCCCAAAGGAAAAGAACAACAGCTTAACCTCTGAGATTCTCTCTTATACAATGGATTGGCCTAAATTCAACCTGAGGCGTGTCTAACTAAAGTTTGGGTATTATTTTACAGTGTTTCCTAAGTGTGCATGATATTAAGAATCCCCTGTATTGCACGCCAAACCTATGGTCATGATCTCATGGCAGAGGCCTAGCAGACAGAATATTTGACAAGTACCTCCCATGGCTTTCATCAGTTTTGGGAAATGTTTTGGAGGAGATAATGTTATTAACTTCATTTTTTAGTGAAGGGCATGGGGCTTGTAGGGGTTAACTGGCTCAAAGCACAAGGGAGTCTCTCTTTCAGTGTCTTTATCCCAGAATATACATGATTAGCCATTATTTCTCATTTAAATTGAAAATTAATTTCTGCCCCAGTGTACTACAACCAAACAATGTCCACAAAACAACCCTTTTGATTTAACTTATTAGAGACATAATTTAAAAATATGGGTTGAATTAGAAGTTTTGTAGGTGGTTAAATGAGCATTGTTCACCCCTGGAAAGAGTATTAGATATTTTGGCTCTAACATCTGTATGTTTTGTTTTTAGTTTATATTCTATATACAAGTACTGTCATTATTGACAACAGGAATAAATTCACATATGATGCTTCGATCAGCCAAGACATTAGGTAAAGACTGTGTATTATTGGGAGGTTTATTGGAGAGAAAATGCAAACACAGTATTAATGGAAGGTTATGTAGACATTTCTTATTGGCTTAGAAATGACTTATTTTCATTAATGTATTGTATATAGATAATTCAATAATTGTGATATTGGTTCATATAATTTAATAGAAACCAAATGAGTAGAGTCTTGAAAAGGACAGGTTTTTTCCCTTCTATCAGTATGTGTTGACTAATAGGATGATTCTGCCATACCAGGTTTTCCAGAGACCCAAGTTCCCTTTCTCTTACTGATTCTCTATTCCATAGGTTGCCTTTGTGCTTGCAGGGGAGAAAGCATTCATGACCACAGTCTGGCTAACTTGAGGGAAACTGTTGGTGTCCACAGTCTAACCAACCAGGAAGAATATGTTGGGATGTGGGGACTGGAGGATAAGCAGCTTTTCTCTAGGGATAAATGTATCATTTCCATGCACATTGCATAGGTTAGAGCTTAATTACATGAGACACATGGTTTATAGAACCTGGAAATTTTAATATTTTCCTGGCTGGCAATGTTTTTAGTCAAAAGTCAGGGATTCTATTGGCAAAAGGATGAAGGAGAGATGGACATTGGGAAATACTTTTCAAGTTCTGCTATAGCTGTCTATCTCTAAAAGGAATTTGAATTCAAAGACAAAAATATATGGAGATACAATAAAATTCCAAGTGGGAATATTGAGTATCATCAAAGAGGAACTCGAAACTATTCATAATACAGGCACACGAGAATAGGGAAGTAACAAGTAAACAAATCTTGTTGTGAAATCTAAAGTAAAATCACTGACAGCAGTGGGGTTAAGGGAGGGGTAAAATCTGGGGTGGTAATTGTGCTAATGCCTTAATTTTTTAAAATCACAGGTTTGTGTGCTCTCTCTCTCCCAAGACAAATGGCTGTTCGAAATGCCATTCAACACATACAGCATATTATACGGAATTCAATAACTTTATTTAAGACAGAAAAAATTTTGACAAATGTTAACTGGAATGTAGTAGAAGAAAAAGCAAGTATTGAATACAATCCTGTGAGTTGATAGACAATGTTAGTGTTAATTTCCCTCCCTGGGTTTTCCTGTCTTTCTTGACTTTATTAAAAACATGATTCTGGAAGCAGAGATCCACAGCTAAGCACTATGCCGAACTCCTGGAATCCAGTTGTAGAGAGGGAGGAGTGATGAGCAAAGGGGTCAAGACCATGCTGGGAAAACCCACAGAAACAGCTGACTTGAGCAAGTGGGAACTCATGGACCTCAGCCTGACAGCTGAGGAACCAACATAGGACCAAACCAGGCCCCCTGAACATGGGTGTCAGCTAGGAGGACTGTGCCTCTGGCAGTGGAACCAGGATGCATCCCTAGTGCATGGACTTCTTAGTCTAGATACATGGGGGAGGGCCTAGGCCCTGCCCCAAATGACTTGATTGATAGATTTTGATGATTCCTCTTGGAAGGCCTCACCCTCCCTGGGGAGTGGATGATGGGTGGAATGGGAGGGTTGATGGGGGGCTTAGGAGAGGGAACTGGGACTGATATGTAAAATAAGATTGCTTGTAATTTAAATAAAATTTATTATAAAAACAAAACAAACAAAAAATAAATAAACAAAAAACCCAAACAGACAAACAAACAAAGCAAAACACAATTCTGGGGTTGGAGAGATAGCTCAGTTGATAGAGTGCTTGTCATACAAGTATTGTGACCTCAGTTTGATTCTTAGCACATACACAGAAAAGTCTGGGGTGTGATGGTGTCTGCTTGAGATCACTGGAGTTCGTAGGACAGCCACCCTAGCTTAATCTGTGAGTTCCTGCTTCCAATGATAGACTGTCTCAAAAGATGAATGTCTAAGATTGTCAAAGAATAAATTTAATTAGTGAAAATCCTTTTGAAAAGTAAACATAAACTTGAAAACAACAAAGGGCTATTCTGAGGTTGACCTCTGTTCTCCACACACATGTACATACATGTAGACACACATACACAAACCAACATCTGTGTACATGCTCATACACACAAACCCAATTCTACTAACCAAATACTGGAAAACAGAAGGGAAAATATATTAACTTTGATGTCCTGGTGAAGCTTCTTCTTTGAATTCTGTCCCTAAAGAAAGTCTTTGTGATTGGTCTTTCTGTCAGATACAAGAAGAATGGACATTTGTTCAAAATGGCTGGTTGAATTTCAAGCAATGACCTCTGCCAAGATAATGCTTCTAACAGCTTGAGATCTTGAGAGATCTCTCCCTGTGCATTATAAAAAGCAGCAAACACAGGCTAATGTAGAGAATAATGAAGTATAGATAGGTTTGAAGGATAAATTGGCTTCTAAATCTCCCAAAGGAATATTTCCTTCATGGCAATAGGAAAAAGTGGTCACATACCATGGTGGTTTGCAAGAAAATGTCCCCCCAAAGGAAATGGCACTATTAAGAGGTATAACTTTGTTGGAGGAAGTCACTATGGAGTCAGGCTTTGAGATCTCATGCAGTTCAAGCCACACCCATTGTCTCAGTTCATTTCCTGTTGCCTATATGAGGAAGAACTCTCAGCTCCTCCAGCACTATGCCTGCCTGCATGCTGCCGTGTCCTGCCATGATGATAATGGACTAACCCTCTAAAACTGTGAGCCAGCACTAACTAAATGCTTTTCTTTATAAGAGTTGCTGTGGTCATAGTGTCTCTTCACAGCAATAGAAACCTTAACTAATTCACGTATAGCAAAGCATTATCCAAGTTACACATAGCTCATCATTGCAGCAATTCTGAGTGTGATACTGAAACCTTTATCAAGTACAGTGTTTACCCTGATTTAACCAGTTTTACTTATTTCTAACTTTGTCTCTTTAGATTTTAAAACAGACTCACACTGTTCAGGTTTCCCATATTCACCATGGTCCAAAAGAAGAGTCCCCAACAGATGAAGTTTTAATAGAAGAGGCCAGATTGCATGTAGCTATAATACAAATGGTTGGTATTATTCAAACAATACTAATTTTTTTTTGTCTTACGTGCTTTTAATCCTTATGGTTTGGGGGTGATTAGAAAACCTTTTTGTCTTCTGATATAGTCTACTGACTGTCAAAATTAGTGCTTGAGTTATGGAAATTATTTATTTGGTGTGTGTGTGTACATGTATGTATGCTGTGGAATAACCTTTCTGTATACTGCAAATCTGTAGTACTTTCATTGGTTAATAAAAAGCTGATTGGCCAGTAGCCAGGCAGGAAGTATAGGCAGGACAACTAGACTGAGAAGGATGGGATGAAGAGGGGTGGAGTAAGAAGAGTCGCCAGCAGACACAGGGAGAAGTGAGATGAGCATGCCACACTGAGAAAAGACACCAAGACGCATGGTAGAGTGTTATGAGCAGCTTGCTCACCAGCCTGGTCCCAGAGCCCAGTCAGCCCCCATATAACACACAGAGACAATGTATTAGATATAAAGAGGTTGGCCTGTTACTAGCGTTTCTTATTGGCTAGCTCTTTCTTAAATATTAACCCATTTCTATTGATCTAAGTGTTTCTACATGGTCTTATCTTACTGGAGAGAGGGTCTGGACCTCTGCTCTCTTAATCGCTACATCTTGAATCTCTTACTCCATCTCCTAGAATCCTCTTTGTCTCCTTGCCCAGCCTATCTTGCCTTCCTATTTGCCAACGGTGCTTTATTCATTACCAATAAGAGAAACATATTTACAGAATGACATCTCCCATCAGTAGAGTGCAGATAATAACAAGCCTGAGCTATGGGTTGAGCATTTATAACTAATATAAGCCCCGGTGTGTTTATTTGAGAGCTGCTGGAGGATGGAAACTCCCCTTACAATTGTAAGGGCCAGAAGTTGATAGAGTGTCTTTCTCAATTGCTCTTATTTTTGGAGACAGTGTATCTTACTGAATCTGAAGCCCACTGATTTGACTAGGCTGGTTGGGCAGCACAGGTGTGAGCCACAGTTCTCAGCCGTTCCATGTACGCTTTGATCCTTTGTAAGTTTTATTTAAATATAAATATTTATAAGTATAGAATATTAAAATATAAAAACTGTTTTTAGAGTAGCTTTGAAAAGCAATGTAATGATGGAATCCTTGGAGTAGAGGCAGCCCGAATATTAATTGGCGCAACCAAAAGCTACTGCCCCATCCATGGAAAGTAAGTGAGACACATTTTTTTCTTCTCTCTCCCTCTCCTTTTCCTTCCCTCCACCCTCCTTCCATCCTTTTGTTTCTCTCTCTCTCCTTTTCTTTTTTCATGCTGGGCTGAGCATGCTAGGTAAACTATCCTCTCTGTCTATATTCTTACCCCTTATTTAATGACTTTGAATGTCATTAAATTTTATTTTTTTTCTTATTTTATGTATCGATCCCAGTTCCCTTTCCCTCCCTCCCTCCCATGCCCTGACCCCCCTGAATGCCCCTCTTCATCCTGACTCTAACCCTCATGAATTTCATTAACTTTGGAGGCGATCCAGTTAAATAAGAGACAAGGGAATCCATGAATGAGAAACTACAAAGCTTTAATTGGTCTTATAATTATTTTGTGTTTATGTCATGATGGCAACAGCTCAGTGTCTTAGAGATGTATTGATATCTGGTCACCATCCCAGCAAACATTAGTGAATGGATGATTGGAGACAAAGCTGTAAAACAGCAATAGAGATACCAGCTTGGTGGCCATCAATATTTCAGCACTTTGGTCATCTCTGTGGGTGACCTGTCACTGGCCTGGGGATTACATTTGGGAAAGCTAGGACATTCAGTTTCCTTTAGGGTCAGGTAACAGGAGACAAAAGGAAGCTTAATTCCAGAACCCCTAAGGGGCTGGTCTAGAGAAACTTGAATTCTGTCCTGGGTCAGAAACGGTTCTAGGAACAGGGGCACCGAAGTCTCGGGCTGAAAATGTTACTGAAACATGACTGTGGTAGACAGACTAGTATGTGCAGGAGCTGAGGCCTGGGAAAGCATATTCAGTAGGCCCACATTAAATTAATGTCTAGTGTATCTTCCTCTCTTTTCCTGTCCCGAGATACTATTTTTTAACAACACATATGTATATTTTTTCTTAGATTCATGAGTATTTCTGATGTTTCAACTTATGTGAGAGCTAGAAGTTGGCTTATAAAGTTTAAAACCATGTTAACTTACTTGGAATATCACAAAGAAAGGATACTTTTCACTGTACCTGGGTAAGTATTATGAACCTTTGAGAGTGTCATACTCAGAATATCACCTTTTCAACATTTTCAGAGTAAGACCCCCCCCCTATTTGAAGTAATTCTGTGGCAGATTTTCACAGGTTAAGTAGTGACTGAACAGTTTGCCTCTTCCATTATGTTTCAGCAACTTCATTGACATTTTAGGTGGCATTTTAGGGCTAGCTCATGTACGTGGTCTCTTGCACTGTTCATCATGGTAGAGGACTGAACAAGGGTGAACCATAGCTACAGTGGGCTGCTTCTAGCTCAGTGCAACTTTGTAGAATGAGATAGTTGTATCAATGTCTAATATTAAGGAAAAATCAACACTACCTTAAGAATGCCTATCACCTATATATTTCCAAAATACTATAAAATACGTATTTTGTTTGGCATGGATAGAGTTATATAATTTTTTCCTGTCAAACAGGAACATAGCAAGAATATTTTTGCTTTCTTTCATTGAATACATTTAAAGAGAACATTTAAAAAAAAGTAAATCTAGCATCCTGTTATACATTCAGAGCATTCATTTCATTTCTCATTGCTGTGATGGGATACTGGACATGAAGCAAGTCAAGGAAGACTAATTTTGGCTCACAGTTTGAGGGCAATAGGCCATCATGGCAGAGGCAGGGTAACACTGCTAGCTCAGACCTGGGCAGACCAGGAAGCACTGAGAGATGAGTGTCTGCCTGCCCATCTCCTTCCCTCCCTCTGCACACCCCACCTCCACAGTCACAGCTGCTGTGTGTTTATGAGTACAACAGCCATGTTTTATCCAGAAGACAGCTCCCCATCATATTCTTCTCCATTCTTTGGTTCTCACAATCCTTGCACCTCTCTTCCAAGATGTTCCCTGGGCCTCAGAGGAGGCCACATAAATGTTCCATTTGAGGTCAAGCACTCAGCAATGCCTTAATCTCATTGTTTTGACCAGTCATGAGTCCCACTTGGACAGCAACCCACTGTAAAAGATGCCCCTCTGGTGGAGGCTGAGAGCTGTGTGAGTCTATAGGTACACACACACACACACACACACACACACACACACACACACACACACACACACGGAAGGTAGTTTAACTAACTACTTGTCCATTTGACAAAGCATCAGCTTCAGGTCCACAGTAAGGACTGTCAGCTCCCTAGCAGTGGGCTTTTGGCCAGATCTATAGTGGCAGGCATCTATTCCTTCCAGGGGAGTGGACCTCAAATCTAATCAAGATGTGCTTGTTTCTCTCGGAACATCCTTGCCAATATTGAACCAGTGGGCACATCTTGACAGGTAGTTCAGCATGGAAACCCTCAAGGTCTAAAGCACATGTGACTGTTGACAACTTTTCTATATTGACAGCCTATATAGCACCTTCTATCACTATGAATGTATGTGATAGGAGCTTCCAGCCCTGTTTCAGCTTCATTTTCTGTGTTCCGTATCCAGAGTGTGTGTTGTCCTCAGTAATAAGGATTTAGAATTGTAGTTATTGGTTTTTTATTCTTTACTCTGGTGATTGTTGAATATGTTTCCTGTTTAAAAATTTTCCTGTTTAAAGAGGAGCTAACGGGCCCTCAGACTGATAGCTGGGAATCCAGCATGGGATTGACTCAGACCCCCTGAATATGGGTCTCAGTTAGAAGGACTGAGCAGTCTAAGGGACCTCAGACAGTGGAGCCAGGATGTATTCCTGATGCACAAAAGGACCTTGCGGACGCATCCCCCATGGAAGGATACTCCCTTAACCTAGAGACAGGAGAGAAGCCCTAGTCCCTACTTCAAATGACCTGTCAGATCTACATGACCCCACCTGCATGACATTGCCCTACAGGTGGACTTGGGGTGGGGGGATGGGAGGGGAGGGTGGCCAGGGTGCATGTGAGGGGGGAAGAGAGGGGAAGAGGGAGGAAGAGAGGGAGGGAGAGAGGGAAGGAGAAAGGGAATGAGAGAGGGAGGGAGAGGGAACTGGGATCAACATGTAAAATTTAAAAAAAAAAATTTCTGTTTAAAAAACAATGCTGATGAACAACACATTTTCCACTATGTTTATTGTTTCTTGCTTTTGATTTATTATATACAGTAACAGAGTCATCCTTTTGTCTTCCTCTCTTATAATCACTATGTAAAGTGGCTAGTTATTATTATTAATAGTAGTAGTACTTTGTTTTTTGGAGACAGGGTTTCTTTGTATAACCATGGCTGTCCTGTAACTCACTCTGTAGACCAGACTGACCTCAAACATAGTGACTAGCCTGCCTCTGCCTCCTGAGTGCTGGTGCCACCATTCCTGTTACTCTGTTACTTTTAGTTATATAGTTCATATTATTTCTAGTTTGATTTGTTTAGACAGATGTTGGACTTCACAGCTTACTTACTATACTTTAAATGACCTGACATTTTATTTGTTCTTATTTTTTTCAGGAATAATAAATTTCTGATTTTTGTCTACCGAGTTATAATTTCAGAAGAATTTGATTATGCAACATATATTGTAACAGTGATGTATATTTTCCCTATGATAATACATATATGGCCAACTGCAAGAGAGTTAAATATATCTGCACTGATATCCATAAACTACTATTTTATGTTTTTATATACATTAGAATCAGCACTGAAGGTAAGTGGAAAATAGAAATATGTTGCACAGAAAAGAATAATTCATATATTTTGAATCCATTTTTGGCTACCTTATTATCAAAATAATTTGATACCAGAAGTTACTTGTTATTACAGCTGATGGATCCTGGGATGTTCACAGCCTTAGTGCCAGCCTTGATGATCAGCTAGGTAGAAAACTGATATTTCTCCATAAATGCTTCCGTCAGGTTCTTCCTGAAATAATTCAGGGAATGAATACATAAATACAAATGAAGTGGCTTGAGAGCCACATACCTGGACAGGTGGCTTGGTGACAGTTTTATTATGCTTCATCATTAATAGTTTTTTTTTTTGCTGATTTTAAAATTATTATTTTGGTATTGTAGCTCCGTTATGGATTCTATATTTTGAGTCATGTTAAACATTTTGATGTGGGAAATTAATGATTTAGGGAAATTCCAGACAAGTAGCTTAAAATTACACTTTTAAAATACAACTCATAGGGCTGGAGAGATGGCTCAGTGCTTAAGAAAGGGGACTACTCTTGCAGAGAATCTGAGTTCAGTTCCCAGAAGCCACTCTGTATGGTGTAGGCAGAGGTTTTTCTATACTGTCAGACAGCTCTGTCTCATCGGCTGGCTCCCAAATAACCACACAGAGACATAATATTAATTAGAAATGCTTGGCTGATAGCTTATGCTTGGTTTTGGCTAGCTCTTATAATTTAAATTGACCCATTTCTATACATCTATGTGGTGCCCTGAGGCTTGCTTACCTCATGTACATACTTCCCATCTTGCTAACTCTGCAAATCATGGCATGTCCTCTGACTGTGCCCTTCTCCCTAGCATTCTCTCTGTCCCAAACATCCTGTCTAGCTATCAGTAATCAGTTTTTTTAAAAAAAATTAAAAATGAGAGCAACACAACTTCACCGTGTACAGAAGGATTATTCCACGGCAACCCATAACTGTAACTCCAGATCCAGGGCATGAGATACTCTCTTCTGAACTCCACGGGCTCCTGTACACAGGTGGCGTATATAAACATACACATAAAATAAAAAAAATAACATCTAGGATACAATTCATTTCTAGTTAACTTGTAATTTTGATGTTAACATGTAGTTATCATGGGGTAACATATATTCTGCCTATTTTTTAAACAGATACTAATTTTAAAAAGGAAATACTTTCTTCAGAATTGGAATACTTTGGATTTTTTCATCATAGTTATGGGAATCGTTGATATATTGTGCATGTACTTTGTCAAGCTGAGACCAGACAGTTTGCTTCTCATTCAGTTTACAGTGGTAATAGGATATTTAAGAATAATTAGGTTTCTACCTATCTTTAAGGTAAGGCTTCCTGTGCTAAAATACTGGTTTGCTGCATGGTTTACTAAGGGATTTAATGAGCTTTGCTCATATGAGATAAAGGAGAAAAAGGAGCTGTTTTTTCCAGAATGTTCTTCGAATAGGTTTGCTCTCTTACTTTCCTTCTGTCATTGCTTATACCTTGCCTTCACAGAGGTTTTTTCAGTCACACCAGAAAAAAGCAGAGACCTGAGCTCTACACCCTCAGCTTTATACCCCCTTCTTTTGGTCCTTCTCCATCCTCCTAGTTTTTAATTTCCTTCCATTTATTAGTGCTACAAATTTAGTGTTCATGAGAATTGTTATGCAGAGTTGCATATGCAAAACCCACTTAAAGGACTAATTGTGATTCTATGGCATTTGCTTTAGGAGTTGAGACGTGAGCTAAGAACTCATGTAATACAAACAACTGGAAATCAAGATGAGTAGTGAGGCTAAGACATAGCATGGGGGAATTTTCTCTAGACAATCGGTTTTTATGTAGATGTCTTGTGCACATAGATGCAAGATAGTTTTAGTTGTTTGGCACAGGTTTTCTTTGTGTAGCCCTGGCTGTTCTGGAACTCACTCTGTAGACCAGGCTGGCCTTGAACTCAGAATTTCCTTGCCTCTGTTTCCCAAGTGCTGGGATTAAACACATGTGCCACCACCACCCTGGACAAGATAATTACTTTAGAAGTAGTACTCCATGCAAAGTTGTAAAGATGTAATAAAGTTTTAAAGATACATTTTTTTTTGTGTGTTAGCCAAGATTTTGTGTGACTTTTAGGGAATAGATGTGAAAAATACATGTATTTCAGAAGGGGAGTCAATGACAGGCCAAAGTAGGCATTTCAAGTCCATCATTGCAAACCTATGAGTTTATTGGGTTTACTTAACATGAGTATGGGAGAGGGGTTACTTAGAGGAGTGACTCAGAGTTGACATGTCAGTTTCCTTTCTCCAGCAGTCCTCCTCGTTATATAATATTGGGAAAAGGCCTTGTGAGCCTTGTAAGTTTCAGGAACTTTCTGATACTTGTGAGTGGTTTACTTCTTGAGTCTTAAGTTTTTCCCTAGAATGGAATGTTTCAATTTAGAGGAGATTGTTAAACAGACAACTCTATTGAGAGAGTGCCCTGCAATTCTCAATCAGTTAGCCCTTCTGTCTTGTATTGCCTGCACATAATCATAGTGAAGTGGATTTAATATTATTATATAGTTGAGTTTTTAAATTAAGCACTTACTTTTTGCCAGGAACTGGGGATAGTACTTTAACTTATCCAGTTAAACTCTTCCGAGGTAGGTGTAATTACTACATAAAGTTAGGTGCTCTAAAAATTAGACTCAGCCCAATGTGACTTTGAAATGAAACATATCTGTCTCAATGAATGCTGGGAGAACATTGGAGATCTTTATTTTAGATGCCCTAGGAGTCAGTGGTCAGTTCAGGGGTCATCAGTGTGTCACAGAGGAAGATCCCTCTACCCCCAAATTCATAATCAAAATGGCAGCTAATAAATATCTTATTCTGTTGTTTTAATTCCTGCACTGTGATACTGTTTTCTGGTTACTTTATCCTCTCTTGATATTGAGTCTCTCATCAAATACCCCTGTGCTCTGGCCCAGCATGGTCTCTGTGGGGAGCCCCTTGCTGTGTGATTGATAGTTGGCTTTGGAGCTGTGGCTTCATTGGATTTCCAGGCCTTACATATTACCTTCATTTTGTTCAGGAAGAAATGGAGTCCTCAGACTCACAGGTAGCTTGCTGAAGGTCACAGAGGTGGGACTGGGTAGCTGGTATAAGAGATCTCAATCTCTGAGTGCCTTCACCAGCAGGCCTCAGCGTAACAGTAGAGAAATGCAGAACAAGACAGAAGGGGGCCTGCGTAGTGCAGGGAGACTTCATTCTTCGAAGCTGTTACCCAGCCACCACTTTCGTTTTCTGAAATGGAAGAGTAGAGAAGAGTAGAGAAACTGAAGGATAGGGACCACACCTAAGGCTACAGTCAATTATTCATAAATCTTTGACTTTAGGGAGTGGTCACAAACCCAACTGTGTGTGGGCACAGACAGAGGCCTTTTGGAAACAGGTCCTGCTGGACCAAACATCAAATTGTCTGACATTGTGCTTCTGGACAGGACTAAACTCTGCATTTCTAGAAAGTTCCTGGACATGTTGTTGCTGGCCTACACATGACACTTTGAGAATCTCTGCTGGAGAGAGTGGTGCTTTCCTCATAATTTTTCCTTTAGTTAAAAAAATTAGATTAACACACAATATGATGATATCTCAGATTAACATGAGATTTTTTTCACGTAAAATTATATTTTCCTAATTCTCCCCCCTCCTCTCCCACCCCATGGCCCCAGTCTCTTTTCCACCTTCCTGTTCCATGTGCTCTGTTGCCTTTCCTGCCTTACTCAATGCCTTTAATTCCCGCCTGTGGCCTCCATCCTGGTTTTATAGTCTGTACCCGCACTCACCCCTGCTTACATGCACATAGCCATTGTTAAACTAGATCCTCATGAAAGAGGAAACACTTAACTAAATGTATGATTTTTTCCTCCGCCCCATTGCTCTAGATTATAATACCAATACTAATAAAAATGGCAGATGTCCAGATAAAAAAGAGCCTCAGCTTGATGTACAGTATTACAAAAGGCTATGTCAAAAGTCAGGAAGATGCCAAACTTTTGGTAAGGCAGATTTCCGGTCGCGAATCAATCTATCAGGTAAGAAACTGGCAGTGGGGTGGTGGGGTGGATGGGAATTACTTTACTTAGATATATTCATGTCTTTAAGATCAGCGTGTCACGTGAGTGACCAACAGAGAGATTTCAGTAGTTGAACAGGTTCAAATATTTGTTATACAAGGTGCTTTAGAGAACAGTTTGAACTTTTTATGTGTGTGTATGGGGGGCATGCATGTATGTGAGTGTATGATTGTGTGTGTGTATGTACTTGGGCGTGTTATGAGAGACCCTTTCTTGAACAAAACAAGCAATAATAACAACAACAATAATAACTCACCAAAAAGAGAATTGAAATTGCTTAAGGAAGCCGAATTTGAACTGAGCACTTAAGGAGTCTCCTGGTGAAGCCCGTAGATGTGGAGTTACTACTGGCGATGAGACAGGAATTAAAACAATGAATGAGTCAAAGATGAGTCTCTGGTCCAAAAAGAGCTGTCATGTAAAAGTTCATAATCACATACATAGGGATGGTTCCTAGGTTTAGTCTTTGGTTCAGCTTTCCTTACAACTCTCAACTTTTTCCCCCTTTGCCATGAGAACTCCTTGGCATGACTTTCCAAGTTTCCAGTCCAGCCCTTTGCTGTGTTCCCTCTGCTAACACATTTGTAGACCCTTTAAACCATTGTTTTAAAGTTTTTGACAAACTGGGCAGTGGTGGTGCATGCCTTTAATCCAAGCACTAGGGAGGCAGAGGCAGGCAGATCTCTGAGTTCAAGGCCTACCTATTCTTTCTCCTGCTTCAGTATTGGTCATTCAGCTCTTTATTAGACCAATCATGTTTTAGACAGGCAAAGTAACACACCTTCGCAGAGTTAAACATATACAACAGGAAAAAATGCAACACATTGCAATACATCTTTGCATCTTTAAAATAAATGTCCCATAGCATAAATGAATGTGGAATGTAACATTCCACAACACTTGGTGATTCTGGAAACTGGCTTCCAGGTTAAGACATTGCTTCTCTGGTAGTGCTGTCTTTGCAGGAAGGAGTTACTGTTGCCCAGAATCTCGGTGTGAATACAAATTCAGTTCTGCAGGAAGGAGGCTTAGCACCATGCAAAAAAAGGGTGGATGTAAGTTGGTGCCATAAGGAGTCTAATAACTATTATTAATATCGAACTGTTTCATAAAGATTACATATCTCATTTGTATATTCAAAGCAAGAGACTTACTAGGTATAAATTTTAAAAGCCCAAACAGAGAAAAACCAAAAATTTTGTTTTGCTTAAGCTTAAGAAAACAGACCACTTATTCCTTGTAAGTAATCCTGTGACAAATAATATCTGAGTGCATTGCAGGTACCTGTGTGTGACAACCCAGGGGACTGTGCATTGTTGTTGGTATGGCTGAGAATATGCTTTAGAAAGATTGACAGAGTGAATTTTATGAGGAGCAGTGCCTGGGACGCAGTGAAAAATCTCACAGTACCTGTTATGTGATTGCAAAAACAATCACACCTCGGTGTGGTGTGCTTAGTCGGTGTGGAGCTCCTTCCTCAACTGTTTAAGGAGTGGCCTTTAGGGCCCGGGAACTCATTTATACAATGTGTTCACATCATCCCACTTGTTTTTGTGCTCTTGGCAAAGTAGATCCCCAAACAGATGTTCCCTCGGCATCTCTTCAAATTGGTCTTTGTCAATGGGAATTCTTAGCAGTGTATAGTGTAGTGCAGAGTTTCTTCCTCTCCTCTCTCCTTCTGTCTCTTCCTCCCTCCTTCTCTCCCTCTCTTCTTTCTTACCTCCCTCCCTCCCTTATTTTGAACTAATAATAGTTACAATGAAGCATGATACTTATACAAAACACCAGCCCTGCAACATTCACTTCAATTTGAGTCCTGGCCTGGGGATGCCATGGAACTCTCCAGACAACAAAAGCTTCCCCTAAATCAAACTAAGCGAGAACTCCTCTGTGATGCTTCTTTAACTTTTACTCAGGTGATGAAGCCAGGATTGTACTTGGTGTAATGAGAACTATTTCTTAATTTCTTACAGAAACTATATGACATTTTGGAAAAAAACAAACGAGAGGCTGTTAGAGAACTAGGTGAGTGGTTGGAGCATTTGGTTTTTTGTTTAGTTTTTTGTGTCATCTATAGATTTTATTTCTTTGTGGTTCTGAAGGCCAGAATCCCAGATGCTGCTGCTATGAACGTTGGTTTCTGGTGAAGACTGGCTTCGGTGTGTGTGTGTGTGTGTGTGTGTGTGTGTGTGTGTGTGTGTGTGTGTATGTGTGTGTGTTAGACATGGCTGTCTGATTGCTGTGCCCCATTTGACCTCTTCCTGCATGGGCAGAGGGACTCCAGTGCCCAGTTTGTCTCGTGAGATCACATCCTTGCAAGGCGGGGGCTCAATCCTTACAGCATCATTAAGCCTCATCACCTCTAAATATGGTCACATGGATTAGAGAGAGCTTCAGCATGTGACATTGACAGGGCCCAATTCCATTCTTGACAGAGGAAAAAAGACCTGGGAAGCAAAATGCTCCAAACATCCAGAGAAGTTTCTGGATAATTCAACCTCAGACAGGTATTTTCTCCTTCCCATGTGGGCATATATTCTGTTATTTAAGTTTTTCAACTTTCTGCAGTGAGCATTTGTCCTTTTGCAATTGGAAAGGTTGCACTGTGCTGCAACACTTGTCTCCCTGGGGGAGCCTTTTCCTGAAAGATGCTCCTCAGGGATCTCTTGCTCTGCTCTGTGGATGCCTTATCCTCACCACAAGCTCCTAGTTCCACTTGGAGCCATATGAAGGTTACTTTTGACATGCAGTTGTTTTGCTTAGTGTTGTTAGCTTGCCTAAAGTCACATAACTAATAAATGGCAGTCAGATCTCTAACTTTGGTGCATCTTGGAACTAAAACCTATGCTCTACATTATAGCTACCTTTATTTCACCAGTCAATTCATTTTAGTGTACAAATGTGCAAGTATCTTCCACATGTACATCAGATGTTGTGCTCAATGTAAAGATGACACATGAAATGTTAATTTTGGCCAAGAGTCTTTGTTATGTTTATTAAAAGGGAATGAGTATCCCACTTGATCTCATAAGACCCTTCCACCTAAGTCCAGATGCTTTTTTGAATGAAAGTTTTTTAGTTATCCAACCAACAAAAAATATGTAGAGGATGAGGCAGAGACATCAAAACAGTACTCTAGTGAAATGTATTTTGGTATAGAAATAGGCAAGAGATGGCATGGGGATAAGACCAAGGGTGGTTTAGTTGTGGAGGAAGCTAGTTTTCCATTTTCTCATCCATATGATGGGGATGCAAATTCTTCCTACCACCTCAAGAGTTCTGTGTGAAACTAGAATGGAAGGCTATGTACAAACACTCCGGACATTCTAATACAATACTAGTTGTTATTGTGGTTGTTGCATAGGTTGCCCACTAAGTCTAATTTTTCTCAGGACTCATAGAGCACGAAGGCCGAGATGTTGTCATTGCTCTCAAGACAAAGCAGGCAATCCGCAATGTGATTGCTAAAGCCCTGAAAAATCTCACCTTTCTATGGTCAAGAGGCATCATTGATAAGCACGAAGGCATTGAGATGAATAAGGTAGTAACTCTGTTCCCACCTCATTTGGTTCCATAAGCTCAGGCATCTCAGGATGTAATGAGAGGAGGTATTTGGGAAAGTGTTTAACCACAGGTGCTACCTGGATAAGTCCTGGCAGCATCTTTAATGCCTCTGTCAATCAAAGGTAGTGCTGCCTGGCATGCTCCAGCAGTTGGAATGCCTTGGCTGCAAGTGACAGAAGCCAACTGCAGCTAGAGTCACTGAAGAAACAAGCATGGAGATCTAATAAAAAGGAAAAGGACTCAGAGGACTTGCAAGCTGTGTGTGCCAGGCTTCAGGAAGGGACCTGAAGAAAGCCTTAGAAAAAATTCCAGATTCTTTACTTCTATCAGGATTGTCTCTGAAATCTTCCTCTGGCTTGTACTCTAGACTCAGTAGATTTATGTACTTCTTTATTTCTGCTTCTCTATTTACTGGTGGAGTTTGTACTGCATTGTTCCACTGACTGGAGCATCCACAGAGACTGTAACATAGTGTTTGGAGGGAACCAGCTCTGTGTGTGTGTGTGTGTGTGTGTGTGTGTGTGTGTGTGTGTGTGTCTGTATGTAAGACAGGGTAGGATGTAATAAATGAATTACAAAAATGACAAATTTGACCTGAGTTAATAAGTGAGAATAAGGGCAAGATACTAAGAACAAGAAGAGTATAACACACATGGTGGCAGAGGGAGGGGGTGGTGGGCTGTCTATCAAAACTCAAGTTAGCAGAAACCTATTTAGATTTCCTTTCACCTCTTCACAGAAACAATCACCACAATTTTACATATTTGTTTTTAGGTACTTCTTGCAAAAATAAAAGCCTTGAATAACTTTCCAATGGCAATCCCGCCTCCAACCCCAGACAAATACCTGCCCAACATTGTTTGGATGGAAAATAAAGATGTTCTTATTGAGTTCTTCAAGGTAATAATGTCTTCTGTTCTGACTCAGGCTTAATGTAAACATTTTCCCTTGCTTCAACCAATGACTAAAGAAAAGAATATCAAAAACATAAACTTTAGTTAAATTTAAGCTCTGCTCCCCCCCTCTTTGGTTGAAGGTGTCAGAAACCTAATTTAAGCAAGGAGAAAATGCCCTGAAGGATTGGGGTTGCTTTGACAAGTGAAGAGCCATTTGGGTGTCTTAGCTTGGTTTGCTATAGCAAAGCACTGCAGAGCAAGTGGCTTGCAAACAACAGAAACTTACTTCTCACAATTGTGGAATCTGGGAAATCAGGGAATGATCAGATGTGGTGTATGGTGAGAGTGTGCATCTGGTTCATAAATGATGTCTTCTTGCCGTCTCCATCCGACAGAAGGGGCAGCTCCATGTGCTTCTTTTATAAGGGCACAAATCCCAAACACCTGAGCTTCACCCTTATGACCTAAGCACTTCCCAAGGTCTCTACCTCCTAAAACTCTCACACTGGAGCCTGGGATTTCCGCTTAGGCATTCCCGGGAGACACAAATATTCAGTCTATAATATTAGCCAACCTTGGGCAGGGTGTAAGACCTAACAGGAATCTGTGAACTTCATTTTTATTTTTCTAATGCTTAGGTGGAACCATTGGGCTCTTGAATCCTAGGTTCTGTGCTTTGGTTCAGACTCTTAGGAAGTCCAGCTGGTGCAGCTTGCAGCAGCTGTCCAAAGGGAACCCTTGTTGGCAGGATCTTCTTGGGATGGTTTGGGAAAACAGATGGCTTCTAACAAATGGGAGAGGGGTAGCCTGGGACTGGGAAGAAGGAATTGAAAGTTGCTTGTTGAAGCTCACATCCCATGTAGCTTATTTTTAAAAGTAGAATTTTAAGATGAAATTAGAATTTTGTTTCTTATAGGTAATAATTTTCATAATGATTGACTGACCACCCAGGAACGACTGGGAGTCACGGTAAAAAGCATGAGAAGATAAATACATACACTAATGACTCCCAGTCATCTAATGTACAGCCCAGCACAGCCTTTCTCCCCTCCACAAGGAGTCATATATACTATTGCAGAGCTGGTAGATTTTCTCCCCCTGTCTACAGATACCATTCACCATGTCAGTGACTCCTTACTCTAATGTTTCACCATTTAAGTCAGATTTCACTGTAACACAAATAATCAAAACTAGAGACAGATATTGGAGTTCAAGCTGAGGATCAGAAAAGCAAAGCATGCAGCCACTATCTCTTACCTCTACCTCAGACTGAAAGTGGTGATCCTGTCTCCGTGAATCCTCAGAGTGCAATGCAGATTGCACTGTTCTCCACCAAGCCTCAGCCTGTAACCCTCTGAGTTCCTGTCTCCTCCAGCCACATCACTCCTGCCTCCACCTCCCTAGTGCTAGGACTATAGGTATTTACCTGTCCTCCATGGCTAGCTAGTATGGCTGCTGGGATTAAAGGTGTGTATCAACACTGCCTGGCTCTGTGGCTGTGGCTAGCTTTGCTTTTTGATTTCTAGTTGCTTTATTAGACCATAAACAATATATCACCACATTCACCTGGCTAAAAATCATACCATGGGTGTGTTTTAATCAGGACTAGCCCAGAGCTCTTGCCTGGGTTAACAGCAGAAGCACCTCTTATTGTAGACGAGTTCATTCTTACTATATGTTAGAACTACAAGGAAAGAAAATTATGAAGCTAATTCCCTTCATTGCTTCTTGCTTCCAGCTCCCGAATATTAGTTAATTAAAGGGAGATTTATCAGTATGGGGAGATGGCTCCGAAGGTAAAGCTTGTGCTGTGCCAGTGTGAGGACCTGAGTTCAGATCCCCAGAACCCACGTGAAGTTGGGGGTAGTAGCACATGTCTACAATCCCAGTGTCCCCAGGTGAGATAGAAGGCAGAGACAGGAAAATTTCTGCCAGCTCCCAGATTAGCTATCGGTTCATGTATATTGGTGAACAACAAAAAGGAGACCTTTAGTAGTAGGTGAGGACTGACACCTGAGATTGTCCTCTGCTTTCCCACATGTGTACTGACTGTGGCATGTACACACACACACACACACACACACACACACACACACACACACACACACACGAGAACAGTCCATAAAGATAAGTGCAAAGATGATGGTAGAGATTCAAGGCTGACATAATGCATAAAGCAAGGAACTAAGCTTAGGCAAAGCCGTTGGATTTCTAACTGTAGAATTGCCAGTGCTCATGCACCATCACACAGTTCAGAAGCATGCAAAGTGAGAGGTGAGAGCTGCTTTCTTGGATTTCAACCTCTTGCTCTGAGATGGCCAGTATGGGTGATTTGGAAACCTGTTTACTGCAGGTATTTCTCAAATGCTAACTGCCACCACACTTTTCCTATTAAAATTCCTTAAGTGGGTCACTTTGATTAAAGCCCAAACTCTCTTCAATGCCCTTGTGCCTCTTCGAGACCTGGCTCTAGACTTGTCTCCAATGGGGCTGTGTTATGACTTTTATGGGCCCTCAGCAATTTTGCTTTTGTAGGACTGTTCCTCCACAAAAAAATATAGGAAAAAATCTACTTTATATCTGTTGGTATTATAAAATTAAGCATATTAGCCCGGGGAGATGGTAAAGTGTTTGCCATGGCAAGCATGTGAATCTGAGTTGGAGTCCCTTGAATGCATGTAAAGCCGGACATGGTAGCATTCATCTGCAATCACAGTGCTTGTTGTGAGATGGATTGTGGGGACGGAAAAATTCCTGGAAGCTGTGGCCAGAGAGCCTAGTACACACCATATCTCAAGAGACCCTGTCCAAAACAAGGTGGAAGGCAAGACAGACACCCAAGATTGCCTTCTGACTTCACCAGCAATACACACATAAACACAAAAATGGGCACACATTATACATATCAACCCATACCACGGACCATCCCAGCCAGGTATGGGAGACAAGGATTCTCGAAGACTAGGTGGGTAAGGATTCAGCGGTGACAAACAGAAACAAACACAGAGGCAGTTTGAATCTGAGTGTGTTTTGCAGCTTTCAAGCAAAGCTTTTTATCCACGATAAAGAATAGTTTCTCAGAGATTGTATTCATTGAAGCAAATCCAGATAGAATGACGTCATTGTTGTTAGGCACAGTAACATACAACTTATTCCAGGCTAACAATAAATCAGAAAATCATCCAAGACTAACCACAGCTAACCACCCATTTTCTAAGATAGGTTAATAAATTTTTATGGTCAGTTATTGTTTAACATTTGTTGCCTAGCTCTTGTGAATCTTTGAAATATTGAACTATTTTGACTTTTACTTATCAAAAACTTTCTTTACCAAATGTTTAAACCTACTCTCATTGCACATGTACAGCCATATGAAGTTTTATTGTTGGGACAGTTTTCATTAATACTACTTGTACTTATGTGACTGATGTGAATGATTTGAAAAGTGCTGGTTTTCCTGGAGACGAGGTCCTGGTCAGTGACCACGTCTCAGGGGACAGTTCCTCATTTGTATGTTTTGTTTAAAATGTCAGCATAGGCTTTCAAGAACATTTTGTTAATATGAGAAAAGAATAGAAGTGCAGAGATTGCCATGAGTACTCTGGCTCATTACTTTTCTCCAGCCAAGTGTTCCAGAACTGGTTCCAGGAGACCTCCTTCTTTTGAAGTTATCACCTCAGTCTGTGGAACGTGTTACACAGAATCTACTGGAGTCAAACCCACACACCAAAACTGAACATATTAAAACATTTTCTTTACACAAAGGCATTATTATCATTGCTGTTTAAGAAGAATTTAAACATTTCTGTGCATCCATAAAGTATGTAGAGACCTACACTGCTACCGATGCCTTGTGATAGCTAAGGCTGGTCTCTGGTCCTGCTTGAGACATACTGAACCTTTTGCAGTTATCTCAACTGTATACACTGCGCTTGCTACTAGGTCCTTTCATATCAATATTCTATCTGCGGCTCTTCTTTCAGGCCTCAGCTTAGCTATCTCTGCCTTGCTAGTGGAGGTATCACAAACAACTGAGAGAAACTATCCTTTCTTCACTGTCCCCGAGTGCCCTGTTCCTGTCTGCTTTACCATAGACATCACACTTCATTGACAACACCTTCCCCAACTAACTAAAAGATCTCCTGTGGCCAAGGAGTTGATTGCCTAGCTTGACATTCATAGTCCAAGCCCCAGTGAGGGCTAATCATTCCCTTATTTGTTCATTTGCTCCATCATCCCCTAAACATTTACTGGGCGCTAACATTATTTGCTGTGTTAAGTACTGATCACAAAGTCTTTGCTTGTTTGCCTGTATTTTTATTTCTTAAAATTGAAGTGATATGTGTATATACTATACTAACAATCCCAGAATATGTTTTCCATTTTATGCTACCTGAAAACCATTTTTAATTTTAAAAAAGTTATTTGTGTTTAGAAAAGTGATCTATGAAATTTTAGGGTTGAACTCTTACCCCTATTTTATTTCTTTCATCCAGGAAAGAACTAAACTTACCTATTTTGACTACGGAGATATTATCTGTAGAGAAGGTGAAATGCCACAAGGAATCTTCTTAATTATTTCAGGAATGGCAAGTGTAAGATCAACTAATTTTTCTTTATTTAAAATGTGTTTTGAATATATTGTTGTAAGTTAGGGGCAAGTTCTGGAGCTGAAAAGTTTGAAATTGAGAGTCTCTTTCATGTGAAACCATTTCCATGGTGAGGAAGTGTGATGGTTGAGACAGCAGCTTCACAATTAATACTCAAATGTGCTTCCCATTTTACAAAGTGCATTCCGAGTTGTTACTTACTCTTCACAACAAAGCTGGAGGAATTAGTGGTATGAGGATGTTCAGATGAAGGAACCAGTTAGTACTTGGTCTCATTCACCTGAATGGGAGTTCAGGCATAAGGGCTTGGCTGTAGCAACTCAGACCTCACAGAGGTCAAGATGTATGAAGATTAAAATAAAACTCAGTTGATATGAGGAGACTTTTGTTTGAGGAGAGAGAGAAACAGACAGAGATAGAGATACACAGAGAGACTGAGTGAGATATATATAGAGAGACAGAGATATACAAGGGAAGACAGTGAGACAGAGAGATACAGAGAGACAGAGAAACAGAGACAGAGACAAATATACAGACAGGGACACAGAGACAGAGAGGCAGAGATATACAGAGAGAGACAGAGACAAAGATAGACACACACAGAGGGAGAGAGAGGAGTGAGAAAGGGGAATATGAATTCAGTAGTGTGATGGGGGCAAGAATCCTGTCTCTTCTTCATACTGGTATCTCAGTAGCTGACGACAGAGGTCAGTGTGACTTACACAGTGATCAATTCCTATTTTCCAGCTGATGCACTTACGTGACAAACATTTGTCCTAGGAAAAAGAATATATTTAGCTTCCAAATTTTAAAATTTGTGTTTTAGACCTTTCACTCTGATGAAAATAAACTACTGTGATAAAATAATATGAAGAAAATGTAATGCCAAGAATCTGATTCTAGGCAGTTTTGTTCATTGATTAAAAAGGTTATTTATTTATTTTTTATTACTATCACAAGCAAGCAGTGGAAAGTCTAGGTAGATGATTGAAAAAACTGACAAAAATCTCAGCTCATTTGGTGTTTATTTTCCAATGGAAGGATAAAAGGAAAGGACACAGTGTATAAATAAACTAGATGTATAGACATTTAGTATTGTAAAAGATGTGTCCTAGGAATTAGGATCTCTCTAGGAAAACTTCATGCTGGTGATAAAGATGGCCCACTTATAGGACCTCTGATGCAAAGGAAAAAACACATCATTGCTTGCCTATGTTCAACCACCTTTTTTTCACTCTTGTAAAGTCCAGGATTCTGCCTAGGGAATGTTATTGCCCACAATGGCTGGGTCAATAACCAATTAAGATATCCCTCACAGACATGTCCACAGATGAGCCTGATTTAGATAATTCTTCAACTGAGACTCATCTCAGGTGATCCTAGGTCATGAGAAGTTGACAGGCTCTGTGTGTGTGTGTGTGTGTGTGTGTGTGTGTGTGGTGTTCCTGGTAACAATACTAGTGGTCATTAAGAGACAATATCTTGAATCTTTTGGATATGGCATTCCCAGAATCTCACCATGGCTATCTGGTCCTGAGAAATTTGTTTTGTTTTTTGAGACAAGGTTTCTATGTATAGTCTGGTTTTCCTAGAACTCATTCTGTAGACTAGACTTGGCTCAGACAGAGATCCAACTGCCTGTACCTCCCGAATGCTGGGATTATAGAAGTATGCCACCATTCTCTCTCTCTCTCTCTCTCTCTCTCTCTCCCCTCTCTGTCCTTTCACAGTATTAGTGTCTCTCATTGCCTATGAAGAATGAAGAAAACAACATAGTATAAAGACCAGGAAAATTTAATTTATTTATAGCTTTGTCCATAACCATAATCTGTCTCAGTATTTCTCATAAAAATGAATGGAACATAAAGGCTAGGAAATATATACATGGTGGTAGTTTTTCTCCTGGGAAATGAGTCTTTCTTCTGATGCCAGGAATTCTGTGGGTGGCTCATCCTTATTCCCAGCATGGGAATCCCAATTTCTAGCCCCTTGTGTCCTCTGATGTTTGGAATCAAATTTTGGTATATTTATAATTCGATCTCTTTGGAGTAATGTTTAAACATGTTTAAACATGAAATTCATTTCTGTTTCTTATATGCCTTCTACATATCTTAAAGGCATTTTTATACAGTATTTTTTGTGCTTACATTTTTGTGCCTGCATCACATAAGGTCAGGTATAGAATTTCCCATTAGTGATGTTAGTCCACAGAAATTTTCAGATTTTGGAGCATAATGGATTTCAACTAACTTCGATTAGGGCTTTCCAACCAGTAGTACATTAAAAGGATGCAGATGGGAAGAGATTAGTTTTAATTTTTTATAAAAGTAGTCAAGAAAGGCAATGAGTTTTATTATTTAATTCTTATAAGAATCTTGGTTTTCGTTGTTGTTGTTTGTTTCATTTTGTTTTTCAGTGTTAGTTTTGAACTTGAGGCCTGACTATGTTAGGCAAGTGTTGCATCCCTGAGCGACATCCCAAGCCCAACAACTTTACTTTTTATGTGGGGAAAACCTTGGCCTTGATGTGTTAAAATATGAAATAAACCATGACTTTGTGGAAGTCAATTCTTTTCCTCATTCTTGACACATCTCATTAAAGAGTTGTTGGCTTTCTATAGAACAATTGTAAGAAAGAGTAGAAGCTATTGTTATACTCAAAGAACTTGATGCTTTTATTTTCCTTTTCATAATCTCCCTCCCCCCCACAGTTGCATAGCTCATCTCCCACCTTTGGGATAGAAGCAACCCAGAGGACTGAAAGGCAGTTCAAGACTATGTATACAGAGTACTGCACCAGTGGGGATGTACTTGGTGAGCTGAGCTGTTTGCTTAAGCGTGAAATTGAATATACTGCCATCTGTGAAACTACTTTGCAGGTAAAAATTGCTTGCTTATAGGTTATTAGTTAGTCCTTAATAAGGAGTGCCAGTATCTTTTCTTTGGTTGGGGTCTGATATTTTATTTGGTCACTTGATCAGCTGATCAGTATAGACGAGTCAGAGAAGAGAGAATTAATCTCTCATATTTGAGGCTCTGCTGAGCTCTGCTGCATCCGGCCTGTGAATAAATTATTTAACCTCCTTGAGTCTTGGTTTCCTTATTATTTAAGTAGAGAGGATGCCTGTCCTTCGATGTTGTGGAGATTAGAAAATTGTCTGTAGTGTAATGCTACGTAAATTGTCACCACTCTGAAAGCAGTATTTGGAAAGAATACTCATCTGTTTTCAAACTCCTTTCCTTTTGTTTACACTTGCCAAGTAATATGTTATTTGTTCAACAAATAAGTGACCTGAAATCCCATTTGAGGTGGAAAAATCCCAATCAAAAGGATCTAAAGGTCCTATTACAAACTGTTCTCAGTGCTAGAGTATCATAGAGTTGGTAGTTGATTGAAAAGATGGTGGCCATCTTGCTTAATGACTGACTATATTTTGGCTGTCTGTGTCCTGGTACCTTGTTATTTCAGGCCTTTTTCATCTCTTTGGAGGATTTATATGAAGGTTTTGATGTCTTCTGGCCATCACTAGAATATAAAATATGGCTCAGGTTGGCTCTTAGTATTGCGAATCAGTATTTTGAACATGATATTGCTGGTGAGGTAAGTTATAGGAAGAAAATGTGAACAAATTAGTAAGTACTATTTTTTTTTTAAATAAAGCACATCCAATATTTTTTAGACAAAGATAGAAAGGAAGGTGGTATCTGAGTTTTAACTACTGTTAAGTCCCTGTGGGCCATTAACCCTCTTGTCAGGGTTAATTTTTCCAGGCTACCTGAAAGATCCTTTTAGAGAACAGAATTAGAAACAATGAAATGGGTAGATCTTCCCAAAGCTGAGTATATCATTAATCAGAAGAAGTTAATGAACAACCCTGAGCATACATCTCCTAGGTTTTCAGAACTTTTGGTGAGATGACTAAAGCCTGTCTGTGAGCTTTCCCTCTAAAGAGTAGGGGTTCAAGTTTGTCCTGGGCCAGCATCCTGTGCAGTCTTGTATTTGTAAGTTACTTGTGAGTTACTGTGAGGCAGAAGCTGTGGAGGTGACAGACTCAAAGTTCAACAATTTTTGCTGATTAACTGTAAACCTTGGGTTATAAACAGTGCATCCTCCAAGCCAGTTCAGGATTCTTTTCCAATATGACAACAATGACTGTCAGAAATATTTTGGTGGAGGAGTAAGGTGACTAAGATTCATTTCTTCTTATGTTGCCTCTCCACCAGGAGTAAGACAATTAATTGCCTGTGTAGAATAAACCTCTCTGGTGGAGCAGTAACACTAGGGTGTTGGACTTTCTCAATAGCAGGGCAACTTTCCTTTATAATTATGTTTTGATTCACAAACCATACAAATTCATGATATAAATGAGAATGTTCCAATATAAAGTGTCAAGGACAATAATACTTACCTACAACTCAATTATGCTATTGCTTCAATAAAATACTCCGACAAAAGCAACCCAAGGGTTTCTTTAAGGTCACAGTTCAAGGGCACAGTCTATCGTTGTGAAGTCAAGGTCACAGGAGTTTGAAGCAGAGGACACATCACACCTACAGTCTGGAAGTGGAGAGGGATGAATGCAAATTGGCACTCAGCCTCCCTTCTTTCCTCTGCACAAGTTCAGGAGAATGGTCCTGCCCACATCGAAGATGTGTCTTCCTACACTAATTAACAAATCAAAATAATCCCTTACAGGCATCCCCAAGAGCCACCGCTGCTGGAATGAGTCTAGATTCTTTCAAATTGACAACACTAACCATTGCCTCTGCAGTCTTACTCCTCGGGGAATATCTATTAGAACCCCCCCCCCCCACCAGATAAGTTCAGAATCTAATTTATTCTGCCTAGCAAAAACCCATTTCATTTTTTCCCCAAATAACCCAATAACTTGAAGAAGGGAGGGGAGGGTTAAATAATGTAAATGCAGAAAAACAAATGTAGTACTTTGAGTATTAAGTCATATTTTGCACAATTTGAGAAATTTGTTGCATCCTGACTATTAGATGATACTAAGGAATTCATAATTACTTGTTATTTAACTATTTAATGACACCATGGTTATATAAATGATGCTTTAAAAACCTCATTTTCAACTGAGGCTAGGGAAGCAGAGGCATACCAACGAAGAGCAACAGGCCACCCTCCACTACAGACTGAGACGCTGCCTTAAAACAAACCCCAAAATAAGACAAACAAAAGAATTTTTTTGGTGTGAAATCCTGAAATGAGGGGAAAGCTAGGGTATGTCTTAAAACACTAACAACAAAAATAGAGAGCAATTGTGAGATTTTAAGACTTATTTCCTTCTGATAATTCCATGAAAGAATTAAGCAGTTCAGACTTTTTAGCATCCCAGACATTCATTAGATAATGCTCTCTTTAGTTCTCCTCTATGTCAAAATATACACACATTTTTCAAGCTCCAATACCACACTTGTATGTCCCCCCCCCCCACCTTGTTGCAAATTTTTAGATAAAATGTTCGCTAATTTTCTTATGTTTTTGGTGCCCTGGCTATGCTGATGCCCCCGGAAAATAAGCACTTCACTTGCCTATCAGTGACTGACAACCAAAGACTTCCCTGAAATTGAGGCTAGCTTCTGCCAGCAGGGCACATCTGGTTCAGGCTTCCCTCCTTGGGTTGTACTTGGGTGCCTTCCCCCTTGTATTCAGGTGTGTTTACAAATTCCCCCAGCTTCTCCCTAGCCTCATCTTACCTAACTACATAGGCCCTGCTTCCAAATAAAGTCATATTCTGAGAAGCTGAGGGTTAGGACTTCACTAAACCTTTTGGGGAGTGGACTTAATTCCACTCACAACAGCTGCTGTTCAGTTCTAAAGTCTACAATTCTGAGCCTGCGTGGATAGCCCAGGTGGAGTGCCTTGTTTGCCTTGATTTGGTGCTTTTGTTATTATTATGTATTTTGTTGTCAAGTAGACATTTGCCACTGCTAGAAGAAACCTATGAGTCTTGAGCCTGGTTAAGCCTAGAAATCCAATAGCACATGGCTGATTATATGGTGAAGCTGATGGCTCATTCATCAGACAGGGTAACCAAATTCAGGATCATTTGCAGAAGCCATGATAAACTCTAAGTAAGTTCTATGGATTCCAGGCTATACATGCATCCTGACATCCTCAAGGAACTCAGACCAGTACATCTGTTCCCTTCTTGCTAGCATGTATCCGTTTGTTTGCCAGCATGTATCCATTTGTTTGCTTAATAGAAAAAAAATGCCATTTCCTTGTAGGATTTAAAGTTTCAGAAGTGTGTGATATCCAACCACGCATATGTGGAGACTCTGTCAAGCTATAATGAAATGACTCTTAATCATGTGACTATGAAATTCATTATTCTTGTGTATGGCAATGTAATTAACAGCAAGACGGAAGAGCCACATGTTGCACCCAGCATTATTCCTAAGTCCTGTGAGCAGGTAAGAAGCACAATTTCTAAGGAGGCATTTGCTTTGCATGGCGCTTCATAAGCAGCTTTAAAACTCAGGTGACAACAGTTAATCTTGGAGTCGGGATTTAACAGTTGACTGGTGTTTACTGGATGTACGAACCAAGCAAGCTGTTCAACTGTTTTGACCTTTGGTTTGCTACTTAATGTAATGAGGATGTTGATGGCAGCCATTGTTAGGCTAGTGTGAGGACTAGTTGAGATAATTCAGAATTTAGAGATCTTAGTTTAATCTCTGTTCTTTTGCCCCTAGCATTCTGGGAAGCCAATGAGAAGGCTGGTCTTGAATCTCCAATCTTCAGTGTAGGTGTAAAAGCAATCCACGGCTTGCTGGCCTTTCCCTTCTTTCTAGGGTATTCTAGTCCAGTTATAAGTAAGGAGTAGATATTTTTGCTTGACTTCCATAAAGTCAATATTCTGCTTAAAGGCAATATTCTGGCTTAAGATTTCTTTGAAAGTGGATTTCACAGTAAAAGGATAGGGCTTGCCTGGGTTTGTGTGTTGAGTGTTGTAGCCCCAGTAGTTTGCCAGAGAGAGATGTTGGTGAGTTGGAGGCCAGCTTGGGCTACAGATGAACAGACAGAAAGACAGACAGACAGACACATGGTTTATGCTGGAGACCTTGTGCTAAATTTTGGCTTGTTTCTTTCATTCTCTACAAAGAAAATTGGGAAGCAGCCACTTGGGGATCAATTTTGTTCTTTTGACTAATTTTTATTTCTTTTGAATTTAGATCCAGGGAATTGCAGATGTCAGCAAGCTTCTGATAATTTTGGCATCTGAACCTGTCAAAAATGATGAAACGCACCATGACATTGGTAAGGGATGATAGCCTTCTAGTGGTGAGAAAACCACTGTGAAGCATTTCCACAAATGTAAAGTTCTTTTAATTCTGGAAAGTGATTGGAGGTGGTCCCCACTCTAGGGTCCACACTGGTTGCCACTTTGCTTTTGGGAGGTTACCTATCAGAGACACTAAAATCCACGTGGTTCTTGCCTCCCCTCTGTCCCTCCCTCCATACACCTTGATAACAAACCACAAGCCGTGGTAGGGTGGATCAGCAAAGTGCTGTTGGGAATGGGGAGAGAAGAGACCCCCCCCCCCCCCACAGTGGGGTCAAGGGTGGGAACTGGTCTGTTCCCAGCCGCTGAAGGGAATATGGAACCTGGCCCACCTTCTCTGAGTCACAGCCTCAAGTTCACCGGTTGTTCTAGTTACGCTTTGAAGTAAGTCAGTAAGGAATTGAAGTCAATGGATGCAATTCTCAAGCATGTTGCTGAACATTGATTACACAGAGAAGAGTAGGCAGGAAGGTTTTGGTCTTGCAGCGGTTGGGGGAATATACCCAAGGACTTCATTCTGTGCTCTTTGTCCTGGTCTTCCTGGGCTCTGTGCCAACACCATCCCACCTGTCCCGGCTTGAATACAGAGTCAGCCTCGAAATGTAACTGTGGGTGTTACAGAGCACAAGAACATGCAATTCTTAATGAGCTGCTACCTTAAAAGGAGACTACTGATGTTTAATAAGGATCAGGATAAACAAATAGGCTGAATAGATGTTTATTCAGG
Organism: Phodopus roborovskii; assembly: GCF_943737965.1. NCBI lineage: Eukaryota > Metazoa > Chordata > Mammalia > Rodentia > Cricetidae > Phodopus > Phodopus roborovskii. Next base: position 32,765,204 of record NW_026126433.1, read on the forward strand.
GAGAAATAACTCACAACATAGACAGATGAACACCATCAGGTTCCTGGTACCAAGGATGCCTCCTGATGTGCTCCTATCCCTGTGCTGCAAGCAAGAGAGAGCTCTCTGACCCCCCTCCTCAGCCTTTGTTCCTCCAGGTCACATCTGGCCCTGTCTCCACCACCAGTGGGCGTGGTCTATGCCACTGGTGTGGACAAGGTGAATATCTCACTACAGGAGACCTTGCCTACCTCAGGCCCTCTGGAAAGACAATAGACAAAGGGGGGGGGCATAGCCATTGGTATTCTCCAGTGGATTTGAGGCACAGCTCACAAATAGTTAAGACCAGGTCTTGATCAAGTTCCTTGAGTTTGGACCCTGACACATATTTTGCTTTGAAAAATTTCAGTGAGTTGCCATGGAAAAACATAGAAGTTTCACGGTTACAAATGTATATTGAGGTTTTCATTAAAAAAAAAAAAAAAAAAAAAAAAAAAAAAAAAAAAGGTCTACAGTCTGCAGCCCTCATTCCCATATGTGGCAACAGTCAGGGTGATATCGACTGATTTCTGTAGTAGGAGCAGGTGCCTTCCTATGCAGTCCACACTGTACCCTCTCCCCGGTATACAGCCTGCTTGTTTGTGGGACCTGCTTGCCAGCCTGTGTGCTAGACCTTTAGGAGCTTATTATAGAACTCCGAGGGAAGAAAGTAAACAGCCTGTTTGGAAATGCAAGGGGGAAGGAAAGACTTATGTGGAGAGAGCTGACTGATATTCAAATACTCCTAATTCTTTTTTTTTTTTTTTTTTTTTTTTTTTTCTGTTCACCTCAGTCAACACTGGACTTCGAACGGCCAAGAAAGAGTATAACTGGAAGAGAAAAGATGAGGTAATAAACTGGACACTTGGAATAGATTTTTCTTATTGTGACTATTAATCTGCATAGCTAAAACAAATTGCACAAGTCAGGCATGGTGATGTGTGCCTATTGAAAGGACAAGAATCATCTCAGGACCCCTAAAACTGAGTTCTGGTCATAAAGGAGATTTATTTACCTGAGAGGGACAGAGGGCAGGGATAAGGGACAAAGACAGGAGACAGAGGAAGAGGCAGAAGGGGAAGGGAACAAAGGAGGGGGGGTTGGGTATTTGTCCTGGAAGGACAAAGGACTGCCTCTGCATCCAGAGGAGACAGAATTGGTCCATGGGTATATGGATAGCAGTTTAAAGGTACAAGGGGAAAACCTGTGTTAGGATGAGGTATTTAATTTTGATTGGGCATGTTACTTAGGGTAGTCAAAGGGGCTTTCGATTGCTGGATTTCAATACTTTGATTGCTGTATTTTAATAATCAGGCTTAGGAGGAGGAAGTGGCCAAATAAGGGAATAAACCTTGGTAGCGAGGGTTAGGAATGCAACCTAACAGTTTTTAGCAAGGCAAAGGGAATGGGGATAAGGGTAAGGCCTGCCAGAGGGGTGTCAGCCACATTCCAGCTGGCCAGAGTCCCACCACTTGGGAGGCAGAAGCTGAAGGACCTGGAGTTTAAGGTCCTTCTTAGCTACCTAGCAAGACTGAGGGAAGCCAAACTGCCTGAGACCCTGTCTCTAAATAAATTATATAAATACATAGTGAGATGAAGGGGCAAAATGTAGGCAGTGAGAAAAGATGCCTTGATGCACTCACTAAGTTGGACTAATTGAGACAAAGCTAATCTGTATTACTTGAAAACTAAAATCAAGGAACATTGTTTTGAACTGTGTTACTTTGAAGGCCGGGGAAATGACTCAGTAACTAGTGTGTTTCCTCTACAAGCTCGAGAACCTCAGTTTGGATCCTCAGTCTTCACATAAAAGCTTGGTGTGGCGGCACACCTGAGCTCTGGCACATATACACATCACACACACACACACACACACACACACACACACACACACACACCACACTCCATTCTCAAGGAGATGTCCATGCAAGTCTCTTCTAAGAGAAAATTTAGTAAGTTAGTCCTGTTACCTATATTTACTATCAAGGTGATATGCAGTGTGCTTGTCAGAAGATGGCAGCTGCCCTGAGCAAGGTCATAAAGGCAATAGTTCCTTTAAAAACGACCAACTCAGCTCTTTGTAGGTAATTTTTCTAGGGTCTTCCTCTCCTCATTTTACAGGTGGAGGTCCTGAGAATCAAACAACTGGGCTCCTCACTACTCCCTTTTTCCAGGCATCATCATTATCACTATTGTTTGCAGGGCTGGGGAACTGAATGAATTTAGGGCCTCAGAGCATGCTAGTTAGTGCCAGTGTATCGGCTAGGAGCAGAGTGCCAGTGTGTCATATTCCCAGCCCATAGGCCCCACTATTGTCTAAAAAAATTTCACTTCCACAATTTATGGAAAAAGTTCCCAGTTACTCTGTAATCAGTCATAAGATTAACTAGAATTTGTTTCATGGCACTTCTTTTTCCTTAAGCACACCTTTGACAGTTGAATTAATGTAGTATCTATCAATTGCTAATTAAATTAATTCGTATAGAAATATACTCGTGGGGCTGGAGAGATGGCTCAGTGGCTAAGGACCCAAGTTTGGTTCTCAGCACCCACACAGTGGCTCACAAGCATCTGCAACTCCAGTTCCAGGGGATCTGGGTTCTACAAGCAATAGCCACACACATGGGGAAAATATAGATAATAAGATAGAAACCAACCTTCCAGTAAAATTTTATTCCTTTTAATTGGTAAGAATCTTTTTCCTGAAGTCTAATATTTTTGACTTTCTTTTGCAGTTTGAAGGTGGACATCTCTTTAGAAAGGCTATTTAGCAAGACAGTCAGCTAGCTAACCGTGGAGCTGACAGCTGGCACAAATGTTGACTCAGAAACCACTCAAACTGCTTGCTGCTACGCTCATTTTAGAATCGATCAATGGAGTGCCACAACCACTTCAGATTTTCAATAGTTGCACTAGACTTGAGATACTGAAACTTCTTCAGGATAAAATAAATTCCTCAGTTCTTTAAAACTGAGGAAAGGAACCCCTCCCCGGCTTACTAGAGTAAATTAGCAAATGATAAGTGCAATAAATGTGGTAGTCTGAAGCACAATACTTGTGAAACCGCCATAACGAGCTCCTCTGACACTTTGTACCTTCCTTCTCTAATTTAGTATGTACTGGAAAGTGGGAAAATGTCCCACAACCTTGGTTACTGAAAGTAAAGTATGGGAGAAATTAACACTCTTACATTTCATAACCCCATTTGATGTAACTTTCCATTTTATTTTTAAAAGTCAAATAAAGTTGAATGGCCAATGAAAAACTTCTTAGAATCTATTATTCCTTATCATTTCAACCAGACTGAGAATATATGATAGTTTGGGGAAAATAATAACAGAGGTAATAGAAAAAAGAAATTGGTGGTGGTGGTGGTGGGGGGAGTTGAGCTTTCAAACCTTTTCAGGGTAGGTCCTGAGTGGCCTTCACCATGTCAGAAAATGCCAGGTGTGACTGCACACTACAGAAACCTGGCTGCACTTGACCACAAAGGGTGGTGACAAGTCTGGAAATAGGTGGGGCAGATTGGTGTTGCCACTCAAAGTGTCATGAATCAGGTCCCTTCTTGTGTTCCACTTCCTCAACCTTGGCCTCTCATGTCAGTGAAGGGCTTTCATTCTAGATGAAAGGCTGCTTAGTTTTAATAGCCAGTTTGCCACAGGTAAAATTTATCTGAGGAGCCTATGGGCCTGTTTGTGGTGGGGATTGCCACAACTGTTAATTGATGTAGGAAGGTCACCAGCCTGCTGGGGGTGGTACCATCCATGGGCTGGGCCCTGAACTGTGCTCATCATAGAAGGCTATCTGCTTTAACTAAAACATTTCTTAGTTTTGGAAGACCCATATGAATTGCCTCCCCTTTCCTCTTTTTTTTTTGGGGGGGGGGGGAGCTGGGGGTGGCAATGAACCTTGAATCTTGGCAGTTGGGAGTCTGGGCTATTAAGTTCCCAATTCATGTCAAACAAACAAAAAAGGAAACTTCCTATAGCCATTACTCAGTTTCAAGAAACAAATCTTTATATGGATAATGAAATTCATTCTAAAAAAAAATTATGTAAAAATTTACTCTCCTCACCCAACAATGTATTTTAAAATGTGTTCAGGTTAATCCCTGCCCTGGAAATTGAACATTGAGTATTTTGTGTTTGGAACGGACACTTGTACCAAGCCTTAGACTCAGAAGTGTTTGGTGAAGAGTACCAGAGTTCATTTTTTAAAAAGCATTTTTTATTCTGACATCATTAATGTGGGCAGAACAGCCAAAACACCAAGATTTAGAAGCCTGAGTGATGAGGGGTAACAGGTTTATGGGGATGAGGGAAAAGGTGATGAATTTGGCTTTGAATTTGCTAATTCAGTGATAAGCATTCCATTGGTCAAGAAACACAAGATTCAAGTTTGAGTAGTCAACAATGGTAATGTAGATTTTGGATTTGTCATTAAAGCGCCACCACAGGGCATGGTGGCATTCTCTTGCAAATCCTGACATCTGGGAAGCTGGGACAGCTGGACTGATTTCAAGTCCAGCCTGGGCTACAAAGCAAGATAATGTGACAAACAAAAAGCAAAAATGTCAACAGGAAATTGAAGCCAGACTTCTCATGGAAAGCAAGGACAAAAATGAATGAACGTTCAAGGGAGAAGAGAGGCAGCAGTGAGGTATCTGACAGGTAGGGAAATGACAGGAGACAGAGGCTCCTAGGTCAGGAGACGGTCTCTGTCTTGGTCATGTCCACAACACAGAAGTGACCCCTCACCAGAACCAAGATCCACCACTGCCCAGCTGGACACCCAGAAATGAACACCCTCCACTCAACAACAATCTTTGTTACAACAATCCATACTAAGACCCACAAACACCTTTCTATCCTGATCTAGTAGCATCGTGTAAGCCCAAAACCATTCAGTGTGGAGTAGAGAAAAATAAAACATACCATCACAAAGCTCTTTTAATTAAAAAAAAAGTTTTAAAGATTTACTTTATGTATTAGTGCTCTAGCATGCCTTTATGCCAGAAGAGGGCATCGGATCCCACAGAGGTGGTTGTGAGCCACCATGTAATTGCTGGGAATTGAATTCAGGTCCTCTCGAAGACACAACAGCCAGTGCTCTTAACTGAGCCATCTCTCCAGCTCCTCAAAACTCTGTATACTGCTAAGACATTAGCTTAAGGTTGTAACCTACATACCTACTCACAAGACTCTAGGAAAACAGGAAGCAACAAAGTGGCCCAACACACAAGTGAGAATCCTATCCTTCAGTGGCTCCTGCTTCACATGAAATTTTATTTATTTGTCTTTGGAGAAAAATACCCATGCCAATCCTCGCAAGAAGGAAGCCTGCTTCTGCCTCTTAGGGTGAGTCGTCTAAGCTAGTACTTCAAAATGTGACAACATGATTTTCTAATCCAGTTTCAACGAAGGATTTTATTTGTTGAACCCCAAAAAGCAGAATTTGGAAAATGGCAACTTACTACTAGGACAGTTTAGTGATAAAACATTGTCACCACCTGCCTTTACATGGTGTGTTCACATGCACGTATCATCAGAGCAGATCGACAGGAAAAACCAGGAGGGACATGCACCATCTTGCTCACACCCTTGGGTGCACCTCCCTCTTTGACAGGGCAAAGGAAGCGTCTCCATTTGATAGAAACTCACCACAAGATTTCTTATAGCAAAATAGTTAGAACTTTCCCCATGCTGTTCCCAAGTTTATTATCTACCAAAAGTATAGAATTGAAAGTCCCCCACCCCATTTTACTATTCTCCAAAATAGGTAACAGAAAATTCAATTAGGAAAGCTACAAAATGTGAGTACCATTCTACCATGGAGCCAAGTGGGCTTCCTCTACCACCACCCAACACTCTTAACTTGCTGATCACAAACCCTGCAGGGACCTAACAAGATCTGAGTCTCCAATACAGAGTGTATTTCAGAGAAAGCCGGTGAGTAGAACCCTGAGATGAATGCCGGGGCATAATGCTGTAGAAGAAGGCACAGAGTAAAGAATCCCAAGAAAGTTTTGATGCCATTTTCATTTAATGAGCCAGTGGTATAGTGACCTAATGACTTTGGCTGTGACCATACTAGGATGTTTCTATGGAACTGTGTAAGGACACATGACGTCAGCTGGCATCCTCAGGTCCACTGTGCCCAAGCAGCTGCAGCCCCAGCTCCTACAAAGATTTAAGGCTGTGGGGTATAACGGAGGTACTTTTTGCCAGATGGGAGATCTTTGGTGAAAACTCCTTTAGGGAAAAGTTGTTTGGCTTCCTCTTCAGGGATGGTGGGAAGGACCATGACACTATCGCCATCCTGTTGGGAGAAGGTGCAATTCAATCTTACAGCAAAGGTCTTTTTAAGAATTAACTACAGGACAGTGATGAATGAAGGTGGCAATGGAGATAAGCTGGTATTCTTTCCTCTTTGAGGAACTTAATTTGTTTTGACTTTTGACACGTTTAGGAAAGTATTTCTCCATTTGAAGTAGCAACAGTAGTTTTAAATCCCATCATAGCCGACCATTGAAGGGACTCTAGTCAGCTGGAGCATGGCAAACATGGTCCCTGAAGGCCTTTTCCTTCTCCCCACTTCCCTCTGCCTTGCTAAAAACCACTAGGTTACATTCCTAAGGCTAGCTACCAAGCTCTATGCCTTTATTTGGTCACTTCCTTCTCCTGAGAATGACTACCAAAGTCCAGCTATCAACGTATTGAAGCCCAGCAACCAAAAGCCCCCTTTGGCTGCCTTATCATCCCCAATTAAAATTAAACACCTATGGGCCATGTTTGTTTGGTCTCTATCCAGAGGCCGTCCTTTGTCCCACCCTTCCACAACTATCCCTTCCCCTTTATCCTCTATCTCTCGTCTCTTATTCCCTGCCTTTTATCCCTCTGGGGCAAATAAATCTCTCCTTTGTGCTTCGAACTCGGCCTTAGGGGTCTGACACTTTTCCTTTCAGCCATCACACCTTAAAATTGAATTCTACACCTCCCCCTTGGTTTACAGGATTGTTTTGGGCTAGATTTCTTCTTACCTCCCCCCCCCCACAACCCTACTTTCTAAAAATGTAGATGACTTTACCTGTTAGAAAAATCAAAACCTGGCACCCAGGTTAACACAAACCATGATTTGATATTAAGATTCTCTTGGTGTATTATCTTGCCCTATTTTTTTCTTTTTTGCATGTATCTTTCTTAGATATTAAAAGCTTATGAACAATTTGGGTGTAGTGGTGCAGCACATGGAAACCTGAGGCAGGAGGTTAAGAGTCCAAGGCTAGCCCATTATAAACAGTGAGATCATATTTTAAAAGGAGTGGGGGTGGGGATTAATTCACCCAGCAGAGTGCTTGCCTGGGTTCAGTCCTCAGGACCATATAAAACTGGGCATGAAATCCAAGCACTTGAGAAGTAAAAGCAAGAGAATCAGAAATTCAAGGTCACTCTTGGCAACATGGTGAGCTCTAAGGCCAGCTTGAGCTACAGGAGACCACGGGGCTTTACCTTAAATGCTCAAACACATACACATACATACACACTGAGCTCTCTCTATATGTTTCAAAGACTATATATGTTTAAAAGGTTGGAGCTTAGGAGAAAAGAAATGCTATAACATCCGTACACCAACAGTTAGCAGCCACCATGACAGATGACAATCAGCTAATTAAGCTTTTGATTCTTTCTGACTTTTGAGACAGGACCTTGTTACTAGCCTAGGCTGAGCTTGAACTTGTGATCCTTCAGTCCCTGCCTCGGCAGTGCAAAGATCACTGGGACAATACAGACACCTAGAAACCCAGATCCTGAAGGAGGCCATTAGTGACTATCCCTCCAACCTTTTGGGTAAGCTGGGCACCTGGTTCTTGAACAGCTTTACCTTCCAATCAACAGGGGTAGCAACCCGTTTTGTTGCTGTCAGCTGGAGAGATTTAATTACTCTGAGAATCTCATCAAAGTTCCTGCCAGTGGTGGCTGGGTAGAGGATAGACAGCTTTAGTTTCTTGTCAGGGCCGAAAACGAACACCTGCAAAACACACACGCACAGGGAGGGAATGCTTTAGTATCTGACAGTAAAGCCATTACCAGGCACTCAGGTTCGTGAACTTGCTGCCTCATTTCCCCCTATTCCAAAGGAGTTAATTGGCAAAGGAAAATGGATTTCATTACAGGGTAGCCAAACCAGGGAGTCTCTGCCACAGTGCTTCTCAACCTTCCCAAGGCTGTGACCCTTTAATACAGTTCCTCAGGTTGTGGTGACCCCTCCCCCCACTTTAGAACCATTTAGTTGCTATTATTCATTATAACAATTATTATTTAGTTGTTAATTATATTGCTGTAATTTTACTACTGTTATGAATCATAGTACAATTGTCTACATGTAACCCCTGTGAGAAGGTCGCTTGACTCCTCAGTGGGGTTACAACCCACAGGTTGAGAGCCACTACTCACTCTAACAGTTCTAGGATTTAAGAAGAATTAGAGTTATTTTTTGTGTGTGAGGGTGTGGGTGTACACACATGCACAGTGTGATAGTTGTGGTCAGCTTGCTGGAGTTGGTTGCCTGTGGTATGGGTTCCAGGAATCCAATCAGATCCTCAGGTTTGGCACGCTTACCTCCTAAGCTACCTTGCTCAACCCAGTGTAACACTGTTATAGAAAAGATGATGGAGAGCCAGGAATACACACATGTCTGTCTACTCAGTCATCAGAGCTGTAGGAAGAAAGTTCCTATTTTGGTGTGGATGCCTTAGTCCTTCCCTTCCAGCCTGGCATTCCTGGAGAAGTTTTAATTCACTGGGGTTCATTGTTCTAAAGGTCCCTGTTCCAAAGTCCTCAGGAAGCTCTGCAGTCATTAAGTGTTCAAAGATGCAAAAACAGAAACAGAATAAAGGAATGGAAGAGTAGACAAAGCAATGTCCAGGACATGGGTCACTCTTTTTTTCTCTGTTACTCTTCAAAGTTTGCTGTCCCAGAAAGAAAACCCTGAAATGAATTTTCAGGGAAGAGCCTCAGGTAGATGTATCAAGTCACCTAGGGATGACTATCGAAAACACAGCGCTAATGTGAGGAGGAGATATAGGCCTCAAACAGCTGTGCATTAGGGGTGGTCAGGCTTGTTCCTCAGTGAGCAAACAACAAACAAGTTCAGGACTGTCCTGTCAGCAATGCTTTTAAGACAGCTGACAGGAGGTAAAACAGGTAAAACTGTTCTAGAGAACAGTTATGGATGAACTGCTTATTTATGCATGAACATATCCAACAGCTACGAATTAAACAAATTTTAGCTGACTAGTTTAGCCACTCTACACCAGTATATAGATAACAGAGGACAGTCACTGGCATACAGATGTCTCATAATGGTAGACATTACTTGTCTATTTCCTTGAGTTGGCCTGACATTTACATGGGGTTGCTAGGACTCACCACACGGGCTGTCACAGGCATGCCCTTTTCATCCTTCTCTGCTGGATCCAACATGCCCAGGAGGATGGCAAGGTCCCTGTTCTTGTCATCAATGATGGGAAACGGTAACTTTTCTGTGGGCTCATCACCATTGTAAGCATTGATGTCCTGGAATGGAGGAGAAAGGGGAAAAAGAATTTTAAACCTGATGCAGTTCTCTGCATTTCATTAGCTAAGAATTGTCAGGCTAGGGAGCCAACATAATGATGCTATCTAAGGAATTTTAGCAAGATGCATGAACAGACACTTCTCATTACTCTCGGACAGGAATATTAGCAGAGAACGGCATAATAGGCCAAAGCCCTTATCATACCAAACTCTAAAATCATAGAACACAGAGGGTAAGGGAAAGCTCAAAGAAAGGGGTGGAATACTTACCTGAGCTTTGAAAGACAGGTAAGGCTTTCCCTGGGAAAAGCAAGGCATTTGGGGGGACAGCAATATTAAGGAGACATGTAGGTAAGTCTATGCATAAACCACCATAGGAGAGTGAGGAAATTAACTAGGAGATTTTAGGAAATGACAGGAAAGTGGATTTAAAATGAGAAAAAGGTACTTATTATTTATGTGAAGCCCAGGGGCAGACTGGAAATCTTTTTTGCATTTCTTCAGAGATGAAAGGAGATAAAAGTGACATTAAAACTATGAAATGGATAGCAACAGATTTGAACATATTCATTAATTTTATTACCTGAAGTTACCCATGGCTGTTGTCATTGGCTGCCTAATGTTTAGTCACTAGCTAAATAATAACAAGTATGGTTTCCAGCCAGCACATCTAGAGCTTTCCTGTGGAATTGGCTACATGTGGAAGCTTGCTCTGCTTTTGGAAGTTTAGATTTTATTTTCTATTTCAGACAATCATAGTTCTGGAAACTTCTAAGGCAGAAAAAATGAACCCAGGTATGTTTCTGCACATTAGAGGTGCTGTGTAATGACGGACTCCTCTTTTGGCAATCTGTGATTTAATATTGATATTCATTAATTCTTGACCTTGTCATTTGATTATTATACTCACAGACACCAAAGAACCACATTCTTTGGTCTTTGTTTTATCCTAAATCAGGCCAATTTCACTCCTTACCAGCTAGCACCGAAAACATTGGTCGAGGTTCAGATCACGCTGGAACCTTCCTTTTCAGTTGGGTGAGCTTGAGGAGGTCATTCCAACACTCATTTACAAAAACGGCTTATGGTAAAGGGCTGTGGAAATGCTAGTTATGACTCACTGCCAAGGTGTACAGAATGAGAAAAAATCTACCTCGGGGAAGATGGCGACCCTCCTTATTCTTCCTACCCATCACCCTTTTGATCCTAGACATTGGGGATTAATTGGTGTGAAATGGCCATGGGACATACCTAAATGCCAACTTTTATTCAGTTGATATGATTGGCAGTACCCAGTATGCGCGCGCAGACAGGCGCGCGCGCGCGCGCACACACACACACACACACACAGAGTAGGTATTACATGGTATACTATAGCAAAGTCGATTTAAACATCCTGTCCAAATACATGTAAATACTTCTGTCCAAAGCAGACAATTTCAGTCTTTCTATTCAGCGAATACTGACCATCACCTATACTGAGTACTTCTGTAGCAGTGAGCTAGAGTCCACCTCGGCTGGGTCCTATGCCCCCAGTGGGAGAAACATAGTGACTAGATAAGCAATATGCAGAGATTTAGACAGTGACAAGGGCTAAGGAGGTGATAGAGTGTCATCATGTGTCATAGTTTTAGATAAGGACAAAAAGCGGTCTTAATGAGGTGCATCTGAGGTGAAATACCAAAGCAGTATAGGCAGTGCAGATGGATATATTTAGTTCGCAGTGCCTATGAGTGTGTGGGTAAACCACACATGGGGTGTCAAAACACAAGGAGTTAAGAATGGCTCTGAAGTTTCAACTCAGCAACACCAACAATATAGCTGCTATTAGTGGAGATGAAAACAATCTTAGATTGTTCAATATTAGATATATATATGCTAAGATCAGAGTGTCTAGACATCCAAAGGAGATGCTGAAGAGGCTGACTTTACTGACCTGGAGGCTAGAAGGGAAGCAATTCATGAATGCTATCTGAAGATGTGAGTGCAAGAGCTCATCAAGGAAGAAAAGTACAGATAGAAAAGAAAAGTGGCCCATGAAATAAGCTGGGGACAACTTTAATACAAATTAGGAACTCAGAGACAGTGAAGAATTCTAGGCATGGACAGCTAGAGGCACCATCCTGAATGCCAGGAAAACCGAGGTAGGGTTTAGAGAGATCAGTTGAGCTGAATGCTAAGGGTAAGCCAGGGAAGACGGTGACTGAGAATCTGTCATTGGAAACAGCAACACAGAGAAAATTACAAAGTTGAAGTGTGACTTTCAGTTACTAGTGAACTCTGAACCCCAATATTATGCACACTTTTATCTCGGAAACCGCGCATTACACTATATCTAACTAAGATATAATAGCTTCAGAATCAAAGTGCATGCCAATTGATTCTTCTGATATAGAAGGGGAGAAAGCAAAGAGTCTATTCTCTTACTAAGGAACACAAAGACTTCCATAACATTGCTGCTCACCAAGAAGTGTACAGTTATTTCTCCCCAGAGATTGGGTAGGGATTAAAGTCTCAATCCCTAATCCAGCTTGGTTCTGTTCAGACCACCAGATAACTCATTAGCACATAAAAAGACACTTGCCATTATAAGCACTTTCCCAACAGCCTGGTCCCACAGCCTCCTCACTGCGTACTGCCTTTTGGAAAGTATTAAGGCTGTTAGAAACTGTATGGGAGATTACAGGAAAGGAGGGCTTTATATATACCTAAAATCAGATAGAACAATACCTTGCTCCAGGCAAGATGGTCCTCAACACTGTCTATGGAGAGAGCAATCAACTTAACATTCCTCTTGGCAAACTCTGGCGCCAGCTTTGCGGCTCTGCCAAGCTCTGTGGTGCACACTGGGGTGAAATCCCGTGGGTGGGAAAAGAGAATGCCCCATCTGGAATGAAGAACACAATGGAACGGACAGTTACCATCATCATGCAGAGTGACAACACTCAACATCTGTATTTAAAACAGGCTTTCTGCCTTCAAACATCTGCTTACTGAAGACATTTAAACATCTTAGTTCTAACCTTGCCTCCACAGAAGCCCAAGTTGACAGCAAGTGTCTACCAATATATACAATTTTACATCTCAAATATAAAAATCAAGATATATGGCTCAAAAGGACTCATTTTAAAGTGTTACTTTTTAAAAAAATTTTTTTTGAGACAGGTCTTCTGTATCCTTGAATTTCATCTATAGGCCAGGCTGGCCTTGAATTCAAGAGAGTGGTCTTGACTCTGCCTTCTGAATGCTGGGTATGCCACCACACCGTACCCAGCCATCACACCTTTCTTGAATATGGAGTTACCATGACTCCTTTTCAGTCAATAAAATGTGTGCTACTCAAGCCAAGCACCCTATTGAAATATTTCTTAGGCCCTTTGTTTGTTTTCTAGCACAAACTTTGATATTCAGTGCCTACTATGCCCCAAATACAAACAGATATCTGGGTACAATAATAAACAATTATGTAACTCAGAACAGATAGGGCTCTGTCCTTGAATTGTAGGTAAAATTTAGGTCAGCACTTGGCTTTCTGGCAACAGCAAATCTTTCATAAAGCCAATTGACTGTTCTAACCTGTTAAACAAGGCATCTACATTTGCACCATGCCAAAATTATAAAACCATTGCAGTTTCCTACTTTAGACCAAGCAGGTAGAAAATACACAGATATCCTACAATGTAGACTTCCACACCTATAATTCTTAGGTAAAGATTACAATCAAATCAATGTCTAAGGGTAAAGTTGTACAAATTCTGAGGACAACTCAAGCTCCCAAGAAACTTGGGAGGTACTATTTCCTTCTCCTTGGCAACAGAAAGTATTCTTTCAAGCAACAAGGAAAACATAGCTCTTGGTTCTGCACACTCCACTGCTTGAGCCATCCAGGGACAAGGTCTCAAACCAGCAGATTACTCAATCTGGCCCAGATGCTGAGGGTTTGCCAACTTTCCCTGAGCATGAAGAACAAGGCAGACAGAGCTACTACCTTCCATAGACACCTACCACTCAGCTCCCTTCTTAAAGGCCGCCTTCTTAAAAGGCTGGAAGGTCCTAAGAATGAGCTAGGTTATACTTGAAGACTGTGGAGGTATGTGATGTTTAGTTCTTAGTATGGGGAAGTAAGATTTCATGGTTTAATCTAGCTATGACATTTAGGTTTTAGATTCTATGGAAAAGAACCCATGTAAGGTTCAGGTTCAACTTAGAGAAATGCTCTAGAAGACACAGAAAAAGAAAAAAAAAGAAAGAAGAAAAAAAGGAACAGAGCATTTCTATATGTAATGTTTAGGAGTGATGAATCAGAAGTCTTTTTTTTTTTTTCAAATTTTGAGGCAAATGTGTTTTGCTGAGTCATGCTGGGGTACTGGTTTTATGTCACTTCACATACTTCAGTGTATCTCAGAGTATTCCAAGAATGTCTCACCCTGGCCTGCCTGCCCTGCTCTTTGGAGAAATCCAATTACATTATCTCATTTTGCCCTCATTTTCAAAGGGCTAAAGGTTTCCTCCTCCCAAGAGAATGGTCTCTATTTCTACCAGAAAACCTCTGGTACAGGTGTTTTGATTATGAAGGAACCCTGAGACATACTTCTGACACACTCTTGCACATCCACTGGCCACACAAAGCTAAGCAAACTCACACTCCACCAAATCCTTGTTTCTATTTGGCTGAGGTAGAGCAGACATCTGCAATGTTTAAAGCTTTTTTTTTCTCCAAAGGAGTTTGACTTGAGTTTATCTACAGAATGGCGTTTGGAAAAATAAGCAAATTCCATGAATTGTAATGCTACATAGAGTGGAAAAGTCTCAGGTATGACAGGAGTATCATACTTCACTCTAAGCCCACTTTAGGCTTCTTTGTGAGTTTACCTTATCTTCCTAAGAACATGACATTTCATTTACTTATTGTACTGTTTTTTTTTTTGGGGGGGGTGGGGGATTGGGAGGTTTGAGAATAGGTTTCTCTATCCTGGAACTCTCTTTGCAGACCAAGCTGGCCTAGAAACTCAGAGATCCACCTGCCTGTCTCCTCAGTGCTGGGATTAAAGGTGTGCATTTTTATTTAGAGAGAGCCTCAATGAGCTGCTCAGGTTGGTCTTAACTTTAGGATCTTCCTGCCTCTGTCTCCCCAGTAGCTGAAATAACAGGCCTACACATCTGGGTGCAGCTGGGAAACAATATTTTAAATTAAATCTAGAAAGATCTAGGTCAATAGACAATCACAAAGACAGCCCTCCCCCCCTTCCACGGTGGTTATCTTCATAGTACTCATGCTTCAGATTCTATTTATCTGTAACCCATACAGACGAATAGTTCCAGTGAAATCTCACATTTCATGGGGGCATGGGCTGCAGGCAGGAATGGGAAGGCACACTGTGTAAATCCTCTGCAGTACTGGGTAAATATTAACACCCAGGTTCTGAGTATGAGTCGAGCAGTCATGCTTATCTCTAGTCTTCTCCCACAGGGTCTGAGAGTCCCATTTGCTACTTTTTCTAGCCTGCCTTTCTCTTTGAAAAGCTCTGCTTTCCCATAGTCAGCGGTTGTAAACGGGTGCCAGGCAAGAACCCTCACCTCCAATGTTTCCCCGCCTGATCACAGATGAGTTTTATCAACTGCAGTCTTCACAAACCCAGGAGTTTCTTCATACAATGTAGTAAGGCACTGAAACCCCAGAGCCACAATGTAACCTGACACGTATGTAAAATGCGAACTGAAACTAAGCATCTTGCAATTTGTGCATTCAGGAGCTGTAAAGCTAAGGCAACACTGGTGTACTCTTCTATCATTAATGGCCACCACCGGGGGTTATCAGCATCAAAGGCCAGGCGCTGGAGGCAAGGCAGAGGGGGAAGGGGACCATTGGGAAACAAAAGAGTCTCAAGAAGGGAGGTACACGTGTCCTAGCCTTGGAATGGCCTATGGTGGCAAAATGGTCGCAGGCACTGAACAACCCCCTCCCTCAAACTGTTGCTTATTCTGGAATGACGGCCACACCCACACAAAGTGTTCCTGGTTCCTCCCAAAGCTGTTATACAAAATCTTATTTTGACCACTGACGAAGGTTCTGCACAAAAAGTCTTTTGGCTACTTACTTGGCACATGGTAGTTTTTAAAAATTTCAGAAGTCCGAAACTACCATACCCCGAAGTCAAGCAGGACTTCAGATAATGCCGAACCATCCTCTAATTTGTGGCTGTGCACTCTGACTATGGCCTTCAGCACCGGGTGCAAATTCTAGAGCGGGGAGAGGGCGGGCAGTGCGATCCTGGGCAAGCGTCCCTGTGAGTGACCTCCAGCACCGCACATGGCTGCCCCACCTCCCCTGGGTTTTCTGTCCGACTGCGTTACAAGTGAGCATTGTTTACAAAGCCAGGTTAAATGGACAACAGACCGTCCATGGCAAGGAACCCCCCTCCCCCAAGCAGCTCAGCCACGTTGGGTCAGGGAAGGGTCTGGTGATCAGCGAAGGGCCGGCCATAGGTCGCAGGTCCCCACCAACGCCCCGGTGGTGCTCGGCGGGACTCCGGCACCGGGCACGTGCGGGAACCGGTGAAGGGCTAAGCTAGCGGCGCGCCGGGGCCGAGCGCAGCGCGGAAAACAGAAGCGGCGAAGGCAGTTCTGGGGTCCCGCCATCTGGCAGGGCGACGCAGTGGCTACTTACGAGTCTCCCAGGAAATCGTGGAAGCGGATGCGGCCGATGGTGGTATTGGCCTCAAAGTTGGGGGCTTCATCCCCGAGAAGCAGCCCTCCAGGCATGGCGGCAGCGGTGAGGGGAACCAGGAGGCGCAGCCGCAGCAGCGAGCAGCCGGCAGGCTCCGGGGAAGAAGCCTAGATCAGCGCTGGCCAAATGGGCGAGCCCGGGGGCGGGGCGGGGCGGGGCGATCGCGAGTCAAGCAGCTGAAGTTCTTCACGTGGAATCTGCAGTGGGAGGAGGATTCAGGCCAAAGGAGGCCACGTGCAATCGGAAGGTAGCCTAAGGGGGGGACAGTTGCAGAGGCCTATAGGGTCTGGTGGCTCTGTAAAGATGCTCTAAGCGATTGACAAAGGCCCTCCTGCACCCCACTCCTGTCAGATTTCCAATTAAGGGGTCTGGTGGTACACCCCTCTTTCACTGTGAGCATCTAGTGCTGACTACTCAGCCAACCTAGGCTTCAGAGGTTTCTTAGGATGTGGAAAGACCCAGATGTGTGTGGGGATGAAAGTTAGAGGAAGTGGCTTTCTTATTGCAACAAAAATTCTTTACCAACGTCAGTAAGAGGGCAATGAAAACCACCTTTTATTTTGCCTCCCCATCCCTGGAGTTCCTCATGAATATAAAAATATTCAACACATTAACCCTAAAGTGTAAATACAAGTTTCACAATGTACTTCCTGAGATTGAATGTATGCAAGTCAATTTTCACCTGGAGGAACTGCGAGGTTTTGGTCCACTAACTTCCTATTTCCCAAGTACAAAATGGAGAGGATGTCTGCATTAATAGAGACAGATGGCAGACATTCTGCACAGAAGCCAGAAGCTGTTAGAGGCTCCTCTTGGTTATCATAAGCCTGGAACCCTAGCTGCTCTAACCCCAGATACTCTGGAGAAAGGAGGATCCTAAGTTCCAAGCTACAGAGGAAGTTCAAGGCCAACCTGGGAAACTTAGAATGCCTCAAAAATAAAAAAGTACAGAAGGGAATGAGGAAGCAGCTCTGTGGTAGAGTGCTTACCTAGAATATAGGAGGTTCTCAACCTATGGGTCACGAAACCCTTGGACCACATACCATATGGTTTGCATTAGGATTTCTAACAGTAGCAAAATTGCAGTTGTAAAGTAGCAATGAAATAATTTTATGTTTGGGAGTCACCATGGCATGAACTGTGTTGAAGGGTCAAAGGAACCTAGGGAGGTTGAGAACCTTGCCCTAGGTTCGAACACCTGCACTAGGGTGGGGTGGGGAAGAATAAATATATCAAAAAGTCCCAAGCTCTAGTTGGAGAAACAAAAGTAAGGTTGCAGAAGTTAAGTAAGGATAACTGCAGGTTGGCTTCAGATTGTGTGCTCCAGTCTGGGAAAAGCCTTCAGGGTAATAAATAATGGGTAAACTGCTCAGTGCATGCCAAATGCTCTGGAAGTGGTAGCTATTATTTAGATGATGATAGTGATTCAGGCAATCACCCTTTCCTTATTGCTATCGAGATACTGTGCTAGGCCTGATGTGAGAGACTGTCCCAGCTCTTACAGGAAAAGTGAATTACATGCAATTATGATATAATGAAAGGTAATATTGATAGGAAAGCTGCAAATGGTTGGGATTCAGCGTGAGGAATCCTCCAGAACAGACTTAGCAGAGTGGAAGGAACTCTGGCAGTGCTGGGTGTGGTGACTCACTGTGACCTGTGTTTTCATCACAGTCATGTGTCTTTGTGTCCATGCATGCTGACTATACTTACTACTTCATTGTACACAGACTTGCAGTGAGATCACTGGCAAAACTTTCAAGTTGAAATACTTTAAGCTCTAGCTTGATCCACCCTTCTGTTTTGAAAGCACATATCTTCACCTTTTTATTTTTGTAGTAGAGGAAGAGAAGTAGCTTGACCTTAGGGCACTATGGGCAGTGTGTGTGGCAAAAGTGGACTGAGAAACAAATACACCATGATACGGAGAGTGGATTCAGTTTAAGGCACTATGAGCAACCTGTTGCAAAGATGGGCTAAAAACCAGATACACCACAATACAGTGAGTGTGTGCAGAAACAAATGATTGATCGCTATCAAAGGCGTAATTACATAGCCACCAGTTGTAAATTAAGCAAACACAATAAGATAAACACCTACTCCAATTTACAGTGCCACAAGTAGCATGTCAGTAAGGATCCAGCGAAGTGCTTTAGTCTTGGCAAAAGTTGAAATTGTTTTAAGGTAGAGATTAACATTTTAAATAACACCCCACCCCCCAAACACTGGAAGTTTTGTCTTCTGAAAAGTCAGAAGATCCAGCAACAACAGGCCACGGCCCACTCGGACATTGACTAGAAAGTAGCTTTCTTTTCATGCTCTGCTTTTTCTTTATTATTTTTTCTTCTTTCTGTTTGTCATATTGTGAACATGAAAGATGAAAGCTATTTTAGTCAAGGCAAAAACCTGATATTGTGCTTTTTGTTTTTGTTTTGTTTTTTGTTTTTGTAAAAGCAAAGGATTTCCCATGCATTTAGCATGTGAATAAAGTTGGAAGAACACCGCCTTGTCCCTTGTAGGTGAGTGAGTTTGACCTTGACTTATAGCTATGGAACAAGGAAATCCCAGAAGGAGACTGGTGACCATTTTTCTCAAGGGCTAGTGGGAAGCACAGTGGGAAAGGAGGAAGGAAGTGCTTCAGGAGAGGCAATCCAGGGGAGGCCAGAAGGTGGAGTAGTCAAGAGCCATGCTGGGCTGGGGGATAGAGGTATTTGCTATGAAGAACTGGAGGTTCCCTATGGGGAAGATGCTTTCAAGCAACCTAATGGTTGAAGAGAGCACTGTGGTCCTTAGAATTATCTCCCGAGGGCTAAGAAGCAAGTCTAGGGCTTTCCAGTGGGCTATTGTCTGATCCACATGGTCTATCCTATTCTTACTGCCTCTCTCTCTCTCTCTCTCTCTCTCTCTCTCTCTCTCTCTCTCTCTCTCTCTCTCTCTCTCTGCATAAGAAAGCAGAAGGCAGAAGGGGCCACTTTGGAAAAGGAAAGGGGCCATCTGAATGGGGACAGGAGGTGGAAGATGCAGGTATGGGAGATCAACATAGAATGAAACCTAGCACTTTGGTTTTTTTTTTTTTTTCTTCTTAAGACAGGATTTCTTAGTGTGTAGCCTTAGTTGTCCTGGAGCTAGCTTTATAGACCAGGCTGTTAGGGTCTTGTTCACTGGCACACAGGGTGTGCTGAATGGGATTACCAAGACTGGAGAGTAAAAAGGCTGTGATTGGCAGGTGGAAAACTATATATTAAAAGCTTGGAATGGACAGAACTGGAAGCTGGATACAAGGATATCATGTCCCTTTTCTGGTCAATAAGTGCCCTGCTTCTCTCAGACCAGTCTTAGAGGCTTCCCTCCTGTATGCTAGCTCTCTTGTAAAGAAGGCCCCAACAAAAGCCTTCAGAAAAGCTCTTTATTGATGGCTTGTCACCTTTATGGCAGGTGGTGGAACTTAGAGCAGACTGAACCCGGGGGCATTCAGACACTTGGTATTGTCACTTACAAGGTGGTTGGGGAGTGATGTCAGAGTCTATAGGTCTGCCATGTGTTCTTGGCTTACTCAGATCCTAGGAAGCCGCTGGAGAGTTCCAGCAGAGAGTTGGGAACTGTGACTATGAGTGACCATAGAAATGTTGGAAGGGAAAAGTCTGAGAAGAGCTGAGAAGACAGAACACAAAAGGCAAAGAGCCACCCCTCCCCCAGCTGCTGGGAAAATTCTAGAGAGCCACAGAAGATTAAGCACTGAGGGCCCCAAAGGCGAAAACTTGGAGTTAGAACACTAACTTTTGGGTACAAGGTCACTTGCAATTAAAGCCCAGAGAGTTAAGCCTCTGACTTAAGTCCTGAGGGCTGTTAAATCTCTGGGTTTGAAAGCCTAAGGGCAGTAAGCCTGTAGTCTCAAGGTTTACTGCCAAAAATCCTCAGTCTTTAAAAGCTCAAAGCAATAAACCTCAGGCTTTTAAAGCCTAGAGCCACAAGGCCCAGAACTGGAAGCCCCTGAGCTGTAAGGCCTTGGACGTTGGACTCCCAACATTAAAGGAGTTATTCCTTGACTATTTATAATTTCCACCACAACAGAGAAAAAGAACACTCAGATAGGTGTGACCCTACCACCCTTCTCTAGGCAGTAGATTGCTCTCATGGCTCCAGCAAGGGACATGGAGGTAGTGACTTCACCCCAGTGGTGGGTAACATTTTAAAGCAATTGAGCCACTTCCTAAGAGGCCTGAATCTTCTTCTTGTAGTTCTTTTCTACATTCCTAAGTATACCTGTGTTTACTCGTTCCTTAGTCTAAGAAGTGATATCCATAGTTTGTGATGACCACTACCTTTCTGCCATACTTTAAAATTTCTTCCTTTAGTGGTGAACTACCCTTTTTACATGGTTAACAGCTCCTGACATTTGCAATTTTGTTATTTCAGTGATTGTGTGGTTTCTTTCTCTTGCCTGGATCCTGACTGACAAAATTCATATAGAAATAGTCTTGTGAGAGACTCTCTAATACAGACACTTTTCTTGGTTAGGCCTGAACCCATTAGTAATGGAAAACATAAGACTAGGAATCCATGGCATTCCATGGGATCAGAATCAAATGATCACAAATAGTTGATTGTGATGAAATGCCAACTGAGGCATGTGGTTGGGAGCCCAAACAGCTGCTTCACTTGGCACTGAAGGCAGCAACTTATTGTAAGGACTGTGGGTGTGAGATAGACATTTCTGAGTGGTGTGGAATGTTCACAGACAAAATGGAAAGCTAAGGTTCTTACATTCTTGGTCCAGTTCTTGGCCTAATCATGAAAGAGCTTCCAGAGTAGCCCTAACATAGTCCTAACATGATCTTTTTTTCCCTTCACACAGATTTGATATTATTAAAAATCGAAGTTTAATTGTCTAATCACCAGATTACAGCATCATTGGAAATCCCAGCTTGGCCAGTTTTCTCATATGAAAGTTAAGCTTTTGAACCTGGAAAGAGGAACCTCAGACTTAAAATAGGGACATACAGTTGGACTGGAATGAATTGATGACCTGGACCTGTGAGTTTTCCCTGACAGTGGAGGGAGCTTGTCTTTCTCTGAGGAGCCTGGAGCAGGTACCTCACAAAGTTGCGTACTTTCCTCCAAAGCAATCCCCAAACTTTCCTGTTTTCATTCTACACACCACGATGTCCAAGCTCAACGAGTGTTGCTCTGGTACTGAGTTCAGATTCCTGGGTTTGTCTTCTTCAAGGAGTTAGGTTACTTGCCTGCACTGCAGGGAAGTGTGGGTCAAGACAACCTCACTAAACAGCTGGTTCCAGATTCTTAAACACAATGGTTTTTGTTTGAGAATGTACTTAAGTTTGTCCTGTACTTAATTTTGACAGGCGATATTAAAACTCTTAAACAGAAGAATCCATTTTAATGAAACATATCCATGGTGACTACTGTCCAACATAGGACATGTCAGCATTGTGTCCTTATATTGTCAATAGCAGGATAAACACTTGTACCTTTCGGCCCCATCACTGGTACTTCAGTGTCTTGAAAGTCTTGGGCAGAAGAAGCAGGGCATTAGGCACAGACAGGCTCTTTATCTCTGAGATTTGTTCTCCATGTTCTGAGTGCTGAGCCATCTTCAGCAAATGCCTGGGAGCATGCTATTATTCTGAGTGGGAGTATGGGTTTGCCCTAGTTCTTCACTACTGAACTCAAGCACTGTAAACACAAATTTCCTTATTTTACAGAAGGATGAGCAATTAGAGTTGTGTAAGCAGTTGTGTATTTACATTTTTTATCCATCAGTAGTACTCTATCCCTAGAGTTCCCTGGACAGGTAGAGTTATTTCACAATTAACAAAACAAAAACAACAAAAAAATTCTTTGTAAAAATTTGACTGGTGGGTCGAAAGCTCAGATTTTATTTATTTTTCTCGTTGGGTTCTATCTTTGTGCACCTATGTAATCAGTTCTCAGCAGTAAACACCCAGTCTTCATTTGAATCTCATCTTAATTGAGAGAAAAACCTTGGGTCTAGAAACCAAACCAAAGGTGAAGCCCTCATGCATACTTGGGGATCTTGCCCTGCTGTATGACAGGCCCAGCTATTTTGATCAGTATCTTTGCAGAAAGGTAACTGCACAGGGTTGGGGTCAGGTTCATAGACAAACATTTTTAGTGGATGATAGACAATGGGAAGTACACACTCCTATTTAAAGTTTTAAGAGGGATGTCAATGATATTGACTTCTTATATACAGAGAGATTTACTTAATACTTCAGCAGTTTCTGAATTATTTGATACTAAAACTTTTACAAAGCTAAAGTATTCATATACTTTATTTACCAATTCATCTATCTGAAAGACCCCAAGAGTTCGGAGCCTGTCAGGGGGAGGCCCTTCCCCAAAAGACGAGACCAGACCACTGGATGCAAGTGCAAGAGGCTGTTTAATGTTTACACACAGGTATCTGTGGACGCTTCAGTCTTTTGGGAGACTGAGAGAGCATGTGTGGTTAAAGCATATGCAGTTTATATAGGGTTGGGGTGGCAAGAAGCAGGCTTACAGAAGCAGAGCATGGTTACAGGGATTTCATTGTTTCATCCAAATGTAGCGATTGTAGTTAACCAAGGACAGTTGGTTATTCCAGTTGGACACAAAGAATACAAAGAATTCAGTTATGACTATCTCAGCATCCCGGATATCGTCCTGCTGACCTTGATTTGGTCCAAGCTGTAGACCACAGATATTTGGTTGGCGTTGGATGAGAGCAGCACCTGGTTCCCTCCTGTACTTTTCCCATAACTTGACCTTGGCAAATTGGCAAGAGCAGTTCAAACAGGCAATATGCATAGTGGGGGTCTTTCATATCTATCTATCCATCTAATAACCAGTTTTCCCAAGTGTATGAAACATTGGTATGAGGAGCCAGGCTTTGTAGTTCTCATAGCTGCCTTTCACATGATCTCTTTTATTTGTTCAACACAATCTGTTGTGCTCTCCTAATATTTGCTGATACTAATGGGGGAAACTCAAGAAACTAGGCTGGGCATTTAAGTGGCCAGGTGGGCATACTCTGCATCAACAAATAATATTAACTTTTCTAGTTTGCTTTCCAAGCTAGAGAGTTTTTGTATTTCAGCCTTTGGTGCAGAATGGGAGCCACCAACTGTCAATCAAAGGAGAGAGCAACTAGGGAGGACACAGATGATACCTTAGGAACACCTCAAACTGTTTCATAGGAGGAATCTGGGAAAGATAAAACCTTTGGGCTGTTTTGGATCACATTCCCTCTGTAGAACAAGTGGAGCCAATTGTATTCTATTTAAAGAATTTGCTGTTGGGCAGTGTTGTCTTATATACATGGAATCAAGAATGGATATACTGTGTTTCTTACCCAGGAGAAGGGCTAATTTCATGGTTTATAAGTTACACATTTGATGGGCTGGGGCAGGTTCAAATTGTTTTGGGGATGAACTTGTCTGTGTTAGGTCAAGGATTATGTTTTATATTTCCTTTGAAACCCTTTTTTGTTTGCATAAAACCACATGCTAAGTGGATCATTTGTAATGGGCTTTATTTTCTTATAGCACTGAGAACAGAATTTGAGGCCTTATCATGTTTGCATACTAAATGGAACCACACAGTGCAGAGAACTTCGAGCTTGGAGGCAGGTGGCCTAGACTTTAATTCAGTTTTATACTTGTTCATCCCATGAATTCGAACAAAACTCTCTTTCAGCTTCTCATATCCACCTAAACAATAGTGAGTAATCTCTTCTCTTTATTGAGTCAATTTAAGGATTCACAGAGAATGTAAACCATCTTTTGTGAGCCGTAACTGATATAGAAGTGTAATGCATACGACTTCAAGGTGTTGACGCCCTTGTCACTTGTACAATGAACTTCCCCATTCTTTAGCTGGGTCAGACCTGGGGTCAAGAGGGTTCCCAAGCAGTGTGACTAGAGACCAAGCCTGGACCTGCCTCTGCTGTGTCACCATCCTGTTCTGAAGAGGGACTACTTGTACAGTCTTGCCTGTTTTCCTCAGAATTTTTTTGATCAGCCTTTAGAGATCTGTACTGCAGAGGGCATGGAGTATTGACCCATGTTAGGTGCTTCTTTTGCATATTTATTTTTTCAGAGAATTATGTTAGATACTAGGAATAGAGATTATCTTTTTTTTTTTTTTAAGTCTCAGTCAGTTTAAAGAGATAGACCACAAAGCAACTAGAACGATTGTAAGTTATGATAAGTATGATAGGATGGATGCAGATTAGTTGTGGTAGAAGATTAAGTAGTCCAATAGCATGGACCTGAGGGAGAAAAGCCAGCCATGCAGAGATCTGAGAGAAGAACTTTCTATGCATAGAGAACTGTGTGGGAAGGCCCTGGGGCTCAAGGAATCTTCTAATAGAGAACTAAAAGGTGGCTAAGGTGGAGGGGACAGTGGTCCAGGTGAGCTGGGAGGGATGGACTAAGCCAAAGCTGAAAGCTGTGGGGTGGAACTTCAAGATCACCTCACTGTCTCTGTCTCAAAGTCAAAATACTACCTCAAAACATTTGACTTTCTCATCTAAACATAGGAGACGGCATTATCTCTCCCATGTATCTAAATACTGGACTTCATATCCAGTGAATAGAACCTACCAGCAGATTCAAATATCTTCGTAAATCCAATCACTCATCTTAACCTCATAGATCACTCTAGATCAAGCCATTGTGCACCTTGCTCCAGACACTGTAGAAATTGTCTAGGTGGTAGTGTGCTGGTAAAAGCCTCATGGTCACAGTCTTGGAGAAAGCCTAACTTGCAGCACTTGGAAGCTTCCTTGGTATCAGTAGGCACACTCTGGACTATCTGTCTACCAGCTCCTAAACAAGGCGTCAGGAAGATTTACAAGTTGACCTTCTGATACTGTAATAAGCTGGTGACAATATGTCACCGCCTAGGTATATCTGCTTCCAGCACACACCCTCAGTAATCTTTTTAAGACCTGCATTCTTATCATTCATTCTCAATGCTATCTATATACTGTGTTTTGACTTTTGTCTTCATCATGAACTGGGTAGAGACATCATGAAATATCAGGTTAGCTTTGTTCTTAGGCACTTGTTGGGAATTTTGTACTAAAGTATGAATCAACAACCAAATCTTAGCTTCAAGTCTTTGAGCAACTCTTAGGAGGGAAAATTAGCTCTTTTGCAACAACTCTGGGTATATGTACCAGCTTTCCATTACTGTAAAAAATACCTAATGTAATCAACTTGTAGAGAAAAAGGGTGTAATTTGGCTCACAGTTTCAGAGGTTTGACTCCATCATCAGGCAGGTCCAATAGTTTCAGACCTCTTAGAAATGACAGATGCCAATGCCAAAAATCTTCTGGCAAAACAAAACAACTCACTTTATGGTTGGGCAGCAAAATACAAAGACAAGAGAAACAGGTTCCTACGATTTTCTTTGATAGCATGCTCCCAGTAACCCAAACAGCCCCTACTCAGCTCCACTCTGAAAGGTTCCATCACTTCCAAGGAGCACCAAAATGGGACTCAAGCCTTTAACAAGTGGGCATTGGGAGGATCCTTAAGATCCAAACTATAGCAACAAGTGTAGGGATGATGAAGCATCCTTAGCTGTTGCTATTGACATTTTGTACTAAATTAGGAAGAAGTGTGTTTTGTTAATTATTGAAGTTTAAAAATTTTCATTTTAATCATATTGAGTTGTAATTTTTTAATTTAAAAATTCCAAGTATTTTATTTTACACACAGTTTTAATTTGAAATACATACAAATGTTCATATTATAGTTTAAGGTAATATGATGGTAATATGTCTTCTACTTTTGTTTATTTTATCTTTAAAAATTTTTTTTAGGTTAACATACACAGCATTGGGTTTTCCATAGCATCTTCATGCATCTGTCACTGCACCTTGTTCTCCATTTTCCCCCTTCCATATCCATTGCTCTATTTTTTATCTTTTTTGAGACTTTTTTTTTGCCTTCCCAAGCTATGTTCTATTTTAAAGTATTTTTATGCTCATTTGTGTGTGTGTGTGTGTGTGTGTGTGTGTGTGTGTGTGTGCATGCTTACATGCCTTAGCATGCATATAGAGGTCAGAGAATAACTTGCAAGAGTCAGTAATCTTCTTTTACCATGTGGGTCCTTGGGGTTGAACTAAGGTCATCAGTTTTTTCAGCAAGTATCTTTACCTGCTAGATTTTTTCTAGATTTTCAGGACTTGCTCAAATGCATTGGTAATTTCCTGTTTCTTAGGATGTCCTATCTGTAATTAGAAGGGGTTGAAAGTTCTCAAAACAAATGCTCAATGTTTAAAAACATTACAATGCTAACGACCCCACTTTGACCATTGTACAGTATACTTGTCTACTGAGTTATCACACTGTAAATATGTACAATTATTATGCATCAGCTTACAAAATGATCTGTTTGGATTTAATGGTTGGAAGGATAAAGCCTGACAAAAATGAAAACATGAAAAGGCATCTTCAAATGATGACAAAAAGAGACTGAATGCATTTTTTTGTCATCTAAAGAATGGGAACATATGATAGATTGCACAAACAGATCTTTGGGTCAGTGAAACCTTTGAATTATTGTGCAAGGCTCCCATTGACTCCACTCAATCACATGCAATATCCTTCCCCACCCCCTGGCTTAACTCTGCCCAAGGGTAGAATTGCAGTTAACACTTCACACTCTGCTGGTCTCTGCTGAAGGCTGGTTTATCACAGACTCCATGATCATAGTATAAGCAGAAGATTATGATGAAAAAGTGACAAGGCCTGTCCTCACTCATCTTATGAAGTGTCATAACCTTTAGCATACACAGTGGCTCAAAAAATTCTCCCCTCCTAGAGTAAATGTTCAATTCTCCTCCTTTTTAATGAGAGAGAGAGAGAGAGAGAGAGAGAATAGCATATTATGTACATACACAGAATATTGTGTTACACATACAGAGTAGACTATTGTCTTACACACACATCAAATTAATTGCTACCAATATTTGAATAGTGCTTCATAGCTTTTATAGTATATTCACACTGATTTCCTCTCTTACTTCTTACATCAGTTCTATAAAATTACCCACTGTGTAAGAAAGGAAATGAAAACACATAAAATGATTTAGTTATAGTCAAACTATTGGTGACAGAGCAAGGAAATCAGTGTGCTTTATACCAGAAGCAACTCTGGGAGCCTGCTCCTTATATTTGCCATGTGGCTAGTGTGGAGCTAGAAATCTTGCATCAAGTCTGCCAAACACATTAGAATTACCAGAGTTTCATATTTCTATCAGCTTGAACAACTTTCTGGTAAAAATGTGAAACCTGTGCCTTTGTGCTTTTGGGGAACTGATCCATTTATGTGGATTGTAACAACACACTTTTACAATAGTTCTGGGTAAAAGAACATGCTTAACTTTCCTTAGACCTTTGCAGACTCACAAATAACATTAGCAGACTGAGGTATTTATCATCCTTCAAACTAAGATGCATTTTGTCTGATACACTACTGTGCTGACTTACAAAAAGAACACATTTTGTCTTGGAGATTTCAGTTCATAACCATCCACATGTAGCTCTGGGTGTGTGGTGAGGCAGCCTATCATGACAGATATGTGTTGGAATAAACAACTCATTCACCTATCTGGGTATGAAAGGGAGACAGGAAGAGGGTAGCATCCTTTGAGAGCATGTTTTCCTGAACCTAAAATTTCTCATTAGAGCTTACCTCTTAAAGATGCCACTTGTCCCAATAGTGCCAAGCTGGTGAATAAGCCTTATCACTGGGCCTTTAAAGGACATTCCAGATCTGAACTATAGCAACTGGCAAGAGGTCTTCAGCTGTAATTACTTAGTACTTTCAGAATGAGAACATTCTGCTACTCTACTGAACAGTATGTGCCAAGAAGTTGCTTAGAAAACCAAATGGTCTTGGCATAGAAACAACTCCAAATGGTTGGTCAGGGTTCAACACAGAGACAGATCAGACAACCTTTAACATTTGAAACAAACCCAACTTTTCTGACAATAAACTGATCAATATAAACCCCACAGGGATTAGGAATCTAAAATTAAATGTGCAACATAAAACAAATAGAAGGACAGAAATCAAAAGGAAGAAAGTACATTAAAATATTATAGAATATTTGAATTGGTATCCTTCCTAGGTATAAAGATCATTAAAGAAACTGTAATGAACAGATTTGAAAGTATGAAAAAATTAAAATCTGCATATCAGAAAACATAAATAAAATTAAGATACAAATAATATATGAAGCAAAATATGTTTCTCTTTTTGTTTTGGACAGTGTCTCACTATGCAGCCATAGGTGACTTGGAACTTGCTGTATACACCATACTGGCCTCAGACTCACAGAGATTCATCCACCTGTCTCTGTTCCCAAGTTTCGGGATTTAAAGTGTGTGTTACCATACTGAAGCCATATGATTCTTTTTTTTCAGTATTTATTGTATTCATGTGTGCAAGTGAGGTTATATGCACCTGTGGGTGTTCAACCATGCATGCATGCATGTGAGTGTGCACACAGAAGCCAGAAAAGGACATTGATTCCTTGGAGCTGAAGTTATATGTGTTTGTGAAATAGCCGGGTTGCTATGTGGGTGCTGGAATCCAAACTCTGGCCCTTAACACTGAGCAGCAAGCACTCTTAGCCACTCATCTCCAGCTGTGATGTTACCCTGAACACAGAAAATATACAAAAGGCACATTCACAAATAAAGGGATGCAAGTATCTGGCAAATACACTGGGAAGTAAATGTTTACCACCTAAAGTCAAAGAAGTCACCTAAAAGTCACAGAGACACTTTTTGCCTGCTTGGATTGGTTTGGGGGGCATACTAATTGGTACACAATGCTGGTAGAAATGTAAGTTTTCTGGAGATAAAAAAATTGCTTGTTTCCTTGAGTTTAGCTAGACCTATATGAAGAATATGGACTTTCAAAATGTTTGTTTTTCTTCTTAGGGTGGGGGATATACCATACACCTGCACTGGAAGTTTGGTTTTAAACAGATTTATTTTAAGCAAATTTTCCACAAGTCAATTTTTGTTTAATGTAATTCCAAGTACACTGACAAAGTGATTTAAACTTTCCTTTTATGTTCTCAGTTAGGTATTTTCTCGGTCTACATAAAATTTTATGATGGGAGAGATGGGAAATAGAAGCAACAGGTAGGAAAACTATACAGTGGAATGTTAATTTGTATTATAAAGCCACACAGGCTAAGGATGGTTCCAAATGGAGTATGTAGATAGGACAGATAGGTGAAATTTTGTATATGTGAGAATCTAGTATGTGATTGAAATGAAGAAAAAAATTATTCAAAAGATGATATTGGTTTGACAACCTGGGAAATAGTAAGAAGAGATAAAAAAAAAAAAACCTAAGTAACATTCAACAAAACGTCTCAAATAGAATCAATTAAATGTGGAGAAATGACTTATTAGCAGAACCAATTATATAATTACTCAATACTATCACAAGATGTATCTATATATCTCCTATCTATCTATCTATCTATCTATCTATCTATCTATCTATATCTAAAGCTATATATTTAGGACACTCAAAGCCATTTGCTTTCTCTCAGTGACATGCAGGGAAAATTGGGGCTGAGTAGGCAATCCCAAAGCAGAGGCCTAAGTGAGTAGCCCCTTGAGTTATTGGGAAAAGTGACATGAGTTGGGTACCCATACTAGATAAGCCAAAGAGCATAACTGAGTTTCTCTGAGGAGCTGGCAAAATGGTCAGCTAGCTTTGCAAATCCATGAGTACAAATCCTATAGAAGGCTAGTATCCTGAAAAAAGGGCCCTTGATTGCTTGATAGTCTGAAAGAGAGAGAGAAAGAGAGAGAGTAGGTTAGAATAGGCTGGCCACATTTAGCACTCAGGCTGTGTTTTCCTTAGTCTAGTACCATCTCTAGACATGTGACTTGAGGTTGGCACAATTGCGTTTTTTGAAAGAGACCTTATATCCTTTTATGGTTAGGAAGTTAAGGAGGGATTTGGTTCCCTGGGAAAGTTCCTCTTTCCTTCACCCACAAAGTAATAAATATTCTACATATTGGAGGATATTTGGGTGTGGGTTTCACCAGTAAGTGAGATCCTGAGCCAAGGCCAGTCCAAATAAATAGGGACTATCTCTAAATTCTTGAGATAAAACAGTCCAAGTGACCTGTCTGGCCTCATAAGTTGGATCTTAAGGCAAGAGGGGTTGATTACTGGAGCATGGTGGCTACAAAAGAAGGCATATTTTAAGTCTGGGATAAAATAGTAAGTTGTCTCAGAAGATTGTATAAATATTGAATACCAAGGGATGAAGGGGAACCATCATTTCATTGATTAATTGAGATATTGTACCAATCTCTATTTATGTAGGTCCTTTCTGAACTCCCAGGATAAATGAGTTATAGGGGATGGAACATTTTCTCAATAGTCCATGTCTTAGGCCAGAATAATGGCTGTCTCTATTGTTTGAGGATCAAACAGGCATGGGTTCTGTTTGGGGAAATAGGTGAGGTCATTCAAGTATTATAGCTAATGCCACAGTTTAGCTCAGTCCAGCATTTCCCCATCCATCTATATCACAGGGTCTACATTAGTCTCTATTATAGGTAAACAGGTTCTCCCCAGAGGGTAAGATAAACTTCACCTGGCAACAGGAAAGGTTATTCCTTCCTAATAGAAGGGTACTGTAAAGAAGGAGTAATAGAAGAGCGGGTCCCCCATGAGCATACAAGAGGTTCAGTAAAATATCTTCTTAATAGCTGGACTGATTAGACCCCAAAGACAGCTGTGTGATTTGATTTAGGTCCTGGAGAGAAGGGCAGCATGGAGAATCAAGAATGCAAGGTACATTGTGTCACCCGCAAGGCTATCTGGAACTGTAAAGTTGGGTTGGTATCATGGGAGCCTTTAGGGATGGCCTCTGGACCCATTAATAGTCTGCAGGAGGATCTCTTAGACCTTTGGGGTATCTTACCTTCCAATGGTTGTCTTGGTAGTTAGGGTAGGGCCCGGATGGGGGTCAAGGCATAGATTTCTCAATATTGGGGCTTTTCTTCTTGAAATGTCACTTTTGTCAACTTGGGAAGCATGCCCTGAAAGGACCTGTTGGGATGTCTCCTCCCGAAGTCACCTTCATTAGAGCTAGAATTTCATGGTGTTTTATCTTTTTTTTCCTTTCCTTTTTCATGTCTTTACTGTAATAGACTGGCCAAGTGGTTTAAATTCTTGCCTGGGTCATGTAGTGTTCTACAGACATCTGATGCCAATTGGTGATAAAATTGTAAAGTAGAAGTACCTTCTCCTCTATGGATTTTGGAGTTAGTATGTTTTCATATGGTCTCCTAGGTCTCTAAGAAAAGTGATGGCAGGCTCATAGTCCCTGTGAATTACGGTAACTAGTTACCTAATTTGGGGGTTTTATTTTGGTCCTTTAAAAGACAGTATGTGAAATGCTTGCATTTTCATGTCCTTCTCTGTTCTTTATTGTCCCAAATAATCCCTCAATTTGAGAGGGGCATGGTTTATTGTCACATAGGGACAAAAAGAATGAGGGACATGTACTTATTGGTCAGGGTTTCCAGTGAAACTGCCTAGCTCCTTTTTAATATCTTTAATCTCAGTAAGAGGGAAAGGCTGGTGAACATAGATGGCCACAATTTCTCTGATCATTTCTTTGAGAGGAGACATCCTAAAGGTGGAGGCAATGGGGTACCTTGGGAGCCAGGAGTGGGAGATGGCCTGGTTCCCTAGGGTAAGGGTGGAGTATAGAACTTCAAGAACATTAAATTTGGAGGCTCAGAATTGAGTGCAGGTACTGGAGTGATGTTTTTAGGCATTGGATCCTTAGGTCCCTTTTGTGAGGGAACTGGTTCACAGACCATTGCTAGAATAGTGGGAGCTGGTTAGCAGCTATCAGCCAGTCCTGGGTGGACTGAAGATAGAAGAAAAGCTGTATATGGGGAGTTTCAGACCATCCTCTCTTTTTGCAAAATAGGGCTGGTTGGAGGATATAATCTAATCAGGGCTCCCTTGGGATTGCCATTTTTAGAGTCTCCCAGAGGGTATTGAAGACAAGTCTCCCGGAGGAAAAAGACAAGGATTTTCTTCCTAGGATTTGCATAGTTCAATTCTGTTCAGTGTTTAAATTGACATGAATGACAGTTTTGGAGAGATCATGGAACTGGTTTGTTCCATCTGTACAGAGATGGAGGAGGAGCAACAGAAAAGTCTTGGGTCAGGTTTGCCCATTCCTACCCCTCATTCTCTAGTAGACTCAGAGGGCAACTCTAGCCTGTCTGTTCAGAAGCATCTGGTGTGGTCTAATTCATGGTTTGGCAGTGTTTCCATTTCTTTCATTTTTTTCCCTGTCTAAACCAATTGAGAAGACCATGTTTCTTTTCCTTCAAGCCTGCAGGAGGTTGGGTGGCTATAGGTGCTCTGTTATTCTCCCTCTCACATTCTGTGTTTCTATGAAATTGTCATTCTTTCGTCATGCACAAAAGGGTGTATTTGGTACTTAGTTTCCTGCATTCAGGGTTTGAGACAGAGGCAAAAGACTGAAAGGAGAAGGGAAATCACTAGGAAGTGGGTAAACACCAAGTGTGTGTGCTCACACAAGAAAAGAAATGGCTGTGTTTGTCTTTCTGTGACTGGGTTACCTCACTCAGGATGGTTTCTTCTAGTTCCATCTATTTCCCTGCAAATTTCAGGATTCCTTTGTGCTTTTCTGCTGAGTAGAAGATTGAGACAGGGAAATAATAGAGGAGAACAAGAAGATAGATACCACAATAGAGGGAACCATTATAGATTTAAGGAGAAATCAGGCACTAGTGAAATGTTCAGGGATCTACAAGGATGAACCCAACTAACAATCTAAGCAATAGTAGAGAGGCTACCTTTAATGCCCTTCCAAGATAATGAAATTGATGACTACCTTATATACCACTCTAGTGCCTTCATCTAGTAGCTGATGGAAGCAGAAGCAGACACCCACAGCTAAACACTGAACCAAATTCCTGGAAACATCACTCCTCCTGCAGAGAGGGAGGAGTGATGAGCATAGGGGTCAAGACCAGGCTGGGGAAACCCACAGATATAGCTGACCTGAACAAGGGGGAGCTCATGTACCCTAGTCTGATAGCTGGGAAACCAGCACAGGACTGACCCAGACCCCCTGAATGTGGATGTCAGTTAAGACTGGGCAGTCTATGTGGCCTCTAGTAATGGATTAGTATTTATTTCTAGTATACAAAGGGTCTTGTATCCCACATAGAGGGATACTTTCTCAGCCTAGACACATGGGAGAGGGCCTAGGCCCTGCTCCAAATGCTATGACAGACTTTGAAGATTCCCCATGGAAGGCCTCACTCTCCCTGGGGAGCAGAACGGGGATGAGCTGGGGGTTTGATGGGGGTGATAGGGGAGGATGGGAGGCTAAGGGGACTGGGATTGGCATGTTAAAACAACCTTGTTTCAAATTTAAATAAGAAAAGGAAAAAAATCTAATGCTATACAAAAGAAAGAAAGAAAAGGAAAGAAAAAGAAAAGAAAAGAAAAGAAATGGCCAAAGTTCCATGGTCCTTCTTGGGAGTCAAACATGCCCAAATAGATTTGATGGGTATCTCTCAGGACTTGGTCACCATGACATTTAAGTTCTCCCTAAGTCTAAGTTCCTGTGGATGGGCTCCCAAGTGGTAGATATATGCCAGGAAAAGCAAGCAGGGTCTGATAAAAAGGACTTGATGAGTCAAAAACATGTCACAAAAGGGACTGAAAGATTAGATTAGGAATGAGGTAACAGATGAGTAGTAGGAAAACCCGACCCAGAGTTCCATCCCAGGCATGGGTGAAGATATGTTCCCATTATGTTCAGAGACAGAGGATATGTTAGACTAGATGAGTGAAGAGGTCTTGACCTGGGGCCAAGACTAATCCTTGAAATTTGGCAACATCAAGTCCCCCTTAGAATCTCTGAGTCACCATCTCTTGGTTTAGCAGTATAAACTCCCACCCTGGTTACCCATGTTAAGAGGGTGGAAATCTCTCTGTTTAGCTGTATGAGATTAGGTTTCCTTGTCTTTTGGACCTCTTACCTATACTTTCTGACTCATAATATAAAAATAGTAATACGATATATTATCATAAGTATAAGAATTATATATTATAGAAAAATATTTATATATGTATTTATATGTATATAAATATATATATTTATAAAAAAAGAGGGCTGCCTGGGGACTTATCCATGCTAATATGGTTGGGGATTTCCCTTGGCTGGCAATGAATGTCTGGACATGGAAGAACAAACAGTTGTTCCTGATTCCTGCCCCTGATTCTCAGCCAGTTATAGCAGACTTGAGTGTGTTCAAATCCCAGATCAGCCTCCACAGATGTAAGTAATGAGGGCCTAAGTGAAGGGTTGGTTGCCCAGAGGCTTGGGTTCTTCCCAATGGCAAACAAAGACTTGGACACCCAGGACAACTGAACAAGTGAGGACTCATAGTAAGTGAAAGTAGGTATTTATTGAAGCAATAAGAAAGCAGCCCTCAGGATGGGTGGGGTCTTCAGATCGGGTTGACTGCCAAGTGGTCTCTTGGCTAGACATATTGAGCTCCCATGTCCTCCTCTCCCTCTCTCACTACTTTATCTTCTCTGCCCTGAATGCCCTTGGCTGGGATAGCAAAGGCAGATGTCTATGTTTGGCTCCATTCTGTAGGTGGTTGCATCTCACTTCTTGTCTAAGTGCCCAGTCCTGGCAAACTACTCACACTAACACAATTATGTGGACATACAGAGTAGGACTGATTTCTACAATGAACAACTCCATAGTCTCTTCACTCTAGTGCATCCATTTAAATAGGTTCTTACTTTCCATGTTCACATGTTTTCAAAGGATTTGAAAACACCAAGTTAATTCTTCTAATGAGTATCAGAAGGAGAGCAAAAGGCAAAAGGAAGAAATAAAGTCAGAGTGAACCCCAAGGCTTTCTTCCTTGTAATGCTTTCTCATCTTTTCTGTCATTCTCTGTCACAACCCCTCTTAACCTATAAGGTTACTAAATATTCCTCACAAGAGGCTAACAAGTTTATAGTATCCATATATTTGCTGCAGAGAGAGTGGAAGATATTATAAAAGTTGTTTACACTAAACACCAAAATTTAAGAAAAATACGTGAGCCAACAGATTCAGCTAACAAAGCAGCTTTGAATTATGTAACTCAACCTTGCAAACACACACACACACACACACACACACACACACACACACACACACACACACAGGCACATTAGAGCCTGTTGGGGTAAATACAGATCACTGAAACACTGCATGGCTCGTCTTTCTCTGGGCTACATGTTAGTTTCCTTGGCAACAACCTTTTCTTCTTTAAGAAAAAGATAAGGAGGATTAGAGGGTTTTAGAAAAATCCTATAAAATATTTCATGTATGGCAATAAAAATGAAAATCCCCAGAGTCCACTCTGTTCTTCCATTCCCAGATATTTATGTTGTACTAACTAAAGTGCCAGGCACAGTGTGAGGTGCTGTGGTTCCCACATAGAGGTATGGCTGATCTTCCCCACAGATGCTGCATATGGTACCCGTGCTTGATATTGAATGTGAATCTTTTGAGGATGTTTCTCTTCCAGGTCTTGTTCCCAAGACTCAAAGGGAAGGAGCAGAGCATTCGTAAATTGCAGGGTTAGGTTGTGGGTGTTTTTGTCTTTTTTAGTATTCTGCTTCCCATACTCAAGTAAGTTAAAGTCAGAGAGCATGGAAACTTAATCAAGTGACTTATAAACTGATTTAACAGAAGGGTGTACAGTGTGGGACTAGCACCCTCTCCCCACCCAATTCATCAGCCACACCAGAGATAGTTGCTTCAGCAACTACAGCTGGAAGCATCCCCTTCCTCTTTAGGAATCAGCATCCCCTTCCTCTTTAGGAATCACCATTCAGGCAAAAATCAGGGCTTTTGGTTTCACCATTTAAAAATAAATAAGTAAAAGAATTTCAGGTTTGAGCCAGTGTGAAGTAGCATAGGGGTTTGTTAAAGGACATACCCAAGTGATATGGATTTATAAGGGCTGTGTTTTAGGTGTAGGAGTGAGAGGGAAGTGCCAAATGCAGGGTTATAAATAATTTGTCCAAGAGAGCACAGCTTATTTATTGTCTTTAATGCTTTTCTTTGAGCCATCTTTAGGAACACACATACTGTTACAGTAGGCAGTTTTGACTTTATTAATGATGCTTGAAGTTTCCTGATTGTTAGCCTGACAGGCAAAGCAGATCCATGGATAATCCCAGCCTCTTTTCCTTCCCAGTCCCCCTACTTCCCTATCTGCCTATCATACTTCAATTTGTTCACAGTGCTCAGACTCAGCCTCCTGGAGACAAGTTCATAGAGTCACCCAGGACCCCAAGGCTGAGAGTGCGCTCATTTCTCTCGACTAGATTGAAATTATAACCACCTGGTGTCTTTGTCTGTACAGCTGCACTGTTCCTTCCTACAAAGCAGTGAAACGCTGAGACCTGGGGATTCCATTTCCACTCACACTTTAAGAATCTATTCTTTCTTCCCTATCCCCAGAGGCGTTCTTTTATCTTAGAACCTTAGACCCTTTGCTTGGATTACAAAATAGTCTTCCCAAATTACTTCTACTTAGCCTCCATGGCTCCAGGTAATATAGTAATTTTAATGGAATGGTCTGCACATGTAATCCTTGCAGCCATTCTTAGCTAAGCTAACTCAAGGGGTGGGCCAGAAATTCAATGTCACAGCATATAGGTGAAGCAAGACATGATTAATAATAAATTTAACATAAATCCCCGTTGAAGGGTCTGAGCCAAGTGTAAAGAAAGAGATGCACTCAGATTACTAGATTAACTACGGGGTAATGTTCAGTTGGGTGGATACTGAACTTGCTTGAAATGGTATAAGAAAGCCTGGGAACTGCTACCTGAGGGAGTGCTCATCTTTTCCTTCTTTCAGAGCTATTGAATAAATACTTGGGCATCTGACTGAAGGGGCACTACTTTCTGTGTACCTGAAGATAAACTGGGTGATCTTATGTTTCAGCTAAGGCAACTGAGGCTCAGGGTTGAGTAAATTATCCAAAGTCCTGTAGGACATTACTTATGCTTTCTTTCCACTGGATAGTTTATCATCATCCATGTTAAAAACTTAATTTTCAACCTTTTCTCTACATCTCAATATTACAATAAAACCTAATTTCCCACTCTTTGCCGGACCTTGTCTTTTTATGTATGGTTCTTACTGCCTGGAATCCATCTCGATCCTTGAAAATCTCATCCTGGGAAGCTTGGAAGCAACACTATAGCTTTCAGAAAGCCGTCAAGGATTCCCATTCTTTGCATTTGTCTAATAGCTGCCAGGAGCACTTTATCTACTGTTCATGGCTGTTTCCACTTCATACATTTCATTCTTGACACTTTTCTTCCTCTCCTAGTGAGTATATGAACTTTATCCCACTCATTGTTGTGCTTCTCAAGTAGCCTTGTTAATAGAAGACACTGAAAACATTTGTGTAGCACAAAATGTAAGCAAGCTATGGTCAGAATCTGTTTCCCCAGATTCGTATGTCTAACTTTAGTCACCCGTGTAACAGTGTTAAGAAGTAGGCATTTATTGCCATACCATCTTGAATGTGTCCAGTCTCACTTTATTGTGTTTATTAGTACTGGGATGGGATAGGCGATCGTGCCTTGAATTTGGAGCTCTTATAGATCGGATTAGAGCCTCTAGACAAGGACTTGGAGTGACTTTGTTCTTTTCTTCTCTTCTTTTATGTGAAGATATAGCAGCCATCATATCTGCCAGTGTTTGGATCTTGGGTCTTCATCAGTCCCCCCAAATGTAAGAAAATCAATTCCTATTGTTTGCAAATTACCTAGTCTTAGATTTTTTTTTTTTGCAATAGTGGCACAAATAGACTAAACATTATGTGATGCTTGCCATAGAGGTGCTATCACATACTATGTATCAATGTTTTGGTCAATGATGGACCACAAATACCACAGTTGTCCCATTATTGTGGTGCTGAAAAGCCTCTATTCTTTAATAGTAGTCATCATAATGTCTGAGCTGAAGTAGATTGGTCATGTGTCTATGATAACTATAGTTTAAATAACCCATGGTGCTGACAGGTAAAGGTATTGCAATATAATTATGTATAGTATATAATATTTGATAATGATGCCAAATCCTGTTACTGGATTATATATTTATTATGCTATACTTTTTATTACAATTTTAGAGTGTACTCCTACCTATAAAGAAAAGTTTATTATGAAACAATGTGCATGTTACAATGGCAACAGTCTAGTATATCCCATGTTTACCACTTCTCTAGATTCCATCAAGAGGCTGGGTCAGTGAGTGATATAATATGGGTTTAAGAAAGTACAATATGTGATGTTTTCACAAGATAATTGCCCAGTGATAAAGTTCTCCGAGCTTGTCTTGTCATTCGGTGACACATGCCTGATTTAAAGCTGAAGGCAGGGAAGGGAGGTGACCGCCTAGGCCTGTGTTACAAATTGTTTCTTCTCCACCATGCATGGAATAGCTTTCTTTCCTACTCCACATTTCCATCAGTTAAGGGCTGCTGATTCTTCAAGACCTGGATCAATGTCCAGTCTTTTCCTAGATTGGTCTAGATGACTGTGACTCCTTTATGCTGTGGACACAGGTGTCTACCTAAGTTGATAACTGATTGTCATTAACCAATTGTCAAGGCGGCACCGAGTGCCTGGGAGACCGAAGGCTCCATACCTTGTGCTATGGAGGAGGCTTGGGAAAGCTTGGCAGAAGTATAGAATTCTGGATATTGGTTTAATAAAAGATGAGATAAAAGGTTTGCTTTGCTTAAAGAGACAGCAAAGGAGGGAGGATAAAATAACTCATGACAAAAATGTTGATTCTTAGCTTTCTTGTTACTGTATATGGCATCTTGAGGAAAATCACTCAATTACTTTGCAATCAGTTTCCTCATAAATAACTCAGAAATAATGAGACCTGTGTGATAGGGTGATTATAAAGACTACGTGAAAGTTCACATATTGTCTAGATATCTTCATTGCAACATTGTTACTAAAGATAATTAGAATGTAACATGAAACCACATCTTCAGTGGTCAGCATGCAAAGATCTCTGTTCTCCAAGTTCCAAGTCCCTCATCTGGTGGTGTTACCTTCTTGTCTGCTGGAGATGGAAGGACTTCCCCCTTTGGTCTTCCTTCTGCAAGGTTCCATTATTATGCAACTGTAGCTGGCTCAGTCTTGGGTTTCCAAGAGAGGGCTAATGCATTGTTTGCATCTCCTCCACACACTGTTGTGTGGAGGTGTCTTATATCTTACTGTTGCTTTCAAGTGCCTCTTCTACCTGTGAGGTACCATCTTAGCCTGGTCAGCACATACCAGCCCTGTGAGCATCAGTGGGGGTATCACTCTAGAAGTTTCTCTGACTGGTTTTGACTTCTTAGACTGTCTTACGTCCACTTTTTTATTTTCACGATGTAGTAGGCATTGTCTTTTCATCAGCCGATTATCACATTCGATACCCCAGACCTTCAAAACAGGTGCATAGTACCTACTCATGGTGCGATTGTTGAATGAATGAGTAGACTTTCTCCATTGCCTCTCAGTCTTATTTATTTATTTATTTATTTATTTATTTATTTATTTATTTTAATCTCTGGGTTCCAACTCTTTATTCTGTGCTGTTCATGGGTTGTCAGATATGAAGACCCTTCCAGCTCTGGCAACACATTCCCAGGTGTTAGCAAAAATGGTAACAATAACTGACATCAACAGACACTGTTCTGAATGATTTACTTGTATACAGCATTTTTAATGTTTCTTTATTATCATTTTTTTTTCTCCTAGGGCACTGGTTCTCAATCTTCCTAATGGTGCAACTCTTTTAATACAGTTCCTCATGTTGTGGTGACCCCCAACCATAAAATTATTTCATTGCTACTTCATAATTGTAATTTGTTACTGTTTTGAGTTGTCCTGTAAATATATGATAAACAGGATATTTGACGTGTGACCCTGTAATTGTACACCCTCATCAAGGGGATGCGATTCACAGGTTGGGAACCTCTGTACTGGGGACTAGCCTTAACCTAGGAGAAAGGAAGACTACTCTCCTCCAGTCTCTCCATAGTGCACTAGATCCTTTAGTGAAATTCAAGTTGGCTGAACTTACTATAAGTCTATGAAGTATCCAATATCCTTATAGCATTGGAACACAGCAGTTTTATTTTCTCTTTATGTTCTGTTTAAATTACTTTGTTGAGTGTCAGGTAACTTGAGCCACAGGACTACATCATGAAGGACTGTTATATTTAAATCTCAGTTTACTGGAGGTAGCCTGAAAAGGGACTATAGAAACATGAATATCAATGTAGAAAATAAAAGTTCCAGGGAGGTTTTCACCGTGTTTCTGAATAAACAGAAGCTAGCAAGGAGGGAAGCACTGTGGGAAAGCACCCCTTGGTTAGTCCTTGGCCAGGAAGAATTGTTTTTCTAATAATCTGGGAACCGTGGCAAGGGTTATTTTACCTGAGATGGGAGCAGCTGACTGATAAGAACTCCCAGTACAGCAAGTAGCCAACAACTTGGTATGGAGGGAGGGCGCTTCCAGGCATCATCTGGGGTTTAGAGCTGAGGAAGCTGCTTCCCAGCTGCTACTTAGGTCAAGTTACTTGTTCTGCACCCTCCATTACCCCTGAGGATCAGTTTTCTTAATCAGAAAATACTTGTCCAATTTAGCCTACTTAAATTTGAGTTTTGGCAAAACCACTTTTTTTCCTTTCTCTCTCTCTCTCTCTCTCTCTCTCTCTCTCTCTCTTCCTCTCTCTTTCTTTCTGTCTTTCTTTCCTTCTTCTCCTTCTCCTTCTTCTTCTATTTTTTTTTACTATAAGTTCATTTAGGTTCCATGTAGTGTGTTCTGAATGTTTCATGAGCTACACACTAGACTGTAATTTGTTCTGTATTTGAAATTCAAATTTAACCAGTCACTCTATGCTTTCCCCAGAACTCTTAAACTGGGTGTATTGATAAGTTGAATTATCTTGTTAGAGGTATTGTGGTAATAAAGTAGTATCGCTAGTAAAGTTTTTAACTTGCGTTTA
This sequence comes from Phodopus roborovskii, assembly GCF_943737965.1. Classification (NCBI taxonomy): domain Eukaryota; kingdom Metazoa; phylum Chordata; class Mammalia; order Rodentia; family Cricetidae; genus Phodopus; species Phodopus roborovskii. Next base: position 32,806,709 of record NW_026126433.1, read on the forward strand.
GAAAAACCAATGGATTTTATTACAACAATACTAATAATTAGTCTGAGTAAATTAACACTAGATTGTTAATTCACATTAGTATTGTGGTGGTCAGTCTACAGCCAGCTCTGTTCCCCATATTGTGTGGAACAGTGGCTCTCAGGATGTACCTTGCCCTGGGTGACTCCATTTTACAGGGCACTATTTGGCTCCATCTGGAGTTCAGATGCAGAGGCAGCATAACACTGCTCCTCATCCACAAGGACACAAGCCCTGTTCACCACCAACCATGAGGCACAGATCGAAACCTCAATCCCCAACCATAAACATAGAAAGTAGATCAGGACATGTGAGCACCTAGGAACACTAAAACCATGTCAGAAAAGACATGATCAAAAACACCGGCAATGCCATCACCTGCACCCTGCAAAGAGGACACAGCAAACCGATGCTGACCCCATCTGACCACTCAATGTGAGCATCCAGGAGGGACAGCAGAGGACTCTCAACTGTCTCAGAGACTTCAGCTCAGCTCAGACCCCACCCACTCTCACTCTGTCATTCCACTTGTCTGTCCCATGTTCTGCACCTTGCTTACACTATTCTGTGCTTTTTGCAATTGACTCAACACTGAAGCTGGGTTCATCCTTGAGATCCTGCTGCCTGTCTCTTTAAGCCTCGAGAGGCTCTGTAACTGGGCTCATAAGCTTCTTATACCCTTGTAGTGACTCTCTGTACCCAGGTCAACCCTTTGCTTCTGTCTCCAGTAAGGCCTCTGAAGGCCTTGTACTCTGGACTCTTTAACCTTTTGTAGTCATCCTGTAAACACACACACACACACACACACACACACACACACACACACACACGATGTGTAATGTATGAAATCATGATCAGAATAAAAGAGCATGAATTTGCCAATAGTCAGCTATCAAGGGGAACTAGGACAATTTGGCAAATTTCAATTGACATAATTTAAAATTTATTTCATTCAATAAATTATTATATTTTAGAAAGACACAAGCATGGGTTAGCATACCCGTGACAGTGTAATATCAATGAAGGTCTTTAAATGGCAATTTGCTTTACAAGAAGTCACTGGGGAAAAGTGTCTTAGACTAGGGGAAGACAGATTGTAACTAAAGTTGAAATGTTTGTGGCTCAGGTGCTTATTTTCTTTTGAAAGGAGAGAAATATATTTTACTATATTCTAAGGAAATGTGGCCACGTTAAACAGCTAGTAGTCTTCTGGAAAAGAAAAGAGGCTTTACTGCTCCCTAGTGTCCATGATCTCTATCTGCAACATAAGCAAGAGCATGCTTATGCCTTTGCTTGGTTTTCTTCTCTGTCAAGCTTGAGGGGTGAGGATTTGCAGCAGGCTAAGGAAATGTACCAGGGAGCACGTAACATCACCTATGCTTCCTGTACCATGAATTAATAAAAGACACAGAGACTGATATTCGGGTTCAAGTTTCAAGCTAAGTATCGGAAAAGCAAAGCCCTCACCTCTAGCTCAAGATGATCCATGCTTGAGCTTTTCGTCAAGTCTCAAACTGTATTCTCTCCTCAGTGTGGCTGGAGAATGAATAACCCCCTGAGACACAGGCGTGTGCCAGTTCCTTGGCAGAGTCTGGGTGTCCATCTGTATTCTTGCTGCAGAGCAGGAAGGGAAGGGATGAACAATCAGTATTTTCAGCACTGAGAGTGGGAACTGATTCTGCCTCCCACTAAGATTCATGAGGCAGGGGACTTCCAACACAGCTGACAGTAAGCTCAAAGATAAGTTCCCTGATAGATTCAGGGGGATTTTTTTTTTCAGAATCTGTAAGAAGGAAGTAGAGTCTTAGCCATAGGTGAACCTGAAGTGAAAGCCAGCAATGATCCACTACATCTTTCTTTGTCTTTCTCTCTCTCTCTCTTCTGTTTGCCGCCCTTTTCTGGTTTTCACTGTAGGAAATCAGTTTTTCATCTGATAGACCGTCTGTTTCTTCTCCCAGACCTCTTCTTCCAGAAACACCTTCTAATCCTCCCTGAAGGCCTCACCTGGGCCTTGTTCTGACTCAATGTATTGTCTAGCTTGACCTAGAACTTGCTGTGTGGACCAGGCTAGCCTTGAACTCAGAGATCTGACAGCCTCTTTCTCCTGAGTACTGAGATGGAAGGTGTGTGCCATCCCACGTAGCCTTGGGTAATGTTTGTAAGTAGTTCTATTTTCAAAATCTTTGGCCACTCAGATCATGAGCCCATTAGTGACTTGAGGGAGGAGGAGATGGCTCCCTCTTTCTGTTGCATTGGAGGTTTTTGAGATGGTGAGGCTGAGTCGGAAATGGAGGCAAATGACCAGCAAGATGGATCAGCAGGTAAAGGTGCATACTGCCAAGCCTGAGGACCTGAGTTCAAGCCCTGGGTTCCATATGGTGGGGAGAGAACTTTCTCCTGAAAGTTATGCTCTGATCTCTTTTGCACTTGCACTGTGGTGTGCAAGCACACAGTGAAGAAATAATTAAAACATAATAGAGAAAAGAAATTGAGCCATAAAGCAGGAAGAGTTGTAGTGGTTTTGAGGTGAGACCACTGCCATAACAAGGCAAGCATGAGCTTCCTGGACACTTGCTGATCAGAGGCCGCCTAAGAGGGTGTGCCATTAAGCAGTTTCCTTCAGAGAAGAGTAATTTGAGTATTCTTTGGTCAAGTATTTACTGGATGCTCATTCTGACAACTGAGTTCTCACAGGACTTTGGAAATTATTTTAAAAGACCCTTTAGCAGTGCACATTAAGAAACCAAGGTGAGACATAAGTGGCAATGCTCAGTGACTAGGAGCACTTGCTGCTCTTGGAGAGAACCCAACTTCAGTTCTCAGCACCTACATCAGGCAGCTCGCAACCATACTCTAGCTTACATGCCAGCCCCAAGGGATCCAAACCCCTTATGGCCTCTGTGACCACCTGCACACGTGTCCACACAGATACACAAACATAAATAAAATTTAAAAACATCTTTAAAAAAGAAATCAAAATGATCAATAATTTGCTTGTCAGTACATGGCTGGTATACATCATAGCTAAACCATTGGGACAGGTAAACCCAGGTCTCCTGGAGTGAACCCCACTCCTCTAGCCACCAGGGAAGGGGACAGAGAAGACTGAAGGGAAATGGGAGGAATGGCACTTGTCTCTCTTCAGGCTGTGTGTGGGTAGACTATGCTTGCCTCAGATAGGTGGAGGTTTTTGTAAAGTGGCATATCCTGGTCAGTTCAGGAAGCCCACTTCTCCAATCCTTCCTGTTAAAGAAGAAGCATGAGAGGTCTTCTTGAAGGACAAACAAAAATCAAAGCAAAAATAAATATCCCTCCCAAACAAAACATCCCTTCCAGAACTATTCAGGTCTAGATACATTATTTCCTAGTAGGCTGTTACTCCTAGGTTTTATACCAAAACTCCAATCCACTTCTGGGAAGCATTTAAAACTGGATACACACAACCAAATCCCAGACAAGGCTCAGATCAAGGAACATCTGGGTGCTCTCACTGACAGCAGTGGAGAAATGACAGACATTTGTGGGAAGGACTGGAGATCAGGGACCACATGGGAAGCCTGGGAACCAGCTCTGTGTGGATGCCTTTCATTACATCCTCCGGTCTGCATAGTGACCAGGTCTTTATACACAATCTATGTCTTTGAAAGTGCCCTCACATTTTAAGAGGGAGACAGCACGTTTTGGCAGTAGTTGATAAACTCAGATGGGTGGTGTGATGCCAGGCTGTGTAAGAGGCTCTCTTGCAGCTTTTGGCACAAGGCTGGGAATCTGCCATTCACCGAGCCCGAAAAGTGATTGCAAGCAACAGTCTGAGAGCCACCTTGCCATTTAGAGCCTGCATCCTGACAGAGCTGGATTTCACTTTGGCTCTGCTTCACCACTTAACAATTCTATCTTCTTGCGCATACACTTTGTCTTTTGAGCCCTTAGTTTTCTTGTCTGTAAAATGGGATGGTAGCTGGTATGTCCTTCACGGTGTAGTATATACAGAGTGAGCAAAACAGCAGAGAATTGAGAGTGTAAAGCCAAACACATGGTTCACCCAGTGGATCATAACAATACTAACTGCTATTACCATCATCATATTTCCTCCACAGTGCTTTTCCATTGTTCTGGCTTCTTTTATGTCTCATATACAAACACACTACATGTAATATTACATATTGACAGACAGTGCTCAGTTACATAAAATCTCCCACTTAGGACAATCTCCCTATCCGTTTTCAAGTTTTGCTATAAGTTTTGTCTTGTTTTTCTTGTAAAATATATGAGAGGCTGTGATAGGGGACATGCTTCTTTTGTAAGAAAAGGATTTTACCACCATCAAAGGAAGGTGTGAGGTGGGAACCCTGCGGTTCATATCCGTTTTCCCACCTTCTGTCTTGCTGATATTTTGTTTCTTTCTCTGCCAAGTACCAGGGAACAGAGACGAGAGACAAGGAATAACAACACCAACTTCCAAGGGCCACGCCAACCCTTTAGTCCCCCTTATTACTCAAGGTCTGGGGCAGCTCATTTTATAGCCCCAAGCAATGCCAGAGGGCAAGGTGAGCCAAAGTGAAAACATTAGAATACATTCCTGGGGGGTGGTGGTATACATAGTTTTGTGTGGCTAGGAAACCCTCTCTCCAACATGAGAGAGGAGTGAGGGGCAGGTTGTATCTTTAAAGATCACCAAGATGGTACTAAGAGCAGTTGGGGAAGAAAGTAGCTTTTCCTCCTCGTCTTTCCAAAAAAAGTAGAATTTGGATTGGAGGCTGGGGAGACACATAGGAGAGGAATGAGGATGAGGGATGCCAAGAAAACATTCTTTACTCTTCTCCCCAACTGCTCCTAAGGATAAGGATTTGGTCAATGAGTTGGGCAGTGGGAATGTGGTGGGGGAGGCAGCAGATGCTGGAAGCAGGGGAGCCAGGCAGTACTACCTCCCCAGTGTTAGAGGGGAATAGACATCAGGCAGAGGGCAGCAGGGGCTGGAGGAGGATTCAGCATTAACTCACCTCCTTCAAAGACATCATTCTGTTTGGGTGTCATGTTCTCAAAACCAAAGACTAAGTCAGCCACATATCTGCAAACACCTTTGATGTCACTGCAGGTTGTCTGCAAGTATGTACTGGCATCATAGTGCCAGGGAAAGGAAACATGGGTCTTAGAACCATAATCAATGTGCTCAGAGAAGTTACAGGATACTCACAAACTTCTAGCCAATGAGCTTAGGCAACTTCTATGGAGGCTCAATCTTCTTTTCCAGTTCTCCAGTCTCTACCATGGTGCTGGTGATAGAATGGCAATGTGCCTTGGGTGGCCATATTATGCATAGGAGGTCATGCACACACAGATGTCTGACTTCCTGATGACCTTGTTCTGCAGGTGATGATTTAGCAGAATATTATCTGTGTTTTGGATTGGTGGCTGAAAACACAGATGACATTGTTAGTCTTCTGCACATGGTGTGGGGTATAACTGGGATTACAGACCAGTGTTTGTAGTGGGTCGTTCTTCATGATTATGTCATTCAGACGTTTGTTCAGGATATATGTATTCCCATCTTATATATGGCACTCAGCCCTGTACATCTCTGGGGCAGCTCATTTAGATGATAGAACAGGTATAAGTGTGGGCTCTTTTCTTTACAAGACAAGACTTGGCATACAATTTGATGGAATTAATAGAGGGGCAGATAACTCCCATGAAGGAAGACTAATAATGAGGTAGTAAACTTACATCTTGGTAGTCACTTACTACTTTCGCATGACAAGATGACATAAAGCACTTGTTTTTTTCTATTCTGCCCTCTGTGAACTTCTCCTTTGAATTCCTGTTGAACCACAGCTTCTCTATAGGTTAACTTGACGATTCACTGTTGACCTATGGGTGTTAGAGATTTAGACATCAAAATACTTTCATCACCATCATCTTGTGTTTAGAGTGGCTTTTAAAAGTCAAAGTACTGCTTTTAAATTATTTTTTTTAACTGAAGCATAAGGTTCCCATTGACAGGAGCATACATGTTAAACATTCAGCTTGAAGGGATACATGTATACAAAGAATGTGCACCTGTTAACCTTGCTCTGAGATCAGGAAGCAGATAAAGCCAAAGCTATAAAAGCTCCCAGATCAATCTCTTGCTTACTGCTCCCCCCCACACCAGAGTAACCAATGTCTTCATTTCTCATGCTGCTGATTAGTTCTGCATGGGGGGAGCCATACTCTAATTCAAAAACAATCTTTAATTTACAAAAATATTTTAAATCCCTAAAAGCAAGTGACCTTCAGGGACTATTCAGTAAATAGCTCAATGCAAATACTGTCAGCTTTGGATACAGCTGAAAAGTTTGAGTTTGTAGTTGAATTTTGCCTTTATTTTTAAGTATTTTCAAAAGTGAAGAAAACTTGAAAGGATGGTGTAGTATTGTTTTCCTTTTTTCTCCCTTTGAGCCACTGGAGCAGAAGTTGTCCAAATTTCAAACTGACCATTGCTAATGCTATCCAATAGAAAGAGAAGGACGACCTGGAGGAAGTCAGTATGGGGAGATACGATGTTCTTAAGCACTTGTACTGAAATCACTTCACCTTCCCAAATCCTATAAAGAGACAATCCTGCATACCCATTGGCGGGAGTCCTTCCAGGGCCTTAAGAGTAGCCTGAACATAATAAGAGGCCCAGAGTACAGAAGTTCACAAAGCAGATATCCTGTCTTGTTAAGTATATATTTGCAAGGCAGAGTACACAAGTATATATATCCATTATTCTCAGAGGAAGTATGTGACATCAAATCTATCAGAACTTTAGTATTTACAAGACATGTAAACAGCATAGCAAGTCTGTATATTTATGTATGAAGCTCATGTTTTATGCACACCAGTGTGTTGCAGTAATACATAGTGTATTGATGAACCTCATCCTGACAATGCTTGGAAGTTTCCCACAAAACATCAGTGAGATAGATCATAATGCAAATGGATATTTCATTAGAAGGAAAATATAGGTTTAAAGAGGGGAGGTCATCTTTTGATTTTTTTGATAATTAAATTAATGAAGATGAATTAAGCCCCTGCCTGACTTAGAGTAGTCTTGGCTAGAAATAATGCTTTTTGTAAGAAGAATCAGCCCATGGGGCACTTTTGTGTCTCATTTCTTTAAACAAATATGCATATAAGAGTCACTAAATTGTTGGGTATAAAGTAAGAATCATTCAGTCTTATTACTGTATGATATACCACTTTAAGCATTCATTAACATCTTCATTCAATTGCATTACTATTTGATGTTATTTCTAGTCTGCTTGTTAAAAATAGTGCTGCCATGAAATTCACTCTCTCTTTTTGTTTTTGTTTCTGAGGAATGTGATGCCTTATTTTTATGCCACATTCAGATTTAGATAATCTCAGTTTTCCAAACTGTCAGTGTTAGTTACTTTTCTTGCCGCTGTTACAAAATACCCAACAAAAGCACCTGGAGCAGGAAGGCTTCATTTGGGTCCTGGTTTAAGGAGAAATGTAGTTCATCAGGGATGGAAGGTGTGGTGGTGGGAGCATTAGGCAGTTGGTCACATTGTCTGCACTCCGGAAGCAGAGACAGATGGCTGTTGATGCCCATCTGGATTCTTCACTGTCCCTCCCCATTATTCAATCTGGGATGGTGGTGTTCACAATCAGGAGGCTCTTCCTCACTCCGTTAAACCTCTCTGGAGATATCTGATGGCAGATGTCATTCTGTAAATATGTTTCTCTTATTGGTTAAGGAACAAAGCCCTGTTGGGCAATAGGAAAGTAAGATAAGTGGGACTAGTAGACAAGGAGGATTCTGGAAGATGTAGTAGAGATAAGTCAAGATGCAGGACGTGAGAGAAGTAAGGGGTCTGGACCCTATCTCCAGTAAAATAAGCCCATGTGGAAACACTTAGATTGATAGAAATTGGTTAATATTTAAGACAGAGCTAGCCAATAAGAAATGATAGTAACAGGCCAACAGTTTTATATCTCTCTGTGTTACTTGTGGCTGGCACAGCTGTGGGACCAGGCTGATGGGAAAACTGATTGTAACAGATATCCTCACAGACATGCTTAGAAGTGTGTCCCCTGGGTGATTCTAAAACCAGTCAAGTTAACAAGGAAGTAGCTAACCATCTTAGTGGTTGTATGAATTTATCTCTTGACACTAGTGTGTGAGAGTTTAGGTTGTCCCACTTCCTTGAACACTTGATTTTTATCTTTGCATTCCAGTTGTTCCTGTGGCACCACAAAGCAGTTTAGCAGACTTTTGGAAGATGGATTATGTATTGCTGGTAAGAGGGATGGGAGAACAAGTCCAGGAGAGGACCAGAAAGTGTTCTCAGGAAAGGGGCTGGTAGGAGCCTTTAACAAAAAACTCTAGAATCTGCAGGTAAGGCAAAGGCATACATAATGCACCTCCAAAGTATTACTTTTGTAGAAACTTATTGTAGAGTTTATAGCACAAATGAGCTTTATTTGCTCCTTTATTGCCATGAACTGATGAGTTAAGCACAGTTGCAGCCAATAGCATCAAAAGTAAAAGATCTAGTAACCAGTGGTTTGTTTAGTATCATGGGTGAAAGAACTTGATTCCAATGGCAAAACAGGCAATGCTTTAATAGGGACTCATCTGTAAGATGTCCTTGTCAGGTGAAATAAGGAGTGCATATCCTACACAGTTCCTCCAGGAAGCTTCTGGCATCTACTCTATTACTTAGTAATATGGCTGTGTCTTCTAATTGTCTATAATGTGAGTAATTCTGTTGCCCTGGTAATAGAACCACTATGTTCATAAAGGAAAGGGTTATAATCAATATTTCTAGTTAAAGGCTACATCTCAAATACACTTTGTGGCCAAATTGAACAAATGGAATGTAATCATACATGCCACTGTTGCATACTGTGTTTACTAAGGAGAAGACATGGTCTTATATTTCCATTTTCCTTCCTTTTGGTTTCAGTGATGATGTGGTGACTGGAGACCAAGCAGCCACCTTGAACATAGGAGAAATGCATCGAGGATGACAAAAAAAAAAAAAAAAAAAACAAAAAAAAAAAAAAACAAAACTTATGCCTGACTTGATGGAGCTACCATACCAGTCATTGAGAAAACAACTTCTGTCCTGTTACACGGTCTTCTTTCCCCTACTATATGTAGTCCTGTGTGATGTTAAATAGTATGTGTCAAGTTTTCCTTAGAAACTAATATAGCAGTATGTAGAAAGGAAGGACATGAACTTTTAAGAATAAAGATTATACAATAGTTATTCATATGTGTTATAGGAACAAAGCTTATACGATATCTGATACTGTTCCTCTCATTTCTTTCTATCTTTCTATCTTTCTATCTATCTATCTATCTATCTATCTATCTATCTATCATCTATCTCTACTTTCTCTCTCTCTCTCTGAGTGTGTGTGTGTGTGTGTGTGTGTGTGTGTGTATGGTATGTATGTGCTCACATGCACATATGTGAGGAGAACAGAAGACAATTTGCAGAATTTGGTTTTCTCATTTTATCACGTGGATCCTAGTGATGGAACTCATGTTGTCAGCCTCAGTAGGAAGTGCCCTTACTCTCTGAGCTACCTTGCTGGCCCTTGTTCCCTTCTTGAGTTGAATCATTGCTTAAAACAATGTAAGAGAATCATTCTAGGACTTTCCTATTGCTGCTGTAAGAACTTATATGTGTTATTACAACAAAATTGGACACATCACATAGCATGAATGTATTATCCTACAGTTCTGAAGGACAGAAGTCCAACATTAGTTCTGTGGGACTAAAACTAAGGTGTCAGCAAGGCTATGCTATATCTTGTGGGTCTCTAGCATCAGGAGTAGCCCACATTTTTATTCTCTTTAAATTTAAATTTAAAACAAAGTTGTTTTACATGTCATTCCCAGTTCTATCATACTCACATCCTCTCCTATCACCCTTATCAAGCCCCAGCCCATCCCTTTTCTGCTCCTCAGGGAGGGTGAGGCCTTCCATGGAGAATCTTCAAAGTCTGTCATATCATTTGGGGGCAGGTCCCAGGCTCTCCCCCCATGTGTCTAGGCTGAGAGAGTGTCACTCTATGTGGGATTGGCTCCCAAAGTCCATTCCTATACTAGGGATAAATACTGATCCATTGCTAGAGGCATCATAGACTGCCCACATTCAGGGGGTCTGGGTTGGTCCTATGCTGGTTTCCCAGCTATTGGACTGGGGTGCACAAGCTCCTCCTTGTTCAGGTCAGCTGATTCTGTGGGTTTATCCAGCCTGATCTTGACCCCTTGCTCGTCACTCCTCCCTCTCTGTAACTGGATTCCAGGAGTTCTGCTCAGTGTTTAGCTGTGGGTGTCTGCCTCTGCTTTCATCAGCTACTAGATGAAGGCTCTAGGATGGCATATAAGGTAGTCATCAATCTCATTATCATGGAAGGACATTAAAGGTAGCCTCTCTACTATTGCTTAGATTGTTATTTGGTTTGTGTTCATCCTTGTAGATCTCTGGGAATTTTCCTAGTGCCAGATTTCTACCTCAAGATCCAGTAATTACACTCTTAGGCATATATCCAAAAGATGCACATTCATACAATAAGGACATCTGTTCAACTATGTTCATAGCAGCATTATTTGTAATAGCCAGAATCTGAAAGCAACCTACATGCCCCTCAACTGAAGAATGGATGGAGAAAATGTGGTACATTTACACAATGGAGTACTATTCAGTGGAAAAACACAATGGAATCCTGAAATTCGCAGGGAAATGGATGGAACTAGAGGAAACCATCCTGACTGAGGTAACCCAGTCACAAAAAGACAAACACAGTATGTACTCACTCATATGTGGATTTTAGACATAGAGCAAAGGGTTACCAGCCTATAATTCATACCCCCAGAAAGGCTAGGAAACAAGGAGGACCCTAAGAGAGACAAACATGGTCTCTCAGAGAAGGGGAAAGGGATGAGATCTTCCCAGCAAATTGGGAGCATGGAGGAAGGGGAGAGGGAGTTATAACAAAAGAGAAGGGAAGAGGTGGGCATCAGGGAACAGGAGGATCCCTACAATTTGATTTGCCAGAAGAATTTGGGAAATTTTCCCATATCAAAAATCTTTAATTGTAGTAGAATATGAGCATCCATGCAAATGCTATGATTGACAGAGAAATGATCTACGAGAAGCAAGAAGGAACTTGGTTTGACATGGCTTAGTGAATGCTGGTTCAAACTTCCAGAGTCTGATCCAGAGGAGTTTATTGTAAGCATGTTCAAACACAGTGCAATTTGGAAAAAACGTTTCCTGGTGTAATACTATGCCCTGTGCACAAGGAGGCATAATTACATCAAAACTCAACTCAAAGCACAAGTCACTTCTTCCAAGAAGATGGGTTCTAGAAAAAGGCTACATGTATTGTCTTAAGGGCCAGGGAAAGACATGATGTGGTTTTGGTCATACAGATAATATAGAGGTCATTTGGCCTATTAGCAACTTCTGGTTCTGCTTGTGGGAGCTTGGTTTAGCCTGACCCTTTCCAAAAATGCAGATAACTAGGCTATTAGCCACCTCTATTCCCAGCCTTCTGGGTAGAAAACAGGTTATACACATTTTTCCTTGAAAAGACAATCCTGTGTGCTTAGCAGTCTAGGTTTCTCTCAAGCTACCCATGAGCATTAGGACCTTTGTGCCCCCATCATTAGAAAGTTCATTTGCCATGTAATACAACAGAATTATAGGTTCCACGGGACAAATGACTTTTGGGAGCCCTTTTGCAGCCTACCACATACATGTCTAGGGTGAGGTTTGTTTGTTTGTTTGTTTGTTTTGCTTCCTTCCTTTCTTCATTCCTTTCTTTCTTTCTTTCTTATATGGGTTGGGTGTGAGGCAGAATGGTATGAAGAAACCTGGCTGGAGTTGGCACACTGGAGAGTCACAGGGACATTTCTAAGTAGCTGTGTGGTCTTGGAAAAGGCATTTAAATTTTCCTTGATCTGATGATCCTCATATTTTATATTCTGCTCTGTCATTACCACCCAGACCTCATGATTTATGTCACACAGTTCTTTTCAAGTCTATAGCTATTCTTTTATCTAAAAGCTTGTCTTCCTATCACCAAGCCCATTTTGATTTCTAGAAAGAGCTTGCCTCTTATAAGCAGATAGCATAGAGACCACACATATTATTTACTCTGGAGCCCATACATTAGAAAAATATCCTCTTAAAGGTAAGTTTAAAAATACATAATCATAAATGTGAAATATATTGCTGAGGGTACATGCAAAACACTAAATACATATAGCTGGGACCATGGGAAAAAAAGTTGTGTGACAGGATTGAACTTCATTGTACTTGAAGAGTGTCAAATACAAAGCATGCAGCTGGACTTGAGTTCCTCACAAGGATCAAAGTTAGGTGCTAAACAAACATAAAACCAAACCAAACCACCCCCCCAAAAAAACCAACAGGAACAAAAACAAACAGAACAAAACAAAAAATCCCTCAACTTGTCAAACAACCATACTGTTTATGACATGGGATTTCTGGAAGGCATTATGAAAAGTGAAAGAACAATTTTCTATTAAATCAGTTGCAACCAATTGGCTTCTGCCTGATGTGCCAAACCTGACTCTTTTAACTCTATTTTTGGGTTGACAGATTTTCCATAGAAGATTAATCTTTTCATTTTAATAGCTTTTCTCGTCAAGGTGGAACTTGGGTTGGCTTCACATCGTGACCACAGGCTAGAAAAGATGCTTTTTCTAAGATCTGAGCTCTCCATTAGAAATTCTTGGCAGAAACACTGACACTTTCTCTGAAAGGTAGGCATCTTCTCTTGCACTGAGTATATGTCATTATGCAAGCCCGTCTTGTTTCCTGTAGGAAAATGCACAGAGAGCTAAAATTATTGTACTTACTGTAGAAGCCTTATGGTTGAAAAGTTGTGATGCTTGTTTTTTTTTTTTTTGACAAGTATAGTGATAAATCTCAATTTTGAATGGAAATGTCTTTAGGGAAGCAGGTACCCACCTGCTCAATAATTATCACTCTTTCTGGTCTAACTCTCAACATCAGCACAGAGCTGAGTTCACTGCCAAGCCCATTAGGCATTTAGGCATGGGAACTGTATAGCAGGTCTTATGTAAATTCTATCTCTGAGACAGCAGAGTCTTAATCTAGTTCACATAACACAGGTATTCAGCAAACAAGTTCATTATGTTACAAAGGGAGGGAGGGGTTTTGCTTAAGGTTTCTTTTAGCTTATGGCAGACCAAAGAAGGGAACACATCTCCCTTTTCTGTGTTCACTTTCTCAACTACAGGAAGTGTTTGGTGCAATGTGCATGGAGTTGAGGGTCAGAGTAAGGCTCATTAGGGAGGGGCAGAGTAGTAACTCTGAGGTTGAGCACTTGTTACTCTTTCGGAGGATCTGAAGCTGGTTTTCAGCATTAAGTTGGACAGCTTTTAACCAGCTGTAACTCTAGCTCCAAGGGATCTGACATCTTCTGGCCTGTGTGGGCACATTCATTCATTCGCACACACACACACACACACACACACACGCACACGCACGCACGCACGCATGCACACACACACACACACACACACACACATATATACACAGAGAGAGACACACCGGTAACATGACAAATCACCATTTAAGAAGGCTGTCTGTTTATCTATTCGGTCTTTTCTCCCTACCAGATATTTATTATGTAAAACAATGGCTTTTTTTGTGTGACAGTTTCAGATATGCACTTCATGTACCTTGATCATATTCACTTCCCCTCTTCTCTCTTGTTACTTTTCTCCTCTGAGCCCCGTTCTCTACCCTGACAGTCTCCTGGAATGTGATGTCTTTCTTTTACTAGACATTTTGATTGCAGTTCTTAATTCATTTAAAACATATTCCTCTAATTCTGAAGCCTGGAAACTATGCTTCTGAAAACATTCTAAAAGATAGAAAGGAATTAAATGTTAGCTATGTTTACTATTCTTTTAAAAATATTTAAAAATTATTTGGCAATTTCATACATGTATACCATGTATTTTGATCATACCCACCTCCCTTTGCCTTTTCCTATGACTTTCCCATTCCTGTTGAATAATTTCTTCCTCATAAGCCCTCATCTCACTTTCATGTCTTTTCTAAAAACATATCTGAGTGAACCAAAGAGTTTAATTAAAATTGTTTGAATAATATGAAATATAGTGTTAGGAAGGGACAAAGGATAAATTAGAACAGGAGGATTAAGGGGTTAAAGGAATGGAGAACATGGTAGATGAGAGACTGTAGGAAGGGATAATTAACACTAAAGGTCTTTTGAAAAGCTATTTGGAAACCTATTACTGTAGAAGCTTCCTAAAATATATACACATATGAAAGGAATTTAAATGGAATTGCCATATGATGGTGGATATAATACCCTAATTAGATATCATATGGTACCAAATAAAAGCCCTAGTATGTATCAGGAATGGGTTATACCTCTTTAAGTCATTGGAAAAGGTGACCCTATATACCCCCAAACATTGCAGGCTGTTGCCAATGTTATTGATTACTCTCAACAACTTGATGATAAGATCCTATTGCTGAAGACACTATGTAATTACAGCATAGAACATAGAGAAGTCTATCAGGTACTCAGCTGGAAGCATCACCATGACAGGCTAGTCATGGTGCTAGAAGGTGCTATACAAGCTCCTGGAGAGAAAGTAATTATCAGTCTCAGCCAGTTACAAGCCCTGCAAGCTATAATAATGACTTGCCTAGAAGATATGGTAACTGGTATAATAGTGGTGCAAAAATTATGGGGGTAACCAAAACTACATTTTGATTGGATTGGATTTTTGCATGAGATGAAACACATATCTGACACTTTTATAACAAGGTCAAGAACCAAAGACACATTATGAGTCCTAAAGGAAAACCTAATGTTATTATACTGCTAATGAACATAGTAATAAAATGTCTTCTAATGACATATTGGTATATCCATAGATCAGTGAATCACTCAGCTTTCCCAGAGAAGTTGCTTTTTGCAATATGTGGTAATTTACATGGGGATCCACAACTGAACAACATGTAGAGAGTCAGATTTTGGAGTGCTCAGCTCTGAATGGGATATCTTTATTACCTCCCCCCTCGACAGGTTCAGAGGAAGATGTTGTCGGGTGATTGTAAGAGGTAGAGGTGGTGAGCAACTTTAAGGAAGTAGTATTTGCCAGATCCAACAGGGCAGATGCACATATGAACAGACAGAGAGTGTAGCAGGACACCCAAGACCTGCACAAGTTCAATCCAGGCAAAAATCCTAGTGTGGAGGAGAGAAGGTGAGCACGAAGTCAAGAAGATATTCACAAATCATAGTTGCTAGGAGAGGGAAAATAAGTTTTCTTCAATGAAGTGACATTGGGTTTACCAACCACACTCCAGGCCCCATGCTCAAGAGAAATTGGCTACATTATAGGTTAAAAGGACATTATTAATGTTGCAGCTTACAGATACAGAACACATATTCTCATATTCTTGATAGAGCAATTTCTAAAATAGATCACATTCTAGGTGACAAAGAAATCTTAAAAGATACAAAAGAATGAAAACTATTTTGTCAGATCATGGTGGTAAGAAATTGGAAATCAACAGCAAGATAAACTACAGAAATTACACAAATGCTTGTCGACTTAGGTTTCTCTTTTGAATTAGCAGTCTGTCATTAAAGATAACAAGGAGTAAATTTAAAAGTTTCTGGAATCAACTGTAAATGAAATACAGCTTACCAAGACCTTTAAGGCAAAGATAAAGCAGTTTTAAGAAGACAATTTGAGCTCTGATACTGAAAAAATAGAAACCAAATAACTTAATGATTGTCTTAGTAGGGTTTCTCTTGCTTTGATGAAACATCATGGCCAAAAAGCAAGTTGTGGAGGAAAAGATTTATTCAGCTTATGCTTCCACATTGCTGTTTATCACCAAAGGAAATCAGGACAGAAGCTCAAACAGGGCAGGATCCTGGAGAAAGGAGCTGATATAGAGGTCATGAAGGGTGTTGACTAGTTTGCTTCCCCTGTGTTGCTCAACCTGCGCTCTTATAGAACCCAGAACCACCAGCCCAGGGATGGATGTACCTACTATGGGCTGGGTCCTCCCTTACTGATCACTAATTGTGAAAATGGCTTACAAGTGGATCTCATGGGGGCATTTCCTCAACCAAGACTGCTTCCTCTCTGATAGTTCTAGCTTATGTCAAGTAGACACACAAAACCACTTAGTACAATGATACAACTAAAAATCTTAGAAAAACCAAACCAAACCAAACCTAGAAACAGTAGACAGCAAGAAAAAAAACTAGGACAGAGATGAATGAAATGTAGACAAAAATTCAAACAAATAAAAAGTTGTTTTATGAAAAGATAAACAAGAACAAACAAATTTAAACCAAAGAAAGGAGAAAGAAAAGCCTCAAATTAATAAAATTAGAGACAGAAAAGGGATGTTAGAGCAGATTCCCATAGCATTTAGAGGATCTTTGAGGGGTACTTCAATAACTTGTGCTCTAAAACTCTGGAAAATGTAGAAGAAATTGATAAATTCTTAGGTGTATATCTAAAAATTTATATTCAGAAGATAGAAAGACTTAAGAAGATTCATAACAACTAACAAGTTTGAAGCAATAACCAACAGTTTCCCCATTAAGAGAAGCCCAGGAGTGGATGGATTTACTGCCAAATTCTACCAAACCCTTAAGGATGAGCTAACAACAGTTTTCTTCAAACTAGCCCACAAAAAGTAAATGGAAGCAACACTTCAAACTCATTCTATGAATCCAGATGTATTCTAATACCAAATAAGGGCATAATGCCAGATAAGGACACAATACAATAAAAACTAGATACATTTCTCTGAGGATCATGGCTAAAAAATCTCAATAGAATACTTACAAATCAAATTAAGAAGATCACACACTATGATCCAGTTGGGTTCATTCCAGATATCCAAGATTTGCTCGACTTATGAAAATCAGTAAATGTAGCAACATAGAGGTTTAATGACAGAAATCATACAATCATCTTTGTAGATGAATAAAAAAGCCTTTATTACAGCTTATTATGTCTTCATTTTGATTTTAACATTGCTGTTATGTCCAATCACTATTTTATGTTCTTTTGTGTAAGTGCAGGCACATGCGCCCGCATGGCACATGCGGAGGTCAGAGGACAACCTCGGGTACTGGTCCTTATCTTTTACCTGTTTGAGCAGTCTCTTTTTTGTCACCACTGGCTTCCAGGCCAGCTGGCCCATACATTTCTGTGGGTTGATTACCCTGTCTTTGCCTCTAGTCTCATTGTAAGGGTGCTAGAATTACTTACAAGTGTTACTGGGTCTGATCTTTATGTGAGTTCTGGGGATTTGAACTCTCAACATTTGAATTTCATTCTATGGATGTCTTTGCCAATGAATACTGTTTCTTGGAAACAACAGAGAGTTGAATCCTGTTTTTAATTCCCTCAGCTAGCTTTCATATTTTTATTTGTAAATTGAATTTATTTGTATTTAAGACAATCCTAAAATAGGCTTACACATTCCTGTAATTTTTAAGGTTGTGTTTATGGCTGGTTATTGAGTTCTGTCTTACTAGTATCAAAGGCTTGCTGATATCCTATGTTGGATATATGGTAGATATTTCTCAGCATTTTTTTTTTTTTGTTCATCTAGTCTTCTTGTCAAATTTATTTGTTACTGTGCTGTTAAGACTGGCTTTCTTCCTTCTTTGTATATATTGTTCTTTTAAGTATTTTCTACAGTGTCAGCTTGGAGGTCATGGAATGCCTTAGTTTGTGCTTGAAATATCTTTGTTTCTCCATCAATTTTCAGTTTACCTCATGAAGTGACACTGGGTATATCAACTCACATTCAGTAGTGGCTGACCGACACAAAATAGATTCTGTGTATGTTAGAGAAGGAGAGAGAGAGAGAGAGAGAGAGAGAGAGAGAGAGAGAGAGAGAGAGAGAGAGAGAGAGAGAGAGAGAGAGCATGAAGTAGGGTGGGTAGAGAATGGGGTTGGGAGGAACTGTGGGAAAGAATATGATCAAAATATATTGTGTAAAAATTAAAAAAAGAGTCTCTCTTACCCTCTCCTCAGCCTTCCTGTGCCCCCACTCTTTGTCTCTGTCTCTCTCTCTTTCTGCACCCCTTTTCCCATTCTCTTACCCTAAATAAAGAAACCCTCAGTTGAAAAAAAATTAAAAGAGAAAATTAAAGTGTAAAAAATTTGCTGGATATAGTAATCTTGTTTGCAGTTATTTACTTTCTAGGTTTGAAATACCTCATCCCTTGCTTTCCTTATCTTCTAAGTCTGATGATTTGTTTGCGTTTGTGAGTAAATTGGTAATTTTCTGCTTTACAGCTTCTAGTGTTGCTTCTGTGCTTCTCATTTTGACATCTTAAGTATAATGTGTCAGAAAATGTTCTTCTCTAGTGATGTGTATTTCAGAGTTTTAAAGATCCCATGTGTTTTGATATCCATTTCTTTCTCTTAACTTGGAAAAATTCTGCTATTTTATTAATTATTTCCTTATGCCTTTAGTTTTTATATACCTACGACTACACCAAGAAATTTTTTTTTTTTTATGAGAGAAAAGTTTATTTACACTTATAGTTGTAGTCTGTCATGAAGTGAAGTCAGGGCGGGAACTCAAGCAGGAACTTGGAGGCAAAATCAGAAGCAGAGGCCATGGAGGGATGCTGCTTACTAGCTTGTTTACTCAACCTGCTTTCTTAGCAAACCCAGGACCACCTGTCCAGAGGTGCCTCAGTACCCAGTGAGCTGGGCCCTCCCACATCAATCACTAATCAATAAATACCCTACAGAATTGCCTACAGGCAATCCGATGGAGGCATTATCTCAAATGAGGTTCCTCTTCCTTGGTAATTCTAGTTTGTGTCAAGTTAACAAAAAAAAAAAAAAAAAAAAAAAAAAAAAAAAAAAAAAAAAACTAACCAGGATAATTGACCTCCTTGTCAGTTTGCACATCAATACAACACTATTAAATAGTAACCCTTACTTGTTTATCAATTTCAACATGATAATTTAAATCATTCCAACTTTTAAAAGTCTCGCAGTGTTTAAAAATTCAAACATTTTATAAGTTCAATCTTTTTAAAATATCCAAAGTCTACAACTTGTGGACATCTGTAAATCAAAAAAAGAAGTTAAATACCTTCTTATTTCAAGAGGGAAGAATCAGGGCGCAATCACAAAGCAAAGCCAAGCTCCAACAGTGTAAATCAAATCTTATAGCTCAATGTTTTGCACCTGAAGTTCACTCATGACGTTCTGGACTCCAAAGAGCTTAGGCAGCTCTGCCTCTTAGGACCTGTCATTCACAAACAAGCAGCTTCTCTTGTAGGTTTAGGCCTACACCATTCTACCCTTAACTGCTGTTCTTGGCAGTCATCCATGGGTCAGCCATCTCCAGATGTTGGGGTCTACACTGCAATTGGGCTGCACCTTCACAAACACCTCTTTTAAGTCCTCATCAGGGACTGCTGCTTGGTACCAAACCTCAGCTCCTCTCCCTGACCCCTTCATACACGCTACACCTGTGTCGCCTGGAAGATTTACACATTATCAAATTCAGCTGACAGCAAGAAGTGCAGCCTTGGCCTTCTCTGGACCACGGCTTCCGTGTGCTGACTGTGAGGAAATGCTCCCAGAAAATTCCACTTCATTGTTGCTGGTGTCTTCGTAATCATAGCTGACTTAATTCCAGCTAACCAGAGTCATTTGTTCCTGTGAAAGTTTCACTTTAGTGGTATTGGTCTCTGCTTAACCACAGCTAATTCTTGACCAGATTGATACAACAGATTCTGAATACAAACATCACATCACTTCCCTCTGAAGTGTCCTAAGCCAGGCCTCCATTTTCTCCAAGACAATGAATGCGCTGTTCTCAATCATCTTCCAGCTCTTTAGTCCCTCAATACTCATTGTTATGTTTTCCAGGCTAAGGTGTCAAACTCCTTCCACAATCCTCCCCTAAATAACAGTCAGATTTGGTACATCATCCCCCCCCCACTCTGGGTACCAATTTTTTTAATAATTTTTTTATTTAATTTTATATAACAAAGTCCAATTAAATGAAAACAAACATTTATACACAATATTTGGGAATTTGGGCGTCGTTCTTTCCAAACTACTTCCTGCTGGTAAGGGGCGCTGTCTTGGGGGATTCGAAGAAGATTCAGATATCCTAGCTGTAGTCTGTAGGGCTGTTTTGTCCAGCTGTTTTGAATGTAGGATCACCTTGTACTTTGTTTCAGGCGGTCTGGCGTGATCAAACCACATTAGTCTGGAAGGAATCCACATCTTTTCATTTTCTGTGGAAACAAAAATAGAAATCCTTTTCCCCAGTAACTTGTCCTTCAAGTTAAATTTTGGAGTCAAAGCATTTTTTTTAAATTTATTATTTTACATGTCGATCCCAGTTCCCTCTCCCTCCTTCCCTCCCTCCCTCCCTCCCCTTCAGCCCTCCCACCCTCCTTCTCTCCCTTTTACCCTCTCTGCCCTCTCACATGCACTCTAAACATCCTCCCCTCCCATCCCCCCACCACAATTCCATATGTAGGGGAATGCCATCCAGTTGGGGTCATGTAGATCTGACAGGTCCTGTGAAGTAGGGACTAGGGCTTCTCTCCTGTCTCTAGAATAAGGCAGTTATCCCTCCATGGGGGATATGTTTGCAAAGTCCTTTTGTGCACCAGGGATACATCCTGGCTCCACTGTCTGAGTTCTCTTAGACTGCTCAGACCTTCTGGCTGAGACCCATATTCAGGGGGGCCCGAGTCAGTCCCCTGCTGGCTTCCCAGCTATCAGTCTAGTGGCCCTTAGCTCCTCCTTGTTCAGGTAAGCTGTCTCTATGTGCTTCTACCGCATGGTCTTGTCCTCTCCGTCTGCTTCTGGGTTCTAGTTCGACTCAGTGTTTATGTATGGGTGTTTGATCCTGTTTTCAACAGGCATTAGTTGAGGGCTCCATGGAGAAGTTAGTTGTTGATCTCACTCTCCGGGAAGGGCATTTATGATAGCCTTTCCACGGAAGCTGAGATTGTTAGTTGGGAGCAGTCTTGTAGTTCTCTTGACCTTTCTTTGTGTTCAATTTTATCTTCAAACCAATATGGGCTCCCTCTTTTATGTTTTCTCTCTCTGTCTCTCTCTCTCTCTCTCTCTCTCTCTCTCTCTCTTTCCTATCTTCCATTCCTAACCAGGCTCAATCCTCCTGGTCGCACACGCCTTCCTCTCCTCCCCCTCATTTTCTCCTACTTCTCTCTCCATTCGCTGTCCTCCCCCACTTCACCTGAGCTCTGGGGGACTTGTCCCTTCCCAGTTCTGTGAGAGACTTTATATGAATCTCTTAGAATACACTTTGTATCCTAGTTCCTCTGGTGATGTGAATTATAGGCTGGTGATCATTTGATCTAGTTCTAAAATCCATATATGAGTGAGTACATACTGTGTTCCTCTTTTTGTGACTGGGTTACCTCATTCAGGATGGTTTCTTCAAGTGCCATCCACTTGCCTGCGAATTTCAAGATACCATTATTTTTTTCTGCAGAGTAGTATTCCATTGTGTAGATGTGCCACATCTTCATTAACCATTCTTCAATTGAGGGGCATCTAGGTTGCTTCCAGGTTCTTGCTATTACAAATAGTGCTGCTATGAACATAGTTGAACAGATATCTTTGTTGCATGGATGTGAATCCTTTGGGTATATGCCCAAGAGGGGGATTGCCGGGTCCTGTGGTAAACTAATTCCCATTTTCCCGAGGAACCGCCATACTGATCTCCAAAATGGCTGTATGAGTTTGCACTCCCACCAGCAGTGGAGGAGTGTTCCACTTTCTCCACATCCTCTCCAACATAAGTCATCACTGTACACCAAGAATTCTTATAGTTGATCTCTCTCCCTCTCTCACCCTCCCTCTCTCTCTCTCTTTAGAAAACCCCTTTCAGGGAATTTATTTATTCATTTTTGATCTCTTGTTTGTATTACAGACATCTTAAACATCTTCATATGTAAAGGAAGTGCTACATTTAAACATGAATAAAGAAGTGTGTGTGTGTGTGTGTGTGTGTGTGTGTGTGTGTCCCCTTGATGCAGTGACTTACTCTGTAGCCCAGGATGGTCTGGCACTCAAGCTTCTGGCCTTTGCCTCCAGCATCCTGGAATTGCTATGTGGATTTATATCACACCTAGATAGGAAAGTTGTTTTTTAAGGAAGTGAATATTTTTGACATTCAAAACTGCTTTTCGGGGTTTTGATGTGGTTCACAGTGGTACACTGATATGATTTGTTACATTACTCTTGTGGTATCTAGGATACAGAAAGTCAAAGTCAGTAAATGAAATGAGTCTAACTCTTACTCAGTCTCAAGACTGGGATAATCTCTTCTCTAAAATCTGTTTTTATATAATCTACTCAGCTTTTCACTTCACTCTTGATGCTATCTGATTCTGGCGTTCAGTTTTGTTATTGATTGACCACAAAACCCCGTTTCTTTCTTGTAATCATATTGAATCAGAAAGTCAAATACTGAAATGCTTCAAAGGGAAAACCGGGTTGGATAGATAGTTTAGTGGTTAAGAACAAACAAACTGCTCTTAGCTGAGTTTGGTTCTGACGACCGTGTTCCATGGCTTACAACTGTCTGTAGCTCTGGCTCCAGGGGATTCTACAACTGTGGATTCTTAGGGCACCTACATTCATGTGTGTATATTCACATGAACACATACACATAATTAAAAATGAAATGAATCTTTTAAAAAAGAAAGAAAAAATTTAGAAGTACAAAACCTACTAATACATTAAAAATGATCATCAGACAATAGAGAATGCCAAAAACAAAGCATAATAAGTTTTGCACACTAATTACTCTAAGTGTGAAAATAGTAAGCAAATGAGATGGGGAAGGCAAGGAAAGAAAAGAAAAACAGATTAAATTATTGAAAAGACCAAGAAGAGGAGAATATCATGGTGGAGAATAGGAAAAAAATCAAGAGGTCAGATTTTTTTTTTTTTTAAAAGAAGACAGATTTTTTTTCCCTCAGTGCTGAGGAAAAATATTTAAATCAAAATTAGACAAATGAAAGATAAAGAATTACAAAATGAATCATGAGTTATAAGATCAAGAAAAAATTATAGTTATAGTAGAAAAAATATAAAAGGGAAAGCCATCTTATAGAAAAAGCAGAAAAGACTAAAGGTTGTACAACAATGAAGAAAAATGTGATGAAAATAAAGTTAAGCAAATATTTATGAGCATGAAAGGGAATAAAGAAATAAAATATAAACATTAAAAATGTGAAAAAGTAAAAGAATTATTATTAACATTTTATTAAAGGCCAAAGAGAGATGCACAGTGTAGGAAAACACACACACACACACACACACACACACACACACAAGAGGAAAAAAAGAAGAAAATGGGAAATAGAAAGATAGTGGCTTGTTGTTTCAGCTTCCTCCTTTAGGTCTTTGAAATCTGTTGTTGGCCTGTTACAGTCTTAGAGGGGAATGTGATGGGTTGGTTGAAATTATTGACTCTTGTCTTCCCTGTAGTCCTGCTAGCATTAAGTCTTCTTCAGTAAGTGTCCACATCGGCCTCCAGAGCTGTTAGTTGTTTCTCTTATTTGTGTACTAGGTGCCTCTAATAGCTACATTTAGTTCGTTACTTCGTGGGATTGGCAGGTTCTCTTAGCCTCTTAGACTCTCCAGGTTATGCCTGCTATGCTGGCTAGTGTTCTAGCCAAGGGGGTGTGGGACACAGCCATAAAACTGAGATCTATACAGAAAGAAGACTTGTCTTCATACTTTGAACATCCCCAGTATTTATCTGTTGAGAAAATGAGTTCTTCATCTATATAGCACTGAATGGTGGATAAATGGCTCCAGAAGTTGATCTACTCATAGACCTCAGGCTAAGGCTTATCAAACAACTGTGATTCTGTTGACTCTTGGCCACTGAAAACTGAGTTAAAAATTTAGCTTCTGGAGACAGCCTTCTTGCAAGCCTTTCAGTATCCCACTTTGCACACTCCACAGCTCCCCCTTTAGCATAATCTATTGCTACTGGTTTGTGGCATGCAAAGTTAGGCTCCTTGACTTGTGGATGTTCTCTGTTCCCTGATCCCAAGTTAACTCAGCTTTAAGCCATAAGGTCTCATTCAAGATGGCACCCAGCCCTGCCCTTGTGGTCATACAGAGTAACAAAATGGGATTCCTCTCCATGGTTGACTCACTCACTTGAGAAATGACTTTTTTACTAAAACCTACAACTGTGAGTGCTCTAGATTGTGTCGTGTCTTGTCCCCTATTCCAATCCCCATAGAACTACCAATCTCTTTTAACTGGGGCCTTCTGGAGGACGTTTTGGATGTGGTTTCTGGAACCCCTTTCCTCTTTCTATCACATGGTTAGAGCAGTGTTCAGCTTGGCCTGTGGTTACTCATCTTTTTCTTGTCACTTTTTAGCTGTGTAATTGCTGCCTTTATGAGTTTCTAAAGCACTTCCTCTTTTCTCTTGGTAACAAAGTATTCTATTATTTTTTAAAAAAATATTTAAATTCTTGGAGAATTTGATACAATATATTTTGATCATATTTAACTTCCAACATCCCCTACCCACCCAACTTCACTTTGTGCTCTCTCTGTCTCTGTCTCTGTTTCCATCTCTCTCTCTTTGTGTGTGTGTGTTAAAGTTTTTATTATGTAGGGTTTTTATCTTGGTTAAGCTTCTTTTTAGGTAATTTTTAAAAGAGCAATTGGGAATGGGATTTTCTTCTTCTGATTTAATTCCTAGAAAGTTCCTTTTATTTAGGAAAATGACTTTTTTGTATGCTAATTTTGTGTCCTACTACTTTGGTGAACATTTTAGGGTGGGGTGTTAGGGGGCTAGGGGAGTGGGAGGTCATGGTGGGAGGAGTGGGAAGGTGGGGGGTGGAGGGTGCTGGTGGTGACTTTGGTGAGTACAGCTGCCCATAATCCACCCAGTGCTCTCTAAGTAACCCTTGGCTATACCTATTTATTCATCAAACTTGACTTGCTTGTATGTCAATATGTTAGGAGTTGGTTTTCCCTGCAGGCCGGTCTGGTCCTACCGCCACACCAGCTCCAAATACAGAGACTGTGTATTTGATATAATGCTGTTGGCCTGTTACAAGTTTCTTATTGGCTGGCTCTGTCTTAAATATTAACCCATTTCTATTAATCTAAGTATTTCCACATGGTCTCATCTTACCCGAGAGACCAGCGTACTACCCTGTAGGTCCTCCATCTTGGATATCCTCCTTACTACTTCCTCTCTCTTCCTTGTCTCCTAGTCCCACATATCTTGCTTTCCTATTGGCCAGCAGTGCTTTATTCATTAACCAAAAAGAGAATACAGAATGACATCTTTGATTTGTTAGCACCATTTCTGAGGCAGACATTATTTATTTATTTATCCTCTTCCTGGGTAATTTTCATGAATGGGGCCCAGTGTAGGAAGTTAGAACTTCATTGATCATCTCACCTCCAAAAAGTCTTTTTATAACTGGTAGACAAAAATGGTGTTTCTGCTAATGTATAGTTGGTGTCCAATAGTCCTGGAAAAACCTGGTTATTTCTTGTTTCGTAGTTCATAGTTACTATGAAAGAAGACCACAGACACTTTTACAGAAGGCTGGGAGACATAACACTATGTGGGTGTTGGGAACCAAGCCTCAGTCCTTTGGGAGAACAGTATGTGCTCTTAACTTATCTAGCCCTGTTTTATTTTGCTTTAGCCAAGGCTGATCTGAATTTCACTATGTAGCCTAGGCTAACCTTGACCCTGTAGTAAGCCCCCTGCTTTAATCTCACTACTGAAGGGATTATAGGTACGGGATACTGTTGCTGTGATAAAACATAACCAGTTTTCAGAGTAAAAGGTTTATGGTAGCTTATGCTTGACAGTCCATCATCAAGGGAAATCAGGGTAGGAGCTCAAGGCAGGAACTTGGAGGTAGAAACTGAAGCAGAGAACACGGGAGAACACACTGCTCACTAGCTTGCTCTCTGAGACAGACTCATAACTAAACATGCTTGATTTACACAGAGATGGTACAGAGCCCTGGGAGCAGTAGAGTTGTGTTTTCAAAAATTTGAATTATGTGTCCATATGGAAAAGTGATAACTGGCATCTATCCCCCACCATATACAGATATCAATTCCCAGGAGACGAGATAAATGTGAGAAACCTGGTAGTAAAGATTCTAGATGATGACTTAGGCAACTATCTTCAGGATTTGATGTAGGGAAAAATTCTTGATAAGACATGCAAGCATGTATACAGAAAGGAGTGGTGGTGAGGGAGGAAGAGGTGGGATGGAGGGAGATAAGAAGGGATAAATCATTTGATAATTTTATTGATATATATATATATATATATATATATGTGTGTGTGTGTGTGTGTGTGTGTGTGTGTATGGCAATGGACTCATATCCAGAACACAAAGAACTCATCATCCACAAGGAAAAGACAACATAATTCAAAATGCACAAGACATTTTAATAACAGATTTAACTAAAAATGGCTATTCAAAATTCAGAAACATGCAACATGTGGTCAAACTTACTTCTTACTTAATTCTCTTGATATAGAGAATTCAAGTAAAAAACATAATTAGGTGTCTCTTTATACTCATTATAATGACTGAAGTTGCAGATATAGAAAGTTCTAAGCTCTGGGAGGAATAGGGTATCATGAGCAATATTATACACAGTCCATCAGAGTGCACAGATAATACAGAACGAGTATGTCCCTTCAAACAGGGATATAGCATGTGGTATCTATGGCCCAGCACTTTTCATCTTGAGAGTTCATTTTGTGTAAAACTGAGTTATGTTTAATTGCATTTGAAAAAGATTACTCACAACAACATGATAGTCCCAAACAGCAGAAAAACAATTCAAAGAAGTCATCATTGCTAGAACGAGTACACTTTGGTATATCTGTAGAATTGACATTAAGCAACAATGAGTGTGAGTGAATAAATGTTATTTTTAACAACATGGATGCATTTAACACAATGTTGGGAAGAATACATCAGGAAGGGAAGGCTTTTGTCGTTTGAAGTCTAGTAACAGTCAGATTTTGGTGAAACACAGGAATGTGCTGTTCTTATATTCTTGTTCAATAACAGTAGCTAACAGACAACTTCCCCATCTCGGCCATAAGACCTGTGGACTTGGTCCATTCTCTTTGTATTTCGATTTAGTCTCCTACACAAACACCATATGAGCAGTTGACTGTGGAATTTAGTAGTGATTTAATCATTTCAAAGGGTCTTTTCTAGTCTGTTCTTCTGATACCGAGTTAACTAATCTGCTTGTCTTTGATTGTCATTCTGGCTTTCAGGGTTTACCCATCATGGTGATTCATAGCATTTTTTCTAACCAAAATGGCTTCTGGATCTGCTCTGACTTTTTTTTTCATGTTATGGAGAGAATATAGTTTGATGAAAAGAGTAATGGCTGTGTTAATGGGGTTAAATTTGCTTAGACACAATCTTATAGTGGAACACAGTTTCTTTCTTTCTTTCTTTTTTTTTTTTTATAAAATGGGCACTATCTGACATACTTTTATGTTAAGTATGTTAAGAAATAACTTAATTTTTATTTTGAAGCAATGTCAACCTTACAGAAGAGTTTGTGTACCCTGCTCTGATTATCCTAGTGCTAACATTTAGTCATAATTGTTCCCCTCTCTTTCCCCCTCTCCTTCTTTCTCTCCCTTATCCTTTCCCTCCCTCCCTCTTTTGTTGTTCTCTCTCATAGGATCAAGAATCACATCTGTATTTCCTGAACTGTTTGAAAATCTTAGGAACCATGTCCTTTTAGACTTAAATATTTTAGTATTTCTTAAGATCAAACCACAAACTGCTGTATGCTATCACACTGAAGATTTTAATATGGATTTACTCATGTTTTCAATTGTCCTTAGTAGAATATTTCTCCCAATAAAAGATCCAGTACATGCTCATGCATTGTTGCTTATTTTGAAAAAGCCTCTTAGCCTTTCATTGTCACCCAAAGTCATTGACATATTGGGAGAATATAAACCAGTTATGATGTCCCTGAACCTGGGAGTGACTGCTATTGCCTCCTGATTAGATTTAGGTTCTGCATTCATGGGTGTTGTGAGTTACTTCCCAGTGAGGCAAAGGTAGGGAAAGAATGGACTTAACAACCAAAAATAAAATCCTCACATTTCGCTTATATGTTTGTCTAAGGTTGATGATAAAGACAGAAATAGAAGTGAAATTGCCTAAGACAGATCATTCCAAGAAGAAATTAATGAATAGTATTCTTAGATTCAAGAAAGATGTTTCTGAGCCATTCATAATATATATATATATATATATTTTTTCCCTTATTTTACATATCAATCCCAGTTCTCTTTCCCTCCCTCCCATCCCATTCCCCCCACACTCCACAGGGAGGGTGAAGCCTTCCAGGAGGGATCATCAAAATCTGTCAAGTCATTTGGAGTAGGGACTAGGCCCTCCCTCCTGCCTCTAGCCTAAGGTAGTATCCCTCCATGGGGAATGTGCTCCCAAAGTCCTTTTGTGCACCAGGGATACATCCTGGTTCCACTGTCAGAGGTCCCTTAGACTGCCCAGGCCTTCTAACTGCAAACCATCAGGGGGTCTGAGTCTGTCCAATGCTGGTTTCCCAGCTATCAGTCCGATGCTTTTTTGGTACTTTCTCTGGAGCTGGAGGGATGAATAGACTGGAATTTGCCATATACTTCAAAATCTAAGGATGAGGTGACCTTAAAATCTTTGGACTTTGTCCATCCCCTGAATTTTTAGACTTAGTCTCTTACACGACCACCATATAAACAATGGCCTGACATTTGCTGGTAGAGTGAGGGAAGGTGGTTCTGTTGGAATCCATCACAACTTAAGTATTTAGAGTAATGGTTGCTTGAATTGGAATGAACTTCTGAAGGTCCAACAGGAGGGAATTATATTTAATTTCTGGTGGGTTACAAGATACAGGAAGTTGGAAGTGGTCATTTGGAGGAAGAACCGTTAGCAAGAAATACCCAGTGCTGGAAGTCATCTTTGAGAAAAAAAACAAAAAACCACAAAACCACTCACTCAAGGAAAAAAATGACATTTACAACATCCATTGCATAGAAGATACCCACAGCAGAGTGTAACTGGTGTGGGAGAGTGACTGCACGTATTCATCTTTCTTTGCATGCTTCAGACCTGGCAAGGTCCCAGGGCACCAGCCAGAAAGTGAAAAGTGCTACGAGAGCTAGCCATGGCTTCTAATCACTCTTGCCTTCTCAGATGTTATGCCAATTTCAATTTAATGAGAATTATTTTAGCCTATACTGGAGTACAATCTTTAATGCCCCCAGAAAGAGATTACCACATTTCATTTAGTATAGATGCTATTTTATATGTTGCTTCATTATTTTCAAAAGTCATAAAAATGAAAAAGTCTTCTACTTATGATTTTTCTCACATACATAGAATTAGTGGATTAAGTGACCAAAGCTTCTAAGATAGAAAGAAGTTAATATTTTCATGGCTGAAGAGCTGGATTAATGAAACCCCTGTGGGCATTTGAAACTCCACAAAAAAAAAAAAAAAAAAAAAAAAAAAAAAAAAAGAAAGCTATTGATGGGGTGACAATGTATTCTGAAAATGTTACTTGTTACTGTTCTTTAAAACATTATTTGATGTATCTATCCAATCTGTGGCTGTTGAAAAGAAAAAATTGCTCTATATCACTGACCTTGAAAGGAAAAATGGGCAGAGAACATTGTGTAAGGGATGAAGGGATGATCATATGCCTTTGAAGATGGTTTCAAGATGTGACTAAACCCGGACATTGGGTCTCCCACCCTTCCAGGACAATCTAAGAGTTCATGTGAAGACAGAAGGCTATGTATTACTTTAAGGTTCTTGGTTTCTGTGATTCTTGATTCCTATAAATGGTGTTATAGTTTTTAAACTGTAGTAGGATGTTTTATACTTAAGTTGTATTTATTTATTTTATGTGTATGAATGTAAGCATGTATGTAAGTATGCATTTGTGAATGAGTACAGATGTGTGCATATCATGCTGTCCTCAGCAGTCAGTTAATGTCTTCCACTTTGCTGAAGCATTTCTCTTGTCCCCGTCGCTTACTCCAGGGTAGATGGCTTGAGAGTTTCTGGGTGATTCTCCTGTATCTGCCTCCTTCCCAGCCACAGAAGTGCAGAGATTACAGATGTATGTCACCACTCAGCTTTTTGCATGGGATTCTGGGGCTCAAACTTGGGTGTCAGGCTTGTTGGTGTTTTTATACACTGAGATATCTCCCCATCTTGAATTTTTTTTTTTAAAGTTCGGAAATGAATAATACAGAAAGTATTCCACAAAGTATCTCCTCTCACGAAAGGATGCCTCATGGAGGCAATCATCAGTGTGATGGTCTTTGGCACTTCTGTATGTTTTTGCAAACTATTGCCTAAATGACTTAATTGGGGGGAACATTAGAAAAATGTTTGCAGTCAGATTCTGTGAATGCCTAAAAGCATCAGACATTCAATGGTCAATAAAGAGAAGTTCCAACTGAATAGTGAGAGAGTTAGCAAGGCTCCCAGGAGCTCAAAGATGAAACTGTAACAGAGACTCTTCGGGGGGGATCCCCAAACTAAGAAACCTCTTTTAGGACAACAAAGTGCCCCAGAGACCTCTGAGATTCTATGAACCGATAAGGTGCAACCTCAGCATCCATGGTAGACACCATCTTTCATGTTTTCTGTAAATGACTGAGGATTTCTGCCTCTGATATCCTCTCCTCTTCCTCACAGAACTTTTTGGCTGGAGAAACCCCCAACATGGGGGTGGGGTGGGGTTGAAGATAAGGGCTTTGACGTTTCTCTTTCTCGGCATTCCCCTGGGAGTTTAAAGACCAACTTAAGCTTTATTTTCACCATTTGGTCCTTCCTTCCTTCCTTCCTTCCTTCCTTCCTTCCTTCCTTCCTTCCTTCCTCCCTCCCTGCCTCCCTCCCTCCCTCTCTCTTCTTTCTCCCTTCCTTCCCTCCCTCCCTTTTCCCATCTATCCATCTAGGAGGAGGGAGCGCTTAAAATGAATAGTCACCAAACAACCATTATAACCTAGAAGCTTTAGGCTCTGGAAACAATGGGGGCTGGATCGATGGCTCCCTGGTTGAGAGTGTTGGCTGCACAGTCATGAGAAACAGAGTTTGGATCCCAGCACCCACATAACAAGCTGGGCATCACACAAGTGCTTATAACTCCACCTCTGAGGTGGAGTGCCCTTTTCTGGCCTTCACATGCACATAGTCACACAGAAATCATCTATTCCATAAGTAAAAATTTAAAAGTTACTGTAAGAAATCTGTAAAACATGTCTTCCAGAGGTTGGGATGCACAGGTCTAAAAACAATTACTTGACATGAGCCCTGTGGCTAAGAATTCCTCAGCCTGGCCCTGACAAGGCAATTTCCTCTCATATTTTTTTTTTATCTGTATGTCACCTCCAAACCTCACATTTTTGGTACACTGGAATACCAATTATCTAATTATTATTACACTGTGTGAAACAGATGGACTCTACACTTACAATTATAAATTGATATAATTTCTGGAAAACCCTTTTTATGCATTATCTCAGAAAAAAGGGTCTTTATCACTGACTCTTAAATAAAATAGTTAACATGAGAGGCACATATGGGTTACCTGATGTGGGCCTTTTGGTAAAGCACAGCACAAATGAGAACTTTGCTAGTCTAAAGAAATATGTAGGAAGAAATCTTTGTTCTCTGAAATCATGGAAAAAATTTAAATTTTCATTAATTTAATCTGTTGGCACACTCTTTTCTTGGCCACTGAATCAGTTAGTGATAAAAACAAACACCAAAGCCACCTATAGTTCATAACTAAAAATATTGGCAGTATGCTATTTTCTGTGACTTGAATTTAGCCTTCATCACAACTCTTTCTCAGTTTTCTTCCCTGCACTGTAGACCTCCTACTAGGTTCTACAATCACCCTTTACTTCTTTGCAGTTTCCCACCAAGGCCAACTTTAAAGGCAGTTCATGTACACTGCTTTGATGGCTAGGAACGAGAGACTGGATATCCCAGAGACCTAGAGTAGAAACAAACAAGACTGGCAAAACAAAACAAAACAAAACAAAATCAAACTCAATGAAACGATTCCTAATGATATTCTGCTATACTCATAGATAAATGCCTTGTCCAGTCACCAGCAGAAGGGCTTCCTTCTCAGCAGCTGGAAGGAGGTGCCAAGACTCACAGCTAGACACTATGAGGAGAGAGTCTAAGCTGGAGGTCTCCATTGGGTCCCTCTCCTTGGAGATCAGGAAACTCTGGGGAAAAGGGAAAGAAAGGCTGTAGGTGTCAGAAGGGACAGAGAACAGCAGAAGAACATGGCCAACAGAATCAATTAAACAGGGCTCACAGAGACTGAAGTCTCAAGCACAAGGTCTGCATGAAGCCTTCTGCATATACTTTATGGCTGTTAAATTGGTGTTTTTATGGGATTCCTAACAGTGAGAGCAGGCATACATCTGACTCTTTCCCTGCTCTTGAGACTTTTCCTCCTATTGGAATGTATTGTTCAGCCTTGATATGAGGGCTTTTGCTTTGTATTATTGTGTCTTGTTTTGTCCCGTTTGGCTCTTGGCTCTTGGAGACCTGCTCTGTTCTGAAGAGTAATTGGAGGGGGAAATGGATCTGAGAGAGAAAGAAGGTGGGAGGGAGAGCTGAGAGGATTTGAGGGAAAGGAAACTGTGGTTGGGAAGTATTACATGAGGGAAGAATTTATTTCCAATAATAAATAAGCAAATAAAGGCATCTCATGGTGACTGCCTCACCATCTCTGCTTATCTTGATAGGGTACCACTGGAAAAAGCAGTATAGAACCAAGGTTTGTGTTCAGCTGAGAACCACATCTGTGGGAAAATGAAGGCAGTTGAGCTGGTAGAGGAAATAGTAGAGAAGGAAAACAGCAACGGTAAAGGCATCATAAGATCTGATAGCCACCCCTTCAGAATCTTTCCACCTCAGGAAAGGGAACCTGGCTTTCCTTCTTCATCTACTGTCCAT
Source organism: Phodopus roborovskii (assembly GCF_943737965.1). NCBI lineage: Eukaryota > Metazoa > Chordata > Mammalia > Rodentia > Cricetidae > Phodopus > Phodopus roborovskii. Next base: position 32,839,882 of record NW_026126433.1, read on the forward strand.
AGGATCCAGGTTGGTTCTTCTGGGAATGAGACATGACTTTGGGCAAGACAGATTTCATAGGATGAAGGAGGGAAGTTTTTAAAGCATAGCTCAACTCAAGTATGCTAGCTGTTGCTAATCCTCCAGAAGTTCTGGGGTATGGTAATGAGTGATCATCTTGAGTGCAGGGATTTGGGTGACACACCACAGTATCCATGACAACCCTCAAATATTAAGTAAGAGACGACATAATCCAGTTATTTTCCCCATGGCTCTTTTTTTTAAAGTTCTCATATGTGAATGGAATATTTTAATAAAAGAAAGGCATGTACGGTTGCTAATTTAGAAGCATATGTACCAATTGAGTAGCTACTACTTGCTACATAGCTACTAGATTTCTTCATGAATTGTGTTCTTCACAGCCTCTTGTGTTTATTCATATGATCTGCTTAAAAAATTCTGAGACTTGAGTTACAGACTACCTGGATCATTACCAGAGCATAGTTATCTCATTTTCTCATTTGTTAATTAACTATGATGGCATTTTAATTGGCTCTTTCCTGGGGTTCAGTAACAAAAGATACATGTCAAAACTTTTAGAAATGCCAGTCTGGAGAAAGTCTCCTTGTGGTTAGCTAGCACCTAAGCATGAGGAAATTCCAGGACATGAAGGAAGGTAGGCCAGAGTGAAGCATGGGTGGTACAAACTGAGGGGAATAGTCAGGGAGGGATTGTCAAAGCAAGAGTTGGTGTGAAAGGTGGAATTTTCCCCTGGTGCCAAAGACAGTTTCTGCTTCACCATTGCTAGCATGTCCCACTTGACTCAGGCAAATTAAAAATGAAACAGATGAAGCACAAAAGAGACAGAGACTATAATTATATATGTCAAAAATAAAAAAAAAACCCCAAAAACAAAAACAAAAAACAACCCAAAACCAAAACCAAACCAAAACAACAAAAAAACCATCCAAACTATTATTTAGCACTGGTCCTTCCTCCAGGTAAAGAGAAGCCATGGCATCTGGTGAAAAGGAAGACTGACTGTATTTATCTAGTTCTGGAATCTTTGACCCAAATCTTAGATTTATCACCTCCATAGTACCACTGTGACTCATTTCAAAGCAAGTGGCATTATTTTTTTTTAAGTGTCTCTGTGTTTGTGCTCTCTTTTTGTTGTGGTTGTGGTTGCTTCCATCTCATTTTTAATTGTTAGCTGTGTCAGCCTTCTCTAGTCCCTGTCCTTTTAGAATCTTTTAGGCCAAAGGAGAGCTGGTGTGGCTTTCCCCAGATACCACTTGCAGTATCAGAAAGATTGCCATTTAATGCTCAGTCTCTTCAACTTTGATGCTATGGCCTTGGTTTTGATTAGAAAACTGGAGAAATCCAACTGAGACTAAATTTCTCCTATACCAGAGGGTTTTTGCTATAAGCTTTATCTGTAGTCCTTTATTCTTCCATTTGAAACTCATATAGTGACTGCCATCCATCCATTTATCTGTTTCCCTCTCTTCTGAAAAAGAAGCCCACGTGCTATACTGCCCATCTCATAATTTTCCTTACAGCCTCCCTGCAGGAGGCACATATCTAGACAGCTCTACTCTTAGCTTCAATAGCTGCTCCTGCAGCCTCATGTTTTTCCCCCTATGCTTGACTTCCATCTGAGTGTTGGTGTTTGGCTGGGATTATCCCAATTAGGAGGGCAGATGGAGCTCAAGTCTAATTCATGGTTTCTTTTATTTTCAAAGATATGGATTGCATAATTCTAGTATGTACATTCTTGCTAATAGCACATTAGTTTTATTATAAGACATATAGTTGTTATAAAATAAAACTCTGCTTGATTCCTGGCAAATTTGGCTTCTGTACCAATGATTTATTTTTTTTTATGTAGCTGAGCAGCTGTCTCCTCACTACTCCTAAGATTTCTAAAAGGAAGCAAGGGATAGCATGTCACTAGATGGTATGTGAATATAATGGGAGTATTTTGCTTGTGGATGTGCTCTTAGCCTCCAGAAGCAGGCCATGGAGCCCTCTCATGCTCTCCAGTGTCATATTAAGCCCTCTACCCTATATATTCTGAGTTGTTCTCTCCTAACAGATACCATAAGGACTAGATTTTATTTATTTATTGGTCATTATTGTATCTCCAGAGCCTGGATCTTAGAAATTTTAATGCATATTTATTCTCTAACTAAGCTTTGGAAAGTGGGTCTTCCCTCCAACAATTTTCTGAGAAGAAAGAGAAGTAGTAATAGCTGCTTTGGGGGACACCATTTACCCAGGGTTCATAGCCTCACTGAGATGCAATGCTGAGGGTAAATTTTGACTCTCTCCTACTTTGATTTATTCACACCATCCTCCTTGTTCTGGAATCATGTTAGGCAAAGTTTTCTCCCCTAGGAAAAACCTAGTTGCTGATAGCCAAAGATGATTCTTTTTTGTCCTGTTTCTCATAAGCTAACAAAACCATCATACCTTATATAACTTACACAAAGATTTCTTCACTAATGTGTGGCTGAAGTGGCTTTTAAAGTTGATTTAGACCACTGTAAAAATGTGTGTGTGTGTGTGTGTGTGTGTGTGTGTGTTTACACTCTATTTCTGTAACACAATGTGAACTCTTTGAAGTCATGGCTCATCTCAACTCATTCTTTTATCTCTCTCTACTATTTACATCATAATGCTGTCTATACTAGGACTTCGATAAATATTTCTCTGGCAGATCAAAAGTCACATAACCAGACATTCAGGGTAGGATAGTTGGATGAGCTTGTCGTTGTTGCCTTTTCTCTCCAAGCATGTTGGCTTCCCAGCACTGTGTGGTTAGCTTACACTTACCTCAAAATCCCTGTTTCTAAAGGGCTCCCCAGAGTAATGCAAATGTGGGTTGGTTGCCCATAGCAGCTTTTTATTTTCACTTATCACAGAGATAAAACACAATTTTATCATATCTTGATTGTAAGATGCAGGGATAGGAAGGTCATATGTTCCTTTTCTTTTGTGATTAGAATTACTGAACAATGAGTGCCATTGTTCTATGATGGTTGAAATATGCTCTTTCGCCCTATTCAGTGAGGTAATCTCAACCCAGATGTGGTTGCTGAACACTTGAAATGTAGTTACTGTGAAAGCGGAACCACATTAACTGAATTTGATTTTTAACTAGCCCATATTTAAATTTAAGGAGCCACATGTGACTAGTGGCTACAGTATTGAATAATGAGTGAATTGTTAGAAGGATGTTTCTATTATTCTTTCCATAAAACAAAGTTGGCTTTATTAATAATCTATTTTGTGTCTTTTCTACTTAAATATGTTCTTCTGTTACTTTTATTATTTCTTTCTAATTCTTTTTTTGTCTTATCCTTTTCCTGTCTTACCTTGTCTGCCCTTTTAATTTTCAATATTCCTTTTAAACTGAAGGTTTCGGCTGCTCATCAATGTCCTCTCTGTCAGTCTTCTTTTTACATAACTTTAGAATTAGTGTAAGAGTTTACCAAACTAAACCAAACAAACCTCTGCTGAAAGTTTAAGTTGTGATTTCACTGAACATATAGAATAATTTCAAGTGAAGTGATGTCTTCACAATATTGAGTTTTATAACCTGGGAGTGTGCTCTTCTATTAAATCATGCCTTTAGTTTTTCTCTAAGCATGTTTTTACCGTATTTGAAGCCTACTTGGCTAGGTGTAGAAAAGTTTAAATTAGCCATGTCTTTTTATTTTAGGAGTCAGCAAGCCTATTCTGATAAGTGACAGAGAGACTATTGCTTCTGTTACAATTAGTCAATTTGGCATTGCAGAGTTAGTAGGTAAACAAATGGCATTTCTTTGTTCTGATACTGTATATTTATAAAAAACCACGAACCTAGTTCAACCTCCAGGTTATAGTTTATTAGCAGTCATAAGTAATTCTCCTATAAATAGCACATAATTTATACCCTTGTGACACAAAATTGTCAACGAAAACTTTAAATCTCCGAAGAAAGACTGGGGCAGACACTTGAAGAAGGAAGACTCCCTAACCCTAAGCCTAACCCTGAGCCTAACCCTAAGCCTAACCCTAAGCCTAACCCTAAGCCTAAGCCTAACCCTAACCCTAACATGGACTGCTACAATCAGTATGATCAAAGTGGCCACCCTACCAAAACCAATTTATAGATTCAATACAATTTCAGTAGAAATCCCCATGACATTTATCACAGAAATAGAAAAAAAATTCCTAAAATTTATATGGAATCATAAAAAACAAAACAAAACAAAAAACCCAAAAAACCCAGAGAGTCAAAGCAATCTTGAATTGAAAGTAAGTGCTAGAGGGATTATTATTTCATATTTCAAGCTATATATAATATGAACATATATAATATAATATGAACATAATATATATATATATATATATATATGTATATGAACAGAAAAAGAAAAGGCATGGTAATGGACATGTAGATCAATGAGCCAAACTAGAAGTCCCAAATATGAGTACATGTAATTACAGCCCTCTGATATTGATAAAGATGCAAAAAAAAAAAAATACACACCAGAGGACAGATAACATCTTTAAATGGTACTAGGAAGTGAAATGTCCACTTGTAGAAGAATGTAATTAGATCCATATCTATCACCCTGCATGAACATCAACTCCAGAATTCCGGAAAGTAGAAGCATTAAAACTGCTAGAAGAAAACACGGCCAATGAATGCCCTGATACAGGTATATGCAAGAACTTAGTGAGTAGGGGTCCACTCACTCGGGAGTTAAGGTTAACTGCTGACAAATGGGACCTCATAAACTAAACTTCCATACAGCACAGTAAACAACAAATCTAGTGAAAAGGACCCTCACCCATGAGAGAATATTTATCAGCTACATGTCTGATAGAAGATTAATATCCAGAATATATAAAAAACTCAAACAAAACAAAATAAAAAACAAAAAGAAAGTCTCGAGAAAAACAAATGACCTAATTGGCTATGGGGCTGGAGAGATAGCTGAGCAGTTAACAACACTTCTGTTCTTCTAGAGGGCCCAAGTTGAATTCCTAGCACCCACATTCATACAGCCAACACAATCCTAAATGGAAACAGGAAACATTCTAGAGACTCCATTAGGATACTTCTACAAAGTTAATACATAAAAATCAGTGACATTGTAAAAAAAATGACAAACTCCCAAGAAAGAATCCAGAGAAACACTACATTTTACAACAGCCTCAGCAACAACAACAAATCTTGCCTTAACTCTAACTCAGCAATTAAAGAGTTGTAAATAAAAACTTTAAGACATTGAAGAAAGAAATGGAAGAAGACATCATAAGATAAAAAGATCTCTCATGCTCATGGGTAAGATTAATACTGTGAAAGTGGCTGTCCTACAAAAAGCAACCTAACACCCACATTGTGCCTCATATCCATCTCTAACTCTACTTGTAGGAGGTCTGGCTCCCTCTTTTGACCTCTATGGGCACTGCATGCATATGGTGCACAGATACACAAGCAGGCAAACCACCTAACCGTGTTTAAAAAGGGGATTGGGGAGGGGGCTATGAATCGGAAAAGAGTAATCTCAAAAGAAGGACTAAAAATGGCTAAGAAACATATCAAAAATGTTCAACATCCTTAGCAATTAAGGAAATGTGAATTAATGCTATTTTGCAATTTCATCCTATCCCAGTCAGAATGGCCAAGATCAAGAAAACAACTGACAACAAATTCTAGCAAGGTTATAGGGAAATTCCTGTTAGTGGGATTGCAAACTGGTGCAATCACCCTGGAAATCAGTGTGGAGAATTCTAAGAAAGCTAAAAATAAATCTACCATATGACCTTGATATACCATTCCTTGGCACATGCCCAAAGGACTGGACGTTCTACTCTACAGATCATGCTTAGCCATGCACATTATCACTCAATTTACAATAGCTAGGAAATGGAAACAACATAAATGCCCTCCTATTGATGAATGGCTAATGAAAATGTGGTACATATAAAAAATTATTAAAGTTGTAGGTAAATGGATGGAACTAGAACATATTACACTGAGTGAAGTGGCCCAATTCTAGAAAAACAAAGGCTATGTGTTCCCTCCTAGTTGCTGTCCCTCACTCCAAATCTTTAGATGGGAGGATGGAACCTGGAATAACTACAGAAACCAGGAAATAAAGAAGGGTCATGGCGGGTTGGGTGGTGTGAAGAAGGAGCTGTAGAGAAGCAGTTAGTAGGACACGAGTGCTATGAACAGGAAGGATGCAGAAAGTGTGAGGGGGCTCTATCTGGGAAGGGGGTGGGAGAGAGACTGAGGGAGAAGGATGGAGGAGGAAAAGGAACACTAATGGGGGACTGAAAAGCAATAGGGAAACACTATTTTATGTTTAATATATATATATATATATATATATATATATTAAATATATATATATTAAAGGAAGTTTTGCCACTTGGTGGGTGATAATGCTTCCCCCAAGGTAAATCACAAAAATTGGGAGAGCTAGGACTAGGACCTTTGCTGTGAGATAGTGTCTTTTATCTCTGACAGGAAAGCTGTCCATGGACTCAGAACAATATTGTTACATGAGCAAGACCAGTATAGTGACAGCATCAGTTGACATGCCAGTGTGGGCAGGGGAAATCCCACACAACTGCACCCATAGATGAAACTACAAGTGGTCAGTCCTGCTGAGAGAGGGAGAATCAGTCTCTTCTAGAGACAAACTCCCACACAGGTTGTTCCATCCCAAGTGGTCAGCCCTGGACACATACATGTACATATGAACAAAGCTAACTTGATTCAGTAGGTTACATTTACATGTGTGCATGTATATTAAACCATTTATAATACACACACACATATATATATATACATATACATATACATACATACATACATACATATATATATATATATATATATATATATATATAAAATGGGGATGTAGATGCGGTACTCATGTATGAAGTTCTAAAAAATTATTAAACAAAACCATTTAAATGTTGTGATTGCTGGATTTGGTGCTTCACACATTAAAAAGTGTTACTCCGTGTACAGATATTTTACTTTCTCCTTGTATTTGTTCTACTTTTCATGTTATTCTTTATCTTCTTATTGATGTTTTCTGTTGTTTCATTGTGTTGATCAAATTTCACATTTCCTGAACAATAAATGTATCTGGAATGTTTTAATTATACATAGTTTACTCTCAAAAACTTACCTTTATTCTCACACCTTCACTTTAATTTTTATTTATGTGCTTACTGTTATTGCTGTTCATTAGTCCTTCTCCACAGTGTCCTCAGCTTTCTTTTACTGCCTAGAATAATCTTTTACTTCATCATAGTGATTTTTATGTTGGTAATATTTAAAATGATCTACAACTGACTTTATTTTGTCTTTAGCTTTGAAAAGTTTTTATGTCTATAATTATAGATTTGGCAATTAGTTCTTGTTTGAATTGTTGCTGTCATGTTAATCTAATTGTTATTCTTCTACAGATTATCTGCCTTTCTCCTCTCTTTTTATAAAATCCATTTCAATGATTGCACCTTTTGCTTCTAAAGTCCTGTTCTCCACACTTATTTGCATTTTGTTAGATTTATTGTACATTGCACTGTTTTAAAAAGGCATTTCATATATATTCTTTGTTATATAATCACCCATTTCCAGATTTTTAAGCAATTTTGTTCACTAAATTTGTAGGTTTTCCAGTCAGTTGGGCTACTTTTTGGTATCTATAAAGTGAGGCAGTTTCTTTTATTTTTATTTTACATATCGATGCCAGTTCCCTCTCCCTCCCTTCCTCTTTCCCTCTCTCCTCCCCTCACATGCACTCTGACCACCCTCCCCTCCTATCAACCCCCACTCCACATGTAGGGTGATGCCATCCAGGAGGGGGTCATCTAAACCTGTCAAGTCATTTGAAGTAGGGACTAGGACTTCTCTCCTGTCTCTAGGTTAAGGGAATATCCCTCTGTGGGGAATGTGCCTGCAGGAACCAGGATGTATTCTTGGTGCGTAAAAAGACCTTGAGGCAGTTTCTTTTGGATCTCCTAGTTGGTTGAGATTAGTTTGTGAGCATCTCAAAGACACAGATGGGAGCTTCTAGAAATGATTTCTTTCAGCAAACAGGTAATCCATACCAAACCTCAAATTTTCACATCCTTCTAGGTCTCTGGCTTACTGTAGGAACCTCTAATTTAAATGAACCACCTTAGTGCTTAGTGTAGCATGAATAATAAAAACCCAGAGACAGATATTGAGATTCAAGCTGAAGATCAGATAAGCAAAGCAGCCAGCCAGTACCTCCAGCAAGGCTGAAATGAAGACCCTGTATTCCATGTGAATGAAAACTGAATCTCCTAATACAGTCTGAGACACTTGGCTTCTGTCTTTTATATGCCTCTCTAGGGCTGGGATTAAAGGTGTGAGCTCTGTTTCTCCTTTAGACTGATTACTTTTATGTAGACCTTGGTGGCCTTGAACTCAGAGAGATTCATCTGCCTCTGCCTCCTGAGACCTGGGATTAAAGGTGTGTGCTACCACTGCTCAGTTATGGCTGTGGCTATCTTTGCATTGTGATCCTTTAGGCAGGTTTTATTAAATCATAAACAATATTATCACCACAATTTAATTTCTCAAAGCTGAACCTGAACCACTTATAGATGATCTTGTCTTTTTCTTGTTATTTAATGGTTTCCATGATTTAATGATTTCAACTAACGCTTTCAGAGAAATGAGGATGAATGATTGGAACCCTCAAAGATATACTAGAAATACATTCAAAAGTTTGTTTTGCTCAGGGCCTGGTTAATGTACAGTAAAGGGTCCTTCAGAGCATAATTACCATGTAATCAAAAGTTCTAGAACCCTGTGTCATCCATCCATTCACTCATCCAGTCATCCATCCACTCACTCACCCATCCATCTACTCACTCATCCATCTATCTACTATCCATCCATCCATCCATCTGACATATAATTGAATACCTACAGTCTGACAAACACTAGTTAGAGATGGACATATGGAAACTCAGTACTCAGATGTCAAATATTGACTTATAATCTAAAGGAGGAGGTAGTCAAATCTCTGATAACTCTAAAGAAATATGAACTATACTTAAAGTAGTTGGTAAATTGGTAGAAAGGGGAGTGGTATCTAGTCTCCCTTTGGGGGCCAAAGAGGAGTAGAAGTGGGAGAGGTTGTTGCTTAGGTTATGGTGAGGGAAGCCATAGGAGGTTTAAGTATTAGGGAAGATCTGCTGAGTTTAAATTTAGAAGAACAGGCAGTTTAGTATGCAGAGAGGAGTCATGGTAGGGTTTCCTAGTTAAGACTTAAGAGTAAAAAGTGTTTCAAAATGAAAAGGCAAGGTATTTTCTGAGAAGTACAAGAAGGTTGATAAGAGTTAAGGCAAATAAGTTTACAGGAGGGCTTACATACACAGGAGAATGTTTAGTAACTAATTCTAAATAATGAAGAATAAATCATTCTGAATGTAATTATCATGCATTTGTTTTTATAAAAGGTTTACTATTGGTATTGAACAGAATAAAATCAAGGGGGTGGGGAATAAGAACCCTCACAACATGTTAGTAGTGATGGAAAATAAGAAGGAGCATAAAGTTGAGAATACTTAAAGTATAGAATTTCTGTGCTTTATGGCTAATTTGTTGGAATGTAGGAGTTTAGGATGATTGACAAGTTTCTGACCTGGATGACTGTGTGGCTGGTACCATCTTTATAACCACTGCTAGGAAACACATAGTAGGAACAGAACAGAGCAAAGCTACTGTGAGTTCAGTTTTGGGCCAATTGCATTTGAGTTGCCTGTAGATTCCTCTCTGGCATCTGCCCAGGGGTACTAGATGTAAAGCTGGAGCTCATAGCTCGGATGAAGGCTACACATTTAAATTTGGGTTTTAACAACAAATGAATTGAAGCCATGATAGAATCGCGAGTATCATGACATGGCAAGGAAAAAAGTGAAGGAAACTGAGTTTCCAAAGATCTAAAACCAGAAGTATAATCTCAAGCCAAGAGAAGTGAGCAACAGCATTTACTGCCATAGAGATAGACATAGATATCTGGATCCATGTGAATTTTAAAGGTGAGAATGCTCTTGGTTACTATTATGTTACCACAACATTGGTTACCATTGGTTGTCACAACAGATTCCAAATTGTGATTTGACCTACTGCTTACTGTGGGAACTACTTGGCCAACATTTTCTGTTTGTTAAGTGAAGAAGACAGAAACTATTTCCTGAGGACTATATGACTTTCTCAGAGTTTTCTTTGGGATTTCTTAGTAGACAGGCAATTTGATCCACCTTTATACAATCATGGTGGCTGGTCTTACACTTAAATGTGACTTGATAGTGCTTTTATGGTCAGCTTTTGCCCTATCATCCCCTTTAACTATTATCATGATACCAATTTATTTTGAAACTAATTCTGGTAGCTGGAATATGTGCCCTGGGACTTTCTTCCTCCAGCTCTGTCTATCATGACACCACTTTTCTGATTAGAATTGAAGTGCCATGATACACATCTAGAGAGCTTGTTTATCTCATTAGCTGTTACATTGGTATGACCTTGTACAATGTTTGGCACAAAATAGATATTTTCACTCTCCATTGAAAAAAATTTATCTATTTACAATTTCCTCTGATCATTTAAAATGATACATTTCTGCTTATCTTTCACCTCCGTAAGAGGCAAGAAATACTTGTTTTTCTTCCAATAAGCCCATTTGTTTCCTTTCTAGCAGGCATGGACTACTTGAATAGCAGTTTTGTTTGTCTCCATTAAGTGACTTTACCACCATTACTTATGTGCACCATTCCCAGAAACAGCAAATAAAAGTTTTGCAGCTGTAAGCAGAGTTCAGTGAAGCTTTCCAAAGCCCACACTCAGACATCTTAATAAACCAAATACAATGCCAAGTCACTGTCAGCATATAATGGGAAAATATAGAGACATTGTCTTAATTTTAAAGTTGTCTGGGAAAGCTAGAGAAAATCAAAATGACTATGTGAGACATTGCAGGTCTCCAATATCTCGGACTTTTGACTTTCAGGCTTTACCCTACCTTGCTTGGTGTTTTTTGGAGGAGACATCACTAGCTGGCTGAATAGAACAGATGTTGCAGTGGTTACATTCATGAAAGATTTCAAGTGCCTTAAATTTCCCCATGATCTTCACCTCAGATAGGTTTCTGTCTCTCACCCATGGAAGGCGGCATAGTGAGTACCATGAAACCATATGTAGTTTTCTTTTTACCACAGGCAGAGTTTCACTCTGGTTGAACAAGTTCAAAGAAGGTTTCACTCTGCAGGCTTTACAGAAATCTGGAACCTTTGAGGTACCATTTTAGCAGACATGTTCTGAAAAACTAAGGCTCTTCTTATTTTAGGAACTTTAATTGTGTCTTTTGTTATTGTTCCATCTTAGCGTCAGGATTTCTCATTCAGTTGCTTTGTCTGGTGTCAGACTCCTGGACTCAAATGCTCATCTTGCCTCCTAAATATCCAGGGTTATAAGTGTTTCATGAGTCAAGCTATAATCATGTGTCTCTGAAAGAGTGAGGAATATTGCCATTGGGTGTGAAGGTTCTACCATAGCATTACTCTTAAATGTCACAGTTAGCTACCAACTATAGGAGAAAAAAGCACCATCATTGAACTAACTATTGGTGGTGAAGGACCTGATTCTTGGATTCAAAGGATCAGGGATATAAAGTTTTGACTTGGCTTCTAATTTTCCACTAGCCTAATTTAATCTCTCTAAAAATTGGACCATGGTAATTTTCTCAACAATAGTTAATTAGATTTGCAACTTTGATGTGTAAAATAGGAAACTGTCATTGAGCTTGAGTTCATAAATCAACGATGGACACAAGAGCTAGCCAGAGGTGCTGGATGGTCATAGATAGCTCCTTTCCAGACCTGACTTTCTTTTGACTCTGCCAGTCTTCTCTGCTGCTTCTGGGGAAGGCTTGCCCATTTCCACCTTGATGTGTTTTTCCTTTGGACAAGTTGATGAGTGATTGGACTGACACAGTGATCATGAGTCATTCCCAGTTCTGGGAATTAACCATGGATGCTGGGAATCTCCTCATGGTAGCCATGCAACTGGGAGGAAAAACAGGTAAGTTTAGAGGTCTGGGGCCTGCACCTTGGGGAATGTAAGGAGTAGGTTTTTCCTCCCGCTGCTGGTCTTGTCCCGCCACCGCACCAGCCCCAAATAACACACAGAGACTCTGTATTTGATATAATGCTGTTGGCCAGGTACTAGTTTCTTATCGGCTAGCTCTGTCTTAATTATTAACCCATTTCTGTTAATCTAAGTATTTCCACGTGGTTTCATCTTACCGGGGAATGGGGCCGGCGTCTGGTCTCCCCAGTCTCTCCATGCTGACTCCTCCTTAGTACTTCCTCGAATCCTCCTTGTTTCCTAGTCCCGCCTATCTTGCTTTCCTATTGGCCAACAGTGCTTTATTCATTAACCAGTATGAGAAACATATTTACAAAATGACATCTCCCATCAGGGGAGTATCTTCCTTTGGATATTCTCCATTCAGAAATAGGTAGATTTGTATTAATCTTTCAAGAGACTTATATTGAGAATTAAAAAAAATCTATATCTATCTATTTATCTCTCTATATATCATTAGTCAGTTCAGACTTGCTGGCACATGCATATATTGCCAATCCCCAGGAGACTGATGCAGAAGGTTTTAGGTGTCAAGGCTAGGCTCAGATATGTGGTTACAGACCCTGTCTCAAACAACAAAATAAAATAAAATGTAAGTGTCAATAATGAAAAAACTACTACTACCATCACAATAAATTAAAGCCTGCCACTAGCATTCCCTGCTACCTTTCCTTTGGTACAGTGTTCTGAAGTGGGGGAAGTGATAGGTCTAGTGGGGAAGCCACTGGCATTTTCATGTTAAACACATGTGGTTTGCTTGTTACCTTCTAGATATTTATGTTTAAATCTATAGATTACTGCTGCTGTGATAACGGCCACTAGACTGATAGCTGGGAAGCCAGCATGGGACTGACTTAGGCCCCCCGAATATGGGTCTCAGCCAGAAGGACTGAGCAGTCTAAGGAACCTCAGACAGTGGAGCCAGGATGTATCCCTGGTGCACAAAAGGACTTTGCGAACATACCCCCCTTGGAGGGATAACTGCCTTAATCTAGAGACAGGAGAGAAGCCCTAGTCCCTACTTCACATGACCTGTCAGATCTACATGCCCCCAACTGGATGGCATTCCCCTATATATGGAATTGGGGTGGGGGGATGGGAGGGTGTTTAGAGTGCATGTGAGAGGGCAGAGAGGGTAAAAGGGAGGGAAGGAGGGAAGAAGGGTTGGGGGAGGGAGGGAGGGAGGGAGAGGGAACTGGGATCCACATGTAAAATAATAAATTAAATTAAAAAAAAAATGCTTTGACTCCAAAATTTAAGTTGAAGGACAAGTTACTGGGGAAAAGGATTTCTAGTTTTGTTTCCACAGAAAATGAAAAGATGTGGATTCCTTCCAGACTAATGTGGTTTGATCACGCCAAACCGCCTGAAACATAGTACAAGGTGATCCTACATTCAAAACAGCTGGACAAAGCAGCCTTACAGACTACAGCCAGGATATCTGAATCTTCTTCGAATCCCCCATGACAGCGCCCCTTACCAGCAGGAAGTAGTTTAGAAAGAACGACGCCCAAATTCCCAAATATTGTGTATAAATGTTTGTTTTCATTTAATTGGACTTTGTTATATAAAATTAAATAAAATAATAAAAAAAAGAAAAAAAGATTACTGCTGCTGTGTGCCTCAGAAGGAACCCCCATCCTTTTTTGGTGCTTAGTAGCCATTGGATCTAACTGGTTAGATTGCTGGAAACAGTGACTATCACTGTGGCATAGTTGCCCAATGTTCAGAGTTGGGTGGGGAGTTCTGGAGACACAGATTTCATGAGTCGTCACTCATGCTTAGGTGGAGTTTTTGGTGATGAAGCCATCTTTGAGTCACCCTGTAAGTAACCCTCCATCCATACTTCAGTAAGTAGCCCTGATAAAATCACTAAGGCATTCTTGGATGTGTGTGTGTGTGTGTGTGTGTGTGTGTGTGTGTGTGTGTGTGTGTATATGTGTATGTGTGTGTGTGTTTGTGTGTGTTTATGAACCATGGCACATATGGCGGTCAGAGGAAAACTTGTAGGAGTCAGTGTTCTCCTTCCATCACATGGTTGGGGATTCAACTCAGGTTGCCAGGCTTGGTGGCAAGTGCCTTCATTTGCTGAGCTATCTCACTGGCCCTCCTTCATCCTTACTCTCAGATGTAGATTTCCCCTTTTTTCAATAATGATTTTGGAAATCATTTGTATTCTAAAAAATTTTAAATGGTAACAAACATAAATATCAATTTATCCACAATTGTAAGGTATTCATATATATTATAACTCATAAATTAAAATGCATTTTATAGGACAACACTTTTGAATTTCTAATTTGAGGGCTACATCATGGACAGCATGAAAAACATCTCAAAGTTTTCAGTTTACAAGTTCACAAGAACAATTACCATTGTCACCTAAGATTTTGAGTAGAGGAGGTATAATTATGTCATGTTCCTTTTCATTCTACACTTTATCTCATTTTAACACGGCCATCCTTGTTTCATCTACATGATGCCTCTCCTTCTTTTTCTTTAATATGTTTGAAGTGAGTTTCTTGCAAATAGCAGGTTGTGGCTTTAAATTTTATTTTGCTAATATTTCTCTCTTTGTGTAAGTTTGCCTTTTTATGAATTTTTCTTTGTCTATGCATTGTTTCTTGTTACTTTTCATTTCTTGCCTGTCTATGTGTTTCATATATATTATCTCAGAGCTTCATTTTGATTTATTCCCATGGGTTTTGATTACATCATTTTATATGGTTTTCTTACTTTAGTGATAAGTTTTCTTTTTTAGTGATAATCTAAGTATAGATTTTTGTGTCCCATTTTATGTCTTTTAAGACTTTCTATCTTCTAAATGTAATTTTCTTAAACATTTCCTCTACCTATATTGAGTACCACATCAGAAAATACTATAACTTTGTATCGACCATGTAATGTGATAACTGAAACATGGTCTATTGAGTGTGTTTCCTGGATATTTTCTCATTCATTTGCTCTTCATTCCTACCTGAGATAGGCAGCCTTCTTCATAACTTACATATTTATTTATTTTCAATCCATTAATTAGGGGAGTGTCTGTTAGAAACAGATTCTTGGAATTTTCCTTAATCTGATGATGTATTTTTTTCTGCTTCATTCTTGTAGGACATCTTTTTTGGATGTGGGGTTTGGAGTTGCTTTCCTCAGAGTTTTTTTCTTCTTTTTTTTCTGGTCATCATGCTTTCATATGAAAAATCTGCCACTCAAATTGGTTTTACATCATAGAAATGCTTCCCTTCTTTTTCTACTGCTCTTTGCCTATCATTTGAAAATTAGGTCTTATTATTCTGTCAGTGAGTGATCTTGGAAGTGCATCCTCCAGTCTTAGTCAAGCCTTCAGATGATGAGAACATGGAGAGAACAATGACTAAAACTTCCTGAGAGTCTATGAGCCCAGGCCACCAAGACAATTACTGATTCACAGAAAATGTTAGCTATCAAATTCATCTTCTTTGAAGTCACTAAGGTTGGAGATAATTTACCGTGCAATGATAGATGATGAATTCAAAATACCACTAATCAGATTAGTGCCCTGGGATGTGATCACCTTTACAAACACAGTGTC
Source organism: Phodopus roborovskii (assembly GCF_943737965.1). Taxonomy (NCBI): domain Eukaryota; kingdom Metazoa; phylum Chordata; class Mammalia; order Rodentia; family Cricetidae; genus Phodopus; species Phodopus roborovskii. The sequence goes on from NW_026126433.1 coordinate 32,855,637, forward strand.
TCTATAAAGCTGAGGTTAATCCCAGAGCTTTGTACAGGTCAGATGAGTGCTCTAACATTGATTCATATTGGTGTCTCTAGTCCTTTACTGTCTCAGTAAGTAGTTACAATTACAGGCGCGTATGTAGGCCTGGCTAGTTGTTTTGTTTTTATGATCAGATGCAGAGTAGGTATCAGAATTTACCATATTACTGTACATATTTGAGGGAAAGGGGCATAAGTCTTTTCTTTTGTTCACCACCAAAATTCCATGTTCTAAGAAAAGATATGTTTTATTTGGTTACCAATGATTTTACAGACTTTAATGTAGCACATGTAATTTTGATAACCTAATTCCAAAACACTCAACATATTTGTATTTTGGCTATAAATTCTATTGTATACCTTAGTGTTTTCACAGAACTTATCAGTAATATGTCTTACGCTTTTAATTTATGATCAGAAGTTGCCAGGTGGTGGTGACATACTTTAATCCCAGAACTTGGGAGGCAGAGTCAGGCGGATGTCTGTGAGTTTGAGGCCAGCCTGGTGTACAAAGCAAGTTCCAGGACTAATTCCAAGGCTACAGAAAAAAAAAAAAAAAAACGTGTCTTGAAAAACAAAACAAAATAAAACAAAAACAATTGGTTAAAAGTAATAATGGAACTTGTGGATCCCATCAGATGTCAGTATTCAGCTATAAAACAGTAGTATGTAAACATGGCATGTGAGTTCACAGTAGCCTTGTGCATGTTGTGAATACTAGGTATTAAGGGAAAAGTTGCTTAACTGAGCTTTAGGTAAGAGTTTTATTTATTTTCTTAATGGTAGTGCATAACTGAGAACAATAGAAATGACCAATTCTTTAATCTCATATAGTTTGGACTTCCAATAGTTCCTGGGTAACCTGAAACATAGAAGACAATAAATGGCAGCTATCATTTTATTTCTCACATTTTCATTAGTTTGTGTGCATTTGTTCATATGCACCATGGCACATGTATAGAAGTCAGAGGACACTTGCAGGAATAAGTTAGTTCTCTCCTAAAATGTGGGCTTTGAGGATCAAACTCAGATCCTCAGGCTTAGTGGCAAGTACCTCTGTCTGCTGATCCATCTTGCCTGTCTTTATATTATTTTAAAATACATATTGTTTTTCAGTGTTCTTTGAATACACTGTTCTCCAAAAAATAGTGTTGTGGATTCTAGGGAAACATAAGCAAATGTGTCTTTGAAGGAGACTAAAGTCTAGAAAGGGAGATAGGCATGTAAATGAATTATATCGGCATTGCTATGTGGGGGGTGGGGTGGAATTCAAAGAGAACATGAAGGTACCTACTGCAGTTTGATGATGGAAGAAAGGCTTCCTACAGAATCTGACAGGTGCCAACCAAGTCTGTTATCAATTGAAGGCTAACGTGTATCCATATACTTTATAAATAAGACAATTGTGTGTGCATTCCCCCTATTTTGAAGGGGACTCTTACTTTAAGGAGTCAGGCATTTTGCTGGCCTGCCCCTGTCACCTGGCAAAATGCTATGAGGCAGTACCCTGGCCAGTCCAGGGTCCTATGGCTGGTATGTCACTATATAGTCTGCAGGAAGGTGCAAAGGTTCCTTTAAGAGGCAAACTCCACCCACCTTCCCTCTCTCTTTTTCTACTGTCTCTCTGAGGAGGCAGATGGATCACTGTTTGTTCTGTCTCTCCCCCTCTCTTTTCTCTCTGTCCCTTTCTCTTTCTCTCTCTTTTCTTTCCCTTCCCCCACTCCTTTCCCAATAAAACATCCTTTCCATGTAAGTTCTGACTGATGGAGTGTTTGTCCCCCCATATTATAGCAACACTTACAACACTTACTTTGTGGGAGGCTCTTCTGTTTTTCTACAAAATTGGGCTACACTTTTTCTTGATATGCACATGCACATGTATATTCTGTTTGTGGTAATTTCTAGTTTTCTCTGTTACCTTCGATTGTAATTTTTATGACTAACTCGTGTCTGTTTTTCAAATGTTCACCCTGTATCACCTCATTTGAGAAGCACTGGCCATAATTAATTAATTATTGTCTTTGTGCAAGTGTTTCAACATTGTTTTACCTCATGTCTTATTAAGATTATTTCATTTTATTATCTATTTTATTAATTTAAAAGATAGTCAGGAGTTTTAGTTCATGCCTATAATCCTAGTATTTGGAAGGCAGGTCAGAAAGGTTGCCACAAGTTTGAGGCCAGCTTGGTCTGCACATTAAGTTCCAGGACAATTAGGACTACAAAGTGAGACCTTGTCTCAAAAAACAAAAACAGCAAAACAACACCCCAAACAGACTAAACAACAACAATAAAAAATTAAACAACTGCCCCCAACCCCCAAACCAGCCAATAATCAAAATCATTAATTGTTTGGGCTTTGAATGCCTTTCCCCTACAACTCATATCTTGAAGGACTGGCACCCAGCCTTCAAGAGATGAGCTGTAGGGAAAAGGCGTTCAAAAGGACATAGGAGAGCATTTAGATGATTCTACCTTAAGGAAGATTTTGGGACCTTGACAACTCTCTCTCTCTTTTTTTTTTTCTGCAACAAGGCTTGCCTTAATTTCCTCGTCATAGACCCCCACCATTATAATGTGATTATTTTTATGTGTTTTGATTTCACAAAAGCTTATTATATGCCAAACACAAAGAATATGAAACAATCAAGTATGGTCACTACTCCTAAAAGATTCTATAAATAGCAGAAATAAACATATATTTTGTCAACTGAAAGAGGCCAGTTTTGTGGTAGGATATATTGAGAGGGATTTAGGTAGAAAATAACTTAAACTGGTTCTTAAAGTGGAATTAATTTACTGGGAGGAAGACGAGAAGTGTGTGCAAAGGCCTGGAGACATGAATGGCCACTGAGCCCTGGGAAAGCAAAATTAGTTCAGTATAGAAACAGAAAATGGGAGAGGAGAGGATAGCCCAGGAGAGATGAAGCCAGAATTGTTAGCAGAGTAGGGGCCTTGAAGGCTAAGCCGCTTTTCTGTTATACCAAAGGCAGTGAAGAGTTCAAGTTCCGAGAAAGGATGTTTGAAGATCAGGTTTGCCATCTGGAAAATGTGACATTTATGACAGGGAAAATGGAGTGGAGGAAGTGGTATACAGACAGTAGAAGGATGTTACCATGGACCAAGTTAAAATTCTGAGTTGGAACAAAGCCAGCCAGGCAGAAAATTTAGTGGAAAAACATTTCATTCCCAGGTGACCAGAAGTGAATAGCCAGACATAAGGAAGGATGCCCCATGACTAGATTTCAGCTGTTTCCAGGGAACTGAAAACATTTGCATAGACAGTGTGATGGTCAGAGTAATTCAGATGGGGAGAAGAAAAGGGACCAAAGTGGTAGTATTTATGCAAACACTCCTCACACGCATGAGGCTGCTGTTGCCTTGTTCAAGAGCCTTATCTGTGGTCTCAGCTGTGATCATAAAACACAGCTTGTCAGGACTGCCCTTATGTGCCTAATTCCTGCTGGTGAGGCAGATCATTGCTAATCTTCCTTCCTGATCCATGCAGTCTGAAGCCTAGGTGTCCTTCCACAGATGGCCAAGGTGTTTCTGGGGGTTGTCACAAGGACTTTCCATGACAGACTTTTCTGAACACTCAACTTTTAAATGATTTTCCCCCCTTAAAACTAACCTGTAACATTTCATCATCTGGATCTAGGAAAAGTCTGGATTTCTTTTTCAGCTTCTTTCTTTTTTAGAATGATGTCAAACCTCTCAGCCATTCCCAATGTTATAGTAATGCATTGCCTGGGATGTAGAAATTCCTGAGGGTTCAGAATGAAGGGATCATTTGAAATGTTGCTTTTAAGAAAGTCTCTGATAATCAATAGACACTGATTTCTTTTCAAACATAATTGCTTTTCTTGTATTTCCATTAAAAGCAAGGTGTGTTGCAGAAATGTTCTTCTTTCTTTTTCCTTTCTTTCTTTCTTTTTCTTTCTTTTTTTTTTTTTTTTTTGGTAAAGTTTTGATACTTTGTTACTCAACCTTAAACGATTTGATTTTCCGCCCACAACTAACACTGCAGCACACAGAAACATCTGGAGAGTGGTCACGTGAAGACACACACACCTTGGAAGGAATCCAAGAGGCAGCTTGATCTTATGTATTTAGCAATAAATCGGTGGCTGTGGTTTGAGTCCGGTTCTTACTCTTTCTGAGAAGTGTAGCTCAGAAGGGAGCTGGTTATTACAGGCATGAGTATTGACATGACTTTTTTGTTAAGTGGAAAAATAGTCAGAGTTGTGTTTGATTTGACTGATGGGTTTGGCAATGACAGTTTGGCAATGACGGCTTGCTTTGTTCATTCAATTACAAGGAAGACATTTTCTATAAATAGCCCCTGTCAATCTGAAACATCAACATTTGGAGGAAAGTATATTGAAAATGCCACAAATAAGTGAAGTATTTAAGTATGATTGCTTATTTGTGTTTATTTTTAGAACTCCTTTAGACATCTTATTTAACTAATACGTAAGAATTCTACAAGGAGCTGGGTGGTGGTAGCTCATGCCTTTAATCCCAGCTTGGGAGGCAGAAGCAGGTGGATTTCTGTGAGTTCTAGGCCAGCCTGGTCTACTGAGCGAGTTCTAGGACAGGTTCCAAAACTACAAAGAAACCCTCTTTCTGACCACCCCCCCAAAAAAAATTCTACATGGTTCTGGGGTGCTGTGTGAAGTTTTAACACATGTATACATTGTGCCACTCTCAAAGCAGGCTAAGAGACAAATATTCACCAGTTTTTAGTGGTGCAAATATCCCGAATCCTCCTCCTAGCTCCTTTTTGAAACACACAGTATATTATAATTAATATAATTGTCATATTGTTCAATAGAATAATAGAATGCATAATCCTTTCTTCAAGTGACACACTTCTTTATTATTATTTTATTAGCTATTCATAGTGTCTATGTACCTCACTATCTTTACATATTCATTGGTTTAACATTTAGGTCGTTTCCATTTATATTCAATGATGTCCCATGTAGGAGTATAAAGGCCCATTTGAAACATGTTGGTCTCTCATTAAAGGAAGTGACTTCACAAAAGAGTAACAGCTACAACTAATGAGCATTTGTTAAGCATAATTGAACGCCTTTCGCGGATTATTTCCCAGAAATTAAAAAAAAATAAATAACTGTAATTTTTTTTTGAACAGTTTAGGTAGTTGTCAAGTTTTTGCTTCCAACAAAATTTGGGAGTATCAAATTGAGTTTTTATGTGATAGATATTAAAAAGAATTTCTGATAATAATCAGCTTAATATATGAAATTTAAGATTGGAATAAAGTTCATGAGGAAGCTTGTCTCATTTTACCATAAAATATTATTTATTGAAGAATAAATGAAGCACCTTTAAAATTTTTCTGTATCCCATATTAGTTACCCTCCTTATTGCTGTGACCAAAATACCTTACAGAAGGAACTTAAGGAAGTGAGGATTTATTTGGCTTATGGTGAAAAGAGACAGAGTCCATCCTGGCAGGACACTTGTTGGCAGGAGTGTGAAGCAGGTGGCCACATTGTATTCATAGTCAGAAATGAATGCTGGTGCCATTGGGTTTTCTCCTTTTATTCAGTTTGGGACCCAAGGCCAGGGGAATTTGCTTCTTCTAACATGAGTCTTTCCTCCTCGGGTAATCTCTGGAAATGTCCTTACAGACACAACAAAAGAGTATGCATCATTAATGGCTTATGGGTTTCTTAATTTAATCAAATAGACAATCCAAATTAACCACCTCACTATCTGAGTCATACAGTTGCAATAGAATTATATTTTATGTACTATTCAATGGGTTGCAGTCTAAATTAACTACCCTGCTCTCTGAGTTGTGCAATCACAAGAAAAACTTTTTAGATTATTCAACAAGTTGCAAGCTATTAACAATTATAATTTAATTCAGAACAAATATATTTCAAAAGTTTTAATTTTATTTTTAAGTATGGCTACGGGCATGTGTCTGTGTGTGGGTATGTGCATGTGAGTGCCCATGGAGACTAGAAGAGGGTTCAGTCTGCCTGGAGCTAGACTTACAGATATCTGGGGACCAAACTTGGGTAATCTGAAAGAACGGAGTAAAAGCTCTTCACTGTAAAGCCATTTCTCCAGCCTTGTAATCCAGAACAAATTTAAGAAATAACTGGAGTCCTATAGTTACAGGAACTAAAATAGAAAAGATACTGTAGTCAACAGTGAAAGGAAATATGAGTGGGTAAAAACCAAAAGTGTTTTGGATATAAAAAGCACTAGTAAAAAACTTTAGGGGAAATTGGAATGGAAATATGCTTTCAAGGAGAAAAAGAAATGATGTAAAATTTCCAATCACAAAGCAAATACTCATGTACTTTAAACAGTGGGTGACAGTAAAAGTAAACTTGGAGAGCTTCTGACCCAACCACCACATAAGAGTAACAGTTGCAGCTTTAGATTAAAATTTCAATTCTTATAGTGCAGTTATATTTATATAATTTCCAGTTGTCTTAGCTGACTATCAACTGGACAAAGCCTATAGCCACCTGAGAAAGGAGTTTCACTTGAGTTATTGCTCACATAAGACTAGCCTGCAAGCATATCTATGGGGAAGCATCTTGATTATTAAGTGAAGTAGGAAGGCCTAGCCTACTGTGGAGAACATATTCCCTGAGCAGGTGGCGCTGGTCTGTGTAAGAAAACTTGCTAAGCGTGGGTTAGCGAGTCATCAGACAGCATTCCTCCAGAGTTCCTTGGCTAGAGGTGGTGTGTAGAATAGCAAGTGGTCCTGCTTTCAATTTCCTGCCCTTACTGCTCTTAGTGATGACTGTGACCAGAGTGCAAGCCAAACAAACTCCTTTTTTTCTCCACGTTGTTTTTGGTTAGCAACAGAAATGAAACCAGATCACCAATTATTTCATTGAGGAAAGCTTTGGTTACATAGTTAAATTTTTTTTTGAAGAGAGATTATTTACCTTTTAGTACCTTCATATGGGTATACAAAGTGAGGTTGGTGATCACTGCCTTAGCTACAGACACTTGCCACATTCTATGAAAAACTTGTAATCACCTAAATTTGATTTTAGAGTGTATAATTTGACATATTTGTCTAGCAGAATATAGTGTCTAAGGAAAGAAAAATGATTCCTTTCTTATAATTTTATGTCTAGAAAGGGTTAAAATAGTGTGAGGGTGAGGTAAACAAAATAATCTAGGGAAGAATAAATAACATAAAATTCCTTTAAAAATTACATTGGAGACTACTACTATAGAAGGAGAACATATATGCACACATACACATGTTTAAAGACATATATGTATCTTTATATATATATATCTTCCAGTTTAAAAATGCCATATATACCTATACATATATTCTTGCTTTTGTGTGATGGTTGGATCAGAAGCTCTCTAAGTTTACTTTTACTGTTGCCTATTGCATAAAATACATGAGTATTTTGCTTTGTGATTGGAAATTTTACATCATTTCTTTTTCTCCTTGAAAGTATATTTCCATTCCAATTTCCCCTAAAGTTTTTTCTAATTTTTTTAAATATCCAAAACACTTGTTTTTTTATCCACTCATATTTCATTTCATGGTTGATATATATGGTTACTATTTTTGGAGTTATTGGCCAGTGGGGTTCTATAGACCCTCAAACAGTACAGGTTATTGCCAGTGCTCTTGGTTACAGTCATCTAGAGCTTTACGGTTAAGACCCTATTTCTGAAGACATTGTACACTTGAGTCATAAAACATGGAGAAATCAAGCTGATACTGACTTGGAAGCTTCAGTCCTACTGGATAATTTTCATAGTGCTGGAATGTATTTGCATGGTACTGGAAGAGAAAAATGATGATTGTTTGTATTTATCAGTGAATCCTACAAGCTACAATAATGACTTCCTGCTAAGACATGCCCACTGGGGCAATGTGTCATGAATATTAGCAACCAAACAGTTTTGATTGGCTATAAGTCCCAGTCAACAAAATTAAACCCATACCAGGAATCATTATCATACCAAGAGCTTTTTGATAGACAGATAATAGGCACTAGAGGAAAACCTAGAATTCTGCTAAAATTGATATAGTATTAAACTGATTCCAAATGATTTATCATTGAACCCATAAATTAGTGTGTCTCGCCAGAAAAGCTTTATTTGCAGTAGATGGTGGTTAACACAGAGGCCCACAACCAGCTAAGGTACAAAGAATAAGAAACTGAAGAATACTTAGCCCCAAATGGGACACCTCTACTCCCAAGGCTCAGGGATCATTGCAGAAGGGGGTACAAGAAGGGCAAGCCAGAGGCAGAGGATGACTACAAGGAGACAGTGTATACTGAACACAGCAATGCAGCTGTACATGTGAACTCATAGTAGTTATGACAGTGTGTACAAAACTGCTGAAAGCCCAAGCCAGACCAACTACCAGCATGGAAAATAGGAGGAAGCATGAAGTTCTATCTCCTAGTCAAGGAACTATTTATTGGCAGTTCATAGCTTCTGGGAGAAGAGTCCATTTTCTCCAGAGTGTAGCCCCTGGTAAGTTGACTACACTCTAGTAGAAGGCCACACATCCAGGAATATATGGGAAGCTTCAGTTGGATTTGATAGATTTATTTTTCTTTTTTAGGGAAACAATATTGGGTGGGAAGAGGTTTTGGATCCAGAGGAGTTAGGGGAGAGGGGGTGAATATGATCAAAACATGTATGAAATTCTCTAAGGAGAGAATATTTAAATATTTTAAATATAAATAAATATCAACAAAAATACTTTTACAAAACAAAATAATACTTAAGAGTAAATTTATAGTCTCTAAGGATAATGTCAAAATGTCACAACTTATTGAACTGGCATAACATTCCAGAGAATTGCACTTGATTTTAATTTCAATATTTTAGTTTTCTACTTATAGGATTAGCATTGATTTCAGTGTAACTTTCATTTGGGCTCAGGTAGCAGTGTCTGCTCCTTAGACACATGAGTACTAATGTAATAAAAAAAATAAATCAACCTATGAACTCTTAAATATATATATATATATATATGTATATATATATATATATATATATCTTCCACAATGAAGTTATGTTTTGAAGTGGTATCTTCTATAGTCAATAAGTACACAGAATGTCTATTGGCCTTCTTTGGATTTTAGATGTGATATATTCCTCACTTGGCTGTATTACTTTTGTTTATTTAATCTTCCCCACTCCTTAAAAATAGCCAGTTTTGAATGATGCACAGAACAAAAATGAGCACTGTGAAATTTTAGGCTGCTGTAGATACTTGCTATATGGCCCATATCAAATGTTACTTAATGTACCACTGACAGGTTTAAATCCTATCTGGCTCCTTGGACAAGTCCCTGTTGATAAATTATACCCCAGATGCTGAGGATTTTGGAGCAAGACCAAGGCATTTTCTTCAGACAATGGCCTCCAAGAAGTTGGTCTTGGACTTATATTGGGCCTCACAAGAGAATAATGGTTAGCTATGGGTCACCAAGTAACCATATAACCTAGTGTCCCTCCTAAACCATGAAGTCGGTTACAAGGACTAAACAGCTTAAATGCCCACTGTAGTGCTACAATTTCTCTCTTCTACCTTTATCATGGTCTCCTAGGGGAATTCTCCCTCATGAACTGACAGGGTAAGAAATACTTGGCCTATTTTAGAGATGCTGACTACAAGTGGATTGTGGTTGTGTCACAGCCCATTTGTAGGGGTATGTCTGAAGGACAACAGTGAAAGGAAATCTCAGTAGACACAAGTTTGAGCAGTGTAGCTCCTTGTTCACAAGTTTTTGGAGAACTAGTGTCCAGACAAATAAGTCCACACCAGTTTGTGGTCTTATATTTGTCACCGGGAGGGCAGCAACTGAGATGCAAAGGATTAGATGGTTGGAAATTTAGAGTGTGAATAGGCTTTCATGAATGGGGGAAACATGAAAATATTTGTGTCTCATGAAAATATTCACCAAAGGTTTACTTCAATGGGAGAGAATTTAGCAATTAAGTATATGGGAAGACTCAACCTTTGGGTACCAGTTAGTGTTTTCCTTCAAGCGCTCTTTGCTGTCACTCAACGATTTCATGGGCAAAGTGGTCCTCATAGCAGGGCAGAGATTATTCATGAATTCAGCAACCTCATTTCTCACGGAGGTTGACCCGGTCATGGTTGTTGCTATACAGCCACTCTTGTCAGCAGCTGAGATCAATTAGCTGTTCTAAGGTTTATTTTATTTGGCTTCTTTCATCATGAAAGAGGTAGCATTTCCTCCTTGCTGGAATGGCTACTAAACAGACAGGATAATAACTTTTCTTCTCTGTGTATAATTTCTGTCTTGGAATTTCCTGACTGATAAGGACAGTCTCTTTGTGATTCATAATAGACCCTGAGAGTTTAACAGAATGACTCATGGTGGGACATTTGGTAGTTAACATTAGTGAAATGACTCAGGATATGGGTCTGGTCACCCAGAAAAGTCAACCACATTATTGGAGGGATTGGGACTTTTAGTCACAGTGATATTGGCCTGGCCTCTACAAAGCAACCAAGGGAGCTGAGTTCAAACCCATGGACTGGATAGTATTCTTATCAGTGCTGCCCATGTACTGAATTTACAACAAAACTCTGGAGAGTGGCACATGGATGGACTTTACTAATTAATACTTCTGTGCATGCTGTCACACATGAAATGGCAGGAGAATAATGACAAGTATGTGGGGAAGAGAACAATAGAGGCTTTAAATCTGGAGCCCTCCCAGAATTTACCTGTGCAGGTAATTGGTTGTTTCTACTCTTTGCTATTTGAGGGCCTGTCACCTGACTCCCAAATAAATACACAGAGACGTATTCTTACTTATGAATGCCCTGCCTTAGTTTGGCTTGTTTCTAGCCAGCTTTCCTAACTTAAATGAACCTGTTTCTCTTTTCCTACAGTTTGCCTCTGGGATTTTTACCTTTCTTTATTCTATACATCTTTCTTACCTTCTTACTCCATTGCTGGTTGTGTGGCTGGGTGGCTGGTCCCTGGTGTCCTCTCCTTCTTGTTCCTCCTGCCTCTTCTTTCTTCTTTTATTTTATTTTCTTTGCCTGGCAGTCAATCTATCATTTCTCCTGCACAGCTAGTGGCTATTCAGCTCTTTATTACACCAACCAGGTGTTTTAGAAAGGCAAAGTAACACAGCTTCAAGAGTTTTAAACAAGCCCAACAAAAAACAATGTAGCACATCTTTGCACCACTAAACAAATATTCCATGGCACAAAAGAATGTCTTAAACTAATATTCCACAGCATGTGCATTTCTTTCGATTTGGTTGTAAAACAATGCAAAGATCAGTATAGTGTTATGACGTATTCCAGTAAATTAGCTATTCTCCAGGGTTGGTAAGAAATGGCCCTCCCAGAGTTTTCTGGCGTTTAGTCAGAGTAAGGATGGCCTCCACAGGTGACTCCTGCACTTGCAGATGGTGTCTGAAGGGCTGTGTTTTAACTTAAGTTTGGTCCAGCTCAGGGTAGTTGATGTCCAGTTGATTTATTTAAGTATATTAGTGGAGTGTCATCTAAGTCCCTTTCCTTTCTGTTCAGATGCTATATGTCTAAAGACACAATGATGCTGAGAATGGGGTAGGTCAAGCAGAACTAGATTAGCATCAGAATCCCCATCATATTGAACCACTAACTTTGAGGATTACCTTTGCCGAAGTGTATAGGGATTCTTTGCAGCAACAGAGCTACATTAACCTTTGAGCTGCAGATTTCTTTCTGAGGTTTTTGAAGTAGAGATGTTGGATGGTGTTGCCTCAAATGAGATTAGAGTTTACAAACTCACCCCAGCCATGTGGGCAATGAGTTTGATCAACCATAGACAGGTAGCAGGCCTCTAAGAACATTCTATTCTCTCTGTTCAACTACCAAGAGTTTTAATGTGACTCAATTATATCATTAATATAGTTAAATTATACTGACACTTTTCTTTGGGAGGCTGTGAACTCAAGATGAAGGAATGTGTTCAAGTACTAACCTTTAATGTAATGGGAACTGTGAGTACTCTGAGATGGGGCCTTTGGGAGATAATTGGATTTAGAAGAAGAGGTGAAGGTGAAGCCCTTATAATGGGATTAGTGACTTTATGATGGACAACAGAGCCTTCATGTGCAATGTCAGGATACAGAAAAAGGCACCTGCAAGTCTGGAAGAGGGCACAGGATGATAATTAGATAATTAGGTGGCACTTTGATTTGCCCCCAGTGTCTGGAACTGTGAAATTAAAATTCTATCCCTCTTTTGAAAATTTGAGACAAAGCTTATACTGTACCCAGGGTTGCTCTGGAGTTATGTATCACACACCAACCCCAGACTTGAAGTGACACTCACGTCTGAGGCTCTATGGTGCTGGCATTACAGGTGTGATCTACTATACACAGCTAAATTTCTGTTCTTAAATCACTGCTATTTCATTACAGAATCTCAAGCAGACTGCAGTCTGGCCAATGCTATTCTGTTCAGAATCTGGTAATTGATTACTAATAGGTTGACATTAGTAATCAGAAGAGGGGACAGAAAGTGACAACCCAAAGTGAAAGCGTTCGAAGAGGACTCAGGAACAAAGTTTCTCTCTGAGCTTTCCCTCTCTGTCTGTCTGTCTGCCTCTCTCTCTCTCTCTCTCTCTCTCTCTCTCTCTCTCTCTCTCTCTGTGTGTGTGTGTGTGTGTGTGTGTGTGAAAAGACATAGTAGTAGAATTTTTCTTCCCCAAAGCAGGACAGAGAAACGAGCAATCCTGTTCCCCTAAATTATGACATAGTTTTGCCCATACCTTTCTGTGGAAGGACTGGCAGTAAAGAAAATTTGAGAGCTGCCTTATTCATATCTCCCACATTCCCCAAAGGACCCTGCATTATACACAGAAGAAAGAATGTTACAGAAAGAAGTAATGAAGAATTGCAGTAGAGAGGCCTTGTCTGCCATCTCCACTGTCCAGGCATCTCATATGTCTGCATATTTGTCCATATCTCATTAACCTATTCATAAAATGGGAAGTTCATCCTGATTCTATAGGCCTTCAACCTGGTTTCCTTTGTTAAGTGAAACTATGATTGAATAAATTTGCTATGCTTTTCTCTTATTAACCTGCCTTTTGTAACAGAGGTAGCAGCCACACCACTCATCATGAAGGCAGAAAAGGGATCTCCTCTCTTTCTGCACATATAGAATACTTCTTTTAAGTTGCTGTGGACATGTTACTGGGTACTGTTATCATTCTGCTACTCAGATTAAACAATTCAGTGTTGGTGTTTGGGACTTCCTTCATCTTTTCAAAGATGAGTTGTGAGAAGTAGCCTCTCTTCCCCATCTCCACCTTTCTCTTTTTCTTTGAATGAAACTAAAATAAAAAATGGTAATGCCATTACAACAGCATTTCATTAAGGAGTTTCCTGATTTAAATTCCCACAAGATGTGTTCTGCGGAGGCTTGAAGGTAGATGCTGGGAGGGTGTGGTTTGGGGGAAGGGGAAAAATCTGGCAGATGATGACAATGATGTAAGGCAAAGAAAAACAAAGAAAACATCCTCCTTAGCTATGAGGTTAGGGACTAAGCTAATGTAGAATTTAGTAGGTTCTGGGAATAGCTTTTTGCTCCATTGATAATGTCTCTGGATAATCCCCATCTTACTTTCCTTTCCACCGAGCTTGTTAACAAAGGAATCATAAGAAGGCCACATCCTCATGATGACAACTGTTAACTTGACAGTGCGGTGCTATGAAACAGGAACTCAGCAATAACATCAGAAAAGGAAGCAATGCTTCTCCGCAGGGAATGCAAAGATGGGAAGTGGGTAGAAGGAGGCTTGAGTGCCTCCTAGAGGCTGTCAGCAGTAACATTTCTATAAATTAAGTCTGTATTGTGAAACTGATGTTACTTATAATTTTCCTACTCCAATTATCCTGTCAAAATTTATTCACTACTTTAAGGAGCATTAAAATAGTTTGAGAAATCAAGAAGAAAGTGTAAATAGACAACAAGGTTTTAAGAGGGAACACATAAAGTAGCACTGTAATTATATGTGGATTAGGCCCATGCTAATAGCATCATAATATGGTCCTGCTGACCTTGATTGCATATATAATACTTGTTGCATGAAAAACAAAACAAAACAAAACACAAGACTAGTCTTGTTCACTTTTCTATGTCCTTAGGACAGTAAAACCAGAATCCGTGGTGATTCGGGAAAACTTGTTTGCTTGTTTATCTTGAGACAAATCCTCACTCTACAACCCTGGTTTGCCCGAAATTCACTTATATAGTCCAGGATAGCTTCAAACTCTCAGAAATCTTCCTGCCACAGCACCCATAGTGCAGATTACAAGTGTGAGGTACCACACTTGGCTAATGCCATTCTTTTTGGATGAGTTCGTTCACTGATGTTTCAGAGTCCTTGCTCTTGACTTCCATCCTAAACAAATGGGTTTCAGAACTGAGCTCTTGTGGGTGGAATGGATGTGACTGCAATGCAAATATAGAATTTGAAGAAAAGTTTGAAGAAAAACAAAACAACAAAACAAAAACAAAACCCAGTGTTTGGTGTCTGTGAGAGAGAGAGAACCTAAAGTCTAAATAAGTCATTGACCAAAGTTGAGAAGTTGACAAAAACAAAACAAGACAGATACATGGGTTTAAGAGAAAAAAACCTGGAAACATTCCTAAATGAAAGGAAGTAGAGGGAGGAACTCTTTCATAGCTGTCTGCAGCTGAGTTCATGGACCGATAGAATACAGATGTTTAAGGCTCTTCTGAAATTTACCCCTCTGAAAGCTAGTAGTCATTTCACCTGTGACTTCTCAGACACACTGTAATTAGAACTCATATCAGAAGTATCCATATAGGTTTGCTGATTCCATGGTGTTCTGTGAAATACCTTCTGCAATTTTGTTTTCTCCCTGAAGGGGAAGGTTAAGTCTAGGGCCTGCATGCTAGGCAAGTGCTCTACCACTGATCTTAGCTGCTGCAGATTCATCTAAGCTTAGGGGAATTTCTCTTGGTCTCACTGCTTCTCACTTCTCTTCCCCTGATGCCCAAGGGCTGTTTTCTATCAGGATGTGTTGGAGACACATAGCCTGCTCTGTTTGGAAAAGTTGTTTTCCTAATCAGAGCACATGCTATTTAGGAGTATAGAGAAGAGATATGAGTGCCCTGTGCAAACCAAACAAGCATCCCTCCACCTGGACTCAGGACAAGGCAAACAGTCATTTAGTATCTTATAAACAGGTATTCCAAAGGAGAAAACAATCAGAAACTCAGTTATGGGAGGGCTCTGTATCTACCTGTGTTTATTCAACAATTATAAATTTTGAATTCCGGGTGAGGTTTCACATAAATAACTAATGCATAAGGATGTTTGATTTTGAAATGAAGCTGTTAAGTGTTAATCCAGCTCTCCTCTGATGTATGTGCTTTAAACAACTAAGACAAAATGACTTTAAGAAGATTCATCCTTTACTTCCTTCCTGTCTTTCTTTCTATCATAAGAATTAAGAAGTGGAATTATCACAGAGTGGTAAGTGGACACATGGGTATTTTGCAGTTTAACATGAGAAACAACCTTGTTATATAAGCAAGAACTTCAGTAGATGTTGTGGAATATTATTTTAAGACATGTTACCTTTGTTTGTGCTGTGTAACATTTGTTTAGTGGTACAAGCATGTGTTGCATTCTTTTATGTTGTATTTGTTTAAATCTGTGAAGCTGTGTTACTGTGCCTTTATATACCTGATTGATCTGATAAAGACCTGAACTCAGTGGAGAAAAACAAAACAAAACAATGAAATCTTGAAATTTGCAGGCAAATGGATGGAGCTAGAAGAAACCATCCTGAGTGAGGTAACAACCAAAAAAAGACAAACATGGTGTGTACTCACTCATATGGATTTTAGACACAATGTGGGCACTAAGAACTTCCACTTAAAACTTAACAGAAGCTTAAGAAAGGATTTTAAAAGCAAAATAACAGAGACAAACAAGTCATCTTGGTAGCAGCATTTTTCTCGGGTAGGCTCTGTTTTGCTAGAGACAGGCAAGATTTGTGAGGCTCCTTTAAGAGAGGTTTCCTGACTCAGCATAAGCATCAAACCCTGCTAACAACTTAATGGTGTTTATGAGAGCTGGCAGCATGCTGGATGATAGCAGACCAAGGCAGTGAGCACAGCTCTCAATGTTGGCAGTAAATGTACCCCCGAAATCTCAGATAGACCACAGCTAATACAGCTATGTCTTTCATTTTAGCAATGTTGTTTAACAGATAAAAGACTCATGGAAAAAAACAGAAACAAACACAGAAACAAACAAAAAACAAACAAAACCTAAATAAATATAAAAATAAAAAAATTAAAAAAGATAAAGATTTACACTAAAGACAGATTCAGATTAAGAAAAATCTCTAAAGGTTTACATATATGTTTTAAAATATATGTAGGCTTGGGAGAGAAAAAGAACCAGGATAAAGTGGTTTTAAAAAATAGAAAGAGAGTAGCTGGGTGTGCTGGCACACGGTTTAATTCCAGCACTTACACTGTATGTTATTGTGTTGTCTTTATATTGTTTGTATTGTTTGACTGCTGAGGAAATAACAACTGTTAAAAGAAATGCTGCTGAATTAATCCAATTTATATATTTTAAAAATGCTTTGACTTCCAAATTTAAGTCTAAGGACAGGTAACTGGGAAAAAGAATTTCTATTTTTGTTTCCACAGAAAATGAAAAGCTGTGAATTTCTTCCAGACTAACATGGTTTTATCAAGCCAGACCCCCTGAAGCAGTGTCCCAGGAGATCCAACATTCAAACAGCTGGGACAAGGCAGCCTTGCAGACCACTACAGCCAGGATTTCTGTTTCTTCTTAGGATCTGCATGATAGCACCCCCTACCAGCAGGAAGCAGTTTGGAAAGAACGATGCCCAAATTTCCAAATATTATTTATAAATGTTTGTTTTCATTTATATGGGGTTGGTTATAAATGGTTAATGATCACAACCAATCTCTTTTTAAAGCTAAAAAGGGGATTATGGTATAGAAATTAATCCTTTGTTTTGGAATAATTTTTCATTTATTGATGCAAATTTAAGGTCAATTTTGTGATATCTATATTTCTCTTGTTTAGGTATTGTGTTCATATCACTCATTTAGAAATGTAATGTATAATTTAGAACAGATTATAGATAGTTACCTATAATAGTCAAAACTTATAGCTACGTTAGTTAGAATTTCTAGATCTACAGAGATGTATTTGACATGGATAAATATTATTCAAACCTTTCAAAGACTTTCAGAATATGGCATTTAAAATGGTTTAGAGTTTTTCTTAACAGCGAGACACAATTGCTCCTGGCAACACCAACTGTGTCAGAAAGGAAGATAGACATCAAAGAAATTCATTATGGAGTTTGCTATCAATATGGTAAGACTAGCCATTTGGGCAAGATAGTGCTCTCGTCTGGACTGTTTGACTTTATGCTGTATAAAATGGACATTCAGGACCCACAGGAAAGTGACTGTTGAAACAAGATGGACAGGGCTACAGGGTTTCTGCTTCATGGAAGAGTCTGACAGACAGTCTGCAGGACACAGGGAAAAGTGACTGACAAACTGCCAACACAGGTAGATAGTTTGAAATTTCCTGCTTTGCTGAGAAGTCTCCAAGACACACTTCAGCTGAAGTGTGGGCCGAAGATGTAACATCACAGAAGAACTTCAGGTGACTGACCAGGCAGTGAGTTGTCTCTGTCATTTCTAGAGTTTATACATTATTCTTCTGTGGTCTTTGATGGAGTTGAAGACAGATAGTTATGGTTATAGTTTTCCTTAGTTAGGACTAAAGATAAGTTACTTATAAGACTTTAGAATCACAAAGATTGGATAGATGGTAGGATATTTTCTTTAAATCTTACTAAACGTGAATGGACTAAATATTGTTAACTATAGTTCTTATTTGATAACTGTTTTGTTATATATTTTGCCATGTTAAAGTTAAAACTCTTATTTTTATTTTAGACAGAAAAGAGGAGATGATGGGAGATGTCATTCTGTAAATATTTCTCTTATTGGTTAATAAATAAAGTGCTCTTGGCAAATAGGAAAGTAAAATAGGCGGGACTAGGAGACAAGGAGGATTCTGGGAGAGGTAGTAGGAGGATTCAAGATGTAGAAACTTGAGAGACAAGAGGTCCAGACCGTCTCTCCAGTAATATAAGACCATGTGGAAACACTTAGATGAATAGAAATGAGTTAATATGTAAGATAGAGCTGGCCAATAAGAAATGCTAGTAATAGGCCAACAGCTTTATATCTAATACAGCATTCTGTGTGTTATTTGGGGCAGACATGGCTGTGAGACAAGGCTGGTGGGAAACTGATCGTAAAAGCCAGAAAAGCTAGGAAACAAGGAGGACCCTAAGAGAGATATACATGGTTCCCTTGACAAGGGGAAAGAGACAAGATCTCCCAAGCAAATTGGGATCATGGGGGGGGGAGGGGAGTGGGAGTTAGGAGAAAGAGAAGGGGAGAAGAGGAGGGGAGAGGAGGGCATGAGGGAGCAGGAAGATTGAGTCAGGGAAAGAATAGAAGAGAGAAAGAAAAGAGATACCATAATAGAGGGAGCCATTATAGGTTTAAAGAAAATCTGGCACTAGGGAAATGTCCAGAGATCTACAAGGATGATCCCAACTAAGAATCTAAGCAATAATGGAGAGGTTATCTTAAGTGACCTTCCCCAATAATGAGATTGATGACTACCTTATATGCCATCCTAGAACCTTCATCTAGTAGCTGACCAAAGTAGAAGTAGACACCCACAGCTAAACACTGAGCCAAACTCCTGGAATCTAGTTATAGAGAGGGAGGAGTGATAAGCAAGGGGGTCAAGACCAGGCTGGAGAAACCCACAGAAACTGTTGTCCTGAACAAGGCAAGCTCATGTACCCTAGTCTGATAGCTGGGAAACCAACATGGACCCACCTAGACCCTCTGAATGTGAGTGTTAGTTAGGAGGATTGGGCAGTCTATAGGACCTCTGGTAGTGGATCAGTATTTATCCCTAGTATACCAATGGACTTTGGGAGCCCATTCCTCATGGAGGGATACTCTTGCAGCCTAGTTACACAGGGGAGGGCCTAGGCCCTGCTCCAAATGATATGATAGACTTTGAAGGTCCCCTGTGGAAGGCCTCGCCTTCCCTGGGGATTAAAAAGGGAGTAGGGTGGGGGTTGGGAGGGGGACAGGGGAAGAGGGGAGGGTTAGGAAACTGGGATTGACATGTAAAACAAGCTTGTTTCAAATTAAAAAAAATTATCATAAAAAAAGCTGAATGGCTAATAGCAAGGCTGGAGAAAGGATAAGCAGGGCCTGGCAGGTAGAGAGAATAAATATGAGGAGAGATCTGGGAAGAAAGATCAAGAAGTAAGAGAATAAGTAGATGAGGAGAATAGGGGCCTGATGGGAGATGTCATTCTGTATATGTTTCTCATACTGGTTAATGAATAAAGCACTGTTGGGCAATAGGAAAGGAAGATAGGAGGGACTAGGAGACAAGGAGGAAATAGGAAGTAGGAAGTAGGAGTCAAGATGGAGAGTCTGGAGAGAACAGAACCTCCATTCCTCCGCTCTCGGTAAGACCATGTGGAAATACATAGAAATGGGTTAATAATTAAGACAGAGCTAGCTGATAAGAAACAACTGGCCAACAGAGTTATATCAAATACAGAGTCTCCATGTGTAAATTGGGGCTGGCTTACTGTAGGAATTTAAATGAACCACCTTAGTGCTTAGTGTAGCATGAATAATAAAAACCCAGAGATAGATATTGGGATTCAAGCTGAAGATCAGATAAGCAAAGCAGCCAGCCAGTACCTCCAGCAAGGCTGAAATGAAGACCCTGTATTCCATGTGAATGAAAACTGAATCTCCTAATACAGTCTGAGACACTTGGCTCCTGTCTTTTATATGCCTCTCTAGGGCTGGGATTAAAGGTGTGAGCTCTGTTTCTCCTTTAGACTGATTACTTTTGTGTAGACCTTGGCCAATAGCATTGTATCAAATACAGAGTCTCTGTGAATTATTTGGGTCTGGTGTGGTGGCGGGACAAGACCAGGCGGCGGGAGGAAAAACCTTACACTTTACAGGGGCCAGCCACTTAGCCACTCAGCCAGACATGGAGTAAAAGTGTAAGGTAAGATATACAGGAATAGAGAAAGGTAAAAGCTCAGAGGCAAAACATAAACAGGCCAATTTAAGAAAAACTGGCTTAAAACAAACCAAACTAAGGCTGGGCATTCATAAGTAAGACTAAACATCCATGTGATTTATTTGGGAGATGGGTGGCGGGCCCCTCAAAAGAGCAAAGAGCTGAAAGAGACAAAATATTAAAAAACAACCAACCACAAGTAGGGACAGTTTTGTTTCTTCTCTCACAGCAGTGGGTTTTATAAGATGGACTGAATGACACTGCATCCTCAGAAGTGCTCCTGCTGTAAACACACACAGATGTCACATTCCAGGTACTCCTCCATGTCTTTTCCATGTATTTCTCTTCTAATCCACAGAATCATTCTGTGGTGTAGACATTGTGATCAAGGAAAATAAATCTTAGGAGAGATTAGCTGGTGCTAGAGGCCATGGCTGAAGCTGAAACTCAAATCAGATCTTTGTATCACTCTGATCAGATTGCTGGAGGAACCTCCTGTGCAAGCCCTTCCCATGAGTTCCATTAACTCAATGAACAAGTATTGAGTACTATCAATAGAAAAAGGGGAGGAATTCAAGAAGAAATAAGAGCACCCTCTGCCTTCAAAGACCTAGCTAGATCAATTCAAGCTCCCTTACTTTTTCTTGTAACAAAGTTCCTTTCAGGTCTTCACTGGGCAACCAGGAAGCAGAAACTGTGATGTGTCCAGTGAAATGGTAGAAACTGTCTTAGGTGAACACACAATTCTGGGAGCAGCGATGCTTGTGTCCTTGACCAATTCCACTTGTGCTTAACTTTTGATGTTTTAGATACTTCGAGTCTCTATGAGTCTCTGGGCTCACTTTGTGCTTTCCTCCTCAAAGAATTTCAGAACATAGGTGTTTTTAGGAGCTATGATGATTACCATCAGCTTCTGAAGAGATCTTGGGTGGAACCTCAGAATTTGCACATCAAACATTTTCCCTGGTTATCTGGACAATGCTCATGTAGGGACTATATGTCAAGAACCCTTGTCAGTTCATATATGCATATTTTTAGCCTTCTTGGTTATGAAATGATTCTTTATGGTGGGATCCCTAGTAAGCTTAACCTGTCTACAGATATTTTTTTCTTAATGCCCAGATCTCACCCTACTATCATACTTTCTGTTCTTCCAAAAATATTTTTGAGATCTTTGTTAAGAAATTGTAGATACTAAAATGAATTACTTCATGCTTTTACTCTGATCAGATTGCTGGAGGAACCACCTGTGCAAGCCTTTCCCATGTGTTCCACTCATGTGTATATAAGACAAATTTCTGCTCTTTACCTCTACTTCATATTATCAATATAATCTAATAATTTAAAAAATAAATTTATTTCAAGATGATGAGCTAAGTTATAAATCAAAATAAATATCATCTAAATTTTATTGTGCTATAATGATACAACTTAAATAATTCAAAAGTTTCATAAAACAACTAAATAAAAACTCTCAATCAACAGACAGAAATGAAATATCTTAATTTACCTGCTTGATGCCATCCAAATATTGTTGACTATCCAAATATGGTTGCATGGATAAATGGTAGTAGCCATATATATGGATGTATTGGTCAACTTTTAATACTTAGACTATGATGATATATGCTCAGTATTCAACTTTTGGGAATAAATATGTGTATCTGACTACTTAAGAGTTTTGGTGTTATATTGTGGTTATGAGTTATCAGTGTGACCTTTCTCCCAGCACCATCACTAATATTTAATATGCTTGCTAAACAGGAAGTGCTGTGGCTATTGTTAATCATGCATTATCTTTTACTTCTCATAGAATCTGTGCATTGCTGTTATTTCCAATTTGCTAAATGTTGAAATGACTGAATACTAAGGTGTTGGTGTTGAGTGGTGGTGTCACTGTGGAGGGCAGAAAGCTTTGGTGTCCCAGTGTACAGGCTTGTGCTTTGGGGGAGGGGTTGTACTTCCAAATGAGTGGGTGGATTCAGGTCACAGCCTAGCAGTCACATGTGCTCTGCTCAAGTTCTCCCACTGACTTTTGTGTCCTCCCACCTGCTGGTATGTGGGATGTGTATACTACAACAACGACATCACAAAAAACAGGTCATGTAGTACTACTACTAAAGACACCAAGACCATAGCTCCCCCAAACAAGGAGGGGTTTGTGGGAAGTTTTGGTAGGAGGAAAAGGAAGGGGGAATTGATGTAATTGTATTATAACCTCAAAATTTGTAAAAGAAATAATAGAAAGTATTTTGGTGAAATTGAATGGACAGTTATCTTTCAATATTTCCTTCAACCTCCCATTTTGATTACAGGAAATAAATCAAAACTTCTTTCATGATATTTAGATTAAACTACCACATTCACACATTGTCTTATTGCCTCAAAACCTATCTGAACTTTAATATGTCCCAACATGAACTTGCTGGTTCCCACCCTGCAAGCATGCTCAATCCTTAGTCAAGAAGTGAAAGAGCAATGTGTTAGACTTACTCCTTACTCATCCACTCATGATGTAGCTCTAAAGCCATCACAAATGATTCAAGAGAAAGAAATCCAAAGGCTGCCCCCCCTCCGCTTTGTGGACTGCTATATTGTGCTAAAATGACAACAAAAGGGCCATGAGTCATCTGGAACACAATGCCAAATTCTCTTGTTTCAAACAAGGCAAAATTCAAACTTCGTGTCCCCAAAAGGAAAGATTCAGCAACACTGTTACCTGAAAGCATAAGGTGAAATTAATACTTTCCTTTGCTATTGGTTGTGGTGCTATATAAGAGAATATTAACCATAAGACAGGAATGTGGCTTGGTGGTAGAATGTTTGCTAGAAAACAGATTTTTGAGGCCCAACTCATTCTGGAATTATGGCCCAATTCCTGACCCTGTAAGAATTTTCATTTCTAGTCTGGAGTTTATTCCTACAGAACGGGTGCAGTGTGAAAGCCTTGCTATGTATGGAAGAAAGGAGAAAAGAAAAGGTAAAACCTATACCAAAGAATCAACTGCCACGGAAAGAATGTGAAGCCTTGTTCTCTGGGGCCAGCACAAGGAGCTGCAAGAGGAAGCCCATGTCATCCATCATCATTCATTTTAAGCTCTACAATATCCAGGTCCATGATGCCTATGATTACACAAACTGAAAAATGTCAAGGACCCAATCCCAGACCTCCCTCTTTCAGTACTTGTTAAAAGTTCTTAGTGTCAAGTGTGAATTAATTTCAGCTTAAGATCCTACTAGGACAAATAAGATGGCTCAGCAAGAAAATGCTTGCTGTGTGAGCCTGACAGCCTGAGCTTAATCACCCAACTCATAGTAAAGGTGGGAGGAGCTTACAAATGTTTACACAGTAATGAAGAAAGAGGAAACATCTGAGTCAGCCCAAGCATGAAAACAATGCATATGTGACTTTAATATAATTAATTTAAAACAAGGAAAATTAGACACTGCTTTTAAACTCTACAATAGATGAGCAGTCACTGGTATTCTTTCTGAAAATGATTTATATCTATAAAACCACAAATGAGTGAGCAGATATGTACACACAGGAAACAGTTTTAAAAACCAGGTGTTGACATAGTGGGCCTGTCACACCACACTGGACCAACCGGAGCCCACCCTCACCTCAATCTTGGGCCCCCTAGGCCCTCTGTTTGAGGTGAGTCTGGGGCCAGCTCAGGTCCAACCCTCCCCATATATTCCTTGGAACGTCCTAGGTCAGCTCTGCATCATGACCTCCCTATTCCCTCTGTTTGAGTGGACCCGCCCTTTCACACCAGACCATCTGGAGCCTGCCCTCACCTCAATCTTGGACCCCCCTATGCCTTCTGCTTGAGACCTCCAAGAGAGGTCAGACTATCCAGAGTTACTGACATTGAAGTCCTCACCCACCTACACCCACTGAGAGAGGAGAGAGAGAAAGAAACCCCACCTGCACCCACTGGAAGAAGGGATGGGAAGACATCAGTACAAGAACATATTCAACAATAGAAAGACCAGTATGACACCACCAGAATCTAGGGACTCTACACCAACAAGACCTGAACATACCAATGCAGACGAAGCAGAAGAGAATGACCTAAAAACAACTTCATGAAAATGGTAGAGGCCCTCAAAGATGATATGAGAAAATCCCTTAAAGAAATGGAAGAAAAAAATTGCAAGAAATGAACAAATTTCTTAAAGAAAGCAAGGAAAGCCAAGAAAAAACAATCAAACAGATGAAGGAAACAATCCAAACAGTTCAAGGCCTGAAAATTGAAATAGAAACAATAAAGAAAACACAAACTGAGGGAATGCTGAAAATAGAAAAGTTGGGTAAACGATCAGGAACTACAGATGCAAGCATAACCAACAGAAAACAAGAGTTGAAGAGAATCTCAGGTGCTGAAGATAAACTAGAGGAAATAGATTCATTGACCAAAGAAAATCTTAAATCCAACAAATTCTTAACACAAAATATCCAGGAAATATGGAACACCATGAAAAGACCAAACCTAAGAATGATAGGTATAGAAGAAAGCAAAGAAACCCAACTCAAAGGTGCACAAAACATATTCAACAAAATCACAGAAGAAAAATTTCCCAACCTGAAGAAGGACATGCCTGTGAAAGTACAGTAAGCATACCGAACACCAAATAGACTGGAACAACAACAACAAAAACATTCCCCTGCCACATAATAATTAAAACACCAAACATACAGAAAAAAGAAAAAATATTAAGAGCAGAGAAGGAAAAAGACCAGGTAATATATTAAGGCAGACCTATTAGAATTACACCTGACTTCTCCATAAAAACTCTGAAAGCCAGAAGGTCCTGGATAGATGTTTTACAAATGCCAAGAGACCACAGATGCCAGCCCAGAAAAACTCTCAATCACTATAGATGGAGAAAACAAGAAAAATCCATGACAAAACCAGATTTACACAATATATATCCACAAATCCATCACTACAGAAAGTTCTGGAAGGAAAACTCCAACCCAAGGGAGTTAACTATACTCATAAAAACATAGGCAACAGATAATCTCACTTTACCAGAAGCCAAAAAAAAAAAAAAAAAAAAAAAAAAAAAAAGAATTAACCATCAATGGTCCTTACTTTCCCTCAATATTAATGGTCTTAACTCGTCTATAAAAAGACAAAGGTTATCAGAATGGATATGAAGACAACCCATCTTTTTGCTGCATACAAGAAACATACCTCAATTTCAGACAGATACTACCTCAGAGTAAAGGGTTGGGAAAAGATTTTCCAATCAAATGGACTCAAGACACAAGTGGGTGTAAAAATCCTTATATTTAACAAAATAGACTTCAAACTAAGATCAATCAAAAGAAATGAAGAGGGCCATTTCATATTCATCACAGGAAAAAGCCATCAGGACAAAGTCTCAATTCTGAACGTCTATGCCCCAAATACAAAAGCATCCACATTTGTAAAAGAAACATTATGAAAACTCAAACTGCACATAAAACCTCATACACTTATAGTGGGAAATGTTAACACCTCACTTTCACTACCAGACAGAAACTTAACAAAGAAACAAAAGAAGTAACAGAAGTTATGACTCAATTATGTTTAACAGACATTTATAGAATATTCCATCCAAACACAAATGAATATACCTTCTTGGCTCCACATGGAACCTTCTCTAAAATGAACCATATACTCGGCAACATAGCCAACCTCAACAAATACAAAAAAAATTGGAATTGTCCCTGTATCTTATCAGACCACCATGCATTAAAGTTCGAATTCAACAACACAAATTGCAGAAACCCTATAAACTCATGGAAACTGAACAATGCACAATTGTGCCATTCCTGGGTTAAGGAAGAAATAAAGAAATTAAAGACTTCCTAGAATTCAATGAGAATGAAGACACAATATATCTAACCTTATGGGACACTTTGAAAGCAGTACTGAGAGGAAAGGTCATTGCACCAAGTGTCCACATGAAGAAGTCTCATTAGAGAATTAACAGAACAATTGAAAGCTCTAGAACAAAAAGTAAACTCACCCTGGAGGAGTAGATAATCAAATTGAGGGCTGAAATCAATAAAGTAGAAACAAGAAAAACAATACAAAGAATCAATGTAACAAAGAGTTGGTTCTTCGAGAAAATCAACAAGATAGACAAACCTTATCCAAATTAACAAAAAAGCAGAGAGAGAGAGAGAGAGAGAACATGCAAATTAGCAAAACCAGAAATGAAAAGGGGTACATAGCAATGGACACTAAGGAAATCCAGAGACTCTTCAAGTCATACTTTGAAAACCTGTACTCCACAAAATTTGAAAATTTAACGGAAATGGACAATTTTCTGGATGGATATTACTTACCAAAATTAAATCAAGAACTTATAAGCAATTTAAATAGACCTATAACCCCTAATGAAATAGAGGAAATCATCAAAAGTCTCCCAACCAAAAAAAGCCCAGGGCCAGATGGCTTCAGTACAGAATTCTACCAGAAATTCAAAGAAGAGCTAATACCAATACTCCTCAAACTGTTCCACATAATAGAAGCAGAAGGTTCATTGCCAAACTCTTTTTATGAGGCTATGATTACCTTGGTACCCAATCCACACAAAGACAAAATCCAATACCCCTTCATGATAAAGGTCTTGGAGCAATCAGTGGTAACAGGAACATACCTACACATGATAAAAGCAATACAGTAAACCAATAGCCAACATCAAACTAAATGGAGAGAAACTCAATGGATTCCTCTAAAATCAGGAACAAGACAAGGCTGTCCACTCTCTCCATATCTCTTCAATATTGTACTTGAAGTTCTAGCTAGAGCAATAAGACAACAAAAAGAGATCAAGGGGATACAAATTGAAAAGGAAGAAGTAAAACCTTCACTATTTGCAGATGATATGATAATTTACATACATGACCAGAAACACTACCAGAGAACTCCTGCAGTGATAAACACTTTCAGCAAAGTGCAGGATACAAGATTAATTCAAAGCAATCAGTTGCCCTACTATATACAGACAATAATTGGGCCGAGAAAGAAATCAGAGAAACATCACCCTTTACAATAGCCACAAACAACATAAAATATTGATGGGAGATGTCATTCTGTATATATGTTTCTCATACTAGTTAATGAATAAAGCACTGTTGGCCAATAGGAAAGGAAGACAGGAGGGACTAGGAGACAAGGGGGAAATAGGAAGTAGTAAGGAGGAGTCAAGATGGAGAGTCTGGAGAGAGCAGAACCGCCAGCCGCCTCTCCCTGGTAAGATAAGACCATGTGGAAATACATAGAAATGGGTTAATAATTAAGACAGAGCTAGCTGATAAGAAACAACTGGCCAACAGAGTTATATCAAATACAGAGTCTCCATGTGTAAATTGGGGCTGGCACGGTGGTGGGACAAGACCAGTAGCGGGAGGAAAAACCTTACTCCTTACAAAATATCTTGGGGTAATGCTAACCAAACAAGTGAAAGACCTATACAGCAAGAACTTTGAGTCTTTAAAGAAAGAAATTAAAGAAGATACCAGAAAATGGAAAGATCAGCATAGTAAAAATGGCAGTCTTGCCAAAAGCAATCTACAGATTCAATGCAATCTCCATCAAAATCCCAGCACAATTTTTCACTGACCTTGAAAGGACAACACTCAACTTTATATGGAAAACAACCCTGTACAATAAAGGAAATTCCGGAGGCATCACCATCCCTGACTTCAAGCCCTACTATAGGGCTATAGTCTTGAAAACACCCTGGTATTGGCACAAAAATAGACAGGTAGACCAATGGAATTGAATTGAAAACCCTGGTATTAACCCACACACCTATGAACACCTGATTTTTGACAAAGCAGTTAAAATTATACAATGGAAAAAAAGAAAGCATCTTCAATAAATGTTGCTGGCATAACTGGATGCTGGCATATAGAAGACTGTATATATCTATCACCAAGTACAAAACTTAAGTTTAAATGGATCAAAGACCTCAATATATATCCAGCCACACTGAACCTCTTAGAAGAGAAAGTGGGAGGTACCCTTGAATGAATTGGTACAGGAGGCCACTTCCTGAACATAATACCAGTAGCACAGACACTGAGATTGACAATTAATGGGACCTCCTGAAACTGAGAAGATTCTGTAAGGCAAGGGACACAGTCAACAAGACAAAATGGCAGCCCACAGAATGGGAAAAGATCTTTACCAACCCCACATCTGACAGAAGGCTGATCTCCAAAATATACAAAGAAGTCAAGAAGCTAGTCACCAAAACACCAAAAAAGTCAATTGAAAAGTGGGGTATAGAACTGAATAGAGAATTCTCAATAGAGGAAGACAATTTAGAATGTGCTCAAAATCCTTAGCCATTAGGGAAATGCAAATCAAAACGAGTCTGAGATACCATCTTACTCCTGTTAGAATGGCTAAAATAAAAAACACCAATGACAGTTTATGCTGGAGAGGATGTGGAGAAAGGGGAACACTCCTCTACTGCTGGTGGAAGTGCAAACTTGTACAGCCACTTTGGAAATCAGTATAGTGATTCCTCAGGAACTTCAGAATCAGTCTTCCTCAAGGTCCAGCAATCCCACTTTTAGGCATATCCCCAAAATATGCACATTCATGCAACAAAGGCATCTGTTCAATTATGTTCATAGCAGCATTATTTGTAATAGCTAGATCCTAGAAGCAACCTAAATGCCCCTCAAACTGAAGAACGGATAAAGAAAATGTGGTACATTTACACAATGGAATACTACTCAGTGGAGGGGGTGAGGAGTGGGGACAATGGAATCTTGAAATTCGCATGTAAATGGATGGAACTAGATAGAAAAAAACCATCCTGAGTGAGGTAACCCAGACACAGAAAGAAAAATATAGTATGTACTCACTCATATATGGATTTTAGACATAGAACAAAGGATCACCAGCCTATGATTCACAATACCAGAGAAGCTAGGAAACAAGGAGGACCCTAAGGCAGAAGTACATGATCCTTCCCAGAAGAGGAAATCTTCCTGAGTAAATTGGGAGCAGTGAGGGAGAGAGAGTTAGGAGAAAGAGAAGGGGAAAAGAGGAGTGGAGAGGAGAACATGAGGGAGTAACAAGATTGAGTCAGGGGAAGAACAGAGGCAAACAAGAAAGAGATACCATAATAGAGGGAGGCATTATAGGTTTAAAGAGAAATCTTGCATTAAGGAAATGTCCAGAGACCTAGAAGGATGACCCCAACTAAGAATCTAAGAAATAGTGGAGAGGCTACCTTTAATGCCCTTTCCTGATAATAAGATTGATGATTACCTTAAATGCCATCCTAGAGCCTTCATCTAGTAGCTGATGGCAGCAGAGGCAAACACCCACAACTAAACACTGAGCCAAACTCCTGGAGTCCAGTTGCAAAGAGGAAAAAGTGATGAGCAAAGGAGTCAAGACCAGCTGGAGAAACCCACAGAAACAGCTGACCTGAACAAGGGGGAGCTCATGGACCCCAGACTAATAGCTGGGAAACCAGTATAGGACTGACCCAGACCCTCTGAACATGGGTGTTAGTTAAGAGGCCTGGAAAGTCGATGGTACCTCTGACAATGGATCCAGGATGTGTCCCTTTGTGCAGAAATGGACTTCCATTCCCCATGAAGGGATACTCCCTTAACCTAGAGACATGGTGGAAGGCCTAGATCCTACTCCAAATGACTTGACAGACTTTGAAGTTCCCTCATGGAAGACCTCACCCTCCCTGGGGAGTGGGTGGGGGATGGGACGAGGGGGTCTATGAGGGCCATGGGAGGGTGGGAGGAATAGGGAACTGGGATCAATATGTAAAATAAGAAAAATATTAAATTAAAAAAACAGTTGTTTTTATTAAAGTTGGAATAGAAACTTCTAGATTTGTTCATGTAACTCGTCTTATGTTTCTGCCCAGGTAAAGAGTTCTTTCTAGTTTGAATACTATTAATACAGTACAATTCATGCTAGTCATCATATACATGGAATTAAGATCATACCAGCTGTATCCTAGCCTATCATGGCTCTTCTAAAGTATAACAGCCTAGAAAAGACCCACAGGAACATAAGAGAGAAGTACCACATTCTATAAATATGTTACTTCTTTAGACAGTCATATGTGACACTTGTATATTCACAAAACTCTGTATCATAGTTTTTGTATATATTCTATATTGCATCTACAAAGCATTCTGTTACATAGTGTCAAGTAATCTAATATGCGTACAAATCCACATTTGATATGGAAGATGGATAAACCCAGTCTCTTGTGGAAGTTCTAGGTGCTCCCTAGTAAATTTACTGAATTTACAGCTTATTTTGGCAGTCATCTCCTACTTTAGTATAATTAACCTTGTATATGAATGCTGCATTATCTAGCCAACACTTCTGGCCATGTCATACCAGACACAAGACTCAATTCTAAGACATGATAAAGAATCCTTTTTGTTTACAATGTTTTGTCTGAGTCTTGTATCACAGCTTCTGAAGGAACAGATGATTTTCTTCTGCAAAGGCATTGTTTTCATACTTGGACTGATTCAAATGTTTCCTCTTAATTCAATACTATGTAAACATTTATAAGTTAAGAGGAAGAAATGACTTTTGCAGGACTTGGTAGAAACAAAATATGTTATCTAGACCATCTGCTCCCAAACTTACGTTAGTTTACTGATGTAACTTGGAAGTTGCAAGTGACTACATCCACTTCTAGAACGTATTTCTCAGTATTTATCTAGACTCACTTTGCTGAGATTACTCTCAGTGACATAATTAAAATGGTTGTGAGTAGAAGTAGAAAAGGACAAAATCAGAAGAGACATAAATGAGGGAGCATCACTGGAGGAAGGTGAAAACTGGGACAGAGGAAGAGTGGGCAGGTCTGGATGTGTCCTGGAACATGGAGTCAAAGGAGATGGAAGCCACCAGTATAAACTGGTGGGGGAGGTGTGAGAAAGTGGTAGGAGAGGGCAACGGTAGGAGAGGGGGAAATCCTAGGGACTTGGGAACTTTTGTCAGGAGGAAGTTGTGATTTACTTTCCATGGTCTGATGTGGTGGGTAGATAGATGTTTATTTAGCTAAAACTGCCAGAAATGAGGATTGTGCCTTAGTTTTATATGGTTGCTTCAACAGTTTACTATAAAATCCAGTATCTGAAAAGAACACTGAGTAGAAACTTTGCCTCTAGTCTACCCAGGCTAAATCAAGGTATGTGCAGGGCACCTTTCCTTCTGGAGCCTTGAGTCAGAATTTTGCATTTTAACTGCCTGAGGCTGCTCATGTCCACTGGTTTCTGCCCCTTCTTCCATCTTCAAACCCAGCAACAATGTCACCTTTCTTCTTTCCTTCTGTAGTTACAGTACCACATGGAATGATTCTTTACCTCTGAAGACTCACATAATTACTTTCACTAAAATAATTCTGTTCCCTGTTTCCTTGTGAAGGAATTAGTTGTCAAGCAACACTCTGCTATTATCTACATCTCTTCTTCCTTGTCTAAAGAGGGGAGTCTCAAAGTAGCTGAATGGTTCTGAAAAACCGTTTGCCTTCATAGAAGGCATAAATGAGAAAGACATGGAGACGCACAGCCAGGCATTTGGGGTCCTATGAGGCTTAAGGATGTCAACTCGTGCTATAAGCTGTCCAGCACTGGTGCTGGGATTCAAAATTAGGTCCCGGAGGAGCAGCAAGCCCTGCTAACCACTGAGCCATCTTTCCAGCCTCCATGGAACACATTCTTTTTTTTTTTTAAACACATATAAAATCTAAGTTTTGAAATTCCTTTCACTGAGGCACTTCTTTTTTTTATTTTATTTAATTTTATATAACAAAGTCCAATTAAATGAAAACAAACATTTATACACAATATTTTGGAATTTGGGCGTCGTTCTTTCCAAACTACTTCCTGCTGGTAAGGGGTGTTGTCTTGGGGGGGATTCGAAGAAGATTCAGAAATCCTGGCTGTAGTCTGTAGGGCTGTTTTGTCCAGCTGTTTTGAATGTAGGATTGGCTTGTACTCTGTTTCAGGCGGTCTGGCGTGATCAAACCACATTAGTCTGGAAGGAATCCACATCTTTTCATTTTCTGTGGAAACAAAACTAGAAATCCTTTTC
This sequence comes from Phodopus roborovskii, assembly GCF_943737965.1. NCBI lineage: Eukaryota > Metazoa > Chordata > Mammalia > Rodentia > Cricetidae > Phodopus > Phodopus roborovskii. Next base: position 32,887,980 of record NW_026126433.1, read on the forward strand.
CCCAGTAACTTGTCCTTCAACTTAAATTTTGGAGTCAAAGCATTTTTTAATTTAATTTATTATTTTACATGTGGATCCCAGTTCCCTCTCTCTCCCTCCCTCCTTTCTTCCTTCCCTCCCTCCCTCCCTCCTTCCCTCCCTTTTACCCTCTCTGCCCTCTCACATGCACTCTGAACACCCTCCCCTCCCATCCCCCCACCCCAATTCCATATGTAGGGGAATGCCATCCAGTTTGGGTCATGTAGATCTGACAGGTCCTGTGAAGTAGGGACTGGGGCTTCTCTCCTGTCTCTAGATTAAGGCAGTTATCCCTCCATGGGGGATATGTTCACAAAGTCCTTTTGTGCACCAGGGATACATCCTGGCTCCACTGTCTGAGGTCTCTTAGACTGCTCAGTCCTTCTGGCTGAGACCCATATTCAGGGGGGCCTGAGTCAGTCCCATGCTGGCTTCCCAGCTATCAGTCTAGTGGCTGTTGGCTCCTCCTTGTTCAGGTAAGCTGTCTCTATGTGCTTCTGCCCCGTGGCCTTGTCCTCTCCATCTGCTTCTGGGTTTTAGTTTGACTCAGTGTTTATGTATGGGTGTTTGCTCCTATTTTCATCAGGCATTAGTTGAGGGCTCCATGGAGAAGTTAGTTGTTGATCTCACTCTCCGGGAAGGGCATTTATGATAGCCTTTCCACGGAAGCTGAGATTGTTAGTTGGGAGCAGTCTTGTAGTTTTCTTTGTGTTCAATTTTATCTTCAAACCAATATGGGCTCCCTCTTTTATGTTCTCTCTCTCTCTGTCTCTGTCTCTCTCTCTTTCTCTTTCCTATCTTCTTTTCCTAACCAGGCTCAATCTTCCTGGTCACACAGGTTTTCCTTTCCTCCCACACTGAGACACTTCTACAAGCAGTTTCCATATTCTACTCTGTGAAAGTTTCCTCCTCTTCAAACCAGAAGCCTTTGAAGATTTGTTTTCTAGATGTCTTCAGTGATGAACACAAATGCGGTTGTGCTAAAGATATTTTGAGTTTTTAAAAGATCTTTACACTCTATCATATAGAAATGTATTGAATGTTATAGAAGTTTTAGAGGCATGCCAGAAAGATACAAGCTTGCACACTACAGACCTGAATATCCATTCTAGGTCTGCTGCTTACTAGCAGCTGCTTCTGCCTCAGAAATATAATGCTCGATGCTCTTTCTCTTCATATTACCCAGCGATCCCTCATCCCCTAGCTTCCTATTGTATTTGGATCTCCTCATAGCTCTTACCTGTTACGTTGTTTGTTTTATTGGATTTTGAGTAGGCTTTTACTGTCTGTTACTGTATTAAAATGATGTCTGCTATGGGGCCAATGAAATGGCTTAGTGGGTGTTAAGAGCAGTTTTCCTGCCAGCCTGGTCGCAAGCTGCATCAGCCACAAAGAGACACTGTATTATATATAAAGCTGTTGGTCTATTACTAGCATTTCTTATTGGCTAGCTTTTTCTTAAATATTAACCCAGTTCTATCAATATAAGTGTTTCCACATGGGCTTATCTTACCAGAGACAGGGTCTGGACCTCTTCCTCTCAAGTCCCTACATCTTGATTCTCCTCTTGACTCTCCCAGAATCCTCCTTGTCTCCTAGTCTCACCTATCTTACTTTCTTATTGGCCAACAATGCTTTATACATTAACCAATAAGAGAAACATATTTACAGAATAACACCTCCCATCAAGTGGGTAAAGGAACTTGCCATCAAATCTGACAACTCCTGGAATATACAAGCTGGAAAGAGAGAGCCGACTCCTATGTCCTCTGATGTTTACACACACACCCCCCACAGCCTTGTGAAATATTCCTTTACACTGTGTGAATATATATCACTGTGATTGGTTCAGTAAAGAAGCTGACTTGCCAATAGCTGGGCAGGATATGGTTAGGTGGGAGAACCAGACTAAGGGCACTAGGAAGAAGAAGGATGGAGTCAGAGGAGTCATGAGCCAGATGTAGAAAAAGAAACATGAAAAGTTCATAGATGAGTTAAACAAGTCATGGGGGCAGCACATGGGGGCTAATTTAAGTTGTATGAGCTAGTTAGTAATATGCCTAAGCTATAGCTATAATTAATAATAAGTCTCTTGTGGTTATCGGGGAGCAGGCTGAATGGGATAGAAAAGTCTACCTATATGTGGTACCCAAAAGTCTGGCACCTACATCCACATAAGACCTGAGAAAGCTTAAGAAAGGTTCTAAACACATAAAAATGGAGCCAAATGTGGTTTCCTAGTTTCGTGTCTTTCATGTTGGTTGCAGTACAGAGATGTATCTCTCAACCAGTGCCTGTGGGCTTGAGCTGCCAGTGTGAGCTCTACCAGTGTGCTTCATGGCAGGTTTGGGGTTTTGCTCATGCAGACAGAGAAGGTTACAGATGTGCAATAAAGACAGATCCAGATGGAAAAAATTTCTGAATTGGTTGTGATGTGTTTAAAGAGGTACAAAGAATATAGAAAGTAGTAATATATATGTATATGATTATATATAGTACATATATGTGTGTATATATACACATGTATGTATATATAGTTTTAAAATTTTATATATATATATATATATATGTATATATATAGTTTTAAAATAATAAAATCCTTACAAAGGGAGTAAAGTAATATAAAAGAGAAAAGCCTCATAAAGATGGGAAATACACACTAACTCTGGATCCTGTAAGTTATTGTGTTGCCTTTAGATTTTCTGATTGCTAATGAAGGAACAGCAGCTGCTAAGACACATTGGATTATAGAAACTGTTGTATATAACCAACCTATATATTTTAAAAATATCTTGACTTCAAAATGGAAGTCAAAAGATGTATTGCTTTGGGAGAGAGGTTATGCTTTTGTTTCTATGGGAGATGAGAGACTGTGGATTCATTCCAGCTTAAAGATGATCAGGTTTGATTGAGGAAGACCTCCTGAAAACCCTGGCTACAGACATAAAGGAATAAACCTTAAAAAAACTACAAAACATATAACCTTTATTTTACTGCTCAAACATAAAAAAAATCATCTTTGGCTAGCTTGTGTACAACACACAGTCTATACTTGTACTAATATAGATATGTATGCTACCTTTAAAAATTTATGTATTTTCAGAGTAAGGGGATCAGACACCAACGAAATCAAATGGCTCAGGTAACCCAGCATCTCAAAATGTCTCTCTTGCAGTTTCCTTGGAGTTCTGCATCCAGAGCAGCTTCAAGGCTACTGGCTGAGATGGCTCAACCTCACAAACTACTCAAGCCAAGGCCTAACAATTACCCTGATTTTCTCAAGATTCTCCAAAGATACCAGTGCCCACAAACAACAGGAAGTAGTATAAAAAATGATGCCCAGATTCCCAAGAAATGGGGTAGGAGTGAATTTTAGTTATTTAATAGATTTTGTATGTTTGTCATTGTTTAGGGGGGTGGTTACAAGTTGTTATTGGTCATAGTAAAAAAAAAAAGAAAAAGAAAAAGAAAAAGCTAAAACAAGTGTTAAATTCAAAGATATCTTTCTAAAAAAAAAAAGCCAGATATAAAAATGATAGGATAAAAAGGTAGATCACTGAATTTACTTTTAAACTAAAAACAAAAAACAAAAACAAAGACAAAACCCTATTAGTCTCAAATATTTCACATTGGTATGAATTTTCCTTTATTGATACACATTTAAAGTTAAATTTGCTCTTCTATATGTTTGTCTCTACTCTTGTTTGGGGTATTATATTTATGCATCTCATTTAAAAATGTTATGTATATTTAAGAAATATAGATTAATAGTCACCTATAATAGTCAAACATATATAGTCATGTTGGGTGTGTTTTCAAGGTCATAAACAGATATATTTAGACAGATGGTCTTGAAACACTTCAAAGACCTACAGAATATGGCATTTGGATTCTTGGCTATTTTCTGAAGATTAAGTACCTTTCTAATTCTTCACCTATGTCTATCTCTTAACTTTTGTCACAATAGCACTTTTACTAAGATATTTAATAAGTAGATGGGTAATTAAACAAACTACAATAGAGATTTCTTTCTTATTAAATTGATGGTTTTTAAAAATTTTTCTTTGCTTCTAAACATAAAATTATGTTGTAGAAGGTAATTAAAAATAAGGTACATAAACTAAGGGACACATGAAAACAACCCATCACAATGCTGGAAACACTTTTGAATCCTTGTCAGATGAGTGACTGAGTGTGAAAGTGCCAACACCCACAGAAAATGCAGTAAATGTGGAAAGATGTGGCAAAAAATTGTGACTGGAAACTACAGAAGAAAGTAATCTCAGTAGTGTTTAAAAAGTGTGATTTAGAGCCTCACTTTTAATTTTAGAGATCAATATACTAAAATTTGATTTGTAATATAATAAAATTTTTATAATATTTAAAATAATTGGGTATATTTTATATATCAATTTTATAGAAAGTTTAAAATGGGGTATATATTACACTCTAGAGCATTTGAGATTAAATCATAATACATATCTTTTAAGGACCTACTCTGTAGGGGCACAAAGGTCTTTGTGCTTACAGAAATACTAGGAGTACCTGGAATGTTAAACACACAGGGTTGTTCCTTCAAGGGAAAGAATGCAAACCCATTTTCCACCCAGAAGGTCTGGTGATCTTTATGCAATCTGTGTGGCCAGAGATCATACCAGACTCTCCCCAAGACCCTTCTACACTTTTTCCCCCAGTTCTAGCTACAAAGGTAGAACCTAACTTTATGGAAGGTGTCTCATGTACTTTACAGAGAGTTTTGATCCTATCAAATGTTCATGGCTTCCATGCCATCATAAAGCTGAAAACTTTTGAAGCATTCTCAGTTGAGGTATGTTTGTATATTACTTCAAAGGTTCTAATTCTTTCCTTTAGCCACTTTTTTTTTTTTTTTTTTTTTTTTTTTTTTTGCCATGCGGCTGTGATGTTCAAGGTAACATATTGCATACAGTGGCTGGGTCTTTGTCAAATGTTGAATCTGTCACTGCTTTGGTTTTGGACTGCCCATTCTCCAGAGCAGTAGGAAACAAATCCAGTGTTTACACATAACTCAGTTGTCAAAGGTATTTGGTGGCAGCAGCTTATCATGGAACCTTGGTAGGCACGAAACTGTTCTACTTTGCACTGTCATTGTCATGACAACAGAGTGCCCAGAATCTCCCTCTATTCTATGTAAGAGAATAGGAGACACACTGGGCAGAATCATGTAGCCATGTCAAGCCTCAGCCAGCTGGTCCTCAGCTGACATACAAATGTCAACTGCTATTTCTACTGTATGACTGAGATTTGGAGGTGTTAGCCACCTATTATTGTAGCAATAGGACCTTGACGTGCTGTCCAACCTAATGTCTTCCATGCAGAACATGTGGGGACTGGGGCTAGGAAAAATCTAAGGATGCTAGGAAAAGTCTAAGGATGCAAGTTGATTTATGTTAAGCCCAGAAGCAAGATTCAGAGCTTGAAATAGCCACATCTGTAGATGCTTTTCTGAGAGGGTATGAATCACTGTGATAGAATATTTGAGTGATACTATTTAAGAGGACCACTTATTTTGACTCATAGTTTCTGAAGTCTTTCTGCAGTCATCTGATCCAGATGCATTTAAGCCTGTGGCAAAGCAGAAACATCATGGCAGAACATGTAACAGAGAAGATCTAGTCCCCTCTCGTCACCAAGGAACCAGAAATAAAGGGGCCCAGGGGCATAATATAACCCCATAGACACATCCTTGGTGATGTTTCTTCCAGCCAATCAGTATGACTTCTTCAGTGAGTTAACCCACTAATGAAGGTAGCGCCCTAAGACCCAATCACCCCTGAATACCACCAACAGTTGGGGACCAACTGTTCAACACATGAATTTTGGGGAGGGCTCATCATTGGTATGTCCAGCAAGTTCCTGAGCCTGATTTTTCTGGTATAGTTTTAATATTCCCATGTGTCCATGATTTTCTACTTTGATTAAGTTTATAGGTGGCAACTTCTTTTAAGTGCCTCTTGGTTTTGGTGCTAGGCAGGTGCTGGTGGTGATGTGCACTGAATGATGTCAGATTCTGGTTTGCAAAATGAAGTCACCCAGGGCAAGGCACAGTCTAAAGGCCAGTTTCACACAACATAGACTAACTTAGGGCAGTGAACAGCCTGACCACCACAACTGATCACCACTGCTGATTGCTGTCTTGCTATGTAGAGGCTGTCTATGGAGATTTGGCGGGTAATTTATGATTTTTCTATTTTCAGAGACGATTTTGTTCCACTATTAATGTATGAAAATTGAGTGTTGGTGGTATCTGGGTGCCAGAAAAAGTAAGAAAAGGAGATGTGTATGCACCTGAAACGGCAACTTCTGTTTCTCATTGCGAATTCCTGTTTCACTGTGGGGGAGTGGGGAGACCTCTGTCACAACCTAACCAGTGGCATTTAGCCAACCTTTCACTGTAGGACCTCCACTTCCCAGTTGTCACAGATGACAAGGACAGGAAAAAACACTGTTAAGAAAGCTGCTTGGCATTTCTGTGCTAAGAAATGCTACAGTGAGAACAGATAGAAAACAGAATGGTGCTATTAAAGCCCAGTAATTGACATGAGGGCTAACATACAGGTGGGAAGGGCGAACCAGAGCGGTTGGGAGGATGGTTCATTTCATTGCAGAGGGTGCTAAAGAGCCTGGTGGACAGAAAGCTTCAGGTGACAGTGGGGACAGGCCTGGCTAGAGCTGAGGTTCAGGTGGGAAAGCTGTCTTCTGGTGAGGTTCTATCTTTGCCTTCTCCTGAACCGTTCAGTAAACACACTTGTACATACTTAGTCTCATAACTCTCCAGTACAACCTGTGTGGCACAGCAGCAGCACGGTAGCCAGGGAGAAGCAGAGTTTGAGTTTTGGCCCCACTACTTAGCGTGTGACTCGAAGATGTCGTCTAGCTTTCGTGAACCCCCGTTTCCTCATTGTTTTGATGTTTTTGATGACTCAACAAGCTACTATATGCAAAGTATCAAGTGGGATTTTCAAAGAACTCAATAAGAATAGCTCTCATCACTAAGAGCTACCCATGAGTGTTGGGACCAGGGTGGCAATATGTATTTAAGTAGATGAAATGCGGGGTTGGGGAAATAGTTCAGTAGCTAAGGACTCCTATTGCTCTCCCAGAGGAACTGAGTTGGATTCCCAGTACCCACATCAGTTGGCTCACACCTGCTTGCAACTCCAGCTCCAGGGGACCAGACATCTCTGCTTTCATGGACCCCGACTCTCACAGACACATAACCTTTCACTGGTGCTTACACATACCTGCCCCCCACACCCACCCACCCACGGCAAAGTAAAAGTTGAATAAAATCCTTAAAAAATGATGATGTGTTTTAGCTTTAGAGGCTTCTGAGTTCATATGTTCTCTGTTTCTTAGTTTAGAGGAAATCACCCTGGGGTTTGGGCTGGGTCATATCCTTGCAGTCTCTGCTAAGTTGATGGGCATCCCCCTCAGGCAAGCCCCTCTTTCAAGTCCTCTTCCTCTGCTGAGGTGTTATGGGATGAACTGGTCCTCTGCTACTGTTGGCTACCACATTTTCTCACCCTGGGACCCCCCCCCCCAAGCGGAGACAAGATATATATACAATAGAGTTCTTCCATCCCTTCCTGCTTCCTATCAATATATGCCTTTTATTGGAGGTCTGTTTTTAGATGTCTGCAGAAAGAAAAAAGGGTTTACACAAGAGGAAACCACAACTTGACCAATTTGATGGGATCCTGACCCTCACACTTGCATTAAGTTAGGGTTGGTTTCTCTTGGCCAGCCCTCCTCATTATTTGTCTTTCCCAATGAATTTCTGAATCTACTTTTACATTCTCTCTCTCTCTCTCTCTCTCTCTCTCTCTCTCTCTCTCTCCCTCCCTCCCTCCTCCCATAAAACAACTTTCTTTTTCTTTAGATTTTTTTTACATGAATGTTCAATATATTTTTCTAGACTGATAATAAGCAACAGAAATTGGATGAATTATAACAAAGTTCTCACTGGGTTTTAAAAATATATTTTAAAATTATTTTGTTATTTTATGTGTATGGATGTTTTGAATGCATAAGTGTTTCTAGGGCTGTGATAAAACACCATGACCAACTTGGGGAAGAAAGGGTTTATTTGACTTACATATCCTAAATCACAGTACACTGAGGGAAGCCAAGGCAGGAACTCAGGCAGAAGGCAGGAGCTGATGCAGAGGCCATGGAGGAGTGCTGCTTACTGACTTGCTTTTCCTGGCTTGTTTATTCTGCTTTGCTATAGAACTCAGGATTACCAGACTGGGAGGGCCACCACCCACAATGTACTGGATCCTCCCACACCAATCACTAATTAAGAAAATGTTGTGGAAGCATCTTTTCAATTGAGATTCCCTCTTCTCCAGTAATTCTAGTGTGTGTCAAGTTGACATAAAACTTGCCAGCACATGTATGTATCACTTGGATGCAATGCCTGAGGAGGTCAGAAGAGGGTATCAGCTATAGTTATGGATAGTTGTGAGCTGCCCTGTGGGTGCTGGGACTTGAACACAGGTGCTCTGGAGCAGCAGCCAGTGTTCTTAAATGCTGAGCCACCTTTCCAACCTTGTATTTTTTTCTTTGTAAAGGTTCATTCCAACTTAAAAAACAAACAAACAAAACACCCCTTCCAGTGAGACAGAAACTCCAGATTATAAACAAGTGTAGGTGTTTATTGAAAGCCACGTGTCAGGCACTCACAGGCATCGTTGTACTGTCACTAGCAGCAACTCTGTTAGGTTAGGCAGAAAGTGAAATCATTGTTTCCCACCCTTCTCTCTCTCCTGGCTCTGGAGGAAAGAACTGCAAAGCCACGTGCTGACAGTTTGCTCCCGGGAGGCGCTTTTTTGGTTTGCAGGTGTTTATGCATAGCACCTTCACAAAGCTTTTCCTTTGTACACACACACACACACACACACACACACACACAGAGGCCAGGGTGGGGGAATCATCACCCTGTTTTCCACATTCACTGATGAGAAAACCAAGGTTTTAAAAAGTTAAATACTTATTTCAGCCCAGAAACATGGGGGAGGGCCTAGGCCTCCACCAAATGATGTGGCAGACTTTGATGATCCCCCATGGAAAGCCTCACTATCCTTGGGGAGTGGCTGGAGGGTGTGTTGGGAGGGTTGGTAGGGGGCATGGGAATATGGGAGGGAGAGGGAACTGGGGGGGATTGATATGTAAAATGATTGTTTCTAAATTTAAAAAAAGTTTATTATTTTACTCAATCCTTCCAATGATTCTTTTATTATGGCTGAAAAACTATAGCAAGACAGAATCCAAAGGTAGCCCTGTTGTGTTAATGTCCTTCCCGGAGTGAAGAAAACAGAGACTCCAACCAGAGACATAGTCTGGATGCAACTAGGAGAAAGCTGGCTGGAATTGACACAGGATCTGTGGAAAGGGCACAACATGGGTAGAATAGGTCTTAGGCTTCCTAAATGCAGCATGGCAACTCCTCATTTCTGTGTGTCTACATAGTTTTGCCTTTACCCTGCTTCTGACACTTTCCTATGCCAGTTGTTCATTCTTTCATTTTGACAGCAGGATCTCATGCAGCACACGCTGGCTCTGAACTCACCGTGTAGCTAAGGCTAGCCTTGAACTCTGGCTTCAGTCTTGCTTCCAAAGTGCTGGGATTATAGGTGCATACCACTGCACTCGGCTTTTGCTTTCTGTGCCCATTTTAATCATTACTTTCTTATTTGACCTTTAAAAGCCATTGGAAAGACGTCACTTTGAAGACTGGAGGGTTCATCCTCCTTACGGCTCTTACCAAAAGAAGTACTAGGACAGGGAAGGAGAAATTACATGTTAGGGTGCACCATGGTAGGACGGAGGAGGTTGCTGTACCTGTGTGAACTCATGGAAAAAAATTCCTTTTTCCTTCTGGATTTCCAGTTTCAAGATTCTTATGACATGGCATGAGTGGTGATTGTAGTGCCTGTGGCTTTTTTTTTTTTTTTTTTTTTTTTTCTGATGCAACTAACTTTCCCTGGTTATGGTTGGGACTTTTCCCCTCTGTTCATCTCAGACCCGTGTGGTGGAGTTTTCCTATCTTGTCTTTTGCTTTTTAATGTTTCCTCTACTTAGTCAGACTTTATTCCATGTTTCAGTCAGTACGTTCCCCACCTCTGAGGGACCACTCACCACAGGCTATCCGATTCTCATATTGATCTTCAGTCATAACAATGAGAACTATGACAAGGATCATAGGCTAAGGCCGACAACTAACTAGGTTTGTTTCCTTCCTTCCTTCTTTCCTCCCTCCCTCCCTTCCTTCCTTTTTTTCTCTTTCTTTCTTCCTTTATTTGATAAGACTGATTCCAGGATGGTAATAGTGCTACAGTCTTAACTTTGGAGAGGAACTGCTATAATGCTAATGCCTTTAAACATTTTGTCAGTTTCATATACATGTATGTGTGTGCGTGCATTTTCACCCTCCCTCTGTTCTCCTCTCTCATTGCCTTTCTATTCCTGCCAAGCCCCTTCCCTGAAACGTCTCTTGTTTTCATGCCTTTTGATTTATTTTTCTTTTGACTATTGCATTGAATTAGAATTGCTTTCATGAGCATGGTTGGGGGTTACTTAGAAGAATGTGGGTGCTAGGCTGTGGTGGCATGCACCTTTAATCAGCACTCAGGAAGCAGAGGCAGGCAGATCTCTGTGAGTTCAAGACCATCCTGGACTACAGAGGGAGTTCCAGGGCATCCAGGAATACAGAAAAACCCTGTCTCAAAACAAACAAACAAACAAACAAACAAACAAACATACAGAAAACCAAAAACCAAAAACAAAAAAAATTGACAAAAAAACAAAACAAAACAAAAACAAAACAACAACAACAACAAAAAAAAAACAGTGTGGACCCCTTAACAGTTACTCCACAATGGAAGCAAATGTCTGCACTTTCTCAGCATCATAAACACCAGCAGCACCTCAGGGAGTGAGGGATGGCTCAGGGGCCCCTCCCCTATCCATGAGGGAATGTTCACAAGCCCCATCTTGTGCAGTTCTTATGCAGGGAATTACCACTGATGAATATTCATGAACTTCTCTTGAACATTTATTATATATGTTGTTTTGCATACTGCCTTGTTGTTCCACTTAACTTTCATGCAAACCCAGAATAACAAAAAAAAAAAAAGTTCATTTTCAAAAGGAGAGAAATTAGGGCCTAGAGAAATTAGGGGGAAAAAGTCATAGAGACAGTAAACAGTACCTGGGATTACAATTCAAGGATACTAACCTTGGGATACTGCCCAAAGGGAAATGTCATGTGGGCTGAGTGTGTCAGTAACTCCAGCCAAGTTGCATAAACACTTTGCTTTTGTTTCCTCACCTATGAAATGAGAAAAAGAGAATAGTTCTTGGAAAGCTTGGTGTACGTGAATGGGGAGATGCACAGACCTGAGCTCTCGGTTTGCACAGTACATTAGACTGCCTCTCTGCAGTCTAATCCTGGCCTGTGATACCAACTCACAATCAGGAAGCCCCAGAAAATTAGAAATGACCTTTATTTCTTTGTTTTTCATGTCTAATCCAGTTGATCTCATTGTTTAAGCTCGATGGTCTATTGAATCTGATCATTTGTGTCCTCTATTGCCACACCCCAAAAGTCAAGGCATTTCATATCTTGCCTGAACAATAAATAACAGACTCTACTCATCTTCCTGTTTTAACATCTGCCTCACTGTGATGACCTGCTACACACAAGCCAGACAGTACTTTGCAAAGCTCAAACCTGATGCCAATTCTGCTTTGAAAGTTTCCAGCACTTTCCATTAACTATGTGAAAAATAGACTTTCCTCATCCTAAGTGCTGACTTCACCTCCTCATGTCATGCTACCTTTACCATGTGTGGTCATTTTATTTTCTTTAAGCCTCCCCCCCTTTTACTGAGAATTGGCGAGAATTGACTTTTCTCATACACTGATTATGGTTTCCCCTCCCTCTACTCTCAGTCCCTCCCCACCTCCCCTCTGAATCCACTCCATTTCTCTTATTAGAAAATAGCAGGATCTAAGAGATAACAACCAAACACAACAGACTAAAATATAATAAGGTAAAATTAAACCATCCTACTAAAGTTGGACAAGACAAATTCACAGAAGGAAAAGAGCCCTAAGGGAAAAACAAGAATCAGAGACCCACTCCTTCACATACTCAGGAGTCCCATAAAAACATCAAAGTAAAAGCTATAATGTATACGCGGAGGACCTGGTACAGACCTATGTAATATAGGCCCTGTTCTTGCTGCATCATTCTCTGTGAGTTCATATGAGCTTTGCTCAGTTTATTTAGAGGTCTTTGTTCTCCTGGTACCTTCCATCCCTTCTGGATCTTAAATTCTTTACACTTCTCTTCCTTATAGTTTTCTGGGCTCTGAGGAGTGGGATTTGATGGAGATATCTCATTAGAACTGTGTGTTCCTCAGTCTCTTTCTCTGCTTAACATCTGGTTGTGTGTTTCTGTCTTTGTTTCCATCTGCTAAAAGAAGAAGCTTCTCTGATGATAGTTGAGTATGGCACTGATCTATGAATATAGCAGACTATTATCAGGAGTCATTGTATTGTTCCCTTTTCTCCCCCCAGTAGTATTTGGTCTCTGGGCCACCTAGTCTCTGATTCCAAATAACCCCCAAAATGTTAGGTATGGGTTCCCTCACATAGAGTGGACCTTAAGTCAAATCAGACATTGCTTGGTTATTCCCACAAGCTTTGTGCCACCATTGCCCTAGCAATGGGCAGGACATATTGTAGATCGAAGGTTTCGTGGCTGAGTTAGTGTTCATGTTTCTTTTAGTAGCCACATGGTAGCCATTGGGAACTCCAGTTTTAGTGCATCTGATACTATTTTCTGACCTCTGAGCACCACACACATACACACATGGTGCACAAACATACATGCAGGTAAAACAACCATACACAGAAATTTAAATAACAAAAAAATCAAATATTTCTTGCCTGGCTCTGGATTTTACTTATGTCCCTGGAACAAGTTCTTTTCTGCAGTAATAAAGGATATGTACAGGTCACCACCATCCTCTGCCTAGTTCTTCCTCCCAGCAGAGAGGCTGTAGCTCAAATTATTTTCTTTTTGTAGGAGGTGATTTGAGGTTAGAAATTGTCTAGTTAATAATTTTGGGCACTCTCTTAGTGGTTTGCTTGGCCTGGTCAGTGCTTCTTACTGCTTATGTAGCCTGGATCATTTTCCTTCATGTGTACTAAAACTTATCAATTGGCTTCCATCCCCTTTTCTTTTTCTCAGCAATAAGTAAAGGGCTAAAATATTATTGAAAAATGACAAGAAATAATATTTTATGTGCTAACTTTGTAAAATCCGAACCCAAAAGTTTGTCCTTATTGAGTAATCATTTCCAGTAGTCATGGAAGGGACCTAATTCACAACAAATAGAAACAGAAATAGATCAGTATGAAATATCCAGGCAATTAGACCATGCAAGTGCTTGAGGACCCACGAAGAGCAATGGTCCAGAGAGAACTTGTGATGTAGGTGACCAGCATTACCCCAGACTAATTTGTAGGGGCCCTCAATCCCTTTCCATAACTCCCAGAAATACCCGAGGACCATGCTACCCTAGGTATGTTGGAATCACCCGACTGCATGGGTTAACCAGAGATATCCAATACAAATATCACAGTGTGATTTAAGATTTTTAGCAGTCACATAAAATAATAAAAGGAAGAAAGTGAAATTAGTTCAATAATGTTACCTTTACCTTACTAGCCCCCAAATCTTGACATTGTGATATGTGGCCCCTGGTCATGTGCTAATGGCACAGTTCTCTGGAAAAGATCAACTCCCATTTGTTTCTTCTGATTTCTATGTTATAAACATACCACAGTTACCTTCAAGCTAAGACAATGACATATATGATGATAAATAACAATTATTGAACTCTAATAAGTGGCAGACTCATATTTGTATTTATGTCTCTTCCCTTTCATCCCTCCCTCCCTTTCTCCATTCTTTTTTTAAATTTACTTTTATTTCAATTAAAAACAATCTTATTTTACACATCAATCTCAGTTCCCTCTCTCTCCCATCCTCCCATCCTCCCCCCCCCCCCCGCCATCCCTCATCCCACCCTCCCATGAGGCCTTCCATGGGGGATCATCAAAGTCTGTCACATCATTTGGGGCAGGGTCTAGGTCCTCCCCCATGTATCTAGGCTGAGTGAGTATTCCTCCTTAGGAAATGGGCTCCCTAGGTCCATTCCTGCACTAGGAATAAACTCTTGTTCCATTGCCAGAGGCCTCATAAACTGCCCAAGCCCCTCACACTGACACCCACATTTTGGTGGCCTGGTTCGGTGTTATTCTGGTCCCCCCAGCTGTCAGGCTGGGGTCCCACTTGTTCAGCTGTTTCTGTGGGTTTCCCCAGCATGGTCTTGACCTCTTTGGGGCCCTTTGGTGCTTGTCACCCCCAGCCCCAGGAAAGGTCTGAGACTGGGGCCTTCCGTGGTCCTAACTGGGCTCTCCTGGAGTGGGGAGGTGAGTTCCCAAAGAGGAGGGCTCCACGAGTGGGTAGACTGGGCAGGAGAGGCCCCAAGTGGGCGGATGCCTCCCTCGCCGCCTGAGCTCGGAACAGGCTTCTTCCTTCCTTTTTTAAAAATAGTGCATAATGAAAGCTAAGAGGCCAACTAATTTGTCCAGTGAGAAGCAGTGAAGCAGATTTGCGCACAGATTTTCCAACTTTTGCCAGCAAGATAGTAAGGTGGGATAAAGGGCTGGTAGCCATGGTGATGACAGTGCAGAGAACAGAACACAGCAGCTCTGAGTAGATAAGAATGAAAATATAGCCTGCGATATAATCTAATTGTGTTCAGACTTTGTGTTTGGCCGTGGATTGGTACTCGGGGTACATAGAAAGTATGGAGATGGATGGGGGCTTCACGGACCCGGAACTCCTGAGGAATACCCTGCTAAACAGTTATCCATGTTCTGGGTTCCCCCCACCCTCCCCCGCATCCCTTTGCCTGTGTTCCACCTTGTTTCCCACAGCATTCCCTTCCCTCTGCTGTAGGCTCAGCCTTGGGGGAGTTGAGATGTCTAGATAAAGGTAGATTCCTGAGGAAGTGCGGAACCCTGTCTCTGACGACAGGCGTGGAGGTGGGGTTTTGCCAAACCTTAAGTGTGTTGTAAGATGTACGATTTTGTTCTGGGAGTTTCTAGCAACCTGTTAGGGATTTGCCTGAGCCTTCACTAATTTCTCTGTCTCCCCCATCTCTCTCTCTCTCTCTCTCTCTCTCTCTCTCTGCTTTATGTTAGTGCTTTTCAAAAGTCTTACACATAGACTTGCTTTGAAGCACAGACCCCGAGATTGTGCATTTTTCCAACAAGTCCTGGGTGAGCACACACTGAGGGTGGATGGACCATACTCATTGTACTTGTTACACACTCCTACATGCAAGGCACAGACACTGGGTCATATTAGTCCTGCAGCATCTCGGAAGAAAATCCTACTCTCCATTTTGAAAGTGAGGGTACTAAAAGTGATCAAGGTTCATTGTCTGAATCAATGATATGCATAGGGATAGCAAAGAAAACTCCTTACAATAGTCAGTCAGGGAGATAACATTGAAAGGGTCTTCGAGATTAAAAAAACAAAAACAAACAAAAAACCAAAAAACTCAAATCCAAGTAATACTGCTGCAGTGTTACTATGTATAACTATGATTGATGTTACATCAGTGATTTCATTCTATCCTCAAAATAAGAAAAACAATTAAGAACAAAGTTTTTGACAAAAATAAAAATATGAGGCTGACAGCATAAAACCTTTCCTATCACAGAGTGGACATATCAGAAGGTGTCGTTGAGAAATCATGTTATTTTGGCACAATTCTTTGTTTCCCACTTTCTTATTTTTTTATTTTGAAACAATCTCCTTTTACGTACCAATCCCAGTTCCCTCTCCCTCACATCCCCCCACTCCTCCCACCATCCTCCAACAGCACCCTTCCATCCATCCCTCAGAGAAGCCTCCCATGGCGAATCGTTCAAAGTCTGTCACATCATTTGGGGCAGGACCAAGGCCCTGAATCTAGGCGGAGAGAATATTCCTCCATAGGGAACGGGCTCCAAAAAAGCCAGTTCATGCACTAGGGGATAACTACTATACAATTCTTATAATGTCCAGATGTCAGTCTGTTTGTGGCACTGTAAGGATAGCAGAGAATGTGTGCAAAGTTGTCACCGTGACGGTGGCAGCCTGCTCACTGTGATCATGGTCACAGTGATCACAGAGACAGAGCAGTAACCACACAAAGGCTCAGAGTGAATGCTGTGATGCCTGATTCCTGGTCAGTTATGGACAAGAGCACATTTACACCATGGTTTCTCATCCTTCGCATTAGTCACATTTTATGCTGACAGTTTCTCTCTCTCTCTCTCTCTCTCTCTCTCTCTCTCTCTCTCTCTCTCTCTCCCTGTGTGTGTGTGTGTGTGTGTGTGTGTGTGTGTGTGTGTATCTTGTGGTATGTTTAGCAGCATCCTTAGCTTCTATACCAGTAATGTTTTATGCTCAGTATCAATGACCAAAAAATGTCTTAAATAGTGTCAAATTATCTCTTGGGGACATATCTGTCTTCTAGGTCTATCAGCTTTCTTACAAATTCGGCATAGGCTTGCTTTTTTGCAATGTTAGATTTAAAGACAGCTATATTTTGTTTCTTTTTTTTCCTTATTTTACATATCAATCCCAGTCCCCTCTTCCTTCCTCCCTCCCTCCCTTCCCCTCATCCCCCCACCCTCTCCACAGGGAGGGTGAAGCCTTCCAGGAGGGATCAACAAAATCTGAAAGAGGGTTATATTTTGAAATCTTATTTTGGTGACATTGTGACTGTATAGGATTGCCAAAACTTGTTTATTGTATGCATTAAATAGATGAATTTATTGTACATAATTATATTTCAGAATGATACAATTCTTTAAAAATAAAACTATGAATTATTGGCTAAAATATATTTTTCTTATTATCTTGGTATTGCATAGATATTTTGGATATACAGTTTAAAACACAATTTTATGAGCACTAGCCATTTTATATAGTTGTTTTCCACGAGAGTAGGTTACACAATCAGCTTAGTCCCATACACAGGGAAAATTTACTAGGACTGTTTTATACCACTGAATTTTATAGTGTACCATCATGTCCTAAAATTGCTGCCAGTGGTCAATTCAAGCTGTAAAAAGAAGCATCAACTAATGTGAAGAATAAAATGGAAAATTAGCCTGAAGAAAAGAGACTAGTGGTTCTGAAACCCAAGTGAAACTTCGATCTGAGTTCACATTTGCATTTGAACTGATGCTGTATGACTGGTTTCAGTGAGCAGCATCCATTGCAGATGCATTAACCTCAAATCTAAGATCACAGTCTCACAACCAGGAGCCTTCTGTAGTTAACAGTGCCATTTCAATACTGCTCTCTTCTGCTCCTGTAAGGGCTGCACTGCAGATCTACAAGAAGAAATTCAAATTAATTTGGCAAATCGTTATAGTAGGCTCATTTTGGCCTTGTGGGAATTCAGTGCAACATCCCTGAGTACAGTAATGTACAACATCATGGGGAAGATGGAAATAATTTTAGGAAGCTTTAAGAGAAACAACAAGTGTAATCAAAGCTCCCTACACAGGATGAAAACACTTGCATTTTCTCTCAGACCCTGGGAAGAATTCTTACCACAGAGACGTATAGCTGGAACGGATCTCCATTTGCTTCTGGGGATACTCACTGATTTGGATCTGATGGGATCTTCTAGAAATATAGTTTTCACACCCTACTCCATGTGTGCCGGGTCCGAAGTTTTAGGAAGAAATGGGGGATCTGAAT
The DNA here is from genome assembly GCF_943737965.1 of Phodopus roborovskii. Taxonomy (NCBI): domain Eukaryota; kingdom Metazoa; phylum Chordata; class Mammalia; order Rodentia; family Cricetidae; genus Phodopus; species Phodopus roborovskii. Next base: position 32,905,888 of record NW_026126433.1, read on the forward strand.
CTTTCTCAAGCTCTTCTAATAACTCTGATGATCAGTTAGGTTTTGGGAAACATGAATGCTAGCAACCCTCTACTCAAACCTCAAGTTTCATCCACAGTGTTCTTCCAAAGTTTTTGTTTGCAAGATTTATTATATTTTTAGCTTTGTGTGTACATGTGCATTTGTGTGTGTGTGTGTGTGTGTGTGTGTGTGTGTATGCACGTGCACAATGCGATCTTAGAGACTGGAAGTGTTGGATTTCCTGGAGCTGGAGTTACAAGCATTGTGAGTCACTAGTGAGCTTGAGAACTCTTGAAGTAGAGGAAGCACTCTTAACTGCTGAGATATCTCTCCAGCCTCATCTTCTAAGGTTTTTGTTTAGCTCATTTTTGAAAGCCCCTACCTCACAAAGCATTCTTCTTGGAGAAGTGTGTAGGGTTTTGGTGGTGAGAGTTGACACACAAATGTATCTGAGGCAGAAAAAGAGGGAGGTAAGTTTGGAGAGGAAACACACGAAGTAGGAGCAGAGAATTTCAGCTCTTTTGTTTTTAAGTGTGTGTGTGTGTGTGTGTGTGTGTGTGTGTGTGTGTGTGTGTTCACATGTATTTGGACTCGGGTCATCAGGCTTGGCAACAAGCCCCTTTCTCTGTTGAGTCATCTCCAAACCCAGAGAATTGCAACTCTTCATATGATTATGATCTCACTGAACATAAGAAACAAATGGTTTGGGAGTCAATGAGGATGGAAGTAGAGAGAGGGATTGAAACTTTAATTTAGGAATCCAACTGGCAGGGAATACAGATTTGTGTGAAAAGCAGTAGGGATGGAAAGAGTAAGACAATATGAGTCTAGCAGCCACATTTTGGGAACAGAGAGCTTTGCCAAGTTTGACTGATAAAGGGTAAATAAATATTATTTTTTTTTTTTATTTTTTGAGACAAGGTTTTTCTGTATTGCTTTGGAGGCTGTCCTGGCACTCACTCTGTAGACCAGGCTGGCCTCGAACTCACAGAGATTGGCCTGCCTCTGCCTCCTGAGTGCTGGGACTAAAGGTATGTGCCACCATCGTCAAGCCTCAGCCAATAATAATTCTAAGACTCAGAGCTTCCTGGGTGGCCAAACTAGGGCATCCACAGCAGGTTGAAAATACCAAGGACAAAACTAGTATTTGAAAATGCACTTAATTCCATCACTTCCCATGATCTTAATTACCCAAGATACTTCATTATAACTACTTGTGCCACATATTTTGTACACGAAGAGCCACTGTAATTATCTTTGCATTAACTAGTCTCTTTACTTTGGTTTATAACCATACTATTTCTCACTTAAAGAATTGTGTGAATTATAACAAAGCACCCTCTCTGAGTTCATAAATTAGAGCATCAATCTGGGTGGGTGCAGCCCTTCAGTATTTGGGAAGTAGGATATACCATTGTAGGAAGATAAAGACAAAGGACTTGGAGAGTTGAAACAGAGGTGATAATATAAAGCATGCTTACATTTTTGGTTGGCACAGAACACACCTACCTGCCATTTGTTTTGGACTTATCCAGAGTCCTCATAAAAAAATAGTCTAAAATATAATTCACATCATCTTTTACTTAAGCCTGCAAGGGTTTCCTTAGCTCCTTCAAGGAACATTTGAAAGTCCTTGACTTGTAACAAAATTCATTTCAGGAAAATTTCCCAGGCACTCGCCCGCCATCTACCACTCCAGCTGCGGTTTCATGAATGTACAAGGCACAAGCAAGCTTTACCCAGAGTGTACTGGCTGCTTCTGTCCCATTGTCTGATCCTACTTCCTTAGAAGACCCGATGTCTGGTTCCTCTAAGATTTACCCAACTCATCTCATGAAAGCTACTGCCTTTTAAATTTCAGTGTAGAATGGCCCCGCTCCCTCTGCATCCTTCCTCCTTTTGTTAACACCTCAGTGCCAGCATCTTCCAGGCTATGGCCATCCCACCTTCCTATCTGTGATTGTTCATGAAGATGTGTTTTAGTCATGTGTTTTCCCCAGCACCAGGAGTAAGGCACCTGGCCTGGGCTTACTGAATGGAAAATGATGACATACATAGATATTTCAAATGGACAAACAAACAAACAAAAAAGCCCCAAATACCAAAAACCCCAAAACAACAACAAAATCCCCAAACCAAAAAAAAGCCCCCAAAAGTTTTGCTACTTTCTGAACATGAGATGTTCTGTCAGCTTTTGAAGTATTTTTATTTTCCATACTTCTCTATAGCTTTGGTTCTTCCTATAGAAGGTTAATGCCTGTGAGAAGTAATCACTTTGGTTGATTTTACCAAAGCTAGTTTATTCTGGCAGGTACATTTATTTGTGCAAGGAGTCTTAAAACACACTGCTCACAGAGTTAGTAATTCTTTACAAACAGTTCGACATGTTTTATTAAAAAGCATTTTCAAGATGGATATCCCCACCCATCTGCCTAGGAGTAAAATGCCACCGATGATGTAATTGACAGTGCTTTTTAATCAGTGGTGTTTAGATGCTAGAGCAGCCCACTGATAGCTTTGAGACACTCACATAGTCTATCAAAGGAATGACCAGCTTGTTTTCTAAGCGCAATTTTGTGTGTTCTTCCTTCCACAAGGGCTGTGAAGAAGCCAAGAGAAGAAGAAACAAGTGCAAGATACCACTCGAACTTCAGTTGAGACCACAGGAGGCAAAGCATAGCAGGAGGAAGACATAGGGAGACTCACAGCATGACTGTGCAGTCTCAGGGACCAAGATACCTAACAGCTCTACAGTTCCCACTGCAGATAAGAACAAAGTAATTATTAATTTTTCTTCCGAGGGGCATGATGCTAATAGTAAGGGAAGGTACATGCATGCTGCACAGGTCTGTGTTTGCAGATGTTTGTTATTTATTTTTTGCCCCTTTGGCAGTCATTTAAAATATTCCCAAGACTTGGGGGGAATGGTTTGGTCAGTAATGTACTTGCCGTGCAAACCTGGGGTTCTGAATTTCATCCCCAGCATCCATATCAAAGCTGGCTGCAGTGGAGCATGCTTAGAGCCCCAGAGCTAGGGAAGCTGAAACAGGAGGCCCCTTGAATTTTTGCCAGTCTAGTCAAAATGCAAGCTCCTGGCTTAGTCAGAGACCTTTCCTCAAAAACTAAGTTGGAGAGCAACTGAAGAAGATACCTAATGTCCATTGACCTCCAGCCACTATATATACACACACATGCATGTACCTCCCCACATGTTTACTACTCGCACATGCAGTGCACTTGTCCCCCACACATGCACATGCCTCCACACACATGCATATACCTCCACACACAAGCACATGCCTCTACACACATACACATGCCTCTCACATGCACATCCCCCCCACACCTAACCAGACTATTTCTCGTGATTTTTAACATGATGCATTTTCTACAGCTTGTTTCTAGTTTCTATTAGAGTTTAGGGCTTTTTCCCCTATCATCTCTTTCAGTCATTTTTTGAAAACAGATGAGTAAAATGTTACTGGTTATAGCTATTGTGTATTATGTAAGGCAGGAGTTAAATCTTTTGTCTTCACACTCTATGCCTTGCTCACATTTCATTGAGGTAATCTTTGAGGCAGAGTAGCTTATGCAGAACCTGAGTCCCACTTCTGGCCTTACAACCCTAATGCATGCCTTAGCTCCTAGTATGTAATTCAAATGCAAAATCTTGTTACTATAATGGAGGCATCGACTTACTTAAGTTGTTGAATATTGTGGCAAAGTACTTTCCATTTCCTGCAACTTGTTTTTCTCTTGACCATACCTCATATCCATGACATTTTTTTAATTGTGAAAAATTTGAAGTATAATGTACTTTTTTATATTTCTAGCATTCAGAATATTTTTCTCTTACTTTCTTCTTTAAATATCTGTTGAAAGCTCCATGAGAAACCATGAGACATATGTTCTCATAAAAGAGAGAGAGAATTATGTTGAGCATCTCTATGCTATCTTATTGACTTCATATCGCATACTCAATAAACAGTTTGTGATTTTGGAGCTGACATTATTATTTCACATTTAATTTCATTGTGCACGCCACTGAGAAAGGGTAATCAATGTCCATTGGAAGAATGTATTTGTATAGGTTTTTGTTTTTGAGTTTTTAAATATATGGATATTCTGCCTGCATGTATGTGCACCACTTGCATGGCTGGTGCCCACAAAGGTCAGAAAAGGGCATTAGATCCTTTAGAAGTAGAATTGCAGCTGGCTTGTTAGCCACCATGTTAGAGTAAGGAGTTGAACCCCAGTCCTCAGGAAGAGTAGCCAGTGATCTTAATCACTAGCTCATTTCTCCAGCCCTGGGAAGATATTTTTACTCAGCAGGCTCTGAGTCCAGCCAACACTTCAAAGAACGCTCAAAGGTTACTTGAATTACTCATGCAGAAATTATGTGTGTGGGGGAATATAAAATGGAGCAATGGGGTGAGGGGACAGGAATTTCTTCTTTATGCTTCTTTTCTGATGTTAAGAAAATCAATTATGTGTTTACTGAGTTTTGCTGAAATGAATACATGTGATGGTTGCAAGGTCATTTAACACAGCATTTGACACATAGCAGTTGCTCAATATATACTAATTTATTTGGTTTAATGCAATGTGTTATGTAACAATAAGACCTCACCTTTATACCTATCTGCAGATTCCACTGTTCAGTGTTCCTTTGCATCTCAAGAACAAGCTGCAAGCATTTTATTTCTGAATCTGTAAAGTGGGCCTGGAGATTAATTGCATAATAGAGAAGGCTGTCAGGGCAGCATTTTCCTCAAATCTCTTCTGTGGTTTAAGACATCTTAAGGGATTGATAAGCAGGGTGCTTAAAAAAAAAAGAAAGAAAGAAAGAAAGAAAAAAGAAAAGGGAAAAAAAGATGATCTTTATCTATCGTTACGAGTGCAATAAAAAAACTTAACAGCACATGTTTGTGACCGTCATTTCGAAGTCACTCAATTCATAACTGGAATGCCACAAAAACAACTCCCTGTTAGCCCAGAGGGAAAAAAAAAAAAAAAAGAAAGAAAGTAAAGGGGAAATTCAGATTAGTCACATAGAAGTTCCCCCGCCTGCAAAATCTGCAGAGTTAAAACTGAGAGAGTCTGCCCCACTCCTTCAATTGCCTGTTGTCTCAGGTTCTGGAACCTTTGTCTATCTTCTGACCCACAGGCTTGGCTTTGCCCTTGTCTTCTTTGTGGTGAGGATCAGCCTTCCTCAGGTTCCCCTTTGCCATAGCTGCATCTTCTCTGCACGCAGACTGTGAAGATGGAAGGAGAAGGGGTTCAACCCCTGGAGGAGAGTCTGGAAAATGGATCAAGGCCAAGGTTCAAGTGGAAGAAGCTATCGATGGTGGTCTCCGGGATTCAGGGCATGGGGCTGCTCCTGTGCCTGGTCTACATCTGCTTGCACCTCCATCCTTCTCCGGTAAGATGTGCCAGCTCTTGCTGAATGACAGTTACAACAGCTGCAGTCATCTGGAAATGACTGAATGCTAAAACTGTTGAGGGCCCTGCCACCACCACTAGGTGATGGTAACACAACGTGTGGTCAGATACCTAGATATCCTTCGGTGCCCCTTTCCTTCCTATTTCAACAGTAGCATTGATAGGGCACGCTTTAGGACAGAGAGGCTCTGCTCCCAGGGTTTTTTTTTTGTTTTTTGTTTTTTTTTTTTGTTTTTGTTTTTTTTGTCTTTTTCTTTCTAATACAAAAACCCCAATGTGTGTAATGATGAGCTGTCACCCCGAAGCTTTGGGTCACTGATGTATCTATCCATTCTGGTAGCAAATATCTAATCAAGAAATCCATGTTGAGAGAGAGAGAGAGAGAGAGAGAGAGAGAGAGAGAAGTAACAGATCCTATCGTATGTACCTGCAGATACTCAAGAGATCTGTTTTTTGTTTTGTTTTGTAATTCTGAAGGAGACAATATTAAGCCCTTTTCCCATCACTGGCCATGTATCTGAAGGGCTGCAATATGCGTGTGCACATTTATTGGTGAGCAAGCTCACACATTTGCAGCAATTTATTTCATAGTTATTTTTTTTACAACCACTTTAAAACCCTAGTTTTTTTTTTTTTTAAGTTCTTTATTCTAGAAGGTTACTCTGTGTAGTCTCCTCGAATCCCTTGTTGGGTATGGCCTGATAATTTTCATTTCCTCCATGGTTGCTTTATGTCAGGAAGTCTTTCCCTAGTGAATGACAGACAAAATGGAACTTATTTTTAATGGGCCTGTCAGAGAGAGAGACAGCTACCTCAAAGTAAACCAGGATAGGATTAACAGTCCAGGCAAATGCCTGGGCTTGTCTCTGTTTACAGGAAGTGGGGTTTTTGGTATATAGAAGCTGGTGGGAGTGTGTGTATTCATGACTGCTGGACCATGCAGGGTGCTTGTCACTTGTGTCTACAAACTCCAGAAATGTAGCTAATGCGGTGCTCAAGCCCCCTTGGCCAATTAGAACACCGTCATTCTGGTCCTCTTGATCCCCACTCCACATACGACTCTGTTCAGGGCTCCAGATGACAAGGCAGAACTTAGGGAGAAGATGCCACGGTAGGGTACTGTGTCTGTGGTAGGATGCCTGAGATGTAGACCGGAATTAGGCTCTTCTGAGAAGAAAGTAAACAGAGTCACCAAAAATAGACTGGCTGATGGCATTGAATAGGTCAGGGAGTGTTGAGCGTTTTCAAACCTCAGGGTGGTGTGTTTCCTTACTCTGTGGGATGATGAAGACAGGATGCAAGGCCCCAGTCAAGGGTAACCTGGCACACAAGGGCAGCGGGCAAGGGCAGGAGGGAGCAAAAAGTGAAGAACAGGTGTAAAATGCTGGTGTCTGGGGCCTCTGTGGACAGTCTCAGGCAGGGCACGATAAAAACAAGGTCCTGTCTTCAAGTCACTCAGCAACTCTGTGGCAGAGGTGGGGGAATCAAGCCAAAGCCACACGTCCAGGTCCTTGAGGTGAGCTTCGGTCTAGGAGGGGAATGGAGTAAAAAGTAGGAGAGGTATACCAGACATTGAAGCTATTTACCCATGAAATTAGCAGCCTGATTTCTCTTGATAGAGACCTTCTGGAGGCTTAGCTATCTAGAATTTTTGCACTGTTCTAGAGCCTGTGCAATGCTATGGATCATTCTGTTTAACCTCACTTATCAACGGGAGGAGAGCAGAGATAGGTGGAATGTGTTTTCCCTGGATCTTGGTCAAATCATACTGATAGAGATGAGAAGAGGGAAGATAATATCTTTGACAAAGGGATTTGTGACCCTTTAAAACATTAATGTTTGGTGTGGTGGTTGGGTGGACCAGATGGTGGGGGCTGATGCAATTAAACCTCTCCCAGGGGACATACCTTTTAGTGATGTGTCAGGGGAAACTGAACTGCAAGGCTTATTCTATGGCCAGGAAAACAGGTTTTCTATTGTGGGAGCATGGTATTTTGAAAAATTAAAAATCCTGTTTTCCCCCCCTCCTCTTCCCTTCTTAGCTTTACTTCCTTAGCCCTAATTTCCTACCTTCAAGACTCTGAAGTTACAGCCTCTAGAGTCTATCTGGCAGTCAATTTTCCTTTGAAGTTTATTTAGTAATAATAACTGCTGGGTTAAATTTCATTCACATATATGGAAGCAGTTTTTATCTTTAGAATGCAACCCCCCCCAGCAAAACAAAACAAAAACAAAAGGCAGCTGTCACTCATATACAGTTCACTTTCTCCTTTGGGTCTTGGTTTTCTCGTTGGTAACAGGAGATGGTCATATGAGATGGACACTGAGGTCCTTTCAGCTCAGTAGCTAAAGAATATGTCATCTCAAAGAACTGGCCTGAGGGCTTCAGAAACAGAAAAGATGTGTCAGCAGACTTTTGTGCCTAAATGGTCAGCATTCCTGGCCTTTAAGACTAGCCTGGAAGAAATCCTATTTTCTTGCATATACTTTCTATACTTAATCTATGCTCTCTATAGTTATTTAAACAAGCCATTCTGAGTTCATAAAATACCTCATTTAGAATGAGGAAAGACATGAAGACACTGGAATATCAGTGACTTGAATTATAAAGCCGAGTGCTATGGTTGCTGACTCTGCACACTGGGAATTACCCTGGGGTGCCATTTAAAGTCTTACCTGGAAACTGTAGCTAGGAAGCAATGGTAGAAAAAGAGCTGGGCTAGTAGGTGAGAAGCCTTTTATTTTTATTATTTTAATGTGGTGTTTGTGGGTGTGTATACATATGTTTGCATATGCATAGGTTTATGTGTGGGGGCATGCTCTTGTGTACATGGCTGTGTGTGTATGGGCAATTGTGTGTGGAGGCCACAGGATGAACTCAAATGTCATACTCGGAAATGCCTCCCACACTCTTTAACAACATCTCTCATTGGTCTGGAGTGAATCAATTAGGCTAGGCTGTGTGGTGAGTGGAATCCAGAGATCCCCCTGTTTCTACCTTCACGTCACGAGATTGCAAGCACACACTATTATGTTTGGCATTTTTTATGTCAGTTCTGGGGATTGAATTTGGGTTGTCTTATTTCCTAAGCAAATACTTTAGCAAATTCTGAGCTATCTCCCTAGCCTGGGAGAAGCTTTTGTGAATTATATTTGTGTGTTCTGGGCTGTTGAAGTCTCCCAAGTTCTGTGTCACCTTTATCATGACCTTTTTTTTTAGAGTCAAGGACTTTTTCCTTAGCAAATCCCACCTTCTTGTTGCTTGTTTGTGCTGGGAAAAGCAGAAGTGGTTTGTGCCGAGGAGAACCAGAATTAGAACTCAGTTTCTTGGTGATGTTTCATATCTTAACCTCAGCAATTTATTTTTGTATTGTTAAATACTGGAAAGAGGAATTTGCCTTAATTCTTTGTCTAGAATTAGCTTAATTTAAATGTCTACGTGTATCTTCTTCTTAGAAATTATTCAACCATATGTATAAAATAACTTCAAATGCAAGTAGAAGTTGCTTTTTCTGAGCAACTCCTTGAGAATCAAGGAAAATAACAGCTGTGGTATTAAATTAATTCATCATAAAGAATTTTGAGGCTCTGATGGTGGGTATTAATGAAATGGCCCAAAGATCCTGGGATTTTGAGTAGGTATTAGCCACAGTCTTTTATAAAAAAAAAAA